>NW_017728906.1:91508650-91558836 GCF_001723895.1 Crocodylus porosus | reverse complement strand
GTTAAAAACTATTTTCTATAAAGGTTTAAAATAACTATTTTTGACAGTTACTCTATTGAGCTAGAAGGCATTAAACTTTTTTTTTTTTTTTTTTTGGTTTTGCAGACTTCCTCAATAACAAGCTATTACCAGCTTCTTTAAGTAAACATTAGGTGTCTATTTCAGTAAAGGGCCATTTAAGCCTAACATAAAAGCATTCTGTACATTTATCATAAGGGGTGGGCATGATATCAACCTTCATGCCTACTCCTAAGAGAGTTTAGGCCTCCATAGGATGCTTTGGGAAGCATGGTGTATAATAAAGAATGTGCTTATAGTCAGGGAAACAACTGCTAATTAAGGACAATTCATTAAACTATTACAAAAGAGCTAGAAACTCAAGAACAATAACATGGCAGGACAGAAATAAAAATCCCTTTATTAACTGTGTTACTTTATTAGTATTCTGACATACTATTATACAATGAAAAGACCAAGTGTTTATAACACAGGCAACCCTAATGAAGGAGCTGCCCTATCTCAGAAGGAGAAAAAAAAAGATGGGGGAAGGAACAGCATGAACTTTTCCACCTCCAATTAGTCTTGCTTTTTCCTTTGCCTTAGGGGTAGCTAGTACCCAAATGGCTTGGAAGCAGTCCCTGAACTCAAAGGAGCATATGTTACCGTGCCTAGCCAAGGTGTGGGTGCCTCAAGGTTCCTCTGCGTTCTGGTAGAGCAGCTGGGCAGTCTAGCACTAGGCTTATTTTCAACGATTTCCTTCATTAATAATAGGCAGATATTATCATCATGCATGGAATAAGGCAGTGGTGATAAAGATTTCTGGCATGTGAACTAGATGAGTGGGGCAAGGACAGACCTCAAGCACTGGGCCCAGGGCCAGGGCAATGGCCACAGCTAGGGTTGCACTCTGGGTCCAGCCACAGACTGATCCCATGCCCCGAGTCTGGGAGCACACCAGGTCCAGCCAGAGACCAGCTCCACAAACCATGTTCAGGATTGCACACCACACTCTGTATCCAAGACTGTGCACTGTGTCTGGCCACTGACCAGCCCCATGCACTTGTCCGATCTATTTCACAGGGCCATGTCACACAGCCCATGGGGCTCCCAACCGGTCGAAAAATGTAGCAGCAGGGGAGCAGTGACTCTCAGACCTGTGGCAATTAATACTGCCACTGCTTCCCCACCACCAAATTTTCTGGACTATGGGACTTGGCTCTGTTGACCAGATCCAGCCTGCAGACTGTACTTTAAGCACCACTGAAATAAGGGAAGGCCACTTAAGATAATGTATATTTCTCTCTATTCATTTTTGTCAAGGACTGTAAAAGCACCTTTCTTCTCCTTACTGTCTTCGGAAACCTAATCAATTAAGTTTTAAAAAAATTGTAACTGATTTGCACTGTCATTTAAATGTTCGCACAATGTAGTGTAATTCAAGAATCATTGCTTAAACATTACTTTACAAATCAGTCAGATCCACCAATTACAACTGATCTGTTTAATCTCAGTATCTGGACAGAAAATACTAAATCCACCTAATCTGGACTGCCAAGAAAATCCCAAACACATCTATCCAGTACAGTTTCCATGCTGGCAGCACCCTTAAACACACCATATTTCTACGCAGACTGCCTCATAAACCAGAAGCAGCAGTCAAATCCATGCAGGCTGGCAAATTTGCACTGCTGATTGACAATAACAATTAGTTTGCCCCCATACTAATTAGCTAGCCCACAGCATGGCAAAAACCTGGCTATACTTTTTCCAATTTAGGAGGCTGCTAGGCTGGAGCCTCATAGCTTTTGAGGAGTTTCCTGCCTGACACAGATCTACTGGGGAGCTGCAGAAAATAGTATACCAAGTAATTTACACTTACTCCCAAGCAAGCCAGACATCTTGCAGGCATGTCTACCCTATCAAAAAAGGGACACCCCTAACTGAAATACCTATACCTAATTAATGTGGATGCAATTTATATTAAAAGAGGTATTTTGCCAGTCTAAATTTGTAACACTGGGGGAGGATATGGCTGGGATGATGTAGTTAGGGATGGTCCTGCTTTGGGGAAGAGGATTGAATCAGTGGTTCCCAAACTTTGAGAGATTGCTCACCATCAATTTAAAACAATACAATCTTAAGTACCACCAGCAATTTTTTATCATATAATGTAATTATAATAAATCTGTTAACACATACTATTGACAGGTTGTCTGTGTACCACTGGTAGTACCCATGCCACAGATTGGCAACTGCTGGACTAAATGACCTCCTGAGGTCCCTTCCAACCCAAATTTTCTATGTTTCTGTTATATTTAACTACAACAGCAGAAAGATTTGCTTATTCTGAGGGGCTTTGCTTGATGAAGCTAAATAATAGAGCCATGCCAGGAAAGCCTTTGTAGTATAGGCTAGCTCTCAAAGTAGCAGCCTATCTAATGCAGTATCTTGTATCTAACAATGGCTAACAGCCAATGTTTCAGAAGAAGCTGCAGAGCTTCACAGCAGAGATATGATAATTCATGAGGGCCTCATCCTCACCCCTAATTGCTGCCAAGTGGCTTGAACTCTGAAGTATGAAGTTTATATCTCTGCAAAATTGTAGCATTAACAGTTATGACTTCAGATATTTTTTCTGTCCGTAGAAAAGCCAATCTCTGTTTCTACATTGTTTAGGCAGATTGAAACTACAAGACCAGGCCCTAACTCAGCAATAAAACAATGCCCCAGGCTTTAAAAGCATAAATTATGCAGTCTTTCAAATGAGACATGAGTCCAAGGTTCTAAGCAACTGTGATTTCACCAGAGAGAAAGTGTTACACATGTTGTATTAGACAGTCTAGTTTAATATAGGTAATTACGTTCTGCCTACCTAAACTCTCCTGACATTTTAGTTGGATACACCATTCTTCATTTCCTTTTTGTGCTATGTGTAGTGCTGGTATTGAACAGGGTGCTGTTTCACGTTAAAAGCAGTTGCAGTGATTCCTGTATATATGTGCTCACTCTAACCATGCTGCAGTTTTTAGGGTTCATAAAGATGAAATCTATTCTAGGAATATCACAGCAACATTAAGTGATGATGAAAACTAAAAAAAGAATCAGACTTGTCTCATATACAGGATTTTTATTAATTTGGGGTTATTAATAAATTATTATAATTGTAATAGACTGCTTTGTTATTAAAAATGGAATGGTTATATTTTTATATTAAAATTTGTATTTGTATAGCATTTCACATCTTTAAACCACCGAAGAAACATCTACTTTTCATTAATCATCCACTGATAAATGAACTAAAATAAGATTCGACTTTGGCTCCAGACTTCCACTAAAGGAACCAGAACCTGTCCAGAAGAATTGTAAACAGGTTTAGTTTATTCTTTGGTTTACTTCAGGCATTTTGGTTTTGTTTTTTTAAAAGTGATCATATGCCACTCCAGACAATAACCTGTGGTTATAATCTAGTTAGGCTGGTTAAAAGAGTTGTGTGGGTCCGGGTGAAGGGAAGGGGCATTTAAATTCTCCATTAAACACACCAATTTTGCAGTTACTAATAATTCTCTGTTAAAGGAAATTGAATGCATATGGATCAATGTGTTTATTAGCAAAGCTCAGGAGGGTTGGTACAGGTTCAACTCTGTTATGAGCCAGGGAGCAGGATCCTTAGCCAGGTGTCTCTAAAGAGGGTGAAAAGGAAACTGGCATTAGTGTTAGGGAGATGCATTTGAGAAACATGTGCAAAAGATGTTATAGAGCCAGCAGTAAGTCAGCATTACACTTTCTGAAAACTATGAGCCAGTGGTGCTTAAACTATCCAGCCCTGTGGGACAGACAAGTAGCCTCTGGCCAACCATGAGCCAAACTAGAACCGCTTTCCCACTCCCACAGGTGGGAACTTGCCAGTGCTCCCCTACCACCAAATGGCCACACATGTGGGAGATCCACAGGCTGGATGGCATGGCTCCATAGGCCACATCTGGCATGCAGGCAGGAGGTTGAACACCACTGGCTATAAGCTAATTCTAAATGTACCCCACACACATCTAGTGCACTCCACACAAAACAACTCTGTACCGGACCTAATGACAGGAAAGCCAAATCATCTTGTTTCAGCTGTGAACTAAAGACAGTTACTAAAAATGAAAGAACAAATTGTGCATGGGTGGGGAGGAATGGAACTATAATGATCAATATAAATTAGACATTTTAAAATATAGAAAATTTATAAGGGAAGCTCAAGACATCACTGAAAAATAAATGACTTCCAGGACTAAAGGCAATAAAGAGTTTTACAACTCTGTTCTTCAAAGACAAAAGAAACCTCAGCAATGGTAAAGGCTTATTAGTAGATATAGTAAAATAGTTCATAACGATGTTTAAAACAGCAGAGATGTTAAACCAATATTTCTCTTTATTTAAGCAGAAGCAGGATAATGTATTTTTATTGTTTGCATATGATAAATTACTTTCCAATTTAGAAGTAAATAAGGAGGAAGTTAAACAAAATTTCCTAGAAATAAACATCTTCACATCAACATGTTTTGAAAACCTGAATAAAAATGTCCTAAAGAAGCTGGCTGAGAAGATTTCTGGTTTCTCAATGTTAATTTTTAATAAAACTTCAAATATCAAGGAAATTCTGTAAGGTTAGAATTGTTCAAAAGCTGTGCCTAAATTCAGAAAAGGCAAGTGAATAACACAGGTAAATACAGGCACATTCCCCTGATACCATTCCTTGGCAAAATAATATAAAGTTGATAGAGGAATCAATTAATAAAGAATTAAAAGACAGGAATACAATTAATTCCATGCAAGGTGATTTTATGGAACAGTCCTGTCAAATAAATATTTAGATTCTTCAAGATTACAACTTTGTGATGTCTGCAGAAAAGGTCATGTATAATAATTACAATTTATACCAACTGTTGTAGTCTGTTTTACTTAACACATTCTGATTTTAAAAATGTAGTAGTAGTATTCAATATCAACAGAGTACACAGCATATGGGATGCTTATAGAAGTTACATTTTTCACACAATGAGGCACCTGAAAGCACTCTATAGCTGTAATACAACAAAATGTTCACAGCTGCAGAGCACTTTTAAAATGGCCTATCACATGGAAATTTAAACTTTGACTGATGACATTACAGACAGGTGCACTCTAGGTTCCCTGTGAGGGTTAATTTTGGGCAATTCTGCCCATATCCCAAGCAGCGGTGTGGGACTTAGCTGGTGCTCAAGAGGAGACAGAGTCCCCACAAGGCCCCTGCTGCAATAGCCAGGCCAGGATCGCACAGTGGTGGGGGAGGCTTCATTCCTTCTGCCACCTGAGTCTCTTGAGAGGAACAGCCATGGCTGCCATACCTGGAGCTGGGGTGAGGCACTTGTATACTTGTAGACTAAGTACAGGCAGTCAAAAAGCCCGAGGCTGAATTCATTCAGTCTTTGCAGGTTAGTTTAAGCTGCAACGATTGAACTGATAAGCAAATGAACAGACATTCACTTGTGATTCAGGAAATGCACATGTCTGCAGTGGTTCAAGCCAGAAGCCGGGGGACATTAGAGCATGGCTATGGACTGTGTATTTGCTTCCATTTACTGCTGGCCCCAAGGGATTGGCAGTCCAGCATCACAGCAGAAGGACTCTTCAGGGTTGCTCATCACTTCCTCTCCTGCTTCCAGGTACCTCTGGGATCTGTAGTCCACAGTCACAGCCAGCGCTAAGCCAGCAGGGCAAGGCAGCTCTGTACCTGGGGGAAGGTGAGTTTAACCCCTCTCCCTGCCCCCAGACCATAGCCGGAGTTTGCCTGGGGGTGGGCAGTAAGCCAGTCTTCACTGCTCCAGCTAGGGAGCAGAGGGGTGGGGCCAGCCCTGCTCTCTGGAGTAGACAGCACACCAGCCCAGGGCTGCAGAGCATGCTGGGATGCTGGAGGACTCTGATTTAATTTGAACTAGGAAGGGTTCTAGTTGGGAACAGATGCTAAACCTAACACTCACATTTTCATCACTGATACAAAAGGAAATTTTAAAAATATGTATCACTGATGATAAAGTTTTCAGATGACACAAAAATCAACAGAAGATAAAAACACCCACAGAGTGCAAACTGTACCACTGAACTAAGTAGGTTTTGAAGTAACTTTTGCAGAAATAACTTTTGAAACATTTCCAAGTGTACCAGGCCTGAAAACACTCCTTTCCTGCCATAGAAGATGAAACTCTTCTCTACCGCACTCTCCCCTCCGGCCCCAAATCCCCCAAACTTCTCTTCTCCTCCTGTCCAAATTCCCCTGAACCTCTCTTGTCCCCATTTCACAGCAGCAGAGGTAGAGAGGACTGGGGCTGGTAAATCCAGCATCATCAGTGGTACGGGACCCATGAGTGCTGGAGTAGCCGTAGGGCTGTGCGAAGCTTCGGTCTCTGAATTGATTTGGTGGAGATTCGGCCCAATTTGGTAGCCGAATCTCCAAACCTGAATAGAATCAGAAGACCCTTTAATCTCTCCGAATTGAATCAGAATGCTCTGAATTGATTCAGAGAGATTCAGAAAGATTTGGCGATTCAGACATAGACACAGCTTTAAATGTTTTTTCTACATACCACTAGGTAGCAGGGGCTCATTAAGTGCTGTAATGCTGGGACACATGCAGTGTCCCACAGAAACACAGGGGGCTCCCCAGCATGCTCAGCAGCAGACCCAGAAGTGGACCAGAAGCACTTCTGGTCCACTTCCAGGTCTGCTGGGGAGTGTGTTGAGGGGCCACCCCACACTCGACTGGTGCCTCCTGGGGCTGGGGGGGCACCCAGGGTCCCCCTATGGCCAACTGCCAAGCTGGGGAGGGTGCAGGGGGTCCCCCCCAGCATGCTCCTCAGTAGACCCAGAAGCAGGCCAGAAGTACATCAGTGTTCACAAGTTGCGCCTGCTACCTCAAGGTATGTAGAAAAAACTTTTGAAGCTGTGTCTATGGCCAAATTGCTGATTCTCCAAATCAGCATCAAATCTTCAGATTCGGCTGAATTGAATCGGGGACAATGATCCAAATCAACAAATCGAATCACTGTCCCTGATTTGGGCCGAATCCGAATCCAAATTGAACAGGGCCCGTTTCACACACCCCTAGTAGCCAGGACCAGGGAGCGGAACCCAGTGTCTGGACAGTCTGGCAGGCTAAATTAGAGCATTTCCTCCCTCGCCCGTAGGCGAGTTAGAGCAGGGAGCAGAGCACTACCGAATGCCAAAGGAATGGGTTTGAAAAATTTCAATTATTACTTCTGACTGTGCCCTATACACACTCATCTGAGTCACTTACGTAAGCTGGTCCCATTCAAATAAAAAAAATACTTTAAAATAGTGAAATGCAGATATCCAAGAAAAAGAAATGTGGGCCATCCCTACAGAACAGTGGACTATGAAAAGCTGATGTATAATAGGGGTCACAAAAAAGGATTAACAAACATACAAACAGAGGAGTAACTGGTAGGAAAAGGGAGGTGGCACTTGTGAAACCAATATTGGAATACAGCATCCAGGTTTGGTATTCATATTTTAAATGGTAGGTTGAAAAATTGGAAATGGTGCATTAAAGAGCTACAAGTTGAAGGCTGCAAAAATGCCTTAAAGCAAAATCTGTTCATATTATAAAACTAATGATTGAGAAGTGACTTGACTGCTTTCACTTGGAGAAGTACTGGGTGATTCAGGGTTCTTTAAACCAGCAGAGAAAAGAGCATAATAGGAAACAATGGCTGGAAGTTGAAGCCAGACAAATTCAAATTAACAAGGAGGATGATTAATCATTAAAATAAACTACCAAAGGAAGCACTGGATTCTACAGCTAAACCCAACTATCAGCACTTTGGCACACACATCCTTACCAAAATTTTCCCTCCCCTTTGGATGTCTGGTATAGTAGTCGGCTGTGTCAAATTAAAGATCTGATGGAGAAGCAGATAAAAGTAATAGGAATTCATGAGGAATTTTTCTTTCAGTACAGAACTGTCTTTTAATATACACCTTTACCATTTTGTAAGGGTGACTAGAGATTAGCAACAACTCCTGCCACAACAACTGCTCAATTACTTAAAATAAGTTTATTTCAATAAATGTTACCCTAACTGGTAACTTCCTTACTCATTTTCTATCAGAATCAAAATAAGTGTCATGGATTACATCAACTGAATAAATGTAATTTCAATAATGAACCATTAATATTACTCGTAACACTTACAGGTCTCTCTTTGCAGAAAAATGCAAAAAAATCTTCAGAAGTTTCCATACATGTTAGCAAAGGAGTTTAAAAAAAAAAGATGCATTTTGATTGTTGTTTCAGCTGTACCTTTTCCAAATACTATTTACTGATTATTCAGAGAATGGAATGACCATGCCCCAGAAAAAAACTGCATCTGCTGCTCTCTCCATAATTCCTTTCAACATATTTTAAATATTAACGTTACATTCAAATTAGCATTTCAAATGCTGATTAGATGAAATGTTGAAAATATTTGCATACACAGCAATACACAGGTTTATTCAAGCAAAGGTATTTTTATTATGGGGACAAAGTTGTTGGTATAGCATACAACTGCCAGAAAACATTGTGTATGTTACCAAAAACTTATTCAAGCTAAGACCTGGTCTTTCTACAATGGAACTTTGAAATTAAAAAGGCAGAAAAGTAGATCTATTCCAGTCAAATGAAGAGTTCTCCAAATTCCTACTAAAGGAAAGTGTACCAAGCTACTCACAACAACACTAGCCGAGTCTACTAATTATAGTGTATAGGAATGAGAAAATAGTTTTAAATAGTTTTATGAGCCGACTAGTGCCGTTCACTATTTTAGAAGGCATCAAAAACCAGTGAGAGAAAAAGCAAGCATTAAATTAGGCTTCTAGGTTTGTACACAGCTAATAAGCATGGTCCTCAGAGTCAAATGTACCTGTGTAAATTCTTCATATTGTTTTTTTGTGTAGTAATCAGGAACTTACTCATTATCACAAAGATTTTTATAACATAAGAAGTGTTAAGTATATCCATTTTCCTGTTCTTAATTTGCATAAAAACAAAGAAGAGTTCCTACACCCTTGTTAACTTGTAACTTTCCATATGATTTTTGAATAAATATTTTAACTGGATTTGCAACAGATTGGCTGAACATTGGTTTGGTTTTGTTTTTTACATGCTTATTGTATATTTACTACCAAAGAAAATGCCCAACAGAAATGAAGATGCAATATTGGGCAGTACTGCCAGAACATGAAGCCCTGGCTGAGAGTGTATCTTCATTTCTTTTTAGCAATATATTGGTCACAAGGACATATCACCTGGAGTAAGCTGATACATCAATATTTGCATAATGGAAAGTGTATTTGAGAGTGGGGTGGGAATCAAAAAGCAGCCTAATCTTGAGGAATAAAGCTTCAGGTCAGGGAAACGCATGCTGCAACTACTTCAGAATATGCAATAGTCACAAGGATGTACTACTCTGGATAACATGAGAACTATTACAGCCTGTCAAGTCAGAGTTCCTTTTCAATCACCACTTGGAAAATGGAAGTGGAATGGGGTTGTGACATGTAATAATATGCTTCCAAAAAATGAAGCTTTGGTCAAGGAGTGACATATCCCCACTACTGCCAAATAATCTATTTGTTCCTGTTATAAAATGTAATCACATTACATTATTTCACAGGTACAATATCTATGCATGCACAGCTAAATACATACTTACTACTCAAATGAAAATCTGAATAGCCATTTATTTGTTTATATCTTAGTTCAAACTTGTAAGAATGTCCATTCAATATGCATATTTTAAGAGTCAAATATAACAACCACAGACAACTCAAGGAAAGATTTTTCAAAGGCATACAGAGAAGTTGAGTGCCTATATTCCATCACTGTCAAGGAAAATGAAGTGCCTTTAACAATCTTAAACCTAAATTGTGAAAGAAGCTGGGTTTTTTTTGTGGACAACAAAATAACCCAACTTCAGAGTTTTGACTTGTGTATGAGAATAAAACAGAACCTGTTGCTGTAAGGAAGAACAGCAAAGCAATAAACTGTACTCGGTGAAAAGGAAAAACACATTCCTGACCTGACAAATACCTTTGGCTAATGTAAACTGTCTTTTAAAAAGTTTCTATAATGAGAGCAAACATTACATCCTGCGGATGTGTTTTTTATTTGTCTATTGAGGTTAAGGATTTAAAGATGATAAATCAAGTTTACTTTAGACTCCCTGAGGAAAAACAAACCCATCTGTCCTCACTCCTTCCCTGCTGTTTTACAATATTCACTATTAGTTCTTTTCATAGTGCACCTACATTTATCTTTTTCTGCACTAAGAACACTATCTCACATATATTCCGGTCAGCTTTACAATGCTATAGAATATATATAGCAGTTTGTGTGTGCGTGCACACATACACACACACGTGTGCATACATGCATACCGCACTGTAAAACATATATATCCTTACAGCATTGCAAAGCCATGCGACAGGAATGTTTGAGAGAGATGTACTTTATACAGAATTTATATATAAATTCAATCCCCATGGAAATGAAAAGTAACGTAACTAAGGAGTCATGATGAGATCTAACTTGTCTACATATTAACAGGATTAAAGCTGATCACTTTGCACAATCTCATGTAGCATTAGTTAGCCTAAGGGAAGTGGGTGGGGAGAAGAAATACTAGTACAAGGACAACAGATGAGCAGCCAGCACGATTTAATAAATAATGTAAAGGTGTAATGATGACATCTCCACAAGAGCTCATCCTTTACAGACATCAAAATTTTCACTGTCACAGGCAGAATTAATAAAATTGTAACATTTTCAATCCACACAGTTCCCCCATCTCTTTATATAAACACTAAAAGATACAGCTTCAGTACCAACAATACTGAAATGAATGAGTTGATTTTTTATAGTTTTAAGTTTCAGAGCTTTTTAACCACACTACCATTCACTTCAATTCCTTCCTCTAAAACTGACCACAGATAAAAACTACATCCTCTCAACAGTCTTACAAGCAGCTATCTAAAGATAATAAAAAAATAAAATGGCCAAAGGAGAGGGAAAATTAAATACTGCTCTGTTTTTACCCCTAAAATATGGATTTACAAATAGTGGAACAAATTCAGCACTATAAGCAGCCTCTTCATCACCTAATAGGCATGATGGTAGCATGGTTAAGATATTTCACTGTGGCTTCAAAGACACAGACCAAGCCTTACTCTGGATTTATGACAAAGGCCACCCTCAGTTGACCTAGCTGTAAACGGACATCTGCTTGTTCAGGCTGTGGAGTCAAAGGCAGCTGGATGTAATGTTCACACCACACTATGCCCTTGCATGCTTTTGGTGGCAAAAAATTCTCATGCCTTAACTAAACCAAGGCCAATGGGCTACTAGGCTCAATGGACCTTTTATCCAAACCTTTCTAACATTCAGATTTTATTAGATCTACTCCCATCCATTTTCCATTGCAACAGGAAGTCTGCTCAAAAGGTGGAACTTGCAAATTCATGGAGTTAGAAGGAAGGCACTAGTAAGCATGTTTTGAAACTTACTTTCACTTAACATGTTCTTCCAGCTACTTGTTTCTAAACTGGATAACCACCTTTTCAAAATGGAAAGGTGGGACATATGCCTGCCTCCTCTCATCCTCACAGCAGCACAGCCAGAGCAGAACTGAGTGGAGCGGGAAGCGGAGGTGGATGCAAGCTGCCCAGAGGGCAATTAGGGATCCCTGCCCTGCTACCATCCCCCTAGGAGCCCTGCACTAGCCATGTCACCATGGCAAGGCATCCGTTGCCCACCCAACAGCAATGGGAAGCACAACACTGTGCTGCCACCCCTGCTGCTGCCAGGTGTACAGGGGGCACTTCACCATGGCAGCACAGCCAGCATGCAGCTCCTGGGGGGAGGGCAGCAGGACAGAGCTCCCCAAACCTGCAGGGGGCATCCTGCATCTGCCCCCCACCCGCATACACAAATATGGGGAGCCATGACCCCTGATGTCCCCCTCCTCTGGATTGCACAGAGCAGCAGGGAGCACCCCCTGCTCCACTCCCTGGATGAGTCTCCCATGGCTCTGTCCTGCTCCCTGCCCCAGCCCCCATGCACCGCCCTCACTGGGCAGCACCCCCAGGCCCAGCTCCTGCCCCACTTCCTCCCTCACCATGGGGGCCTCAATTTGCATCCAACCCCTATAGATTTCTCTGCAGACATCTGGGGGCAGCTGCTCTTCGCTGCTGTCTAGAGCCGTATTCCTGGCAACATGCATTTGGTATCCCCTGCATCCTGTTCCCCGCAGCCCCTTGCAGGCTGGAACTCTGCCAGCCTGCAAAGGGAAACCTGCCATTTCCCATGGTGAATGGAAAACTTGGATCCCTGCATGACACTGGGAATCTGGGACAAATGCTGCCCTGGAATCATGCAGCCTGGGACCAGGACTTGATGTTTCCGTTTTGGGACTGTTCCACCCAATTAGGGATGGATGGTCACCCTATTTGTAAGTTATACTGAACTGGGTTCCCTCCTTCAAAATTGAGTAACTAAACTGAAGAGTTTGGTTGAGCATATAAAATGGTAACAAAGTCTGTTATGAATTCTGAACTTGGCCCCCACTGTCTGTATTCTCTCTCTTTTTTTCATTTTTTTCCCCAAGATGGGGGGAAAGAGAAGAAAGAGGGAGAGGACAAACAGTTCCATTGAAGGAGCTCACAAAAACAGGCTAAGTAAGCCAATTCTGTATCATGCTAGGAAAACCTATCAACTAGCCATCTTGTAGTGGGCCTCACTGTACAATTTTACTGAACTGTAAATATTCAGGCTGCTGTCTTAGGGAGGTTAAATGTTCCTACAAGTAAACACAACTACAACTGAAATCTGGGGCAGTGAATGTAAGTTGTATATTAAACATTGAAGTCCCTTGCAGTCCAAGATGAACTCATTTATTAATATAAATATTAATTTATAAATTACCTTTGCATTCATAGAAATATATATGGAATATATTCACAGCTATATTAGTTATAATGCACTAAGGTGAAACGTGGCTATCAGCATTAGATATGGATAATGCTTAGGAGAACAGTAATTTACTTTTTTTTCTGAAGCAAGGATATCTTGCATAGTAAGTAGGGATTTCATCCACATTTCTGTAAGCTACAAGGAAAAGAGATAACATCTCCCCCAGCAGCAACAAACTTCCAGCTGCTGCCCCTCTTCCACACACCACTGCTTCTCTGCCTTTCCTACTGCTGGAGCTGCTGAGGAAAGGTGCAGGGTGCTGGGAGAGAAGGAGAAGGCACCTCCATCCAGCTCCATTCCATCAGGTCCACCTTGGGCAGCACCATACCCTGCTTACCCATCCATCCTTGTGCAACAAGTTCATGCTATATATCAATATTCTGGATAGTAATATAATACAGCAAAATACCAAAAAAATAAATTCTGGGCAGCACCTACAGATTTTGAGCATATATATATGTATGTGGTACACTGCTACTGCCTACTTTCTCTTTGTGGCATGCAAACACATGGAACAACTACCTCTTAACCCATAATTTTTGTGTCTTTAGCGCTGGTGAAAACCTCAGCAGTTTCATGGCACTTGCTTCACTGGCCCCACTGATTGCATCTATTCCTCTAATCTAATTCTGGAAGCCTCTTCCCAAAGATGTTTCAGTATGAAGTGGGACTGGATTTTGCAAATGAAAATCTGACTCAGGAGGGCATGAGGGTTAGAAACAACAGATGATTTAAGTAAGAGGCAACAAAACTAGCAAAAATAAAAATGACAAAAAGTAGAAACACAATTTTAAATAATCCACAATGAAATGAAGTTGAGTAAAGAATCTGTGCAAAAAGCAAAGTTTTTGTTCAAAGATTTAATACAAATGCCTGGGGAGTTGAGAAAATTGAAACTGTGGAGATGAGCCTATGTGAATAAATGTGCAGCACAAATAGCTGCACAACCAGCAATAAAAGAACCTTTTTTTGCTGATAAAATGCATTACATGTGTTTGCTAAAAAGAATAAATAAATAAGAGCTCTATGAGAGGTACATTTATATCTTTTCTCCTTCAACTTTTCCCCTTTCATTTTCTGAATGTCTGAAAGGGGAAAAAACATCTCAGGAGAAAAATAGGAATACATCATAATTTGTGTGACATATACTGCTATTTCTAAAACATTGCCCACTCTAGTTAGAAAAGATAGCTATGCTTTGCTAAGATGTGACAGGAGATAAGATTTTTTTCATTGTTTTTGTATTCACAGTAGGTACAACAAGTGCTGAATGAAGACTTTAAATAAATATATTGTTTAGAGTAGCAATGGCCAAACTGAGGCACATGAGCCACAAGTGGCAAGGGTAGACTCCTTGTATGCTATGTGACAGACTGGAACATGCATAGGCAGCATAGTGGTAGACAGAGCAGAAAGCAGAACAGCAGATCAGGCAGGAGAAGGAGACCAGAATTGCACTCAGGGAGCATGTCCAGATGAGCGCACACGTGCCTGCTGCCCCATCTCAAGCCCCTTTGAGATGGGGCAAGAAGCACATGCAGGAACAAAAAAAAATGTTCAGCGCGGGGAGAAAATTAGACCCCTGCATATCCAGGGGTCTAAAAAAATCTGCTGCATGCCACACCCCTGCAGGCACAGCAGGGCAGAGGCAGGACCTGGCATGGCACATGGGGACCACATGCCACGCCCAGATGGGTCCTGCCGGCCCTGGGCCTGCTCTTGCCGGGTGGCCAGCTGGGCCCAGCGCGCAGTCCCCACTTGTCACACTGGGTCCTGCCACCATGGGAATGACCTGGCCAGGTGGCAGAGGGGCCCCAAGAGTGGCAGGACATGGCCAGGCCTGGCACGCAGTTCCCACATGCAGCGCCGGGTCCTGTCACCAAGGGCCTGACCTAGCTGGGCCCAGCACGTGGTCCTGGTGTCCTGCTCTGGGTCCTGTCACCATGGCTCGGGTGGACAGTGGAAAGGCCCCAGGGCTGGCAGGACCCAACTGGGCCTGGCACATGGTCCCCATGTGCCATGCCAGGTCCCGCTGCCATGGCTCACAGCACCCCACTCCCACCGCTGCTGCTAAAGGAAAGTTATGGGCCCTGGGCTAGGGCCCCCCAGAGTGCCTGGGATCCTGGGGGGGGCTGTGGCCCTTCAGGGGGGAGCTAGGACCCTGGGTGGGAGGGGGTTGTGGCCCTCCAGAAGGAGCTGGGACCCTGGGCAGGGGGGCTGTGGCCCTGTGGTGGGGGGGCATTCCATGTGCTCTGTGGGGGGGGCTGCACCCTGTGGGGGCCAGGGGACCCACCCCTCCTGAGCACCTCCCACAAGGTCCCCCACACTCACATTCCCTCCCCATCAGTCGCCCCACACACCAACCCATATCCCTCCACACACACCCCCACCTTCCCCTACATCCCTTCCTACCCCCTTCCTGCAAATACCATATCCCCCATCACATATCCATCATGTGCGAAGAAAACCAAAAGTACACATCAACACATTTAGAATTAGTATTTAGAATTTATTTTATCATGATGATAGAGACACTGATAGGCTTCAACAGTACTTTAACATTGTAAATATACCAATAAAGCATTGCCCAATTGATCGCTCTCTCTCTCTCGAGGTATGTGTGCGTGCATGCATAGAGTTGTCTTTTGTTTTAATCGTGGAAAAACAGGGATTTTGAGGTATTTTTAAAAATGGATTTGGGATGCTGCTGCAGCAGTCCAGCTGGCACAAGGGATAGTGTCCCCAGGTACCAAGTGGCCGGGGCCCAGAAGCTGTTGAGATCGAGTAGCCCTGAGCTGCTTGCCAGGGCAGCTTTTTGTACTGCTGGGGACAGCACAGGTGCTGGCCATGGGCTCTAGCTCTCCCTGCCTGCAGATCCGGAAGGAACCAGCCAGGGTTATTTTGCTCTAAGTGGCACAATTTGCTCCACAACAAAGTGCATGTCTGAGCATGTGCACCGAGGCAAAAAGCCACAGCTCAAATTTGCACCACTTTTATTTGAGCTGCTGCAAGCGCACGTGCTTGCATGTATGGACGCACCCAGGGAGGGTACAGGAGTAATTTGTGGATGCCTGCCAAAAAGATTTATTCTCACTGGTTTGGGGAAAGCCTGCTTTTATTTATTTTATTTCAATGTATTTTAAAAATAAACAAGAAGTATACAAGCAAAATATTTACCACAAGCAAAACACACACAAACAGCTTCCTTCAACCTGGAATTAAACCCTCTATTTACCTATTTAAAGTATACCATAAGGCTAATGAATAGAGTCCACACCCCAGTGGCATTTGTAGCCATGGTTCTACAGAGAATGCATCATTGTATTGGAGGAAAAGTTACAGTACTAGTTGCGCAAAGAGGCACACACTTGTGAGGGGGCATGAGTACACTATTCAATAGCCATAACCCTCAGCTAGTATCAACACATGGATCTTTGCATAAAATTTATACATCAAAATAAACTTTTTTTCTGTACGGAAAAAAAAGAAACTTTCCTACAGTTTTTTAGTTAGTCCCCTAGAAGATTCTTCAATGCCTCACTTTGCCACAGTAACTCTTTTCTACATTATATAAAAACAATCATATCAGATTTTGTGTTCCTTCGTTACTTTATAATAATTTCTAATACTAGTTTGCTCAAGTGAGGTAAGATCTTATCCTTGTTTATTCTTGGTAATATAACAGCCCCTAAGGTGCCCAGCTCTTAAATGTATGACTGCCAAGTGGTTCAAGTTTGCCTTTCATGAAGGACTTACTAAGTTATTCTTTCAGGTTTCTGTGGTATAGCTGGAAATGGTGGGTGCTCCAATGCATGCTAAAAGACACCTTTAATCTTTGCAAAGGTCCACATCAACAACAGACCAGATGGCCAATGCAATAATATACAACCAGTTCACAGTAGCAAGAGTTATCATTCACAGATGGTGTCACAATAACTAAAATTTACATTGACACCAAAAGAAAAAAAAAAGATATCCCTTGCATGTTGGACCTTGAATTGAAGTTATGGGTTCATTAATTTGATTAGGATAACAAATGGCTACATATTTTTGCTAACCAAATTTGAAGTTATAAGTCTACTAAAATCAGGAACACTGTGTACTCTTGTCTTCTTGGTAGAGCTATAAAGAATATTAATAAACCTGAGACCAACCACACCAGCCCACATTGGTTTCCTCTTCTATTTTCAGCTGAAAAAATACCACAAAAACTGCCAATTAAAGATCTCAGGAGCAAATTCTCCACATTCACTCAGTGAAGCTAGAGTCCCAGTGAGCATAACCCATAATACAGAATGTACAACTCAGTACTTGAAAACCTCACAAAAGAGGACCGAATTTCTCCCTCCAATCATAAACTCTATGCTCAATTAAAGCAGTGGTACTAATGGACTCCAAAGTAAACCCTTCCTATTCCTCCTTGTCCATGGGCACAGGGGCTGTACCTCCAGTTGAAGAAGATGAGGGGTATAAAATGAAGGGAAAATAGTGTCTATGCTACAACAAGAATTCCTAAGAAAGCAAACCAAAACCAGATGTTTTGACAGTACTTCTCCACTGTTTTTATGCCATTCTTCCTCAAACAGAGATACAGCAAGAGCTTGTCTTCATTAGACTGTTAGCTGGAAATACAGCTTGAGTACTGTCCTCATCCCACTCTCTATCCACACACAAAAATCTCTAGTATGAGTTAAGTGGCACTTTAAACAGTGAGTGAGCTGGTTGGTCTAGGGCAGTGGTTTTCAAACTTTTCTCATTTGCAGACCCCTAAAAAATTTCAAATAGAGGTGCAGACCTCTTTGAAAATTCTGAGTGGAGGTGTGGGTCCCACTGAATTGTAAGTGTGGGTGTACACATATGTCTAATCATAGTCGTCTTTCATGGACCCCTTAGACAGTCTGTGGACACCCCAGGTTCCAGCTGGTCCAGAGCTGGTCTGCTGTGCTGAGCCAAATCCAGAGAAGGCATGTGGCAGGTTGTAGTTTGCCCACCCTGGGTCAAAGCAGATGTGTGCAATTAAAGCTCATTACAAAAATTAATGTATTAATTGCATATGTTAACTGCAATTAACTGACAGCTCTAATAGAAACACATCATGCTGCCTGATCAGGGTGAAGCTACACGTTACGCTTAAACCATGATATGTTTGTGACATGTTAAGTGGTACCGAAGTTAGAAAGTGCTATGAGCAATCGCCACTACAGCTAGTTGCCAGGATACCTGGGCTTTATCCCTGGTCTGGTTCAGCGGTGGGAGAGGGGGGTTGCAGCAGTGAGAACACAGAGCTGGGAGGCAAAGAGGGTTGTGGGCTGTGGCTTCCCTCTAGCCCCCCATGTTCCTATTCTGGGGTGGGGGAAGGGGAAGGGGATGGTGGGAGAGAGCTGTGCTATAGGTAGCCCTCCATCAAACCCTGCCAACCTGATCCAAGCCCCCCAACCTAATCTCAGCCTCCCCCAGAGATGACAGAGCTGGACAAAAGCTGAAGAAGAGTTCAATTAACCAACTGAAGTTAATTGAAATGTTCCCATGCCACTTGACCCATTTCTCAAAAGCATTGCTGGTTCTCCCATGGCCAAGTGGCTTACTGGGGCCTGCAGCTTCCCTCTGCACCCCCTCTCCCCCTCCACTCCCCATTTAGCAGCAGCACTAAATCCTGGGGGCTCTGTGCTAGTAGTACAGCCCTCTCCACCTCCACCCCAAACCCCAGAAGGGAACT
Source organism: Crocodylus porosus (assembly GCF_001723895.1). Lineage (NCBI taxonomy): Eukaryota > Metazoa > Chordata > Crocodylia > Crocodylidae > Crocodylus > Crocodylus porosus. Next base: position 91,540,072 of record NW_017728906.1, on the reverse strand, counting down.
TCATGCTGAGTGTTTTACAGCACAAGCCCTTTGACATGTACTAGGAAAGACTTAAAATTCAAGTATAAGGGTGAAGTTACACCATACACTTAGATTCGTAGTCCTCCAGCATCCTAGGATGCACCTCTTCCAGCTCCATCCCACCCAAAGCAGGGATAGAACCTAGGTGTGCTGGTTCCTAGCCATGCCCCTACTTGCTAGCCCTCTAGCAGATCTGTTCAGGCAAAAAATGGTATCAACTCTTAGGTTAGGAACATAGTCAAAAAGCCCAAGGCTGAATTGATTCAATCTTTGCAGGTTTCTGTAAATTGCTTAGATTGACCCAATAAGAAAGTGAACTCATATTCACTTTTCAAAAGTGAAAGGGAGCCAGACCCCTGCAGTGGCCCATGCCAGGCACCAGAGGGCACTAGAACTCACCTCCCAGCCACCCAGGAAATGGTTGATTTCCCCAGCCACACCCCCTCTTTAGCCTCCAGTCAGCTGAGGAGCAGGTGTGAGGGGAACCCCCCACCAGTCCTCCAGCCGGGGTCTCCTTAGCGCTGGGGATGCACCCTCATCAGTCTGGACCAGCTGAGGAGTGGGCCTGGGAGGAAAACCGCTCCTTCCCCCAGACCTCAGCCAGGGTCCCCCCAGTGAAGTGGGAAGGGGGGGAATCCCCCAGCAGGGTACCTCTTCCACTTGCTCCCCATGCCCAGAGCTGGTCCCCCTAGTCATACCCCCTCCTCAGCCTGGCCTGGCTGAGGATAAGGTGTGGGGGAAACCCTCCCCTCTGCCTGGCACTAAACCCCCAGCTGGGATCTCCCAGGTGTTGGGGAAGGGGGGCAGTTCTCCTCCCCCCAACACCCAGAGCCAGAAGCGGGGATAATCACCTGGCCATGCCCCCTCCTCAGCCAGCAGCCGGCTAAGGAGAGAGTAGAGAGGGGGGGAATGGCCTCCTGTTCAACTCTGGACTCCCCAGCTGGGATGTGCCAGGTCCAGGGGTGGAGGAGCCCTCCATGGCAGCTGTTTCCCCCCCACTCCCTCCTCAGCTGGGCTGCCAGCCAAGCAGGTGGTATGGCCATGTGACCAGCCTGGCTCCCAGCTGTGGGGAAGCCCACAATGGGAGCTTTACTCCCCTGCCCAAGCTGGGATCTGGCCCAATCTGCCACATCCTTTGCTTAGCTGACAGGCCATGCAAGGAGGGAGTTGGGGGGAAACAGCCTCTCCCCAGCTTTGGACCCTCAGCCAGTCTGTGCCCAGCACAGCAAGTGGGAAGCCCATAATAGGGGTCATCCCCCTGCACCCTCCTCAGCTGGCCCACTGCCCGGGGAGGCATGATCAGGTGATTGCCCTGGCTTCCAGCTCAGGTGGGACTGCGGGCTTCCCTGCAGCCAGGAGCCAGGCAGATCACCCAGTGATATTTGCTCCCCAGCCAGCAGGTCAGCTGAGAAGGAAGTGAGAAGGTAAAACAGCAGCCTCCTCTCTCCCCCTCTCCCCCCCACCCATTCTCAACCCCTGCTGCTGTTCCAGGAGCTGCTGAGTGAGCACGGCCCCTTGTGCTGTCACTTCACTGGAACCAGCTCAGGGGGGTCAGAGCATCTGCTGCCCAGTGCCTCCTGAGAGCCGCAGGCCAGGCCCTCATCCCAGCTGGAAGCTGGGTCAGCTCCCCAACTGAGAAGGGGCTGAGGCAGGGAAGTCCACCCTGCTTCTGGCTGCTGGAGATGGAAAAGTCCCTGCTGGCAGCTGGGGGCCTGCTCCATTGAAGCACAGAGCACAACCCAAGGGTGCAGAGCATGCTGGGATGCTGGGGGATTCTGATTTAACTTAAACCAGGAGGGGGTCTGGGACAGAAGTTCCATAAACCAATTTGACCAAATCAGTTAAGTCTGATGCTACATTCAACCAAATTTATCTTAAACCAGTGTCAGACATTTTGAAACTGGTTTATGTGCACTGAACTTCTGTTCCATTACAAGTTTAAACCAGTTTCTGATCATTTAAACCAGTTTGTATGTAACTTCTGTCCCTAGCCTTAGCGTGCAACTGCTCAGAGCATGTTCTGACTTTAACAGAGCTTAACATTCAGCCGATTTAACATAGCCTAAATGTAAACTGTAACTTCACCCTAAGTAACAGCTGACTAATGCTACAGCAGACACAAGTTTGACACGAGCAATTTCTGTCTCTAAATAGGAAAAAAAGGTTCTACAGAACCAGTACAGGGCAGTAAATGACTCTGACTTAATATGCTGTTGCCACTAGACTTTCATGAGTTAGCAACCACAGCAGAGTGCTGATTGTTTTAGGGAGTAAAAATAATTGAAAACGACCCATGTCTGCTTTTCAGTGATAACAAATTTCTCACTGTAATTAAAGACTTTTGCCATTCCTCTGATGCCTTGCTTCTTCCTCAAGCCCCAATTCAAGTCTTTCAATGGTCAAAGGAAGCTCATGACTAATTGCATCAATTAAAGATTTATACTAGGGCTGTCCAACTTCTGGTTATCCAGGGGCTAGACACTGTAAGAGCCACAGACTGGGGGGCCACATGTTACATAGGATGCTCACAGCACAAAGGGGCTCTCTAGGGATCTCCCTGTCATGTGGACCATCCCCTCCCTCCCAGCCACACAAAGTGTGGGCATCCCTGCTCCTCCCTTCTCCCTCCTCTATGCAGGCAGCCCAGATTCTTCCTGATCTGTCACCTTGCTACCAGGACCAGGGGCATGAAACAGAAGCAAGGTGGGAGGGGGAAGCCAGAGACTCCAGCCATCACAGCAACACAGCAGGAGAAATGGGGTGAGTGGCAGCTGGGTGGGGGCCAGTTGGACAGCCCTGATTTATAGTAACATCATGTTGCAAAGGTGACAGTTTGCAACTTGCAATAAAGGACCCAACTGTTCCCCTTTCTAGGCCTAAGAGCTTTGATACCAGCAATCAGTAGCTGCATTAGACATCAGTGAAATGGAAAAGGGCTAGGGAAACAAGCTGCTAAACCAGTGAGAAATTTCAATAAAGCTCTGGTGCCTTGCAAGATTAGAAGGATCTTGCCATATATGGCGACTAAAAGTGTGAAAAATCCACCTCAGAAACCTAAGGACAAGGGTTACTTACAGCCTGAAAAATCTTATTTATATGTAATTAGCTCATCATTATCTTGTTGGTATGAGCTCACAAAAACATGCCTGTCTTAAACCACTCCAAACCAAGAATACAGGCTTTTTGTTCATAAAATAACAACCCTATTAACCTCACTCACTGTGCCATCACCTCGTTACAAATTCTAGGCTGGCAAAAGAGAAGTGAAAATTGAAAACATCTCAAGTTTATCTTTTCCTATAGGAATGCAGACACACATTTATGTTTTCAGCTACATATCTAACTTTCCAATTGAAATGCACACACATTCTCAAGGTACCAAGTAAATCCCTAAGATTGTATACTTCAATAAAAGAGGTGAAGCAGTGAACAGCCACCTCACTTCTTCAAAAATCTGTCAGAAAACAACCTGGCAAAGAGAAAGTAGTTCTTCCGGTTGTACTGTACTCCTTTTCCTCAAGGCTATTTCTGAAAAGCAAACCAACACAAAAAAGAAAACACACTGCAGATAAAGCCCATCTTGACAACTGTAGCACCTACTTTTTCAGCTTCTTTGCATTTCATTGCACTTTGGTCTAATCTCCGAGAAACACAACTATTTACATTATAATATGAACATTAGCTATTTAGACAAGTAAATGTCATCGCTAACCAAGAAAGAAGAATTTTTCACCTGTCTGCCTCTGATGTCAAGCACCTGCAGGGAAGCAGACAGCCTAATCTACACATCACAGAGGAACACTCTCACAAAAGGACTCTGAGATACCAGGGGGAATAAACTTCCACCCTCTACCTCCCCTGTGCATTTTCTACCTAGAACTACAATCTTTGAATTCTCCTAAGCCTGAAGAAGGGTGTATATGTCAGAAAGCTTGCAAAGAAAGGAATTTGTTTGTTATTTAGTTGGTCTAATAAAAGATATCACCTCTGACCCATGAGCTTTGTGTATCTAACATAAACATACTGCATTTTAGCCTCAGTAAGCCAGCCAACATATGCTTCCTGTTTAATATATTCTTGTTCAATACATAAAAGAGTGTTTTAAACTTTGCTTAGAAATAGAAACTATGGAACTGTAAAAAATGTTTCTTTGATGGATCGTCTTTGAAAGATGTCATGGAACAAAAAGGTTTAACTAATCATGAAGGATATAGTGACCAAGCAAATACAAAGAATTCTGCAGTCTTCATGGAATATGCATGTTCATGAATAGTAGAAGATGATGGCACAGAGATGGTAGAAATCATCTGAGACAGAAGCAGCTGACATAGACTGTTCATGAAACCCCCCCCAGGGAAGATGGCAGTGATGATGATGACAAGAAAGAAGATGGAGACAGCAAAGAAGGGACAAGTGAAGATGACAGAGCAGAAGACGACAGCAATGATGACAAGGCTAGACTAACACCTTGCTGGGGTCGTTTGACCCCAATACTTTTTCCTGCCAAGGCAGGGGGTCGGACTTGATGATCTGCTCAGGTCCCTTCTGACCCTACAAACTATGAAGAGTATGCAAAGCTACTAAGGAAGAGCAAGAGCTATTCTCTGCTACAGCCTCACCACTAATATGTTAGAGCTATTCAACTAGATGTTGTCTTTAATTTGAAGCAATATTCTATTGTTTTAGAACTCCTGTCCTGGTACATAATCTAGGCCTGATAACTCTGGAAGTGAATTGTGGTCATTGAAGTGGACAGGGCAACAGCTCTTGAATGCTGTGTTTTCTTCTTGTTTAAATAACTTGCTGTCTGAGGACCCCATTGCATTTGACTTTTTGCAGCCCTTTAAAGCTAGCAGCACTGGCCAGTACACTTTTATGATTTTGGAATAGGCTAAGAGGTTACAATCTACCAAATCTGACAACAATCACCTAAGTATTTGTCATCTCCAAGCTTGTTACATATGACAAAACAGGGCTTGAAACCCTTACTTCAGACCTACAAAACTGAACACCCTTGAAGAGGGAAACTATAACTAGAGTTAAACACATTTGATCACTATAGAATAGCAAAAGCTGGTACATAATCTTACCTTTTCCTACCACCCAATTTGCACCATGCATCAAGCCCATAAGAAAGTACTGTTGTGCCTATATATTATGGATGATCTTCAGATTAACCAAATGTATCCTGTAAACATCATGATCAGTTTTTAGGATCAGCAAAACCAAACATTATTTAACTTTCATTTCTAGTTTACCTACAATATTTTAATATTGTACAAAATAAAACCAAGCAACACTTTCCTCTTAAAAACTGGCACCATCAATATGTGTTTTGTAAAATGAAATCAATCAATTGGTTACTGCTTCACTCTAACCTAGGGTGACCATCATGGAGGTCAGTCTGGTTGTCCTCTGTCCTCTACTGATATGAAGCTCAATGCCTTTATGTCCTCTATTTTTCTCTTCAAGAGAACACAGAGGACATAAAAGCATCGGCTTTCGTATCAATAGAGGACAGAGGACAGAGTAGCAGAAAACTGGAATGTCCTCTGTGATGGCCACCCTATTCTAGCCATCAAGCTAAGACCTAGCAGAGCATCATCTTAATATCAGACACTTCTCTAAAGAATTATCACCTTCACTTACTTCTCTGGATTAGAGGTTCTCAAATTCTACCATGATCCTGAAATCGCATATGCAGCGCTCATCCTTTAAAAAATAATAAATCACCCAAAATATTTACTAATACGTTAGAGTTTTAAATATTATATTTTATCATACTGGGCATTTCAAAGGGTCTAATAAAAACAACAAATACTTAAGGAGAACAGAAACGAATGAAGTGTTCATACACCGACAAACAGAACAGACTTTGGTGCAATTCTGTGGCTCCTTATAAAATAAATAATTATAGATTTATATTCTAAAAGTTAATACAACACATGTATCTACAGTGCAATAATACCCTTCCCTTTAACATATTCTGAACCTAAGACAAAGTTAAACCCTTGGCTTTACAAAAATAAATAACCAATCTGAAACCTAAGAACAAAAATATCTTCAGTTTTCCATTACTGTGCTTCTATTTAATATTAAAAAAAAAAAAACTTTTGAAAAATGCCTTTAGGAACTTGTGAGAATTTACCTTCTGCACAGTAACCAGAATGTAGTTTACTCCAAACTAAGTAAAGTGCAAGCCCGTTAAGTGGTTACTTTTTTCATCAATAAGATCACAAGAGACAGGAGAAATGCCACACAAAGCAGAAAAATTAATCTTTTGTAAAATATTCCCTTTTATATCATACCATGCTTACTGAATAATTAATTACAAACACATCAGTAGCTGTAAAAACGGGGGGAAATAGGAGGGGGTGGAAATCAATGCAAGTTTACAAATGAGGTTAATAAAGAAAGGTATACGGCAGACCACTATTCAAAAATGTGCAGGTTAAATGCTGAAGAAAGCACTGCCAGCAGCAATTGCCTAAAGGCACAGCACACGATTAGTAACTCAGTGCCACAAAAAGATGACATTGAGGAAAACACACATCCAAAGAACCCTGACACTTAGAAATGACTCCAACCTGTGTAATCACCCCATTCCAGAAGGCTCTGTAGCATAAAGCTATATCACTCTTGTCCCATTTCTCAGAGCACTGCACTGCACAGGTCAACCGGAGTTTACGTTAATTACTTCCTCTTGTCAGCATTGCATAAAATTGTTAGTACTTATTGGCTTTTATTTGTAAATAAAAATTTCAATTAAAATGTCTTGCTGAGAGAGAACACCCTCACCCTAACTAAAGATGTGAATTACAGATCTGCACACTGGACATTAATGTGGCTTTATGGGAACAGAAATTAGATTTCTGAAAACTAGCACACACAAACTATGAACTCTTTATTCTGGGAAGGAAAATCATTACTATGGAAGAGTCAGAGTCACTCACTTTTATTACCTTCCAGGTTATAGCAGAGACAGGAAATACATGTTTTGGAAATTTCACATTGCCAGAGATGGATCTCCTTTATGTTATGCAGAAGAGGACTGTGACCTTGTTACATGGAAGGGACTTGTATGGGTTGCAACCCATCTGAAAAAGGGAAATGGCTCACACAAGAGGGTTCACCTTCTGGAATACATTAGCTATACCAGCTCCCAATTGCCCAGACTAAACAACTCTACAAACCTTCTGATTTTACTCGGTAACAGGAAATGACTCAGATACAGCTCTGCAAAGATAGTCAACAATGAAAAGTAAATTACACACACTTATTTTACTGTACTTTTCTGTAAAACAACAAAGAAAAAAAAAATTCTAGAGCCCTGAAGTAATTTTGCTTCCCCGCCCCTCTCCTCTCCTGTCCCACCCCCCCACCCCCATAGTCTTTTATATAATTTTTTTTTTCCTCTGGTCCAGAGACATCACTTACATGTTTTTTTCCAAATGCATACATTCTATCAAAAGTCCGACATACAGTAATGAAATCCATGAAAGGAAGAAGCAGTCTAGGTTCTTTTACTGAGATGTTGCCTGAAAATAATATGGAATAAACAGTAAAAGGATGCAGAATATGGTACTAGTCAGAGAGAAATCTTCCACTGTGCAATTGCTTTTTGATAAAAGCTATTTATTTACTAAGCAGTCCACACACAAAATAAAGACAGTACGAAATAGACCAAAATCTGTTTGGACTCCACTACTTATTCCAATTGCTTTATTAAGTATAGTTGTAATCAGAAAACGGACATCTCTGTCTTTCCTGTTTATCTTCTGTCAAATTTCATAGTACCAGCACTATAAGAATACTCCTATTATCTGAAAATGAAGCTGACTTCTTTGTGCAAATGATATAGGCCCTGGAAACAGACTTCATCTAGCAGGTTATATAATGATACATAAGGAGTATTGACTACAACCTGCAATTATGTAGGTATATTAGCTCTGCAACACTCCCAGCAGCATGAAGACTGTGAGAAGGATGATATCCAGAATAAGAAATCAATGTTTTCACTCCCATTTTCTGATCACAGAGGTGGACCTCAGTCACCACAGACATCCATGAGATTTTTGCCAGGGATTAAGGGCACTAGATAGACATAACGACTTGCATCTTCCACCAACTCTACATGCTGGGCTGATATATATTGATCATTATTTTCCATTATGCATTTTAAAAAATCCCAGTATTGCAAAGTAACTTGATTCAGTAAGCAGCTACACTGAAATTTCTAAAAACAAGGCTGGTGGAATTAAGCCTTAAAGAACATAGCTGCAGCTATTCAGTGTACATGTAACAACTATTTTAAAAAACTGCTCTAAACAGTATGGTTTTGACAGGACACTTTTCTTATGAACCCAGCTATGAATATGGCTTGCCCTAGAATTTGGGATAGCTTATAAGGAGTTACCTAAAAAAAAAAAAAAAGTCTATAGGAGGCAAATAAGGAAAAGGATTTCACAAGAAAGAATCACTAACAGAACTGTTAGAGTTACCAAGACACTTTAACCTGTGATAAACCTGCTAGTTTCTTCTCTGAGCTGGTTCCTATAAAGGTACACTGGGAATACTGATTGATCCACCATCTCCTATACCCAAGCCAGTTTAGTGAAGGTTTCAATACAGCCAAAATAAAGTTAAACACCTTTTCTTCATTTCATTTTGTTTTAAACATATGAACACATGCTGTTTTAAACAGATGAGCATGCTAATGGCTTGTGGCCCAGTGATACTGTTAGGAAAAGTGACAAAGTCAGCTTTTCCACTGCTATTTTTATACATAGCATTCTGGCATCTCACCTCACAAAATAAAATGCTTATTTTAGATGTATAAAGTTTGGGTCCCCTGCTAGTAAATTTTAGTCCCACTCGTTCACAACTGGGGCAGCAGAGACATAGCTGAGCAGTTGTGCTCCCTGGTCAGCTGTAGCATGAAGCAGTGGCAGCAGCTGCTTATATATGCACCCCATCCCTTACAGTTATAGGGGCAGTGAAACCCCCTATAATGTAGAAGTGGGACGGTGGGCACCCCATTCCCTAAGGTGGCAGTGGGACCATGAGCCAGCTACCAGATCACCTGAAGGCTCAAAGCTGGACCTGAAAAGGTGAGGTGATTCAAAGTTGGCAAGGAGGGGCAGCTAACACCACTCTGGAATTCATTGGCAGTCAGATACAATTATTGTCCATCAGGGCAAAGAGAAATTTAGAAGATTCAGAACTTCATCCCAGGGGATGATCAGAAAAAGTCTGAAATGTCACAATGGAAACAATGGTAGGAAACCAAAAACCCTTACACAGGCTGAGAAGGCCAAAAGACACATCCACCAGGAGTGGCTAAATTTGTATGTGAATAAGAAGAATAAGTAATTACCCATGAAAAAAATCCTATCGCTGGGAACATGGAGTGTGCTTCTCTAACTCAGGGGCAAATATATTTTTGGCTGACAACAGGAACTGTGAACTACCTGGGAAGCCAGCTGCAGAGAGGGGGCAGAGGGAGAACCAGCCAAGCTACCTGCTAGCAAGGCAAGAGTTTAGTGCTCTATGTCTAATACAAATTATTAAGCTCTCTCACTCACAAATGTAAGACCTGTTTCACACATACATGCACACTGTATAATATACTATAACATGCACCAGTTTTTTCTACTTGCATATTTTCTTTACCCTGGAATTCATGATTTGCTAACTGCATGCTTCACAGGACAAACCAGTCATGCTGTGCTTCATCAAATACTAAAAAGCACTAAAAACATACTTTCTTGTGACATCTATCTATAGAACTTTTCCTGTAAGTCACCGTCTCCACTCCGCAACAGCTAAGTAACAGTCAGGATTCTTTAAAATTGTATGACTGTGTGTATCTCTTTAAGATGCAACTCCAATGGTTGGTTTAGTGCAGTCTACTGAAAAAGAAAAGCATGAATGAGAGACAGCTGTGAACATTTTTTTTCCCATAAACTCTTCATTGCAATAGCTTTGTGGAATAAAGGACTTGGTTAACATATAATCTTGTTGGCATGAAAAAATAACCTTTATTCTTTCCAAGAAGAATTTTCATAATCTGTATTGATTTCTCATGAATATTTTAATAAATGGATGGTATATAATTAAACAAGGCAGTTGTGACATTTATTGCTATGCTCCTCTTCACTTCTATTTTTTCGTAATTGACAATGAGTCATTAACCCTGAAATTACATTTTTAGTTCTACTTCACCAAAACTTCTTATCTCTTAGGCTAGGGACAGAAATTACACATAAACTAGTTTAAATGGTTATGAGCTGGTTTAAACCTGTAACAAAACATAAGCTCAGTATACATAAACCAGTTTCAAAATGTCTGAAACTGGTTTAAGATAAACCTGGTTGAATATAGCATCAGACTGAACTGATTTGGGTCAAACCACTTTATGAAACTTCTGTCTCAGACCCCTTCCTGGTTCAAGTTAAATCAGAGTCTGTCAACATGCTCTGCAGCCCTGGGCCACGCTCTCTGCTCCAACAGAGCAGGGTTGCCCACATTCCCAGCAGGATTCTCCTGCCTCACTCCTCCTTTCCTGAGGAATCAAACCACCTCCCAGCTGGGGCAGGGGAATAAAGCCCCCACTGCCGGCTTCCCCCCTCCACCAGGCATGGGGTGGGCATTTTGTCCCCCTCCTCCCCACCAGCTATCCACAGAACCTGCCCAATTGCAGGCATACCCATCAGGGAGCCCAGCACTGCAGGACAGTCTGGGGCACAGAACCTGCAGCCTGGGATGTGAGCCCCCTCCCTCCTCCAGTGTCACCCACACTGCAGCCCTGCCACAGCCTGGAGGGCAGAGTGGGCTGGGAGCTGCAGAGGCTGTGCCAGGCATGGCTGACAGGTAGCAGGGCCTAGCTCCGGCCATGCAGGTGGTGAGGACTTGCCTGACACCCACAGGGAGCTTGTGGCAGGCCTGGCTGCCCAGCAGGGGCAAGGACGAGGCACTGGGCAGCCACTCTGCCCAGGAGGCACTGGACAGTCCTAATGCTCTGACCCCCCCCGGCCAGCTTCAGTAAAATAGCAGTGCCAGAGGCTGTGCTCGCTCCACTACTCCTGGGATGCAGCAGGGGTCTGCAATGGGGATGGGAGACAGCGAGGCAAGTGCAGAAGGCTGCTGTTTGTCCTCCCCACTCCCTTCTCAGCCTGCCAAATGGGGAGAACATGTCACAGGGTGATCCTCCCAGCTGCACGAAAGCCCACAGTCCCCATCTGAGCCGAGAGACGAGCTGATCACCTGGTCCTCCCTGGCTGGCAAGAGGGAGTGGGAAGGACAAACAGCCCCCGCTGTGGGCTTCCCACCCTCTGTGCCAGGCACAGCTGGCTGGGGTCCAAAGCTGCGGGGGATTTTCCCCCCCACTCCCTCATCAGCTGGCCTGCCAGCTGAGCAGGGGGCATGGCCAGGTGATTGGCCCAAGTCAGGCAGGGGAGTAAAGTCCCCACTGCAGGCTTCCTTGCAACAGGCAGCTGGGCTGATCACCCAGCCACACTCCCTGCTTGGCTGGCAGGCCAGCTGAGAAGGGAGTGGGAGGAAAAACAGCCGCCATCTGCCTGGCTTTGGACCCCAGCCAGGCTGTGCCTGGCACAGAGGGTGGAAAGCCCACAGCGGGGGCCATTTCCCCTCCCCACACTCTCTCCTCAGCTAGCCTACCAGCTGGGAGGTGAGCGGAAGTCAGGCACCTGTCACCCACTGCCTGCTTGCAACACCACTGGGAGCATGGGGTGGGCTGCTGCAGGCCATGGGTGTGGGCAGTGGTGAGGGAAGACAGTGGACCACCACAGCCTGGTCCAGGCCAGCCCCATGGACCAGGGGCATAGGCAGTGATTGGCCCACAGCAGACTACCCTGAGCGCCCAGCTCCGCTGAGCAGGCAGCGGATGGCAGGTGCCTTACCTCTGCCCACCATCATAGTTTGCTCTGCTGTTGCTGCTGGGAGAGGCAGGGGGCAGGAAGCTGTGCTCCAACCTTCCTGCCATGTGAGGATTAAACCCCATTTCCCCTCTGCCCCCCCCCCATGCTCCTACCACCAGCCAGTGAGTGAGCAGAGTTGGGGGCCTGGGGACTCCTGACAGGGGCTGCTTCCCCCTTCCCCCTCCAGGCACACCTGGGCTGGGGTCCCTGCAGGCCAGGGTGGGGGTTTAAACCCCTCACCAATCACACACAGGCTTTCCCAGGCCTGGCCATGCCCCTTCCCTCAACTTAGAGTCCCTCCAGTCCAGGGCTCGATCTAGCGTCCCCCGGCTTCTGGTCTGAGCCACCTCAGGCACGTGTCTGCATTTCTGGTGGCAAAAGTGGATGTCTGTCTACTTGAAAATAGTTCAATCTACACAAGTTAGAGTAACATAAAAAGATTGAATCAATTCAGGCTCCAGCTTTTTGAGACTCTGGTTTCTTATTTTACATGCTCTGTCTGTCTCTAGCCTTAGAATTAGTAAATGAAAGGCTTTCACCATGTGCTTAAACTACTCCTGAGGTGAAGAATCTTACTTCATCTTGTTCTAGCTAGGTACAACTCAGAGCCATTCAAGTGTACTCTCTGTGGCTGTAATCCAGCAAGCTGGTCCTATTTCAGGAAAAGTGTTAAACAAAAGTCCAATTCTGAAACATGCAGTCACATGCCCTGTTGAACCAGGGCCTTGACAATTGCTTTTGATGGAGGAAGAACACATGTTTACAAGAAACTGCTACTTTTTCTCCCTCTCCTGAATAATCCCTGAAACAGTCTGTTTCTAAATGCACCATAACTTTAAAAATATGTACATTGATTTTTTGCAATTAAATGACATGCAGCATTTAACTTAACAACCCATCTTCTTGCCTGGATTTAAGAAATCCATAGATATAAGAGAGCAATGTCATGAGATCTGTATACACTGAATACCTAGAGCAATTGTTTTGAGCCTACATAAACTGTTCAGAAAGCTCCTCTTATTTCTGTTTTCAGGGTAAGGTCAGCTTTCAGGCTTTCTGACCTCTTTGTTTATCGTATTCATCCAGACAACTCCACTGACTAAAGGATTGTCTTCTTTGATGGGTTGTGATGAGCTCTGCCAAGTTAAATAAAGGGCACCCTGCTATTAATCTACTCTACTGTGGTCTCTTCTTTGGCTGAACCTGTTTGTCAAACCACTACAATAGCTATAAATACTCCAGTTGTAAGTCACAGTAGCCACAAACCAAAGACATGCTATAAATTTTCAGGACAGGTGATAATTTCTGATATCTAAGGGTCAGGAAAAGCTCCTTCAACTAAGCTGTGTTAACGATGGTTGTTCTACAGCCATTGTCCACAACCTCCGATACAACAGAAGGAAGATTAAAACCAAACCAAAATTGAAAATTGGTCAGTGCCTTCTTAAGAAGCTTTCAAAAATGAAGCTACAGTTCATGCTGAACACAAAAGCTGAAGGTCATTGAGGTCGAGCTTTTTATTTTAAATAATAAGCCACAGCTTCAAATGCTGTATATTGGCATTCTTTCACTGTCACTGATTCATATAAACTGACTATCTGGGCCCAATATTTAATAGCATTATATTGTGGATTCAGTATTCATGCTCCGTCGTGGCTCTTCCTACACAGAAAGGAGGCAGAAAAACTTCATTTTTGGCCCTTCTCCATGCTCCTTCCCTGATCCCTGCAGAAAGCCCTTCATGAAGTACTGTATACACATGTGAAAGGGGGACCAAAAATGTGGAACTGAGGGAGAAAGATGTCTACAAAGCTCCTTCCCAAGTTCTGTGATATCTGCTCAAAAGATAGCACAGGTCAAATTATATATTACCTCTCATGTACACCACCTTCTGTGCCCACGAATCCCCTGTGACAAGTTCTGTGGCTGCCACCAGTACAGCATCTCCCAGCTGCAGAGCTTCATTGGAATATTTGACAGGATAAAGATGTTCCTAGGTTTCTGTGTTTAAAGGGCATAATGATACTTTCCAAAGAATTCCCTCCTCAGTAGCCCCTAGCATTGTGTTTGTCTTTGATGACAGCTGAGCACTGAGTTGATGTTTTTAGCAAACTGTCTACAATGACTCCCAGATTGCTCCTGTGTGATAGCAGCTAATGTAGAGCCCAGAATAGGTATAGTTTGGATTATTTTTGCTTAGGTACATCATTTTACACTTATCTACTCTGAATTTCATCTGCCATTTACTTCCCCATTTGCTCAATTGCTGGGATTCTTCTATTCTCTCAGCTTTCCCAGGTATGAAAATGCTTTTTAAAGACCAGTTATATGCAACAAAAGAATAGTCACATAGCAAAAGAAGTAAATCAAGGCTGTGCCTCATCCTTTCCTTTCACCAAAAAAATAGAACTGATGAGTATGACATGCTAACACCACATTAATGGTATTTACCCTCTCAACCCCAAAATGTATGTGTTTTTATGATGAAAGTATAGATGCAAAAGTTTTGCATCAGTGAAAAACAGCAACTTTCATTAAAAGACATTCCTACACAACAAAACCCAGTACTTCAGTGCCAGTTACTGTGACTAACCATCCCTAACAAGAGGAGCATTTCTTAGGGTTGTGCAAAATGGTTGTGTTTCGATTCGGTTTTGGATTCGGCCATTTCAGAGGACAGTGATTCGTTCTGGTACATTGGATCACCGTCCTGTTTTGTTTTGGCCAAATCTGTTTGGGAGAATTCGCTTTGCCGAATCTCCTCCAAATCTGTATGGGACGGGCTGCAAGCTTCACACCACCCTACTACCCAACCAGGCAGGGCTGCAGGGCTGGGGGATGCAGGGCCCCGGTGGGGAGCAGGACGGGACCGTGGGTGGCTTGTCGGGGGGTGGGGGAGGGCTACTCCCTCCGTCTAGGCTCTGTCTCCGTGTAGACCCCCCACACAGATCTCTGCTCCCTGTTACACTGGGTTGCGGAGCAGGGAAGCAGCACAGAGAAGCGAGTAAGCCTGCTGGTCCCTGCCGCACAACCTGGCTCTGCAGGGAGCAGAGATCTGCACTGGGGTCTCCTCACTGCCGCTGCACACCTCATGCAGCCCCACATCGCTGAGGCGGCATGGGGCAGGCAGTAGGGTCAAGGAGACATCTAGTGCAGATCTCTGCTCCCTGCGGAGCCAAGTTGCATAGCAGGGCAGCAGCATACAGCTGTTTCCCTGCAAGCCTGGCTCTGAAACGCTGACATTTTCCAAAATATTTCCAAAACATTTTGGATGCCTCATTTCATTTCGAAAATGTTTTGGAACCTTGTTTCAATCCAGATTCTGCATTTTTGGGCCCCAAAACACCTCTGAAATGAAATGGCTGTTGAAATTTCGCACAGCCCTACATTTCATCAATTCTCAGAAAAATCTTGAATGCCAGAATCTTAACCAAATAATGATCATGTTACCTATACTGCTCTTTATAGTCTGACATACAATAATTTTACCTAGTTCTGAATAGCATGATGCAGGCAATCAATGCCCAGTGTTTACTCTGGCTCAATACCACCATATACTGGGACTATACATCCATGAAAGCATCTCCTAAGACAAGCTGAATATGTTATGGCATTAAGTTTTGTGGCTGTGTGGACACCCATGGTCCAGGTGTCAACGGACATGTGGGTATCTACACATACAACCTTCATGTGTCCTGATCATGAAGTTAGAGTACATAAAAAAAGAAACAATTAAGATGGTGACCAAACAACACATGGGCATAGGCGACTGGTGCCACTTTAGTCAGGGGGGTACATGCCCCCTCAGCAACCAGTCAGCAACCAGGGGGTCCCCCCACAGCCAATCACATTGACCAGGAAGCAGCCCCGGAGCTCTTGGAAGTGGCCATGGCACTCCTAGAAGTAGCCACAGCACTTCATCCAGCGCTCCTACTCCCTGGCCGGCACTCCCAACTGCTCCCCCTGCCCATTGCCTAAGCGGGGAGCGCAGCCTGTCAGGGGGTAAACCGGTGCTCTAAGGGGGTGCACATGCACCCCCTATGTGCCTCCACTGCACATGGGAATAGATATGTACTGACCTGAGACTGAAGCTGTAAAACCACCATATAGTGTTTGTGATTCTGTCCAGGCAAAGAGGTGGCTTTGGTAGTTTGTTGAGACATGCAGCCTTAACTATTTCCTGGGTTCCTGACAATTTTACTTCAAAGTAACAATTTTGTGTGGGGACAGAGAGGAAGGGGGGGGAACAGTAATTTTATATGGAATAACAGAAAATGTTAGGCACCATTCCTGTACCTTTTAGAGTCATTTTAAAATCAGATTCATATAGTGCAGAAGTCTCTCAAACAGTCTATCTACCTGAAAAGTAAACAGTGAGATTTAGGTTATCACTGGTGGGGGGGGGGAGGGGGGGAGCGTTCCCTGTGCCTGTCAAAGGGATATAAATTCCACTTCAGCTGAAAAAGTGACCACAGCATTAATAATGGAGCTGCTACTCAATAAAGAAAAACAAAACAATGTTTATTATAAATACCAGGTACCTTGCAAGTACTGAGTATGTAACAGTCATATTTACAAGCAGTCACTACTGTTCAGAGAAAACAAATTAATAATTTAGAGATATTTATAAGATTTACAGGGCAAATGAAGCCAAAGCTAGTTAACTGAATTCAGGATAATGCACTGAAGTCCATACCAGATCCCATGCTGTGAAATGCTAACTCTTTATCAAATAAGGACATTTAAGGAGGATGATAATCCCTGTGGCCGTAAATATGAATAAGGTGCACTGCAGATAAAAAAAAAAAAGGCAAAAAACCAATTTTCATGAAGTGAACTTTCAAATAGTCTGCTGTCTCCATTATTCCACATATCATAGTGGTACTGAGGGCACATCAGACTTGTAATACAATCACTGTTCTGCATTAAAGCTGGTGCTTCACATAGGACAGAATTATGGAATATTGTATTTAATTGCTTTTCATGTCAGTGCCATCACAGATGAAGAATAAAACCTTAGTAGGTATATGATATGTAAATGCACCAACCACAAAAAAGCGAGAACAAGAAAAGGAAATGGGATAACAGTGGCATTCCAGTTAGGTTTCTGACCATTTAATATTAGGAAACCAAACAACAAACAAAAATTCATTTAAAAAAACCTGAATCCCGAGAGGCAGGAACAGATCTACATTAGACCTCCTTCAAACTCTAATGTAAGAGAGGTCCTGAAACATACAAGATGAAGCATGTTGCACTTTGCCTAGTCTGGGCTATACATGAGCAACATAGGGTTGCAGTAAAGGTGCTTTCCCTTCCACTAGGGGCTGGTCAAGCCCCAGACAATCCAAGTACATAGGTAGCCCAGAGGTGGAGATTCAGGGTTTCTACATTACCTCTTAGTGTGATAGTTAACTCACAAGTGAAATGGTTCCTTTCAGTTCTGTAAGCATGAAGATGATAAACATGTAAAAGAAAACCAAATCCCTTTGCGGAAAGCAGAGCAAAAAGACCACCATCCAGCAGAGCTGAAGGGAAGAAACACAGCAATCCCATCAATACAAGCCATTATTCTGGGTAATATTTGTGCCAGGTCACTGAAGCAAAACTATTCAAATTCCTTTCCTGGAGTTTTATTTCTTATGAAGGGCATTCTTCTCTGCAGTAGGATTCCTAAAACTGGTTCGCTGAGTCCTGTTGTACGACTGCTTAATACAACCGCTAATGCCTACCTACCTTCCTCACAGCACCGGAAATGGAGCCATAATCTTAAAGAGTAATAGGTTCCTTAGGCTCTCTAACATGACCCCTATGACAGCATTGACAATATATCTGTTTCATTCTTATCTTTATAATTCCCCACTCCCTGAGGTGAAGGAGGAGGAGGGAAAAGAACAAAAAAATAACTTATTCATCCTTTCAACAGGGAGACTTCTACTCTTTTTAGCCCACATGTCTAGTCAGTACTACCAAGGACCAATGCCTCTTTTATCCTTTGCTAATCACAAAGAAAAGAATATCACAGCAGTTCAATATCACAGCAACTACAGAAAATAATTTTACTCTGCTCAGCAGATGTTCTTCAGAAAAGACAATACATATATATTTTTACTGTCCTAAGTCAGATGCTACCAACTTGTCTGAATTTAAACATTGACATGTCAGTGCTGGTCAGTGTCATCACCTGCAGGTGTCATCAGCCTTCAATGTGTGCCAATGAGCATCTATTTTTTGCCTTAGACAGAAAGAAAATATGGATTCAGGTAGGTCAGGGGCAGGCAATTTTTTCAGGCAGAGGGCCGCTTATTGAGTTTTGGCAAGCCACCAGGGGCCACATGACAGGCAACCGGGGGCAAATAAATATTAATTTTCTAAATTTTTAGGGGCCTCGTGGGCCAGATACAATGGCCTGGCAGGCCACATGTGGCCCCCAGGCCACATTTTGCCCACCCCTGAGATAGGTGATAATGAAATGTGGGAGCTTTCATCTTTAAGTCATTAGTTTACATAGAGATAAAACCTATGGTTTTCTAAAACTTTTCAGTATTTTGAAAACTTAAATTGCATTCTCATTCTAGTGTATCTCCTTTTTTAAATTTGATTTGGGCTCTTTAAAAATGTCACCCTTAGTCAATAATGAAGAGGGCTGGGGGGGTGTGGGTGTTAAGGGACACAGTTGACAGCACAAAGATAGTAAGTTCAAAGCACTCATGGCATGGCCCTGCCAGATGCCAACAAATCTGTGAATTCTGCTAAATACTTTGTCACAAGGACATGAAAAAGGAAAGGAATAATGATGAAAAACCTCTACCTGACTACACAAAAATGTATAGCTGCAAAAAGACAGGCCCACTTAATCTGGTCTCCCTGCTACAGACTTCCAAAATACCTAAAAATTGCACAGTTAGTATAAACTGATCTCTTGGAATTGTGCTTTGTGGAGCTGCCTTCTGCACCTCTGACTCTTATTATCAGTTGTTACCACCAAGAATCCCAATCTAGAAGGCAGTCCAGGAAGAGCTGATGAATACTCCTTTTCCACCACCTGGAGAAGCCCATGCAAAAGTCACTATAAACAGAGAACCTAAATCTCCAACTTCGCAATTCCCAGACTTCTCCACTGCTCCACACTCCCTTTCCCAGAGAACAAATGGGTTAGGGTTATTTTCTCACTAATCACTAAAAATCATACTCATCTCCTAAACCCAGGGACAGAATCCAAGATAATCATCAGTAGTCTACTGCCCACTAGTAAACTGTGGGTGTGTTGTCTGTCCTTCTCCATAACCAATCCAAAGAAAAAATGGAAGTCTACAATAGCTCCCAGTTAGAAAGCACAAGCTGTAAATCTCCATGCTTATTGGAGGTCATCAGTTCAATCCCTGGACTTGCCCTAGATGTTTTTCAGTACACTTGCAGGTTTTCCACATTGGAATCCTGGAAGGTGGATGGATGGAGGCACTGAAAGAAGAGGACCAGACATTGGCAAATCAGACGGCCTTACAGGTATGTGTACCCTACTTCTGCAGCTGTTTCTATCTGTATCCAATTTCTGGCAGTCCAGGTAAACTAAGGAACATTTTGGGAAGGGAGCGATGATACAGAGTCCTTCCCTTGGCTGGACTTATGTTGTTGCTGCTGAAGTTTGTTCTTGTTCTTGGGGTACTTGATTGGAGTAACTACTTAAAATGAGAAAAAGAACTAGAGATGGTATTTTCTTAAAACTATCACCAACTCTCACAGTTTTTGAGTAGAGGAGTTGGAATAGCACAGTAGCCATGTTAGTTGAAGACAGGCAAAGGCAGGAGCAGGACACAGTTAGTTTCTAAGGTGCTACCCTGCCCTGCCTTCTGCTAGTTTTCAAGGTGGTAACCTTGTTTAGAACAGATTCCTCAAAACAACTTCTTCCAAAAGATACAATTCTCATCCATTTAATATTATTATAGCTATCAAATCCTTTCAAGCCCACACCTATATGAAGCATGTTTGTTTCTCTTCACTTATTACTGACCACAATGACATCCTTTATGTTCAGTTAGACATTACTACATATAAAAGTAGTTCAGCACCTCTGGAAATTGAAGATTTTTCTTTACCATAAGAATGGGAAAAGTGCAAGTCAGGAGTGTTTAAACTTCCCTTTCTGCTTGCAAACTGTCACCACCGTACTTTTTATTTTAGAAGACATACTGATTTCTCAATAGTAAAAAGCTGTTAGCGAGTCAGTTTTTACAATTCTACCTGACTACTTTTACATGGAAATAAGTCAGATGTTTTGCATTCTGGTCTTAGAAGACAACACTTTACCATATTTACTCATGTATAAGATGAGGGTTTTTCCTCCAAGCAGCATGAGGAAAAAAGCCCCTCATCTTATATTCACCGACAAAGTGAAGTGGGGAGTAGGAGACTGCTGCAAACTTGAGCCCAGGTCAGGGACAGAGTCACCCCCAGCAGCCTCTGCCCCTCCCATCCCGATCATTTTTGTCACTCTCTGAAGGAGTCTTTCTAATTTGTCCACATCTTTCTTGAAGTGAGGGATCCAAAACTGGACACAATACTCCAGGTAAGGTCTAGCCAGGGCACAACAGAACAGGAGAATCACTTCCCTTTATGTGAAGGTAACACTCCTATTAATACAGCGAGGTATTTTCTAGACCTTTTTTGCAACAAGAGTACAATACTAGCTCATATTCAGTTTATGGTCCATTGTAAACCTCATATCCTTTTCTGCAGTACTGCAACCTAGTTAGTCCTTCCCCAAGTCTGTGTGCATGGGATCATTCTGTCAAGAGTGAAGGACTTGGCATTTGTTCTTGTTGAATTGCATCAGATTGATTTTGGACCATTTTTCTACTTTATCCAGGTCCGAATCCTACTTATATCCTCCCGAGTGTCTTCGATTCCACCCAACTTGGTGTCATCTGCAGACTTCCTAAGCATGCACTCAATCCCATCCTTCAACTCATTACTGAGGACATTAAACAATATTGGACCCAGGAGAGACCCCTGGAGAATCCTACTCAATACCTTCTCCCAACTAGACATTGAGCCATTGATGATTCTTTTTTGAGCACAAGGATCCAACCAGTTGTATATCCACTTCATAGTGCTTTCATCTAGTCTGTATTTCCTTAGTTTACTCATGAGACTGCCATGGGAGACGGTGTCAAAAGTCTTGCTAAATCAAAACATATTGCATCCACTGCTCTTCCCCATCCAAAGAGCCTGTCACCTTTGTCATAGTAAAAAACAAAGAAACTCCTGGAAACTTTGCATGGTTGTACATTGTACAAAGAACCAATACAAAACATGATATAGATAACAGAAGTGATCCACTATGTATGGTAAAGAAAATGAAAAAGAAAAATCACCTGAAATAAAGAATGAAAAGACTAAAATTCTATACGCATTATGTTCAAATAATCAATGTAAAAAGAAAATACATTGGTGTGGTTAAGCAGATAAAAATGTGGCAAACTGATAAGTTACAATAATAAGCCTTTCATAGTGTATAAGCAGTTAGGTAGCCTAAAATCACCTGATTACAAATAAAAAACATATAAAACTGTCTTCACTACATTAACTCAAAAAATGGGGTTTTAGGCTAAATTAATTGAAACCGAATCTAAAATAAACACACATTAAATAATATTATCCCTCATTCTTAACAGAAGTTTAATTATCTGTTTAGAAAAAAATTACAGAACACACACATTGGCTTCTTTATAAAAAGAACAAAATGAAGTATCCCAAGCTCACCCCATTTCTTGTTTTGGTAGGGTTACAATATCTTTGGCTACAAAAGGGATATAATATCTACCTCCTTCAACCTCCACTTCAAATAAAGTATCAAACTTCCACCCACCAGGCAAAAGATCCTTAAAGCTCATTGAAATATTAATAATATTAAAATCAATATTATTCATAGGCAGTGTTTATTCTAGTTCTCTCTCAGACAAGAGTTGAAGAGGTGGTGCTAGTCATTAGCATTTTGATAGCAATCTAGCTAGCACTCTGTTCAGTATGAACATTTTCTTAAACTGAAAACCAGGTTTATCCTCTCATGCAAGCAGGTCATTTTAAAATTCACAAAAGAAAATTATGCATGATTTTGTACCCAGTTTTGGAAAGGCTTGAAAAGAAATATTAATGCTAACTTGATCAAGTCAGTGTCTTTTGCATGTTGTTCTAATAATGAAGAGACATTCTAAGCACAAATCTCTTCCCATAATTACTAACTATACACATGGAAATACACTCCCGCTAAACCACAAACAGCATTTATTTCACTTGTACGGTAAATCAAACCCCAGCTGACAGCAGACAGAGGAGCAAGTGCTTCACTAACCTGATGCCATCAAGGCATCTCCAAAATGAGATGCTATTTGTGTGCATCAAAACAGGAAATAGTTTTACATCTAAAAGAACACTTCCATTCCTGATAATCATCTCACGCATATGTGAGAATTCCAATTTAAAGTCTCATTTCATCAAACAACACCAAGTTATTACAGAATAAAAGAAAACAGCACTCCATTTATTTCTTTAAAAATTAATATGTACCATAATGTTCTCTCTTGATCCATCTTCATATACGCTTACTTAACTCTGTCATCTTCAGAGCAGGACAAGATAGTGATATACTGTGGACATTTTAGTATTATTTTCACAGGTGAACAGACTTTTCAAAGAATGTTGCCATTCCATAGCCAGAAACAAAAACAAAAAACAGGGCAATGAAAATCACATTAAAATCAAAACTATGCTGATAAAACAGGAAGATAAAAATCCAGACTGGAATCTAAAGATTTACAAGGAACAGAACAAAGGTATTAAAATCCAAATCTACTAAGTTTAACCTAAGTACTTAGATATTTATATGCAATTTTATTTTTAAACTAGTCTTTTAAAAAGAATTAAAACCATCAAGCCTGCGATAGACTACTCTATGATTTCATTCAACCAGTGAGTGACTGCACGTTAAGTGCGCAGTTACACACACAGTTAAAGTTTCTTAATGTATTTAAATATATTTAAAGAAAATGTTCATTATTTTCTTGGAGCAATAAAAAAGGATACTTTCTGCACAGAGGAACAAACAGGAGTGCAAGTGTTACTATTGTATGACAGTGTCAATTGATTATAAGGATCAAGGGATCAGTAACACCAAGAAAAGACATGATTTGTAAAAGCCAAAAGAAAAAAATACTGAAAATAGACGAGCCAGGACAGCAGAAAAGCATCCTGCTCCTACATTGCACAGTAGTACCTCTGGTTTTCTTCCTGGAAGCAGCAAGAATTGAGGTAGATCCAAGGTCATGCAGCTTTCTCCATTTACCACTTGCTAGGCTATTTCGTTAAGACTCTTTTTCACTACTTAAATTAATCATAGACCCCTCCTGAGTCAGCCTGCCTCCCAAATGAGAAAAACCACCAATAATGTTATTGGAGGTAGCTTATAAGGGTATGTACACCCATTACATTTAGAACACCTATCTGTGCAGTAGGTACGCTAACTTAGATTGACCAAGCAGCTGTTTACTGAGCAACATTAACTAAATGCTGATACACCTAAACATGAAGTATTGAGAAGAATGTACTATAGTCCTAGTAGTACTGATACTATTCATCACACTTTAAAGATTTTGTTTACCTGGCCAAACAAGTTGGCAACCGTTGTTTCCAGTACCATCGCTTACAGTTTCTGTTAGCGTGGTCACCAGTGATTCACAGACAAATATAGCAACTATATACACTGGTTAAGTATAGCCAGTGTTCCAAGTCCTTCTACGGCTCTCTTTATTCTATGTTCACTTTGACCCAGACTACTGTTAGTGATTGTAATCCAAAGTAAACTCCAAGGAAAGTATCAACAATATTCCATGTCTAATTCATCAAACGTATCAAAATTAATCTAATATCAAAGTCACCTGAAAAACGGCACTTGATGTCCAAAAACCTTGTCTAGCAACTCTCCCAACTGTACAGATGGTCCAGTAAAAGATAACACAAAAATCTTCACCTCATATATACTTCTAGGACAATCACCGCTACAAAAACACTTCAAATCTCAAACATTTCCCTATTACTCAAAAGTAATATCAATACCTGAAAACAATTTGGTTGGCTTTTTGTTTCATCTTGGGGTTGGTTTTTTTGGGGGAGGGCAGGGGAGGGAGCGTTGCAAAAAAAAAAAAAAAAGGATTTAAAGTTGGCATCTGTAACAACAACATTCTTGAATATATAATGGTTTGGGTATTGTGAATTCATCTGATTCATCTCCTCAGCATTACCCCTTGTGCTTCAACACACATGCTTATGCTACCACAGCTTTCGCTCTTTAATGGGATTGGGACATAAAAATGCAAATGAAATCCCCAGAGTTTCTTGTTGTTTTTTTTTAAAACACGCTTTAAGATACAGGTTAGCTTTCGTGGTCTAAAGAATGCCCTTTAGGGAGAACTCAAAGCATCAGCAGAGTCACCCTTGCCTGAAGAAGTGTGTTTGTGCCCGAAAGCTTGTAAAGAATCTTTTTCCAATTATTTAGTTGGTCTAATAAAAGATATCACAGTTACCCAAAGAACCTTGCCTGCCTGAAGTATCTCAGGAAGACAGTAAGGTACAAGGTGTGAGATTTGGATACATAAAATGTTAAGCCAAGCTTTGAGAATCCTTTTAAAAAAACCCTTTGTCGTCCAAGAATAACTAGCCCTCCAAGATCCGGAAATGCAAATATTTGGTTCCTCAAGCCGAGCAACCCTCATAGAAAAATATCCATACAGACAGAAGGAAAGCAAAGTACTGCAGCATTACTTCAACTTTCACTCTACAGGAGGCTCAAGTTTGACCACACAAACAGAAAGTATTTGGATGTGCTCTTGACATCCAAATAAAATGTTGCTTCAGTAAATCGTCTGTGAAGTTTCTCCCGTGGAGCCATGGCCACAATTTAAAGCTACTCCTTTCACTAGCAGAAATTCAAAAAAATCCCAGGGTACTGAGCTTTCTTATAGGAGAAGAGGCTTGTCAACTGCAGATGTTTGCCCTACAAATCTGACATATTAAAAAACCATGCAATGAAAAACCAGGTAAATGTCAGTTATTCCACAACTCGGCAAGCATCAGTGTTCTGCCCCATTTGTGCATTCTCTTCTATATCTGTTCATATATCACACTCATCTCCTTAGTATCCGGGTGCCTTCCAGCAGTGCACTAAATGATGTGTTAACTGCACTTGTTCTCTCTCACACTGTCTTAACAGGAAGAACTACCCAAAATGTTTTGTTGTTGTAGGTACTGTTCCAAATGCTGTCTATTGTTTATATCCGCAGCTCTACCACTGACCTTGAACAAGCAGCATCAATATTTGGAACACTGAATTCCCCTTCTGCAAACCTCAGTTAATAACACTTTTTCTTCTCAGAGGCTTTGCGCTCTTCAGACAAAAGGTGAGTTATAAAGGACAACGTTGTTATTCAACAGCCTTGGAATCATATGAGGTGAAAAAGTATTACATATGTTGAAGATGTTACTAATTTGATAAAATCTAGTAAATCTTTTTTGCTTGCTGGACATATTGGCAATGTATATGTTAGAAAAGACAAGTCAAAGATGTGTAGAACAAAAGGCATTGAGGTATGTGGTGGTACTCTGGTCTTGCGGAATTTGACACCGAGTCATGTGCACATAGCTGTTTGGTAGTTAGCTGTTACCTGACTGATGCCCCCATACAATTTCTTAAAATTTTAAGAAAAAAATCAAAATCTTAGGAATAAGGGAGTCACTTCTGAAAAATTCTGAATTTCCTACTCAGTTCTATATGCAACTGCAAGCAGAAGAGCCAATATAGTATAACCTTGTATGTAACAGAGCTGCCATTATAAACCACTCTCCCCTTGGGCATCCTTTCTACCCATCTCTGAGCTTCCTTCTCCTTTATTCTTCTTGTGCACTCTGTCCGCTCCAAGCCCTTTTATAATAAAGTACCTATGATACTTGGCATTTACGTAGCATCTTTAATCAGATTACTCCAGAACACTTTACAAAGGTGGGAAATACTCTATCATCTTTTTTATAGACTAAAACTCAAGCAAAGAGAGGGTAAATGACTTGTCCAAGGTCACACAATTAAATGTGAACAGAATCCAATGCGTCTCATTAAGATATACTCTACAGGTAAAAGTCATTTCCAAAGCTCTAAAGCAACAAATTCCACCATATACCCTAGGATATCTTGAATATTTCTAGAGTTTGGCCAATCCTAGAAATAAATGTGCAATTCCAAGTCATAACAACTCCCTTTTGGGCTAGGCTTCAGCACTCTCAGTAGAATGTTATTAACTATTTATAAGGCTGTTGAAAAATAGCTGCTGAAGAGAAGATAAAGCAGTATAAAAAACCCGCAGTTCTGTCCCAGATTTATTCACTTTATAGTAACCATTGTGAGTTTGAAAAACACAATTTGAAATTTGGGGGGGGTGCAGGGAAGAAAATATTTTTTTAAAAAAATTAAAAACCTTGCCCTAAGTGTATGACTACTATAGTAAAGCATGAGTTTCTCTACCAAGGCTTTAACTGATTTTTCTCTTTCTTTTAAGATTAATTAAAATTTTGACAGAACACACCTCTGCATCCAACTTTTCAGTCTGGGGATCTTCTTAGCCATAATAAATTTTGATAGAGCTTTGACTGTAGCCCTTGATAGAGCTTTGACTGTAGCCCTTCCAAGTTCAATCAACTATAGCTATTGATAGAGCTTTGACTGTAGCCCTTCCAAGTTCAATCAACTATACCTACAAACTGCGTTCATTCCTAAATAAAAGTAATCATGCCTCATTTTTGATACTGCACCTCCCAAAATAAAAGTGACTGAAATCTGTACAAGGACAGGAATATATGTACCACATAGAGCAAGGGAAACCTGTAGTGTAATTTGCACTTAATCTACACTTCAACTCTGAGAAAATTAAGTCTAGAGTAAGTGCTGAAGTAAGAAACCACTTGACAATGTTCAAGACAGGCAAGGTGTCAAAGACATATTTAACATAAAGAACAGACATAACTGTGTTTTACAGTCAGGCTGCTAAAAGCCTAATTTAAAGCACTTCTATACCATCCATTGTTTAACACAGATAGAGGTGCTGTATTTTGTTTTCAGGAAAGCTTGGCAGTCAGCTGTCTCAGCAGCTCTAAGGAGGATTACTCTCCCCTGCTGCTTTTTTAAAAGCAGATTAGTTCAGACTTTCTTTCACTGTAATAAACCTTGTAAGGATCAGGAACATTGCATTGATTTCCAAGATAAAACTGTGAGGTCATTCAAAAGGCTAAACAAACAGCTTCATGGAAGCACTCAGCTCAGGCACTCATTAGCTGAAGCAAGGGAAAAGACTGTAGTCGTTAATCATAAAAGCCAGAATGTGACTCTAAGGGTGAGCCATATTATTATCTTCTATCAAGCTGAGATAGATAAAGAGGGTTGAGGAAAAATACCAGCATGAAAGTGTTGGTCAGTCAAAGTAAGCACCCTTGTAAAAGCTGTATAATGTGTTTCTACATTAACCATGTGCTTTACTGTGCAACACATTTTGTTTATAGCTACAATAGGGACTTGATAATCTTAAAAAAATAATCTTTGATAGTAATAGAACTAAAAATCCAAGCCTGCAAATAATGCATGCAGACTACATAATCATGTGTTCCTACCACAATTAGTTATTTTAATCTCCCTGTCACAAACTTGTGTACCACACTCACCTACTGCATCTTGTTTCACTTAGGCAAGTTAGCCCAAGGCAGAATCAATCTAAAGTTACACGGTTTTCTGTAATCAATGTAGTTTAGATCGCAGCAAACAGAACACACGTTTGTCCTTGGGGAGGGGGGCAAATCCTAGACCAGTCTGTGTGTGCTGTCTATGTGCGCTTAGGCCAGCCATTTTTAAACCAGTCTACATGTACTGAACTTCTGTTCTGTTATGGGTGTAGACCAGTTTCCGACCACTTGTACCAGTAAAAGTGTAATGTCTGTACCTGGCCTTAGATTATGAATTCTTCATGGTAGAGATGCCAATTTATTATATATTTGTAGAACCTTGTTCAGGGCCCACAGTGGTTCCCAGTTTCCATAAGAACAGAGTATTCCCAATCAAAATATTCACATGATCAAAACAGTTTCATAATCAGTGTACACAGTATTTTTAGCTATATAATTCATAAAGTCTGTTCACAAGAGTTACTCTGAAATCATGAAGTAACGTGCCTATCCTTAAGTAACTGAATAGTTCCTAAAGATGGAGGGCTATTTTTTTAAGTGAATTAGTGGGGATCATTAAAATACTAGATCATCAAGGTAGCATATGTTACCTAATATATAAAGACCTATCCTCTCCCCATCCCTCCTAAAAAACAATTAGAAAAAAACGCCCAAAAACATACTTCACAGTCAAATTTCAAAATGGCAATTATTACAAATAAAAATAAAAATAA
Source organism: Crocodylus porosus (assembly GCF_001723895.1). Classification (NCBI taxonomy): domain Eukaryota; kingdom Metazoa; phylum Chordata; order Crocodylia; family Crocodylidae; genus Crocodylus; species Crocodylus porosus. Next base: position 91,511,625 of record NW_017728906.1, on the reverse strand, counting down.
AAAGTTAAGGATTTCTTAGGATAATATCTATCCCAACTACACAATTCGTCCAATTAAAGAGGTGGGACAAGCTTTCAAATGCAGGTCTTACACTCAAAAGCTTGTCTAATGCTATCCCAACTACACATTTGGTTCCAATAGAAGATATCATCCTAAGAAATTCTTGTCTTTCTGGACCATCACAGCTACCACACCACTCTTACACTACCACTTATCAAAAAAGAACCAAGCAAAAACCACACATATTTACAAAATTCCCCATCATTTCCTGCATGCACAACTACAAAACCCTGGAATGAGTCCCAAGGAAATCCTCACTCACTTTTGTCAAAAAAAATAAAGTTAACTAACTGAAATGTCTATTAGGGCTACACAAGAAACCTCAGCCCTGACCTTCTGCCTGCCTCCATGCTAAAATATGGTAAAACAGAATCTATGTAGCTTTAAAAAGTAATTGCATGCATCTTTAAATATATGACATTAGAGGTAAGAAACAACTCTAATTCTTCAACTGCTTCTTTTCCAAGACCTTCTAGTAAAGATTCAAATGAAATTTTTTATATCAAATTACATAATATTGAACAACAGGGAGGAATTAATCCCATTCTCATGTAAGTCACTAAAACCCCTGCCACTGATTTCAAAAGGAGTGAGATTGGACAGCTGATTGCAAGTTCCTTCTAACATGCACTGCAATATTGTACAAAAAGTGCAATTTTATTTTTATGTAGTACATGAATCACACTCTACTGGGGATCATGGTTCTGAAGAGGAGGTTGATTTTGAATCTGTGTGCAATTGGATTTATCCCACCCCACAAACTGAAGAAACAACTAATAAGATTACCCTTAACTGCAGGATTAATGGACTAAGTAAATGTTTCCTAAGTATTTATCCTATATAACAGGGAGACACAGAGCTAGGTCCTCAACTGCAGCTGACACGCACATCATAGAGCTGGAGGACTTGGTGAGGATTGGTTTTAATTCACCTTTTGTATTCCTTCAGTCTGGGAGCCATGTCAAACTCCGTCACAATTGAGAGCTGTTTGATTTCCAATCTAAAGATATGTTTTAAAGCCTACAGCTCCACTGGGATAGTCAAGCAACTAAATATCAACAAGACACAGCAATGCCCTGCTATGCCTCCCTCTGTCACAGCCTGGTAGTGGAATAGCACAGAGTATTTATGCCACTTTAGTGCCGCTCAGGGATCCTGTTTACACAAGGAAATTCTTCCAGTAGTCAGGGAGCCAGGAGAGCAACTTAAAGCATTCAGAAGCCAAATCTCCATCCCTCCTGACTCATGCATTCAATTACACACACAGCAAAAGTAGGTGTAACACCAGCAAATCAGACACTTTCCCTCACAGCAGCCAAGCATCAATCCTGAGTGATGCTCCTATTACATTATACTGCATGGAAGAACTCCCTACTTTTACTTCAAATGACAGCAAGACTGGTCTCATACATTTCATCTAGGAACAACTTAGAAAATAATATTTTCACACATCTTCCAAGCCACGGCCCAAAGCACAAAGAAACTTACTAAAGGTCCCCAAATTGACTCCCGATTGTGGCAAGACAGATTTGTATACAGGTAATCATGCTGGGAAATCAGTTTCTTTTAAAAATCATGTTTAAACAATGAAGTGATACAGCAATGGTAATAGTCTAGAACAGCTATTTTGGTACCAAATGACACTTCCATAGGCTAGGGTACAGAATGACACATCCATACAGCTACATGTACCTTCAAATCTAACAGCAGAGACAAGCCAACCCAACACGATTTGCAGTGAGATGACAAAGCACGTTCCTTGTTGGTTTTTCTTTTCCTAAGCAAGCTCATTATGCAGCACGGTATTATAACAGTTTGAGAGCATTTAGCCGCTATTGTCTATGCCTGCCTCAAGCACACTGCCCTCAGAGACCAGTCACTTTAGACGCCCTGGCAAGCTGACACCAAAAAGGCTCTAGTTTTCCACAAAGCCTAAAGCCAAGGGGGTCCTTAGAGGCTGAGGAAGGCCAAGAGCAACAGCAAACAACCTCTGCAATCTCCATGAGGTAGCATCCGCAGGGAGAGAAATGAATTGTGCCACCCCATGCTGAAATGCGAGCGCTGCCCAGGCAAGGGACAGCCAGGCTCAGGCGGGCACTGCCCGAGTGTTGCCAGCAGCCCCCATCCCCATCCTGCAGGGTCCTCTTCCCCTTCTCAGACAACTTTGGAGGGAGTTGCTCACTCCTGTCCCATGTAGTGATTCTAAGGCCTCCCTTGGCTGTGGGCAAGCAAAGGGGTTACAAAGCAAGGATGGGCAAGGGAAGGATGACAACAGGGCCCTGATGGGGAGAAGAATTCACCTCTGGGAGGGGAGGAGTATATGGTGTGTGTGCATGTGCATGCACATGTGTGTTTGCATACGTGTGTGTGCACGCATGTGCATGCAGAGTACGTGTAACAGGGTGTAGGATGCACATATATGTGTGTAGGATGCATGTACATGTGCATATAGGATGCATGAATGTGTGCATGTAGGATGCGTGTAGGGGTGTAGGTGGGTGTAGCACATGTGCATATAGGGTGCGTGTGTGCATCGGGTGCACGTGCAGGGCGTGTGTGTGCAGAGTGCATTTGTATGTGTACAAGGCGCATGCACAACTTACACATGTACTTGACACGCATGTGTGCATGTGTGGGGGGGGTGCGCGTGAGCTAGGTGCACATGCATGTAAGTTCTGTGTGCAGGTGAGGTGCACATGTGTGTAGAGGAGGGGTGTGCAGCGAGTGCGTGTGTGTGTGTGTAGGGCGCACGTGTGTGCGTGGGGGGGACATGTGCAGGGTGCATGTGTCCCTGCGTGTGCCGGGACAGGGACAAGGGGCAGGGCAGGGGGTCCCGGCGGGCTGCACCCACCTTTCCGAGCAGCGCGCTGCGGCTGGCGGCCGCAAGCTCCCGCAGGCTGGCGGCGGCGGCGGCG
>NW_017728906.1:91482962-91507717 GCF_001723895.1 Crocodylus porosus | reverse complement strand
AGCCACGGGTTTCCCACGTTTCTCTCCTTTAAAGGACAATCCATTTTTAAAGTTCGTTCATGACCCTTTTGGATGTTCTTGCCACCCCTCCCCATGAGTCCCAGGTTGAGAACCACTGCTTTAGTTGCCTGGTCACTGGGCATTTAGCACCAAGCGGAGCCTGAAAGGGAATGTCTGAGTCTGACGGAGGCTAAGGCGGCCCCATGAAGGGCTGCCCTTTAAAGCCTGCCTTGAAAGGACCCCACTGTTGAATGTGCTGAGTTGTTCCACATTCATACATTTCAGGAGACGTTTAACGCTGGAGTTTAACCTAAAATGCAACTTTAACGTTAAGAGAGGCTAGGGCAGTCACGCAGAAAGATGAAGGGCTGGCTTTTGAAACCCACCACCATCGAGTTGGGTCACTTGTTGCACATAAGAACTGCAAAGTCCTGCACTTAGGGCAGAACGATCCCATGCATCGGTATAGGCCAGGGGCTGATGAGCTAAGCAGCAGCTCTGCAGAAAAGGACATGGGAGTTACAGGGGACAAGAAGCTGAAAAGGAGCTACCGGTGTGCCTTTGTGAAGAACGCTAACAGCATACTGGGCTGCATTGGTAGGTGTGTTGCCAGCAGATGAGGCCACATTTGGAGTACTGTGCCCAGTTTTGGGCCCCCACTACAGAAAGGATGTGAACAAGTTGGAAAGAGTCAGGCAGAGGGCAACAAAAATGGTGGAGGCTGGGGCACATGACTTCTGAGGAGAGGCTGAGGGAACTGGGCTTATTTAGTCTGCAAATAGAAGACTGAGGATGGATTTGATAGCAGCTTTCAACTACCTGAAGTGGGGTTCGAAAGAGGATGGAGGTAGGCCATTTTTAGTGGGGGCAGGAACATAAAGCAGTGGTCTCACGTTGCAGCAAGGGAAGTTTAGCTTAGATATTAGGAAAATCTTTATCTAACCTAACCTTTACTAAGGGGGTAGTAAAGCAGTAAAACGGGGTACCCAAGAGGTGGTGGAATCTCTACCCTTGGAGGATTTTAAGACCCAGCTAGACAAAAACTTGGCTGGGATGATCTAGTTGGGAATGGTCTTGATTTGAGCAGGGGGGTGGACTTGGTGACATTCTGAGATTCCCTCCAACCCTAATTTCCTACGATTCTATGATTATACATTTAACCGGACATTTAACTCTAACTTTACCCGGAAATATAACATCTAAATCTAACACTAAGGGAATCTAAGGCAGCCAAACAAGCTATTGAATGACTGGCCTTTGAAACTGGCTTTGAAAGGACACCACAGTTCAATTTGGCTCCTAAATATTTAACACAACCTAAGTTCATTTTTTTCATTAAAACAATAAAATAAAGACAAGCACTTAGTTTCTCTCCTCCACTGGTTTTCAACCTCTTTAGACTCAGGGCACCCCCTTGGAAAATGACAGCTCTTAGCTTTCAGTCATTTTTTGATAATGGAAAAATACTAGAGCAATTCTCCCATTGGAAGGAACTCAGAAAGATCACAACAGGTCAGAATGTTATTGACACTAGGAATTCCTATTTGAAATCTCTGGGCTTAGTGTTTGCACACCTAATATTGCATAATACACTTAAAAGGATCTCACAGCACCTGGCTGAGAATCACTGCTCTGCACACTCTGGGTTTGGGGTTTTTTTAGTTTAAAGCATACATTTTAATTTTTTTATTATGACAGAATCTAATTTAACCACATGCCAAAGCAAGCAGTGGTGGAAAACAGCTGGACCACAGACACGTTTATCTATGCATTGCTAAAAGAAGCCAGACCCTAAGTTTACTGCATTCTCAATGAGTTACTGTTCTGCTGCCCGTATTAGGTGCAGAAGGAAAGAGGAAACTGATGTGGCCAAAAGCTTCCCTGGAATAAAGCATTCAGAAATCTACTTAGCTAGCTTGAAACAGCAGGAGGATCCTCCTCTTTCCAGACAAGTGTTTCTTAAAAAAATACCTAGCTGGGCATCTGGGTGGTAAGAGGATTAAGGGCCTGATCCAAAGCCTATTACTGAAATCAAAGACCAACTTTCTTCAAAGCTTCTCATTTTTGTATTACTAAGAGAGGAAATGTATGAACCAAATCTTGCTCCCACTGATGTGAAAATGGGACTTCTCTCATGCGCTATACTATAATATGAATAGTACCAGACTCAGTCAGAATTTGGTTTTCCTTGCCCAGTATCAACTCTGTGTGTTCTTCTGCACCAATCTTCATGCTTGGAAGAACTGCCCAATTTTCAAAACCCTTCTCATTCCTCTCTCAAATCATTCTCAAAAACCGCCCCAAAAATAAAAAAACCCCACTTTTTCCATGAAATCTATGTCAGTGAATATCAAGTACAACTCTGCTGTCTGCTTGTATAACTGTACACTTGACTTCGAGTGCATGCAGAATAAGAGAGACTCTTTCTTCTCTGACAGTTCCATATTCGGCATTGCACATATTCAGCACATTGAAAAAAATGAGTTGTTGAAATTGTCTACACACAAAAAACACCAGTATCACTGCTCTTTTGTAACTTGAAATAAAAGGGATAAGCATGGAACCTGAAGAAAACAAGTTCTTGCTGCAGTCAGGTGACCATTTGTTGCCGTAATAGTCAGTAATCCAACCCTTGTCCTTGGAGAAAGAGATTTAAACTATCCAATAAAAGATTTTAGACTATAAATAATACCGATGCCTAGAGAAACATGAAGTACTGTATCAAGGGCTCAGGTTTGCACGCAACTGAAACTGTCAGTCTCAGGAATATGATTATGGGAGAGTGTTTAAGGGTCTCCTGCATTGCTTTGAGAGGGAGAAGAAAATACTGGAAAGGTATGTAGGGAAATATGTAACGCCTTCCTGAATTTCAGAGTTCCTGTCCAAAGTGGAAACTCAAATACACCAAAGTTTCTGGGTCAGATTCTACTTTGTTACACTAGAACAGATCCAGAGTAACTCCTGTGACTCCTAAGGAGATCTTAATTTGCTTTTATATCCCCAGAAGGCAGGGAAGAGGTGCAATGTTCAGGAAAAATTAATCAGAGATGCGCAGCTTTAATATCCAAAGTTTTTTCTAGAGCTCATGGTTGAGCCACTCCTTGCTGAGATCCCATTAAGTGTCACAATTCAGACAGAACCTTGCTATGATGAGTGCCAGTGCCGGCCTCTCCAAGTTTCTCCATCTCTGCAACCAGAAAAAAAAAAACCACTTTACAGGTATTTACCTCATAAAATTGTTCTAAAAATTCTACAATCCTTAGAAGATATGAATTTGATACTAGTCATTTGCCTATAGATAGAATTGCCAGCACAAAGTCTACGCATTGATAATACTTCTGTTAACCTTCCTGCATAACTAGACAGAAGGAGAGTCATATGATAAAAATAGAACCTCCCCTCCGAAAGATCATACATTGCTTCTACACTGCACTTTCTTCACACCAAATTAAAAAAAGAAAGCCAGTCATGCATTTCTTGCATGCTTACCAGCCTCTGGCTTCTTTACTATTCATTCCATCTAAGAAGAGCACACACCAACTGCAGATGTTTCCTTAGCCTGATAAAGGGTATTTGTGCCTGAAAGCTTGTAAAGAAGAAAATTTTTTCCAACTATTTGAGTTGGTCTAATAAAATATATCAAATTTACCCAAAGAACTTTGTCTGCCTATGTCATTAGACCAACACGGCTACAACCGATACCCTTGTATGAGCTGACATTCATTGGATTCTTGGGCTCAGAGCAGCAGATATCCCTGCTGTACAGCCTCCTTGGTCTGGGGTGCCCTCAACAAGTACGAACAAGCCATGTACCAGTCCTTCTTCTGGGAAAGGAGGGACATAGACAAGGATCCTACTTGAATGATCACTCACACTGAGCCTACAGCAGTGACAAAAGAATGGGGCTATAACTGATGACTTCTATTCACCTGATCAGTCGGGGGTGCATCTACATGAGACATTTACTGCAGTTGACTAATTAGCTGCTCAGTAAACATCATGCATCTACACTTGTGCCCCTATTAGGCTGGAGTACACTGATTTTCTAATTCGCTGACTGGGGCACGAGGATACTTTCGTGAAGGGGCTGCCTGCTGGCTAGCCCCACACTTTAACACCCCTCATGCCCCAGCCAGCCCCTCTGCAGCATGTTAAGTGGGAGGGAGCAGCCCCAGGCTGACAGGCTGATCCCCCAGTCTCCTTGCCAGCCAGGTCTGCTCCGACCCAACTCAATGTGCTGCAAATGAATAAACTCTGGTGCTTATTGTGCCAGAGTTTATTGCTCTAGAGTGTATGTTCAAGCAGCACACAGGGAACAATAAACTCTGTAGGAATAAGCAATAAGGCCCAGAGTTTATTTAAGTCCATTAATTGCATGTGTAGATGTGCCCAGGCAGGACTGGTTTAAGTCCTCTGGATTCTGGCAAAGCTGGTTGCAGCTTTGTCGCCTTCACTACCTATGACTCTCTGAAAGTAGCCGAAGGGCACAATAAGGGAGAGCTAGAGAGAGAGAGAGAGAAAGAGAGAGACTGAGACTGTTTGAGGCAGGGCTGAGAGGCATGCAAGGGAGCAAGACCTGAAAGTGGGATGAGGGGGAACTAGAAGAGGGAGAGAGAAAAGTGAGGGAAGAAGGACAGAACTAAAGGAACTAAAGAAAAGAAAATGACTGATAGAGAAATTGGAGGTGGAGTTCGGGTACCTGATAAAAAAGACAAGTTTTGAAGCAAAAGGGTTCAACTGCAGAAAAATAATTAAGGATGCTTGTGGCCTTTGATTTCAGTGGGAGTTCTTTCCTATTTAAAATTATCTGTTTGTATGTCCTGAATCTGGGTGTGAACGAGCTAAGGTAAGACCTAAAAAAAAGGACAAAAAGAAGCATTTAGGGACAAGGGAAAGTATGTGAAACAAATGACACAAATAATATCATGTTAGAAAGAGATTAAAATAGAGTACTTTTTATTTTAAATGGAAGGAAAAAAAGAAACCCAAATGGCTGAGGGAAAAACATCAAGAAAGAAATGGGAAGGGGAGCAGGAAACAAAACAGAAAGAAACAGCATTTTTATTTTTACTATAATGAACAAATATGGGCTTATTTATGATTAATTCTTCTGTCTCAGCTGCCAAAACATCTGGCTGTAGACTGCAAGTGTCAAGTAATTATTTGTAAACTAATTAAGTAATGTGATTAACATAATTCTTGAAAATAGCTTTGATTTTACACACACTGACAAAGTAGTCACACATTTCCACAGTAGAACATTTTAGAAGTGATCTGTTAAACTATTATTGTGTATGAACTCTGGATGTGGATCTATTTTAGTATTGGATGAAGGTATTCTGTTTTATAGTGTAAGTCTGAAAAGAAATTTTGGACAAAAATAACTTTATAAAAGCAAAATATTATTGTGTGGAGAATAAGTCAAAATTTTAGGAAGTAAGCTTTGTTTGCAACAGTATACAGATGGGAGGGAATTGCAAGGGAATTATTCAGTTCCTCACTTTAAAAGAAAATACTAGGGTTTGCAGGGGGGGTTTAATTGGTCCCAGAGCAGGAAAAAGCAATGGCTTTTACTGTTTAGTAAGTTACTCTTTTTGGGTAAGAGTAGTTTTGGCATGGGAGACTTTATTGAGAGAGTGCTGAAAGTGCTTAAGTTTTCAGCTTCACCCTTATACTCTTACATTATGTTACTAAATCTAGCCAACTTATTTCCAGTCTTTTACCGTACCAACTACATTTGATTAAGCGTAACTTTCTCTCACATCTTGCCTAATATGTTCTTACTCTGCTTGTAGAAGCCAGTGATACAATATTCATATCACACAGCTAATGAACAGTTTTACTACCAAGAAATGAATAATGAGCAACTAATATTTGTACAGCACTTCAAAAACGTGAAGTACAACAAGAATGCTAAGCATTATTGCTATTTTTGAAACTATCAATGTAGTTAAACTTGCAGCATAGCAAACAACAGCCCATTAAAAACCTATTCTTATTCCAGCATTTCCTGTGTCTGTTTTAAATGATGCCTGCTCTACACTTATGCCACTGGTGTTATTTACATTTAGATCTAAATATGTTTAAAAGTACCATCTGACGTCTGAGTTATGTAAATATTAAACAGGGAAATTCAAAGGCATGTCTTCCACTCTGTCTGATATATGGTAATCAGTGGCAGTGACAATCCCTTGATTCAAGGATGATCTTTACCATGGCTTATTGATAGTAATATCATACGGCAATATGGTAGTCACCACTTTATGGGAGGGGCACAGAAGACCATTATGGAAGCACTGACATAGCCTTTCAGCATTTTAAGCTGTTTGTTGCAGTTATTGCATGGTGGAAAGATGGGGATATATTTTCACTCATAATAGACTGTCAGATATGGGAGCATTTAGCTGGAATTATTAACTGGAACAACAGCTAACAATCCTTCTGCAGCAATGGAGGGGCAGTAGCACCCTTCAACTATCCTAACTGAGACACTGGTACTTGAGCCTGATTCCAGACCTAATGACTGTATGGACTTCCTGAATTTCACTTGAAGTAAAAAGTTAAAGCCATGATTCTCAGCCACAGTCTGAAGGGTACCAGGGGGTGTGGGGCGATAAGCAGGTATGAGGAGATAAGTGCAGGCTCAAGCTTTACTGTCCTATCCCTGCTGCCCAACCCCTCTGCAAGTAAGTGAGCATTGTGAGTGTGTCTATTACTGTGCATAAATAAACTTTGGAGCTTATTCCTTTGGACATAATTGCTCCTGGGCATGCTGTTTAAACATGCGCCCAGTCAGGGACAATGCGTAGTGCACCCCCTGTCAAGTTACAGAGGGGTGCCTTGAGTCAAACAAGGGGTGCCTCAAGTCTAAAAGGGGATTAACCACGGGGTTAAAGGAAGGTGTGTCACCCTTTTGATTTGATTTTAAAATTGAAAAACTGTTTACTTACCTTGTGTTAGACAAAGTTTGAAAAAAGGAAAGGGGAGAAAGCTCAAAACACACTCTGCCTTCTTTCCATTGACCTCACATAAGCCCCAGTTCTGCCAATATCTCCCCATGTATCTAACTTTAAGCATATAACTGGTCCCTTAAACCTACCACCTATGCATAAAAGTAGGCAGAGGACAACTACCTCATTGAAATCAGAGCCACAAAACTTTAGATTCTTAAATAAATGGTGTTTACTTCAAGACTATACTGCTTCTAGCTAAATATTTTGAAACTTACAATAACTACAAGTAAAAACTAAGATTCCAACAATTGAAAAATTAAAGGGGAAACATCTCTGGTTTTCAGTTTATTTTGTGCATCTGACAGCCCTGTGTATAAGCTTCACTGTTTCTCTAGTAGAGGCGGTTCTCCTTTTAATTCTGTGATTTTTTGGTACCTCAACCCAGGAAAGAAAAATGCTGGAAAAAAATCAATAAAAAATATAACATGCAAACCAATGACAATGCATAGGGAGTGCACAGGGGTGTATATGCACCTCCTGAGAACGTTGGTGCCCCCCCGACAGGCTGCGCTCTCTACTTAGGTGATGGGCAGAGGGAGCCGGCAGAAGCGCCGGTGCCACCCCTGGGAGCACCAGATGGAGTGTTGCAGTCACTTCCAGGAGCGCCATGGCCACTTCCTGGTTGGCACAATTGGCAACGGGGTAACCCCCTTCCTCCGCCCTTCCCGGTTGCTGACTGGTTGCTGGGGGGCGGGATGTGCCCCCCGTGACTAAGGTGGCACCAGTCAGCCATGATGCAAACCCAAAAGTTTTGGCAGAACAGCTCAGGGCCAGGTACAGAAACTATTCCCAAGATGATGTCAATAGGATTGTCACCGTTACACTTCTTCTGACAATATTTTGGATCTGTAGCGAACCTATTCAGCATCAACAATGTCTCTGTAATTTTTAGCACAACTTGTGTAGTTCAGCTTGGTTTTTTGTTGTGTTTTGTTTTTTAAGAGCAAGGACCCAGTTAAAACTGAAGATGTCTGGATGCATCCATTTCTCCTGATATAAAGCTGCATTTTCAATGTGGCAATTTCAATGTATTACTCTTAAATGGATTTTAGTATGGGTCCTGGCCTGTTTTAAATTTACAGATTTTAGCACTTACTATCAGGCTTTCCATTTTTGTTTGAAAAGACAGACAAATGGCTTCCAGACATTTATTAGGTTCTCTTCCCTTTTTTGTGATAAATTGTGCAACAATAATGAAAAGGTAGCTAGTGGCTTTTAATCTTGGACAGAAGTTATGTTGATGGCTTCAAAGGGGTCAAGTGAATGCTAGTCCAGTCTTAGGGATCATACTTAGATCATATCTGCAGTGATGACTGTTAAATCTGTGCCCTCCCTAGAAATTATTTAAAGTCCTTTAAAATGACAAAAATACATTTTCTTCCTTACTTTCCTTCATAGAATTGCAAATTTGATTAAACTGTCTTCTCTTGCCTATACAGCTTTTTCTTACAAATCGAAAGAACAGTTTTTGCTTAATGGTGCAATCCACTTACACATTTATTGAAACACTTTTGTCAGCATATTGATTTGTTCACGTTATTCCCCCACAATAATCCTTCTTACTGAAGCACTTGTGAAATCTAAAGCTCTATGAGGGAATCTAAGGCTATGTCTGCTCTTGGAGTGTGTAACTACTACAAGAATTCTAAAGGAATACATGAGGGGTTTCTCTGCCATAGGTATAGCAACTGCAAATCATACCTCACCACACCTGCCACCACCATGGCAGCCTTCACAGAAGTCTGTACTACAAATCCAGCCTACAAAAGTCTTTCTATTTATTTAACTGATAGGTGAGACATGTTTCCTTGCTGAAGCAAATTCCCCTTTTACAGTGATATCTGAATTACGCTGATATTTGAATGGCCCTGTAAGTGGGTTGCTTAGCTCTGCAAGTGGTTTCACTCCCAGAGGAGCTACTCAGCCAATCTTCCCAAGTAAATCAGAGTCTTTTAAACAATCAAACAGAACCAAACCTTCTGCCATGTCCCAGGCCTGAGAAGGGGAGCCCCTTTGGCTATGGTCCCAGCATATCAGCCTAGCCCTTCCTTGCAGCATACTGTTTCACCAGCAGCTGACTTCCTCCTCTCTCCTGGTCACTCTCCTTGGAACTTTTAAAGCTCCAGTGGGTCCATTCCTATTTATCCATATGCCCCATAGCTAGATTTATTCAAGAAAGCTGACGCTCCTTCTTAAAGGGACAGCTCACCCTGTTACATGCCCTTTGAGGAACTATCTCCAAACTAATCACTTTTTACTCCCTTGTGGAATGGTTATGTTAAGAGGAGGAACTTTACAGGTCCACTTCGTTTTGCTAGGCAATCCAGATTACTATCACAGGAATTTTTTTGTGGGGCAGAAGTAGTTTTCCATATAAAGAATTCCATGCTAGTCTGTGTCTATAACAAACAAGCTTAGAACCACTGGACTTTACTAGGGTTAAAAACTGACATCCATGAAGAATGAAACTTTTCCAACTAGAGTTAAGACAACTTGCAAGAAAATGTTGACACTCTGCTGCTTTTCCTATCGTCCCTATAAAAGTCTTGATGTCACTGGTTCTGTCCGACAGAAGCAAGCATGGGAGGAAATATAGAGCCTACGATGCATAGCCTCTGTAAGAAAGGGTCTCACAGGTTGTGACACCTTCCTTTGTTTCAGATCTGACCTGGACTCCTGGACTCCATAGAGATCCGTCCATGATGAACTCCAGCAAAGAGTACATCAGCAAGTAAGGTAAAGCGGGACATCCAACTCTCCCTTCTGCATAGATACGTTCTCTGTGGAGATGATATAGAGCCACTTCAGTGTTTTTAGAGCATCGTAGTGCAGGGAATAAGAGATTCCTAGCCTTTACTGCTTCCAGAGTTAATTTATTATTTATTATGTATCTGTATAATTATCTGCTTGCATTTTAGCCATTCTCCAAGGCCCCAGCCTCTAATAGTTTAAGCTCAGCACATGGATTTCTCAGAAGCTTTACTAACGTTCATATACATAAGAAAAATTTCAATGGGAGATGCTTGGTACTTCTTTGTATCTTTCAGAATACAACTATAAGTGACCAGCCAGTTAGCTGCTTTCTTCAATTTTTTATTAGTGAAATCAGCCAGTGGAAACTGCTACTATATTAATAACATCACTCACCAAGTGACCAACCATCTGTAGCTGAAGACTGAATTAGAAAAATTGTATTCCTCACTGTTAATTCTATAGAGTGCAGTTCTTTTCCAGCAACTATTTTTTTCTTCAATATTTTATCACCAAAACAGAAAACAGAATGCTAATCTAAAACCATTGCTTAATATGATTTCCTGGGCATTCTAAACTTTTTTTCAGGATCACAGTTTCAATGTTGGGGTCCAAAAAGTTGTTTATCATTTTACAAATATCAGAAGAAATATCTTTTGTTCTCAAATGATACCCTCATATTGGTTCAGCATCAACTCTTAATTGACTTCTACTTCCTAAAGTCTTTGTATATGCATTAGTTAATATCTACAAAGAGAAAAATACTCTGCATTTCCAGTCTAAATGAACTTGTTTTAGACAAAGGAAAAGAGCAACCATCACCACTAAAAGACAAATCTGACAGACCACTGTGAAGCTGCCTTCTTTGTAAAAGGGTGCAGTAACTGTGAGAACAAAATGACCTCTGTCTCTTCAGACAGGCATAGAAAGCCAGATCCTAATCCATCTGTTAAGCACTCACCTAAAGTATCTGAGTGAAACATGCCTGAAAAAATATGAATATAAAAAGGTGGGTAGGTCTTCCTCCTCCTCACCACTTCTAGTGATTTTTATCTTGAGCCTAAAATGAAAAAACAAGCAGATGGATCATCAGCTTTTTGAGTATCAAGCAGGGTAGTAATGGATAGTTCTAAGAATACAACTGCACTGCAGTATTATATCCTTAAGTTGAGGTTTTGGGAAAAGTCCAAAACTTGATGAAACCTGACATCATCCCAGAACCTTTTATAGTTTTTAGCCACTTCTGAAAGAATTTGGCATTTGACATTTGGCAGTGTGTCCTGGCTAGGATGCCCTCACCCACTCCTTATCCATACACTACCAATGTTGCCCTTCTAACCTGGAAATGTGCCAGGGAGGATCCTCTGGGTCATGCTTCTGGGGTTTCTCTTGAGACCTTGTCCTCAGTATGCTTAAGAGCAGTCATGGGGGGATGCACATCATTTGGAGTGTGCATGTTGGAGTGGGGTGTGCTTCCAAAGCAGCCTAACTTAGCCATACTACTGCTGCATTATAAACATATAGCCTAAGTGTCACTATAATAATATGCATAATAAGTGGCATATGATCTAACCCATAATTCTTAGAAACTCAAAGATACAGAAATGGCTTAATAATGTCTGGCTACAAGGTATAATTTCAGTAATTTCATGACTATAGTCTAAAACTAAAATAGAACTCAGTAGATATTATTATTATTATTCAAACAAGCAGCTGTCAATACTTCAGTTCAAAACTATCTAATATTGCTTAGATAGCTGTTACCACTACTGTAGCTTGGCTCAGGGATAGTGGACTGGAAAACACAGAATACAAATAAACCTCAGCTTCTCTTGGTCCATAGTTTAATTTTTCATTAAAAAGAGGTTTTACTACATACTGGGTGCATCTACATGAGATGATTTACTGCACAGTACATTAATCTACTGTGCAGTAAAGCATCACAGTCTACACATGCGCAGCATTTACTGTGCAGTAATTTAAGCTACTCCACAGTTAAGTAGTACCTGTAAATACAGTTACTGGATTAACTACACAGTAGCTACTGTACAGTAGTACATATGTAGGCACTGACCAGGAAAAAAATTGCTTCTGGTCAGCCTAGGTAGCAGGGAGCCACAGGGGATGGGGAGGTGTCTATCCCCAGTCCTGGTGCTACTCAGGTCCTAGCTTCCCCCAGGAGCCAGGAGCTCATCAGCACTGGAACTGGGGAGGTCTCTGTCCCCCGTCTGGGCTTGCGACTCCCAGCATGGGGCTGGGAACTCCAGAGAGCAAGCGTAGCACAGAGCTGCTCTGGGGGCAAGCGGAGGCTGGGAACCCAAGCAGGTCAACTGCCAACAAGCCTCATTCCCCTGTGCTCAGCAGTGGGCTGGCTGGGAACTGTCACGCAAGTAGGGCAGGTGCCAGGGAGCCCCCTGCCAAGTGGGAGGGCACAGGGAGGGCACAGGGCTTGCCAGAAGCTGCCCTGCTTGCAGGACAGTTCCTGGGCAGCTCCCTGCTGAGCAGAGGGGCCTACCCAGCAGGAGGCTCACCAGCAGCTATCCCATGCCTAGAAAAGTTCTTAGTGAACCCCCTGCAGAGTAGGGAAGCCCCACCTAGCAGCAGTGTGTCCCAATGTGCACAGGGCCAGGAGGGCTATCTCCCAGCCCCATGCACATCAGGTCCTGTCTCAATATGCACGAGGCCAGGAGACAGTTGCCACTGCAGCCAACAGAGATCTCCTGGCCTTGTGCACATTGAGATTGGCCATGTGCCCCCTGCCGACCCGCAGGATAGCACCCGGGGTAGCCTGGACCTCTCCTTGGCTGCTGCAGGGGGGCAGAGCAGGGCAGAAACAGCCCTGTAGTGGGTTGCTCCCAACAGGGTGCACATGCAGACATGCTCCAAGGGAAGTATTACTGTGCATTATTTTATTGCATAGTAAGCCTAAAGCACATTAAAAGCACATGTAAATGTGCATACAGGGTGCAATCTACATATGCCATTAAGGTCACAAGATAAACCACAGGGAAGTTTCCACCAGAGTTTATCACAGTGCCTTAATGGCACCAAGTGCAGCTGGTGAACTCAGACTGGTGGGGAGGGTGGAGCATCACATGGGAGGGGGCGGAGGGGAGGGGTTTGCAGCCGGCTGGTAGTGCAGGTTGGGAGAGGGGAATGAGGGTTGCAGCTGGCCAGGAGCAGGGGGGTTTGTAGCCTCCCTGCTACCAGCTGGAGTGGCCAGCTGGCTGCAAAAAAAACTCCTACTCCTGGCCAGCTGCAAACCCCACCCTGCTCCCAGCTGGCTACAAAACCCCACCCCCCTGCCACTCCCGTGGGATGCTCCACCCGCCCCACTAGTCTGAGTTCACCAGCCATGCCTGAATGGCACATGTAGATGCTCAGACTCCTGCAGTCCAAAGCACATGTGTAGATGCTGTGCCCAGGAATGCAGTAGTTTGAGCCAGGGTGGAGCAGACCAGGGCAGGCAGTGGACCCAAGGGGGTCAGCCTTGGGTTCCAGGAGGCAGCATCGGGAGGCAGAAGGGCTGACTGGGAAACAAGAGTGCCCCAGGGTGGAGTCCTGTGACTAGGTGGCAGGCAAGGGTCTGTCCCCTGCTGCCTAGGGTGACCAGGTGCAATGTACAGCTGGGTCAGGGTTTACACATGCATTTAGATGCAGTTATTTTCACTGCTGTAAGAAAGTACTGTCATTGACAGTGCTATCTTATGGCAGTGAAAATTAGTTTTCTGCTATCTAATAGTGTTGCACGTGTAGACTGTGATGCTTTACACCTCAGCAAATTAGTCTACTGAGGAGTTAAGCACATGTGCAACTGCACCCACACAGTACCATGCTTCCAAGAGATTTCAGGTTCAAAAGAGCTTTTTTCAGTTTTGTTTCTTAGCAACTACATCAAGCAGAAATGAAACAAATAATGAACTACTGTATATTTGTCTAATCTATAATGTAACACTTTGCCATAGATACATTGCTTGTCCTTTTTTCATTATTTGTATAATTAGACAAGTACATTTTGTTTCTACTATGTTACATTATATATTACAGATTCCGGGTATACTTTTTTAAAGGAACTATAATATAGTCATGAATAATACATGAAGATATAAGTTGGAGAGTTCCATTTCAATAAGGGCACACTAGCCATTATTACAGCATCATCTGATACATACATGGGTAGTTCTGGATGGTCCTTTCATTGACAGTGTTCAAGCATCATACAAGGACTTTATTTTTAAACAATATCTGGCAGTCTTGAACTCCAGATTATAATTAGAAGATTCAAATATTCCACATACCTATATTTTTGGGGATCTTAGATATGAATTGAAATTTTCTTCTTCTTTCTGAATGATCTTTGATCACAAATCATGTTATGGACTCTTGACTTTTGTCAAATTGTAGAATGGACCAAACCAAGTCTTTGAAGGTATATGGATGATCAAAGGTGACATTCATATACAAGCTCCCTTAGTACAGTTGAACAGCTTTACAGTTCCATTACCCACATCTATACCTGCTCTCAGGCTTCCATTTGGTTTAAATGTTTCCACACTTTCTGTATGTAAAAACAGGAAACAATTGTTTCATATCTGGAATTAGGTGTCTCCCTATGGTTTTTGCCCTCCCTATCACTTGCATTTATTTTCAAGGTAGTTTCACTAGAAAACAGTCACATTATTTGCATTCTGTAAGTCTGTATGTAGACAATGTTGTTTCCAGGATAAAAATACTGACTTGTCAATAATTGAGTATTAAAATGTGGGAGGTGGAAACTTACCATATGAGAAAGTCTTGACATGTACATAAGGATATGGAAATCACCAGGAAGTCCTTTCCAGTGAGCCCCCTTTACCAGAGGCAACCATGTAATAATCCAGTTGTTCTCAACCTTTTAAGACTTAAGGTACCCTTTAGAAAATGCCCACTCTTAGCTTTCACTCTTTTTTTTTTGCTACAGAAAAATAATAAAGCAATTCTTCTGTTGCAAAGAACTCAGAAAGACCACAACTAGTCAGAGTGTTTGTAACATTATAGGCTCCTATTTGAAATCTCTGGGTTTATCTTGTGAAACATGTATAAGTATTTGCATGCTTAACAGTGCTAATATCATTCAAGACCCTTAAAGGTATCACATGTCAACCCAGGATGCTTTGACATCCTGGTTGAGAATTACTATAATAATCATTTGGCCAAAAGAATTCACAAGAAAATCCACTCTGATTCATAAGCTCTAGTTCGATGAGCAAGAAAGGCAAAAGGGAATAACATATATTTTATCCTGTCGTCCACCACCTTGGAAATATACTATACAAGTAGTGCTAAAGAGCGTCCAGTTCCTACTAAAGCCTGTGTGTGACTAGATACTCAGTGCTTGATCCCCTGTTTATTCATCCTAGTTTTACTCCAGTGTATCTTTATAGTCTGTAGTGGCATTACCTCATTTTTACTAGGCAGATGGCCTGGAGAATAAACTCCACCCCCCACCCCCCAAAAGAACCCCAAACAAACAAACAAACAAAAAACAGATTTGGAGATGGGTCAGTTCCAGCATCATAAACATCACATCATGCAACTTCCCATCTGGCCCTCCATTTTTCATGAAAACAGTGAATTGATGAAAAGCTGAGTATAGAACACTTTAGCTTTCCTGGACATCCCATCACTGACCACAGAAACAGTGGGAATTTAAAAACTGATTTGAATGCAAAATTGCAGAACAAGAAATCATCACTGGATTGTGTTAAGTATGGTCTAAACAAGACTATAGGTTCTTATCCCATTATTTGGACCTTCTTTTTTTTTACCCCTTTGTTCCAATAGGTTTATCATTGGTTTGCCTCTCTCAGCATTGCCCCTCCGTTCCCCGTCTTTTATACTCAAATCACTCTTCCTCTTCTATACATGTTCTTTCATAGCATCTGATGGACTGAGCTGTGGCTCATGAAAGCTTATGCGTCTCTGATGCATTTATTCAACAAGGTGCATGTCTACCTGCCTTCTGCAGGATTTTCTTAGAACTTTGGAGGATTGATATGTTGTATTCCTAGACTACTAAAAAGAACATAAATAGGATATGACATAACAGTGAAAGTTGAAAATGATCATGTAATCAATATTTCTCACCAAATGATATCAGCAAAAAATATTTTATCTGTAGTCTACCAATAGGTAAACCCATTACCTGGGACAAGTTAAAGTATGTGTTTGATGTTTCAAACATTATGCATCATTATTTTTATATAAGAATTGTTCCCACTGTTGTTAATAACAGGTTAGACAAAAACATGCCTGGGATGCTCTAGACCAGGGGTGGCCAACCAGTGGCACATGTGCAACTAGTGACACAGGAAGCCTCAGTGTGTGGCATATGGCAGATGAGGGAGGAGATAGATAGCACCAAATCAGATAGGGCACGGAACAAAAAGCAGAGAAGATGGGCAGGGTAAAGGGCTTGGAGTGGCATTCAGAGACAGCATGGGATTAATTTGTGGCACACCCACCAAAAAAGGTATGCTCCCACTGGTTTAGACAGAGCTGATCCTGCCCTGAGCAGGAGGCTGGACTATATGACCTCTGAGGTCCTTGAGCCTTATTTTTCTATAATGCTATGCTTTTAACTAGTTCTTTTCAAGTCTTCAGTATTTAAGATTCTCAAGCTGCTTTTCTTGGACATGAAATTTACAGTCAGTCTTCCTTTTCTCTGGCTATAGGGGTGTGCCTCTTAGAATTAGATTTTCACAGGAAGTCCACCAAATTTGCTTTCTCCATGAACTTTCCAGTCAGAATACTTATGAGAGATCATTTACAAAAAAGGAAGAAAAGGAGCAGCACTAACATTATCAAAGTCAATTTGTTTAAAAGTTTAAACACTTGCAAAAATAAATAAATAAATAAAAACAGTTGTACAGCTTTCTGTGTACAGGAAACAGATGTTTTTTTACTATTTTCCATTGCCTCCTCATTTTTATTCCTCACCTGAGGAATGCATTACAAGTATTGTCAACCAGAGGCCCATTCTCACTGCCTTACGTTTTCTGTACTAATTTGTACCTGTTCAAAATCAAGGTGTAAGTGGTTCCTCTAGATTGGAATAGTGGCATTTTACACCCCTTTCTGTGGAGTCAGCTACCAGATGGAAATGTAAATCAGGTGTTTCACTGATATGAGGAAAGTGAAAATTGTATTCTGTGACCTGCTGTCTCTCTGTGGTCCAGAATAGTTGCTTTCATTTTACTGATTTTGGAAGCAGGATCAACAGGTGGGAAAGCCAACGCAGGAACTCAATGTACTGTACAATGTAAGTGACTCAAAATCAGGGGCAGGAGAATGGGAAGAGACAGCATTCCCACAGAGGCACAAAGAGAATGTGGGATGGAAGCAACACTCAGGGAGGAAGTGCAATCCTCAAAGCTGTCTGCTGTATACTAAGTCTATTTTTTCAGAAAGTTCTAGTTGAGCACTCCCCACTACTTAAATGTAGGAAAGGGTCAAGATACTACAGTGATGGAGGTGTGTATTAGCAATAATTCATAGCACATATAGAAATAAGATCATTTTATAAGGAATATGAGGTGGTCACTGATAGCTAGATTAATATTCTGGTACAGAATCATCACATGGAATTATTTTTGTTTACTGGAACATATAATATAAAACGTAGGGTAAGTGTCTGATAATAAGGACTTCTGTACTAGTGGTGAGAGATTACAATTTCATTGCTTCATAATGAGTCAAGCTGCATACTTATGCAAATGGCTTAGCCAGGTCCTGTAACAGTGACTGTGCATTCCAAACTCCTATAAATATGACTTGACAAAATGAGCTGGGAAAAGAAGAGAAAGATTTTCTGACTCTGTCTCTTGCTTAGAATTCAATATGCTAAATAATGCTAATCAGATGCAAAAATGCAGAACTTAAAATATAAAGATATCTGCACATGGAGAGGGCAAAAAACAATCCTTACTGTCAGTAACTTCAGTTCTTTACAATATGGTGACCACGTATGAAGCACATGCGCTCCACATAGATTTAGTGGCCTGCAGCATGGGCTGCACCTGCATCCTGTATGCCCTTGCCCTCCACCTACCATGCCCAAAGGCACAGATGGTAGAGCAGGCTGTCATT
The DNA here is from genome assembly GCF_001723895.1 of Crocodylus porosus. NCBI lineage: Eukaryota > Metazoa > Chordata > Crocodylia > Crocodylidae > Crocodylus > Crocodylus porosus. The sequence continues at coordinate 91,489,826 of NW_017728906.1, read as the reverse complement.
CATACTTCCCCAGTGTAGAATCTTCTTTCCGCAGAGATGGAGAAGTAGGACATAGAATCAAAGTGGACATGTCTTGAATAGCCACATCTGCTGAAGGTAAGTAACTATTTTTTACTTCTTTGGGGTAATTTTCAGGGATCCTGGTTTTCTGTTCCCCATGGAAAAATGCAGATTTTCCCTTTTAAAGGAGAAAAACATGGATTTTTCCCTTTGAAGTGGGAAATGGTGGGTTTCCTCTTCTGCAAACCTGCAAGAGCTGCTTGCAAAAAGTGCAGGAAACCCTAAGCCCTGTCCCGAGGGGAGGGCAAAGGGGAAGGGGAGGGAGAGAAGGAGGGGGAGGAGGACTCTGAAATCAGCAAAGGCTGGCTCAGATTCACTTTCCCTCCTGCAGGTTTTGGGGTTAGTAGGGTTTGGGGGTTGGGGCCTGGTGGTGGGGAAAGTGGAGGTCTGGGGGTCAACAATGAGGGGCACCAGCAGGGCTGGGTAGAGCCCTGTGGGTCAGATGCAGGTCATTCTGCCAGGGATGGACAGGGAGACTGCAGGGAGAGCTGGCAGGGTGGGAGGGGGCAGGGCAGTGGGGTGCGGGGAAGACATCCAGGGCTGGGGTGGGCCTGCAGAGGGGGCCAGCAGCAGCCTCCTCCCTGCAGGCCTGCAGGCACTCTCAGGCCAACATAGAGAACTCAGGCAGCATCCCTGCACTGGAACCCGGCCCCCTACATATCCCCATCAGGGGCCGCTTACCCCTCAGCAGTCCTTGCCTCCCCTACATACCCCTCTCAGTGGACCTTGCCTCCCACCCCTTTAGGGGCCTCTGCCACCCCTACCTACTTCAGCCCCCACCTCCAAATGACCCTCAGGTGTCCCTGACCTCATCACCCCAGGGCCCCTTGCCTCCCCTACCTGCACACACCCCCCTTCACTGGTCTCTGTCCCCACATCCCTCTCAGAGCCTCCTACACACACCCCCTCAGGGGTCCCTGCCCCACCCCACACCCCCATCATGGCCCCCTGCCCTCCTCCCTACACACACTCTTGAAGGTGTGACATAGACCCCAAAATACACACCCAAGGAGTTTGTTTCCTCCCCAAACACATGTACAGCTCACATCTGATATTCTGATGAGATCTGGATGCCCACCAAAATTTCTACCCCAGTCCCAATGTGGTTTCAGACCACTCAGAGGTACAATAAATATGAACTTTGTTTATAGAGAGCTGCAGGAAAAGTGCCATGAGCAATACTGAGATCTTTACATGGCCTTCATTGACCTGACTAAGGCCTTAGTTTCAATCAACAAAGATGACCCATGGAAGATCCCAATGAGATCTGGATGCCACCCCAAATTTGTTACCATTATCAGAGTTCTTCACAATGACATCACAGCACTCACCCTAAGTAGTGGCTCAGAAACAGACCCCTTCACTATTAGAACTGTAGTCAAGCAAAGATGTATGATTGCACCCACACTCTTTTCCATCACAGCTATTCCACAACTCACTGCTGACAGACTTCCATCTGGAGTCAGCATCCAGTATCACATGGATGTTTTTAACATCAGCCAGTTACATTCCAAATCCAAGATAACCAACACAATTACCGATCCTAATATGCTGATGATTGTTTCATGTGTGCCCACTCAGCTGAAGTCTAGAGCTCGTGACTGCTTCTGTGAAGCGTATAAAATACCTGACCTCATTGTCAACTGCACAAAAACCAAGATACTTTACCAACGTATCCCAAATGAATCAGCTTTTCCTCCACAAAGTACAATTAGAGGGCAGTTCTTGGGAAAGAGTGTGTATTTTCCCTACCTGGGTAGCTATCTTTCCCAAAAAAGTAAATATAGATGGCTATATTTAGCCCCAGATAAAATCTGTCAGTGCTGCCTTTGGACATCTCTGAAATCTTCAGTGATCCTGACATCAGTGCCCAAACCAAAAAGCTCATCTACTAGGCTGTTGTCACCCCTACCCTGTTGTATGCGTGTGAAACTTGGATGACATCAGAAACACCCGGAAGCCTTGAAATGCTGCTATCAGCCATGTCTTCAGAAAATCTTCCATAACATTTGGAAAGACAGAAAAACGAATACTACCAGTCTCAAAGCCATGGTTATACAGCAGCAGCTCCACTGGACATGCCATGTCATGAAACTGCCTGACAACAGGCTCCTGAAACAGGCCTTATATTCTCAACTCATGAATCGTTATCACTCTAGGGTTGGGCAAAAGAGGAGATTCGGGGACACAGTGAAGGCCAAATATGTTCTTAACATTAATACCTGGGAGACTCATGTCACCATGACATATGATAAGGCATCTATCCACCTCACCATAGAGGTGGAGAGATAAGACAAAAGGGAAAGAGCTGGGACTCATCAAGATCCACTCTTTCCTCCCAAAACTACTTGCCTTGTTTGCAGTCGAATATGCAGATCTCAGATTGGCCTCATTTATCATCTCTGGATTTACTGGTGACTACCCTATTTACTAGAAGACTGTCATTCTCTTATCAAAGGACTTCCAGTGTCATTTACAACTTTGGGGAGTATTGAGAGCCATGTTGTGAGGTAAGGATTTTAAGAAAATAAAGGACTGTTCTGTCACTCCTTCAGAAAATGTATTAGTATTCTTGTTTTAACTTCTGTTTATGGCAGAAGCATAACAGAAAATCTGGATGAGGACTGATGTTAGGAGAAATGAGCCTGTACAAAGATAAAATTATTACATTCAGTAATATAGAGAGTTTTCAAGTCAGGGAAAAACATTTTGCAACACAGAAATGAACACTAATTTTGCTCTAATGCTATAGAACATAAACAAAAGGCTGTTTTCCTAATATTGGTAGGGAAAGCCATATTTATAGCATTTTAAGGCTTGGGTTTCCATGAGAATGTAGTAAGATGGCACATAAAGAAGCAATAGAGCTTCTAAAAATTATTTGCCAGCCACAAATTTTGCACCAGGATCATGTAAGTTCCATCTCGGGAATCAGTGGGTGTATCTACATGTGCTATTAGCAGATCACACCAGAGTTTATTGCTCCTGCTTGCCATGTTTGAATGTACACCCATAACAGCAGCACACTGAGTGAGAGGGTCAGCCTGCCAGCCTGGGGCTGCTCTGACCTGGCTCAATGTGCTGCAGAGGGACTGGTTAGGGCATGAGGGTGCTTCAGTGCATCAGGGGCACCCTCATCAGCATCTATACATGTGTTGCTGTGCACTAACGAACAGTGCAGCAGGACAGTACTTGTATTTATGAGTACTATCCTCTGACAGAGTTCATTAGTTTCTTGCAGCCTAGCAGGGCTGCACATGCAGATGTTGAGACTTTACTGTGGAGCTAATTAGGTAGGTCTGCAGTAAGCATCTTGTGTAGATGTTCCCAGTTAAGCAGAAATATCTCTGAACTTCTGGTGAATATAAAAAACCCATAGTTTCCTGTTCCCTGTTGTTTGGGTATTTGAAATAAGCTGTCAGAGAGTATTTGTTTTTGAAGTAAACACCCCAGTCAAGGACATGAGCTACCTGCAGCATGGGTCCCAGACTTGCTGGTACAGATGCTGCCAGTGGCATGCATCCTGGATTAGCAGAGCCAGCACTGTGTGTAGCTCACATCCCAGACCAGATTTGTCACAGTACACTACAGTAGAATAAAGAATAGACTTAAAGCCATTGCTGACTATGAGTCACCAAACTACCTAAATGACTGATGGAGCTGGGCTTGGAAACTGAGTTCCCTGCAGGAAAACAGGAAGGAGTTTTGCCACTTCATGGAACTGTATGTGGTGAAAAATAAAGACATACCATGACCCATATTATGTTAATACAACGATAACTGATATGCTGCTAAAATTCAAAATAGATATAGGACCAGCACTGTCTGTGATTTCTGACAGGTGCATACAAAGGAGTATTTCCTCAGGTAAAATTATTGGAAATGAATGTGCTTTTACACAATTACAGCAAAGAGAAGATAGAGATATTATACACTCTCCCTGTTGGCATAATGCAGAAAAATCTCTCTTTGCTCTTGGAGTTAATTGTAACTGAAGGGTATGTCCTTTCTTCCTCCTCTTGGGCAAAATCTGGCTATATACACTTAACATTCTGCATTACACACCAGAATTGAAAAATTGAAAGAAAAATACAAAGCTGCATTTAGTCCACACAAGGGTTTTATAAAAGGCATAACAACAAGGCTATTCCTAAACTCCTTAAGGCTAAGACTTTGTCAGAGATTCTCAGCGAGCCTGTGAAAAAGCATCCAGATAAATTGTGAAAGCAGGGCAGGATTTCACTTGTGAAATTCAGTGATGAGATGTGTTCCAGAGACTGGTGGCAATGCACGGGTTCGTGGGAAGCTATATAGTTGGCAGAAAACCCCTGACTGCAAGTGAATCAATATCCAGACCTTAAACCACAAGGTTTATTTGCAAAACTGTCAGTGGGATTAGAGTTTACCAGACTACAGTTGTCCCAAGGCTGCCAGCAGGTGGCATTCAAGTCAGAGACAAAAGCGGGGGGGGGGGGAAGAGAGTAAACACACATAAGGAACTGTTTAAGTATGAAAGATTACTCTATGGGGTAGCCAGTGCCCCTGCTGTGTTACAAAGAATAATGGACCAGGTACTGCAGGGGGTAAATGGTGTTGTCTGTTATTTGGATGACATGCTAATAACTGTAAGGGACTTTGAGGAACATTACAAGACCCAGAAGAGGTTTTAAAGAGATTGCAAAGATCTAATTTTAAAGTTAACAAAGATAAGTGTGCTTTTCTTAAAACTCGGGTTAGTCGAGGGCATTGTAATAAGGGATATACTTATCAAAGGAGAAAACAAATGTATGCTGAGAATATACCAGTATCACAGAATGTCTCAGAGCTGAGATTGTTTCTGTCCATCTTAAGCTAGTGTGGAAGATTTATTTATTAACTAATCAGCTTGATGTCTGCTATGTTGTGGAAAATATGAAGCTTATTTGGGCAGAAGAAGGAAGTAAAGCTTGGAAGAGAACAAAAAATACCTGAATATTTCCATCCTTTTGGTACATTTTAATTTGGAGATACCACAAGCCTTTGATGCCACTCTTGTAGGAATCAGTTATCTTTTCACATATGTGTAACGATGGGAGTGAAAAACCCATACTATTGGCTTCCGAAATATCAGACACTGGGAGAACTTCTCCAAAATAGAGAAAAATGGTTTGACCTCATTGAGCTAATTACATTCTATAAATGCTTGTTTGGGAAAAATATGGGCCCCATCACAAATGCTAAATTGTTGATGGGAATACTAGGCCAAAGGTAGCCACTGCCCTTCTAGCAGCAATCCACCTGTAGAGAAGGACCTTCATCCTAACAGCTCACCAAAATAAAATCACACTAATAAAGATGGAAAGTTACCCCTGAACACAGGAAAACACAAGGGCTTGCCTACAGTATGGCTGCAGCATATCACAGGGAGTATGGAGCTGAGCATGCCCTGCACACCCAAGTCTACTGATGCAGTCTAGTGGTGGAAGTCCAACAGTGAGGCTGCTCAGGGCTCATCCAAAATGCCTGCTCTTGAACCCATGGTCTCCAGTGGGTCTACAAGTGATAATGTGAGTGAGGAAAGAATGGGAAGTGCTTAGGCCCATACTCCCTGGCTGCCTACAATGTATAGACAAACCTATAGTGAAGGAAATAACATTTATGGATTCATTGTAGAACAGACCTAACAAATGTAACAATTGTACAATATCAAAATGTAACAAACCACCAGGACTTTAAGTCTGCCTCATCCAGGGTCACAGTTGAGGCAATTTAGTCTCTACAGGATCATGCAGATACAACAGTATAAACCTAACAGCTGCTGTGCACTCCTAAGCAGTAACTTTCTCTCTACTTTTAAAATAAGCTAAAATGTACATTTGTCTACACATGCTCTTTCCTAGAGGAACTCAAGATAACAGGGGGGAAAAAAGAAATGCAACAACTTACTTGTGGTTCATGCAAGTTCTTGGTGGCCAGATGGTGCATGTGATGACAATCTCTGTTGTAAAAGCAATCATAATGTTTCAAAACATGTTTGCCTCTTTTAGGTTGCCTGAGGAGCTCATTTTAGCTAATGGTCCACAATTTACTGGGCATGCATCCTGGATTAGCAGAGCCAGCACTGTGTGTAGCTCACATCTCAGACCAGATTTGTCACAGTACCCTACAGTAGAACAAAGAATAGACTTAAAGCCATGCTGACAATGAGTCACCAAACTACCTATATGACTATGGAGCTGGGCTTGGAAACTGAGTTCCCTGGAGGAAAACAGGAAGTTTTAGGCATTTTATGGCAAAATTTAGTACAACGTATTGGATCACCCAGCATGAAATAGGATGGTGGAGTATTTTGTGCAAACGCTGAAACAGGCATTAGACAAATATGATGGATAAACCTTGGCACACTACCTTGCAGATCTTCCTGGGAGCACAGATCTCTGCAATCGGCACAGACAACTCAAGATGACTTGTTTTCACAATATCAGTTACAGGCAGGCCTCAGACTTATGACACAATTGGTTCCTGAAAATGGTACCTTAAGTCAAAACGCTGTAACTCAGAACTGATTTTCCCATAGGAACAATGTTATAAATGGGGGATTGGTTCATGAACCAAGGCCCTATACCATATTTTCACCAAAAATAACCCAGAATTTTGTACTCAGTCAATTATAGATGAGTAATATAGTTACATTAATGTATTTATATTGTAAATAGCAATCATATTGATTTGGAAGGACTTCTTTGAGGTGACTTTGCTGGACTTTTTGAAGAGTTCTTGGCTGGAGTTTTCTCAGGAGTCTTGGCTCCGGGTTTTTCTGCAGCC
>NW_017728906.1:91479270-91480727 GCF_001723895.1 Crocodylus porosus | reverse complement strand
AAAGAAAATTAGAAACAATCTTGGACATAAATTGAATTGTTACCTAAGTATCACCATACCTTTCTGGAACACTTGTAAGTAGGGATCCTGGTTTTCTCTGATAAAAAAAGATCCCCAACTTTCGGGTTAAAAAAATTAACCCAAAATCCACATTTTCCCATAATTAAAATGAAATGACACTAAGACATACATACATACATACATACGTACATATATACATATATATAGAGGTGTTTCATTTTGATCACAGAAAAATGTCAAGATTCGGGTTACTTTTTTTAACCCAAAAATGTGGGATTTTTTTTTATCAAGAGAAAACCAGGATCCTTCCAACCATAAAAGCCCAAATTTTCCTTACCTTATAGCTGATGTTACAGTTACTAAAAAGGCTATCCGTATAGAGGTAAAAATAACAAGTACAGTATGTAGAAACTCAGGAAGGTTCCTAACAAGCCAAATAACACTATGCTACAAGCCTAGAAAAGGGGAGCTGAAGTTTAGAAAAAAAATTAAAAGAAACCTTTGAAGAAGTGTATTTTGGAAAAATATTGTGCAGCACTAGATTGGAGGATATCAAGCAGATATTACTTTAAATACATCTTGATAAATCTGAGAGACAATCCCAAATGTTTTACAGCTAGTAGATGGCAAAAGATAGAAACATAGGCTTCCATACCATATTGCCAAAATAAAACCCTGCTTCCATTTTGCTGCATAAGTCAACCCACTAGAAATTTTTCTGCTATGTACTTAAATGTTTTTCTTTCCATTAATTGAACTGCTTCTTTTCTTCAGTTACCTAGCCAGCCTCCAGGTTGTCACTTATAGGGTGCAGACAGAAGTGCAGCTCCCAGCTGTAACTCAGAACAATTTCTGCAAAGTGTTTTCCAGGGGGGAAGGGAATCTAGCTGTGGGCTGGGGTCCCACAGCCAGGTTCCCATAGCAATAGTCAGGCTCTCAGCCAGTGCTCGCTGTTTTCAGAATGGGAGGGGGGAAAGGCAGTAGAGGGAACTTATTCTTGGGGCTCCCCAGCTGGTCAGATTTTCACTGAATGGCCCATTCTTGAAGCCATCTGCAGCTATGCACTTGCGTTTGGTCACAGCTATAAACTGATTTCTGTGGCCAAATTGGGCTATAATTATCATTTCTGTCAGCACCTGCGATGGTACTGAATCCAATATTAGTTTTGACCATATTATCAAACATACTCGGGTTGTGTATTGTGGTGTGTGTGTTTGTGTGTGTTTTTATGTAGGCAAGATGACCCCTGTTGTTTTGGCCATGTACTGGGGCCTATATCTGGGTAAAACTCTCTGGCCTCATTGCCCAAAGGAAGCAGAGGATTCTTTATGCAGATTGGTTGGGAGAAAGACTGGGGTGTGGCACTCCCTGACTGGACACGGCCAGGGTGAGGTCATGCAAAGGGATATAAGGTGAGCTAGGCTGGTTTGGGGGGG
>NW_017728906.1:91478253-91479170 GCF_001723895.1 Crocodylus porosus | reverse complement strand
GGGCAGGGCTTGGGGGGCTTGGGGGAGTAGGCGGGCCCAGCAGGGGTCCCCTCCCCCTCCTCCAGCCCCCTGACCACTTACATACTGGCAGTGGAGCCTGGGTCCAGCTCCCTGCTGGCATGCTGCCTGCACTCCATGGGCAGGCAGAGTGCTTCAGCACCAGGGCAAGGGCTAACCATAGAGACACTTCGGCAGCCAGAGTGTCTCTGTGGAGGACAGCCTCTGGTTGCTTTTATTTTCTGCAGGGGTTTTTGACCCCTGGATATCATTTTCTCATTTGAGATGCTGCAAGATGCACATGCAGGCCCATCTGGATGCACCCTAAGAGTTTCTAATCTTGCCAGTTTTGGGCCAGGGTTGAGGTTTGCAACTTTCTGCTCCCAGTGGAGCTGTGCTACCTGCAACTGAGGCCTAGAGGGTAAGTCTGGCTTTTTCCCCCTTTGTTTCTTTTGATGGTCCTTTTCTCCAGTTAAGCTGTGTGGTTGGGCCAGCTGTAGCCATTAATCAACCTGGCTCCTTTTGGAGTTTGTCCTGAAGTTTCATTTCAGCAGACCATATAATCCAGCCCAGAAGCTTCAGGGTGAGTGCATCCTGGCTGGAGCTGCAGTCATCTGCCACCACCACCACACAGAGCCTCTCTGTGGGAGCCTCTCTGTCGGCACTCCACCACTTCTCCAAGAGCGACAGAGCCCCTTGCAAATCAGCAGGGCCCACATTCTTGATCAGTTCCCCATGGCACAGTGAACCCAAGAAACATTGGCGAAGAGCAGGTATAGGGGTGTAGGCCCCCAGAACTAGCCATTGGGGAGCCCCAAGTCCCAGGCTGCCTGGGTCTGGGTGAAGCCCCCCAAAGATGATGCCACCTATAGACTTTGTTTTGTGGTTAATAGTATTTAAAATTATATTTAATGTTTTCT
>NW_017728906.1:91461489-91478138 GCF_001723895.1 Crocodylus porosus | reverse complement strand
ATATGGGATGCCCCAGTAAATTTAGTGTTCCCAGATTTCTGGGTGGGGGCTGACACCACGGGTCTAATTTATGGAGTACCCTGATATTTGAACCCAGCCCTTTTTGCTGCCAACCAGTGCCCAGCAGAAGGGTTACACATGATAGTACCAGAGGGAACAACTGTGACAATCTACTTAGAATTCCTGCATACCACAAACAAGAGGGTGTCCTTGAATGCCATCCTGTTTCAAATAGATACTATCTCTAAAATGAAATAGCCACTTGATTTAAAAGTTTCCAGTTATGGGCATACACTACCATTTAGGCTTTGGAAAAATTGATATTTTTCTGTTCTCCAGACAAACCAAAACAATAATAAAGAAAGAAATCTTGGCTCAAACAAAATATTCAACTTTTCCCATTTTTTTAAAGCCAAAACAAGCCAGGACGTTGCTGATATACAAAAATATTTTGCCCTGCTTTAATTGCCACCTAACATAATGCATCTGAATCTAACATATTCCCATCTTTATATTTATTTCCAGGGGTCTTCTCTGACCCTCCTTCAGTTTTTCAACCCTCCTTCTGGCAGCTGGATGGAGGAGGCTTGAACTGCTCTACATGACTCAGGAGTGAATGAGTCTGAGTGCTCAGAAAAGAGCTGCATCTAGAAGAGGACTTGCCAAAAGGCTTAGCAAGATCTCCTCTTTCAGGCCTTGAGAAAGCTCTCATCAAGCGCTCCAGCATGAAGAGCTCACCACAGGCTTTTGTGTCTTTTTAGAAAATGAGCCACAGACTGAACAGCTCTCAGGAATGTGCCCATCACCAAGGCGAAAATTATATAGGGTAGGAACAGACATACCAACGTTATCTATATCAAAGGATATGGATGTAAGCTGTTGGAATGCAACTGTTTTCTGTGGCAATACAAGTATTTACAACTGGTCTAAGTTTAATTCAGGGACAATGTGATGTGGCTGATTTGTATGACTATAGACTCATACAAATGTAACATCAGCACCAATGTGAACTTCCAAGCAGAAGGTCCCCTTTCCCTTCTAAAATGGCTAAAAAGGATTTTGTCCATAACTACAGAGTACCCATCATGGGGTAGGGTGGAGTCACAATGGGGCAATCTCTAAACTCCAGCAACTCTCATTCAGCCACAGTAGCTGGGGCCTGGTACCAAAGATGATTACTTCTGATCTTTATCTCTGATGGGCATGATAAAAACTGAACCAAAATTACTACTGAGTTCTGCAAGATACCCTAGCAAGAGATCACACAGAATAAGGGGACACTGCAGAAATATGATTTCTCTGCCTGGAGTGGTAAGAAGGAACTGAGGAACAACTGGGCCATCTCTGATCCTTTTGCTGTGAGGATGAGGCTGGCCCAAAGACCTTTGGATCCCACAGCAGCCTCAGTGCCTACTGGTAGTCAAATAGGATTAGATCTCAAGTGCATGAGGCATTTGCACCTCAGAAGTGGAATCCTTGTGGACAAATACACAGAGAACAACCAATTTAAGGGGGAAGCAGTTTTACAAAAATGCAAAATTAAAGAACATTGATATTATTTAGAGCCTTATTTACATCCAGTAGTAGTAACCCTGCTATATCCTTTCATTAAATCAGGAGCCACTTATTACCACTGGTGATTGAAATAATTCTAATGATAAATGGCTTATCACACAAAAATAATGGAAGTAGAATTAGTGATATGAAGAATATTTTACAATTTAAATTACAATGAGCCTTCTTTCTTGTTAAGTTATTTCTTTCAGTAATTCATTCTGACTTTAATATCTTGTGAGGCAGAATTAGAGATATTAATACTTTTTTTACTATTCAAATTACAGTCCGTCTTTTTTTTCAGAGATTGGCATTTCATTTAGTAAAGGAGACTAAATTATCAGCTGTATGAGCAGATTATTTTAATTTAACATTAAATCTTTCTATGGTTAGCTGAGTTTCTAAACATGTTCAACTCCTGAAAGATATTTTAATGTCAAAACTCTGATGTAGGATATAACTTTTATGTGAATCTAGAAATATCTGTACCTCTCTGTATTCAAGGCCTGCTTTGTCTCTCTTCCATACATAATATTTATTATGTGAAATTAACCTGCTGTAAATCTCAAACCTGGTCAAGGTCAGAGGAATCATGATCATGTTTTAGGGTAACTTAAAGTATGTACATTTAGTTTCCTTTCACATAACTCAGAAGCTCCTATATATCAAATTAATAAACACATTGATCCCTTTGTAAAAAAAAAACTAATGGCATCAAAGACTTAGATTCGCTGGATTTATGGGAGACACCAAAGATTTATTTAAGAGAGCTAATTACATCTCATTATGCATAATGACTGTCCTTTAAATTAATATCGTAAGAGCAGGAATTGCAGACTTCTATAGATAAAGAACCAATCACACAAAAAACTGCCTTCTGAAAGGGAGGATCCTTAGTATGCCTAGAGTCATGCAGACAAACTAGACCACTAGATAGAAGGCCTGGCTTAGGAAGTCCTTACTGTGGTTTGGTTTACTATTTATTATTATTATTATTTACACCCAGGGGATTATAGAAAACAAATTTTAAATTATACAAAATTAATTACTTTAAAAAAAAAATTAAACTAAGTATAACACTATTTGAAGCTTCCTTAGAAATATATGCAGGTACTTTGTATGATGGGGGTGTGTGGGGTGTGTGTATGGGCAGGATTTGTGAAGGTGTGGGCGTGTATGTAGAGTTTGTGGGTAGATGTGGGGTTTGTGGAGGAAGTTATGAAGGGATATGGTATGTGGGGTTTGTGGGTGGGTGTGAATATGGGAGTATGTGGGGTTTGAGGGTGGGTGCAGGGTTTGTGCTGCCATGCCATGGCCATGGCAGGCAGAGCACTTGGTGGTACACACTTCTTGCTGAGTCCCAGGGCCTGCACACACTGGTACAGAGCTGGCTCAGCCCACTGGCACATGACCAGACCAGGCTGGCACCATGCCAGCATGTGGGGCTTGCAGCACTGCAAGGTGCAAGGTGGGAGCTGTGCAACACCAGGGTGGGCAGGCTCTGTGCCTCCACGTGCAGCTTCCTGGTGGTGTGCTGGAAGCCCCATGTGGAGGGCTGGCCTGGCCCAATGGTGCATGGACTGGGAGCCACACATCATTGGGCTGGGTGGGAAGCCACATATGGAGGCACAGAGTTGCGCGCCATCAGGATGGACCCGCTCTATGTCTCTGTGTGGGACCTCCAGTACTCCATTGGGAAGCTGCATGCGGGGGCAAGCAGAAGCCTGCCTGGCCCAATGTCATGCAACTCTGTCCCTCCATGTGCGACTTTCAGCCCGGCCTGCTGGCCCGCACCTTCGCACCAAACCAAGCTGGCTCTGTGCCAGCATATGAGGGTTGCAGCCCTGCAGGCAGGAGCTGTGCCATCAGTTCAGGCAGGCTCCATGCCTCCATGTGCAGCTTTCCATTGCAGTGCTGGAAGCCCCACATGGAGGCACAGAGCCAGCTGGCTGAGCCTGATGGCACACGGACTGGGAGCCATGTCCCAGCAGGCTGGGTGGACTCTGTGCCTCTGCTTGCAGTTTCCAATACTCTAGCAGGAAGCTGCATGCGGGGGCAAGCAGGAGCCCACCCAGCTTGATGGCGTGTGACTCCATGCCTCCATGCGCATCTTTCCGCAGGGCCCAATGGTGTACGGCTTCTGGTCCACGCCCTGTATCAGGCCATGCTGGCCCTCCATGTGGGGCTTCTAGCACTCCAGCAGGAAGCCTCACACAGAGGCATGGAGCTGGATGCCATTGGGCCAAGTGGGCTCCTGCTTGCCTCCATGTGCAGCTTCCCACTGGAGTGCTGGAAGCCCCATGAGAGGCACAGAGTTACCTGGCCCTATGGCTCACAGCCCATATCTCCACACACACAGCTGTCCAGTCACATGGCTTTGTGCCTCCACATTATGGGGCTCCCAGTTAGAGTGCTCAGCCTTTCCCCCCTCCCTCCTCCCATTCTGAAAACAGCAAGCACGGGTAGAGAGCCTGGCCATTGCTATGGGAACCTGGCTTCAGGCTCCCAGCAGCAGCTAGATTCCCCTCCCCACTAGAACAAACAGTGAACTTCTGTTTGTTCTGGGGTCATTTTGTAACTCAGAATGCTTTGCAAAAATCATTCTGAGTTACAGCTGGGAGTTACAACTCTGGCTGTATCCCCAGTGTCTCTGGGTGAATTTTTCTACTGGGAGAACAAACCTGGGAAAATTCTCCCAGATTATTTGAATGTGTGTATACAACCTGGGTCATGTTGCACAAAAGAGTATCCCTGCAAACAACCCATTCTGTATTTGTAGTTCTCAGACCCAGATTCATTTTTCAGTAGCAGTTGGGTTTTCCATAGCTAGGTCAATGGAAAATGTTTAGATGTACCATAAAGGAGCTTTCCACAATGTTGGAGAGGGTCAGGCAATATTTATTTCTTTTTTCTGTGTTTGTTTATGGTCTGGTTGACAGCAAACATGAGCCCTAAATTGTGAAGTTCAATTGTAAAGTTCAGTCCAATTATGGATTGGATACACACATAGCTCAGAGTGTTTGGATTTGATATTCCATTCCACTCAAAATCCATCTGAATCAGAAGTAATATCAGTTAAGTCACTAAAGCTTAGGACACATTGGGCCCAATTCCAGGTAACTCTTCCAAAGCCAAAAACAGTTTAATAATTATGCCTGAGTAAAGAATGAGGGATGAGTCTCAAAGGAAATATTTGTCTTTTAAAAAATGTTGTTACTAAAGTCATCTGGGATACCAGGGAAAGTATAACACAGCACACTGTAGCATCTCATTTCCTATGTCATCTAAATGTGGAAGGAATCTAAATAAAGAAAGTATCTGGGAATGATTACTTCTAATACCCTCCAGCCAGGGAAAATGCTCTAAGTGAATTATCTTAATAAGACCAGACAAGGCTTTTTGAGCAAATATGATATATTTTATTAGGCCAACTAAATAATTGGAAAAATTGTTCTTTGCAAGCTTTTGGGCACAAACACTCTTCAGGTATAGGAAGAGTCATTTTGATAAGAGAAGAAGACAAATATCCCCACATCTAAATAGCAGGCTTCAGTGGCAATGCATAGGGAGTGCATGGGGGGACACGTGCACCCCCTGAGAGTGCTGGTGCACCCCCTGACCGGCTGCACTCTGCACTTAGGCAATGGGCAAGGAGAGCAGGTGGGAGTGCCAGTGCCCCCCTGTGAGCGCCAGCTGGGGAGTGAGACTGCTGGATGCAGGCCGTGGCCACTTCCAGAAGCACCACAGCCACTTCCGGGAGCACCACAGCCACTCACAGGTTGGTAAGTTTTGTGACGGGGGACCCTCCCCCCTACTGGTCAGCGAGATTGGCTTTAGGGGACCCCCTCCCAGTCACTGACTGGTCGCTGGGGGGGCACGTACCCCCCCCGACTAAGGTGGTACCAGTTGCCCATGCACAAAAAGGGGTTTTGAAATGAGGAGAAACAGGCAGCCCATTCAGAGTTCATGTGGGAGTCTGGTTAGTTCCTGGTCCTTATCTAATGGTTGCTGCTTCTCAAGGGGCCAAGTCCTGTGGGATGGAAACCTTAGTAACTTTCATCCATGATGTCTGACTCTGTGTGTCAGAGTGTCTGTGTCATTCAGCTCACAGCCTACCAAGATAGTGCTTCAATTATTGTTTAATTAAGCAGGATCCTCAACCTACTTCCCCAAGAAAGTGAGACTGTGGAAATTTCCTGGAGTGGGGCTATGTGGAGTCATTGTTAGGAAGACAAAAAATGGGTTATGAGCACATGAGCCACCAGAGAGCCATGCTTCCTTCTGTCTATCCACTTTGTATCTTAACACCGGTGAAAGAACTGACAGAACCATAACTACAAGATTGCTTGCAATGTGACAT
The DNA here is from genome assembly GCF_001723895.1 of Crocodylus porosus. Taxonomy (NCBI): domain Eukaryota; kingdom Metazoa; phylum Chordata; order Crocodylia; family Crocodylidae; genus Crocodylus; species Crocodylus porosus. Next base: position 91,472,224 of record NW_017728906.1, on the reverse strand, counting down.
TAAAAACAACTAATTTCCTAATAATTATTCCAGTAGATTTCTAGCTTTAAGACTGGTCATGAAACATTCATCAGTGACCCATTTTAAAGTCTTTACTAGTCAGTTTAAAGCTAGAGGCAAAAGCAACACTCTTGTGGGTCATTAGCTGAATGGTGAACATCAACAAAATGCTCATTCATATATTTATGTAATGAGCATGGATATGTTGACAGTCATTTGATTTATTTCTTGAGCATGCAAAAACTGGAGTCTTGCTTCTCCATAGGAAAGAAAAAGCCAAATAGATTCCATTTTTGTCTCTTGTGCATTTCATCAAAGATACTGAATATTTATTTAAAGTGCATGGGATAAGATACATTGTGTAAAATATTGGACACTAAATCATGAATAGCTATGAAGAAATTAACCAACTTTAATGCACTCGGTAGGAATGGTATATTCTTGTATGTATATTTTTATATGGTATTTTCATAAAGTAGGCTACAGATGTTGCATATATTTCACAGTTCCTATGTAACAAGCAAAGCTGAGGAGGGTGGGATTGGAGAAAGATTCCATGGATGCTATTGCATTATATCCATATGTACATTTCTCCCTGTATTTTAAATATTCAAACAGTCAGCAATCTAACACTGGCAGACCACTTCACACAGGGCGTGTCTACATGAGCTGTTTACTGCACATTAAACTAATCTAATATGCAGTAAATTTTTTCCATCTACATGTGCACAGAACTTACTGAGCAGTAAATTAGGCTAATGCACCATTTGCTAGTACCAGAAAATACAGACACTAGATTAACAGCACATTAGCTACTGTGCAATAGCACGCATGTAGATGCTGACTGTGTCCAATTTGGTTCTGTAGGCCCCCTCCTGCCTGGCTATGCCCCAATACTGGCTGAGTCCTGACCCAATCTCCACATGGCTGGGATGCAGCAGTCCTGGGTGCTGGGACAGCTCTCCCAGCCATGTGGAGATCAGGTTCCAACCCCCTGCCCCCTAACAGTCCCGGGTTGGCACCCAGGGGAGACTGGAGCTCCCCAGGATGCTGCAGGGGAGCAGAGTAGGACAGGAGCAGATCTGGAGTGAACTTCTCCTGTTGGCCGTGTTCAGATGAGCACAGCCATGCAGTATGTGGCACTGCAGACGTGTCTGTGGTACTACGTACTGCGCATTCAGCTGTTCTCTGTGCTCCAAGGGATCAGTATGGGAAGCAAAAACAAACAAACAAAAAAACTGCAAAAAAAAGCACAATGGCTTACATAGGGGCAGCATGTGCCACTCAATACAGGAGCCTAGCTGGCTAGAACCCCATTCTAGCTGCTGGCCAGGCTCTGTGTGGCAGGATTGCCGCTGCTGCAGCTCCAGGAGACCCCCAGGATCCCAAGTAAGGTTGCTGAGCCCAGTCCTGACCCCAGCCTCCCCTACCCCACTCAGGCTAACTTGCCATATGCCACAGCACCTGTGGCACAGGCATTCCCTGAGGACAACTAGTGGCAGCACAAGGTGCACTGCTGGTAGTTGTTCCTGGGGAACCAAACGTTCATGCGTGTCTGGACACAGTTATCAGGAGCAAATTTGCTCCTGACAGGGGTATGTACACATGAGTGAGGGGGCACAGTTTAATGCATCTGAATTTTCTTCACAGAAAATTCAGGCACATTAATTGTACATGTAGATGCACCCATAGTATTCTATCTGCTTGAAACTCCTTCCATATGGGCTGGAAGAGATCCTCAGTCTGTGGACAGTCAGTGAAATGTATGGACAGTCAGTGAAAATCAAGCTAAAATGTGTGTTTGTAAAGTCAGTAAAAAAAGTCAGCTATTAATAAATCTCTAAGCAGTTGGAGCTGACTGAAGATCCCTAGTTGAAAAGAAGCTGGCCTCAGTGTTGAAGGACAGACAGAGCAAATGTCTGATGTTTGAGCATGAGTGCAGCACCCTACAGGGGGCATTCTCTCAGTGCTTTGTAGACCCTGCCCCCCAGCCATATGCAGCTACTGCTGCTGCTGTCTGAATCCTTTTAGCTGCTTATAATGCTGCTGGATCACAGGTAGACTTCTTTGGTGGCCTGTGCTAGAACAGGAGGAATGGGATTAGTGGAGGGTAAGACTGGTAGCTGGGGGAGCAGCATGGTACAGGATATGGTTGGGGGCATCAGGGCATGTGGGTGAGTAGGGGACTCCTGCAGAGGGCCAGCATGATATAAAACCTTTGCTCAAGTCAAACAGGGTTGCCAACCCAACAAATGTTTTTTTACTGCAAACTTCTTATTGATAACGAAATGTTTTTACTTTGAATGGTGTTAAACCAGGCGAAGGCAAAATACAGCCCACAGGCCCACCAGGCAATTTCATCCAGACCGCAAGCACCCACCAACTAATTGTACCCTGCCCAGTTCACATACATTGCTCCCACCCTTCTGCACAAAGGTGGCCCAGTGAGAAGGGCCTGGTGCAAGAAGGGCCCAGCTCAGCCAGCAGGCAGCTTCCAGGCAAGTCTGCTCCTGCCACTGCTGCAGCTGCTGGGGGATCTACTCAGTTTTCCCAGTGTCCAGAAGCTCCTCATCTCCCTGCTGCAGTCCTTGCTCCAGGCAGCAGGTAGGGAAGTGACAGGATGGGGAGAGCTGTACCTGGGTAGGAGCATGGGGCTGGGGCTGGGGCTGGCAGGAGCGTGAAACCTGTGTCCATGGAGGTAGAAGGAGAACAGAGCTTGACTAGGCAGGGTGTGGGTGTGAGGGAGGGTGGAGAGGTGTGGGGACCCCCACACACTCCCCCACATGGCATACAGCAGCAGCAGCAGGTGGCAAGTCCTCAGGGTGCTCATGGCCTGCACAAGTGTTGCCACCCAGTGGTGTGTGGTTCCAGGCAGTGCTGCCCACTTCTATTGTATAGGGCTCCCCGCAACACACATTCAGCTCCTGGCACTCACACACCAGCGGGGGTACCCCTGCACAATGGATCCGGCTGCCTTCCCCACCCCCTGCTGTGCAGATCCCAGGACTCTGCCAGATGTGGAGTGGAAACACATATCATGACAAAAATATAATAAAATTAAAATATAGTAAGTGTTTGACTTTAAGTATATGATTTGGGTTTTTTTTCTGGTTCTAAAATGGCAACCCTCCCCTCCCAAAAGGAGTACTTCCAAGAGTTAGAGGAGGGACTCCTGGTGGTAAAGGTCAGGGGTCATAGGTGAGACTTCTGGCCCCAAGATGGTGACCAGGGGGCCAGGGCGCCTGTCAAAGGATGGGGCTACCCTTGTGACCCTTGACAGTTCACCAAAACTCATTAAGCAGCCCTTCAGTTGAAATAATTGTCCACCCCTGTGTTAAAACCCTGAATTTGAACCTAGTCCTTCTAACTGGGGCTTGGCAGCAGGGTGGGGCCTGACAAGAGTTTTTTATATGTGTGTATATATATAAAACACATATAAATGAAAATGTGTGCCAGTAAAAAAACACTGGTTGCCAGTAAAAAGTTTGCAGAATTTCAGGGGGAAAAAATCTTGGATTGGCAATCTTGCAGCCTACTATCTGCCCCCAGTTCTGTATGTGCAGTTTTCCCAATGACTCTATGATGCAAAATGCACAAACAAGATAGAAAAAAAAAAGCTCACTTCCTACCCACGAGGGCAGTATATTTACCTCCCTGGGCCACAGACACAGTGGCTTTCTTGGTTGTTTTTCATGATGTTTTTCCATTTGGCTGCCCAATGATTTAGCTTCAATGCAAAGAGATTTTTCAGGACTAACTGGCTGATACTCTGGTGGTTTGGTCACTTCCCTATGATGAAGGAAGCCTGGGCTCAAATCCCCTGAGAAGGACTCCTTTCTGCAACATAACCCAGAATGCATACACATATTCAAATAATCTGGGAGGATTTTCTTTGCAAAGGTGAGTAAACGGTGTGGGCTGCCTTTGGGGCAGCAGTGAATTGCTTCCAGCCATATGTGGGAGGCGCAGACCTAGCCATGTTCAGTGAAAAAATAACCATGAAAGTCATGTAAGTATAACTCAGTCCACATGTGAGACAAAGTAGTATGTTACTAAGTGACTTGGAAAGTGTTGGGGACAACATCCTGGTGCAAGTGCTGGAGCAGCCAACTGGAGCTATGCTTTTCTTGACCTGATGCTCATACACAGGGAAGAATTGGTGGGGAATGTAATCGTGGATGACAACTTGGGCAGCAGCAACCACAAGATGATTGAGTTCAGGATCCTGAGGAAAGGAAGGATGAAGAGCAGCAGAGTAAGGACCCTGGACTTCAGAAAAACAGACTTCAACTTGCTCAGGGAACTCATGGGCAGGATCCACTAGGAAGCCAGACTGAGCTGGAGAGGAGTTCAGGAGAGCTGGCTGTACTTTAAAGAAGCCTTACTGATAGTGCAGGAACAAACCAGCCCAATGCACAGGAAGACTAGCAAGTCAGAAGACCAGCTGAGCTTAGCAGGGGACAAAATCACAAAAAGGAAGTGGAAACTTGGACAAATAAATAGGGAGGAGCATAAGAGTATTGCTTGGGCATGCAGGAATGAAGTCAGGAAGGCCAAAGCACAACTGGAGTTGCAGCTAGCAAGGGACATGAAAGTGAACAAGAAGGGTTTCTACAAGTATGTCAGTAGCAAGAGAGGGATCAGGGAAAGTATGTGTCCTTTACTGAATGAGGAGGCAACCTTGTGACAGATGCAGCAAAGGCAACCTTGTGAGCAGGTGTAGGATGCAGCAAAGGCTGAAGTCCTCAATGCCTTTTTTGCCTCAGACCTCACAGTCAAGGTCAACTCTCAGACTACTGCACCAGGCAGCAGAGTTTGGGTAGAAGGTAATCAGCCAAGGGTGGTAAAAGAACAGGTTAGGGACAATTTTGAAAAGCTGGACATATACAAGTGCATGGGGCCAGATGAGATGCACCCATGGGTGCTGAGAGAGTTGGCTGATGAGCTTGCAGAGTCACTGGTCGTTATCTTTGAAAATTCATGATGATCAAGAGAGGTCCTGGATGACTGGAAAAGGGAAACCATAGTACCCATATTTAAGAAACAGAAAAAGGAGGATCCAGGGAATTACAGACTAGTCATTCTCACCTCAGGCATGAAGCAGATCCTCAAGGAATCCATTTCTAAGCACTTGGAGAAGAAGGTAATTCAGTCAGCATTGATTCACCAAGGGCAAGTCATGTCGGACCAACCTGATTGCCTTCTATGACAAGGTGACTGACTCTGTGGATGTGGGGAGATCAGCGGATGTGATATACCTTGATTTTAGCAAGGCTTTTGATACAGTCTCCCACAACATTTTCACAGGAAAGATAAGGAAGTATGGGCTTGATGAATGGACTGTAACGTGGATAGAAAACAGGATGGAGCATCAGGCTTAGAGAGTAGTAATCAATGGCCCGATGTCTAGTTGACAGCCAGTATCAAGTGGAATGCCCCAGGGGTCATTCCTGGGACCAGTTTTGTTCAGTGTCTTCATCAGCAGCCTGGGAGATGGCATAGAGTGCATCATCAGCAAGTTTGCAGATGACAAACTGGGGGGGAGTAGTAGATATGCTGGGGGGTCGGGCTAGGATTTCGAGTGACCTAGACAAATTGGAGGATTGGGCTGAAAGGAATCTCATGAGGTGCAAAGTCCTGCGCTTAGGGTGCAACAATCCCATGCACCAGTACAGGCTGGGGGCTGATTGACTGGGCAGCAGCTCTGCAGAAAAGGACCTGAGGGTTACAGGGGACAATAAGCTGAATATGAGCCAATGGCGTGCTGTTGTTGCAATGAAGACTAGCAGCATACTGGGCTGCAACAGTAAGAGTGTTGGCAGCAGGCCAAGGAAAGTGATTATTTCCCTCTACTCAGCACTGTTGAAGTTACATCTGGAGTACTGTGTTCAGTTTTGGGCCCCCACTACAGAGGGATGTGAACAAATTGGAGAGAGTCCGGTGGAGGGCAACAAAAATGGTGAGGGGCCTGGGCAACATGACTTCTGAGGAGAGGATGAGGGAACTGGGCTTATTTAGTCTAGAGAAAAGGAGACTGAGGGCGATTTAACTACCTGAAGCGGGGTTTGAAAGAGGATGGAGCTAAACTGTTCTCAGTGGTGGCAGATGACAAAACGAGGAGCAATGTTCTCAAGTTGCAGCAAGGGAAGTTTAGGTTAGATATTAGGAAGAATTTTCTCACTAATAGGTAGTAAAACACTGGAACAAGTTACCCAGAGAGTGGTGGTAGCTCCATCTTTGGAAGTTCTTAAGACCCGGCTAGACAAATCTTTGGCTTGGATGATCTAGGTGGGGATGGTCCTGCTTTGAGGAGGGGTTGGACTAGATGACCTCCTGAGGTTCCTTCCAACCCTATTTTTCTATGATTCTATTATTCTATTACTTGGCTGCCTATAAGCTGCATGAATGTCCCTTGCGCATGTTAGCAGTGAAATATTCCTGACCATGTAATCCTGACCATGAATTTTTAAAACTGGTCCCTGTATAACGATTTCATAAACTAGTTCTAAAATTCTCTAGGAAACAGAGCTGTGGGGAGCAAGTTCATGAACTTCCAGGAATGATACCAAGAAAGCAGCAGAATGTATTAGAGCAACAAACATTGATTTGACATGCAAGAGCAGAAAATAAACTCTGTAGAATGATTATGCTTGAATAAAATAGTGCGTATCAGGGCTTTGCACCACACTGTACAAAGAAAAATGAAATGCAGTCTTTGTAGTTTCCTGGCTACAAGTCTATGATATTAGATACCAAGAGTAAATTGATTCTAGGAGAGAGAACCTGAAAATAAGTCACATGCATTCTGCTGGAAAATTCTACATCACAGAGGGTGGCAATATCCTTGAAGTGGGATTTCACACAGAGTTAGGAGGGGAGGCCATTCCTTTGAAACATTTAACTGCATAGAAGCTCCATAATGAGTAACATGCATTTCCTCTGTACCCTACTGAGACAATTTGTTCCTATCAGGAATAGCTGTTTTATAAATTCTCTTAGACTTTTTCCTAAATACAGTTTTAAGGAGAAATCCAGCATAGCTAGAGACACAAAGAGAGATGGAATCCTTCTATACCTGCCATTAGAAAGCTATCTAAGGTTATGTTCCAGCAGGGGACAATGCTATGTACTGAATGTTAGTTCCCTTTCTTTTTGCAACTGGAAACCACTTTTACCTTTAAGAAAAAGCAGTTTCTCTGTAACTTCCCTACACTAACTCCAGTTGATTATATTCTTGAAGTAACCTGAACCTGAGGACTTTTTCTAGTATATCACTACTTCCTTTTTTATATATTTATTTGATATATTTTGATAAATTTGATATGTTTTGATATATTTCTGCATTCATTAGCAAAATATTGTACAAAATAATAAAAGACAGGGTGAGGAGGGGATGTAGAGCCCCACAAGGTTTAATTATCACAACCAAACATGTCAGAAATGGTATTGTGGCAACAATTTTAGCTTTTTGCATAGATATATAATCTGAAGATGTATTTGGAGCTGTTCTGGGAAAATACGCCCTTGATTTGTTTAAAGTGAAACAAGTATCTCTAAAAAGAATGAAAATAGACCTTACCTGGTTGGGAAGCTCAGCTTTGCATGAAATGGTGTGATTAAGGATACACTGGGGGAGTGAGACCCATCCTGATGCCTTGGAGCCAGGAGGCTGTGCACCCTTCTTGAGTGTGCCTGTTCCACTCCATTGGCCATCACAAAGAGATGATCATGCACATGATCTCTCTGAGAACTTTTTCTCGTGAAGGGTGGTGAAGCACCAGAACAGATTACACAGAGAGGTTGTGGACTTTACATCCTTGGAGGTTTTTAAAGATCCGGCCAGACAAAGGCTTGGCTGGGACGATTTAGCTGGAGATGGCCCTGCTTTGAGCAGGGTCTTGGTCTAGATGACCTCCAGAGGTCTCTTCCAACCTTGATTTTCTAATATTCTATGGTCATTGTATCTGTCCCTTGTCTAGAGAACGTAAAAGTAGTGCAATGCTTTTTATGCCCTCCTTCACAGAAGCCAGTCAGTATCAGGCCTTTGATGAATGCTGGGAAAACTTTAATGTAAGCAAGCACAGGTTTCCAGGCCCCAAAAGACTGATAGCACTTTTTTCATCTTAATTAAAAGGAGGAATGAAATACAGATTTAGATTGTATTGAAAGAAAAGGCACCAGGGAACATATTCATTTTTGAGACATCACAGAAATTCTCTAAAATTCAATTACAATGATGTAGATCTGACACAAGATGTATTATTATGGTACCCCAGAGAGGTCAATAAAATGTATTATAAGGTCTCCACATTATTTCATCAGGGCTATAATACAAAGAAGTCTCATTATTCCACATGTTTTGCAGCTGCTCTAACTTAATTTTCAGAGGTTCTATCATACAATTATCAAAGCTGATTAAATTTTATGTCCCCAGATCTTATAGGTTATGTCTACAGGGAGAGAGTTCAAACCTATTATCTAATAGCAAAGATATAATTAGACCCTAGAGAGTGAATAAATACTAAGCAAAAAAAAAAAGCAAACTATCCACCCATGGACCAGCACATTCATGGCTGAAACTATTGTCCACGATGAGAAGACCAGTGTAGAGTACCTAGAATTTGACTCAGTTTGTCAGCCAAATATTTGTGTTATTTTAGGTCCTATTTTTTTCCACCATTACTTTTATTAAGTGATATTTCACTTGTCCAATAATCTCACTGAAAGAATATGGAGTGATTCTGGAGTATGTTGCTAATCACTATGGTCACCTACACACATGCCCGATGCCTGCTCCAATGTGTACTAGTTAACACGCATTGGAGCACACTCAATTAATGGAGTCTGCTGGAGTGTGCAGCCTTGGCATCATGTGTATTCAGGGTCCCTGCACTTCAAAATTGTGGTGGGGGCACTTTAACTAAAGCTCATTGAACAATCTTCAGTTAAAACACCCCTGCTGACATTTTGAAGTGCGGGACACTGGCTAAATGAAATTCTGTGGGCACTATAATTAGAGCAACTTACGAGACCCCTTCTAATTAAAGCATGCCCACCTCCCCACCAACCCCAGAGCATGTGTAAAAACACCCTATGAATATGGATGATGGACTCTGGCCCAGAGTGACCAAATAACAGGGATGTACAATGGAGACATACTGCATGCCACTTGTTATGCCATAATGCTCATTAGTGGAGTATTTCAAACCTACTCTGGAATATGTGGTGTTAGCTACTTCCTCTAAGAGCTAGATGGACAAGTGGTCAGCTCTGTTATATTAATTTCTTTTTAATACAATGTGAAAGCCAGCCCTCATGAAGGCAACTGTGCTTGTGTCTCAAATTCTTGGCATATTTTCAAAAAGTGGTTTTGCTAATGATTACTTTTCCTTGGAGCGGCAGTAAGCAGTTACGTTTGTAGTATCGCTTAAGTATTGTTAGAGCTTCTGGAAAGCTTTAAATGAGATGTCTTAAAATGCATGGGAACTGCTGAACTATAAAAGGTGCCGATTGTATATGGAGCATTTGGAGAATTTAGGACGAGATCCAAATCATTCTTATAAGCATCTCGGATGGAAAGAGGTGGAATCTAGGCCTACGTCATGAGAGCCAATTTGGACTGACCAAGCTCTAGTAGCCACAAAATTATAGATGTTCTTTAGATGCCTTTAGGCAAAAAAAGTTGCCTATAGACCTCTTGGTTTATGTTTGTGTACATGCCCAGAAACAATCCAGATCAAGCATATAAGCACCTAATTCTGTCATGATGACCTAGATCAAGGGAGGGCAAAATACAGTTTATGGGCCAGATCCAGCCCACCAAGGGATTTGATTCGGCCCATAGTGAGTCCCTTGGCCCTTCATTGGCCCAGGCTTGTAAGGCAGCCCAGGCCACAGGGCTGATCCAACCATTAGGTGAACTAGGAGGTTGCCTAGGGTGCCAAAATTTGGAGAGCACCAAAATTATTTGCAGAACAAAATAACAGGAACATCCTTCTAAATAAGAGCCTTGGCCAGCTATGGCTCCACCTTGGTTTAAGACCCTTGGTTCGGTAAGTGGAGAAAGATCTCTGAAAAGATATCATAAGAAAGATTACTAGAATTGCGACTCCTACCTTTTCAACTCTCAAGTGGACTTATGACAAGAGCATACTGCTGGCAACATTATCTTAATTTTCCTCAAAGTGGAAGTGGTGCAGGCGCCAAGGTACACAGTTCACCTAGGGCGCCAATTACTCTTGGACTGGCCCTGCTGGGACATGGTGCAGGTCACCAGTTCTGCTGCCCCCAGGTGCGTAGCACGGCTGGGGCGGTGTGGAATGATGACTAGACTCTGTTTCCCATCAGCACACACTGATGACCTGGCTCCTGCTTACCTCATCCCAACAACACAGGTGCAGGCAGCCCCGGTACAGTGCAGCTATGGAGCAGTGCAGCCCAGCAGTGCAGGGTGGCCTAATCCAGTTACAATCCATCAGGGCCACCCTGTCCTGAACTGTGCTGGGACAGAAGCAGTGGGGGATGGGTCATGGGCATGCTCTACACCCTGCTCCTGGGCCAGGCCAGTCACAATCCATCATGCAGGGAGCAGATCGCGGCTCTGCCCTGGGCCCCAAACCCATACTGTTATCACTCCATCATCCCAGTGACAGGTCAGGCCCCACCTGTCCTGCTCTTGGGACGATCTAGTAATCTATCACTTAAGGAGTTTTGATGAGCTGCTGTGGCGGGGGGG
>NW_017728906.1:91410137-91460707 GCF_001723895.1 Crocodylus porosus | reverse complement strand
CCCAGCAAGATAAGCATCCAATTTACTCTTGAAGGTGTTCAATGTAGGTGCTTGAACCACCTCCGCTGGCAGACTGTTCCAGACCCTGGGGGCTCCTGGCTCTTTGTTCAGACAGTTTTAGCCTTCCCACCACCAGAACTTCACCCAGCCTTTGTTTCCCAGGTTCCCTTTGTTTTTCAACTCATACCCCCAATTTCATTATCTGGCTCCTACCCTGAGTTTCTCTCTTCCATTACTGGCTTCAGTCTCAGTTTCTCCCTTTATGGCCCTTTTCCCCGATCTATCTAACAGGATCCCTGATCTTGTTACTGGGGGAAGGCTACAAGGCTAGCTGGAGCAGCAAGGGCCCTTTAAGTATATGGTCTTTGTGGCCTAAAGAAAAGGGAATTACAGGTAGGAAAAGGGCAACTGCAAAAGCCCCTGGGGAGATGCCCCAGGTGTCAAACAGCAGTGGGGCAGGGGATAAGGCCCTGCAATGGTCAGTAGCATTGCCTTGGGGGGAGTAGCTGAATCCTGGAGGAATTGCAGTTAAGTGGTGGGCAGCTGGCATGGCTGCAGAGACAGATGAGCAACCCCTGGGCTCAGACCAAACAGTAGGTCTGGTTGACCAGAAGGACAGGGGCGCAGAGAATAAGAAGACTTACCCCTCAGGTTAGAGAGGCATTCGAGCCCGGACTGGGGAGGAAGCAGGACTCTCAGTTGGATCATGGTAATATCAAGGATTGGAGAAAGGGGAGCCCTGGTGGGTAAGGGGCAAAGGGCTTTTTCTGCTCTTCTTTTTTTTTTCCCTGGCACAGGACCCAGGGACCCAGAATGGGGTAAAGATTTAAGTGTATGTTGGTTTTGTGGGCAAGTGCCCAGAGAGGCTGTATTTTAGCTGAAAGTGTTTGCTAACTGAGGGCCAGAAGTGCCTGTGAGGGAAGGTGGAGGTGCCTTAAAGCACTTTAGGAGATTAATCCCTTTGGGGGGTGGTATCAAAGAGAGAGAGCAAGAGAAAGCAAGAAAGTGAGCACGTGAGAGTGAGAGTGAGAGTAAGCAAAGAGCAAGTGAGCGAGAAAGTGAAAGCAAGTGAGAGCACCCTGAGCAAAAGCAAGAAAAAGGGCAATCAAGGGAGAGCAAGAGTGAGTGGGGGGGGGATTTAACCCCTTCAAGTCTGGGGGACCAACAGAGTCTTAACTGTGGGGCTTAATTTTTAGCCCTGCCACTGCTACCAAGGAGCAAAGGCTAGACTAAGTGGGCCTTGGGCTGCAGGTAGCAGCTAAAGCAAGTAGGCCTGGGCAAAGAGGGTCAGAGCCTGGACAAGTATAAAAAGGCTAGAGCCAAGTAACCCAAAGGAAAAGCCCGCTTCTAAGGCTCAGGACACCTTCTGAATAATTGGTTGTTTCATCAGTGTATGGCAGGTGAGATACAGAGCAGCAGTTCAGAAAAGCTGGTGTGGGGTGTAGGGTGATCATCATAGAGGACAGTCCAGTTGTCATCTGTGCTCTACTGATATGAAACCCAATGCCTTTATGTCCTCTATTTTTTTCTTTCAAGAGAAAAATAGAGGACATAAAGGCATCGGGTTTTGTATCAATAGAGGACAGAGGACAGCGTAGCAGAAAACCAGAATGTCCTCTGTGATGGCCACCCTATGTGGCAGGGCAGGCTAGCCAGCCACTGGGTGTTACTGTTGTCCAGCAGGGCTAGTCCTGCTATAGCCCCCAGTATTATTCCCTCTATATCAGGTTGAATACCTTTTTCTTCTAAGCTACCTGGGCACAAGCAGGTGCAGGGGCAGGATAGCAATCACAGAGAAAATCCTAATTGGCATTGTAATCTTGGGCAGGAGCATGCTCTGTTTCTTTGTGATGCAGTAGATATGCAAGCTCCCATCACATGCAGGAGCAGTGAGAAGCTGGCACTTTCTGAGTGCCATCAGCATCTTCAGAGATTTTAGCAGACCTACTGGGGGGGGAATTTTGAATAGGAGCCAGAAAGTTCCTACCATATCTATATACAAATGCCCAAAGCAATACAAAGAAAACAGAAGAATTTGCAGTATATGCACACCGAGGGGATTTGAAAAGTGCTGATTTACTCTAACAGTAACGATGTGGGAGAGAACATGCAGGGGGAGATGAATGCAGAGGGAGAAACATTCTAAGAGTTCAGATAACAAATGTCATGAAGATTAATTTATTTCTTATATTGTAAACATTACAATGTTGTTCTAGAAGTTCTTTCATTCAAGGATCTCAAAATACTTTGGACTTTAATTAAGCCTCACAGTGCTGCTGTAATATTGATAAAAGTAGCCTGTATTATAGCACTTTGCAGAATCAAGCCAATAGACCAGTGTGGTAGAGCTAGGCTTGTAACCTGGAACTACTGACTCCATCATGTAGCCTACAAGACATTTAGATATTTGATTTTTAGATACTTGCCCACATTTTTGGGGTGCAGTTTGCCAGACAACTTGAAAGATTTGGCTGTGTGCTTGCTTGCATTTAACCAATCTAGAAATTCATATTAAAGAGGTCAGTTTAGGCTGATAACATTCTTTCCCCCTCAACATTTGCAGCCAGTCATTGACTTTGTTGAGTATTTTCATTGACTTTCCATTTCAATTAAAGTAATTAAAGCTCTACCACATTGCAAATTAAAGTAATCTGACTGTATTCTAGAAAGATGGTATCTGAAGAGGATAAACAGACAATGTGGAGTCTATATTACCCATAGTTTTATTAATAGTCTTTAGTCTTGTGCAAGGCTATCTAGTAAGCATAGAACAGAAGTTTGGTTCATAGGTACTCCCTCCATCCAGTTTTCTCTGCAGCTCCTTGTCTCTGAACTCATGGGGATTGTGGAGATCAAGGAGAAAGATCTTGCAGAAGTATTCAATGTTTAAAGTAAGTGGATGCTAAGAAACAATTTTAGGCCTTCTATAAAAAATGTAAGATAGAAAAATTCTGCCTTTTGTAAAGAGTTCAGTCAGAATTACGACATTGAGAAAAAGTATATGAAGTAAAGCACCAAGTGCAAGTACGGATGTGACAGGCCCAAAGTAGATATGTAAATCTAATTAGCGTATTTTTTTGCATAGAACGTGCACCTTTCCCCAAACTATCAGCTCTCCAAAACTGGGCTTTATGTCCTAAGCAGGGAAGCTGATTTTCTGTGGCAGAGTCGAAGGATAAAGACAGACAAGATGCTACAAGATGGCTGCCAGCTTCTGTCCCAGTCAGGACGCAAGGGGAGTGCAGTTCAATGTTAATCCTTTTACAGCCACTTTCAAATTGGCACCAGCTTTTGGCAACTTTTATCCCATAGCAAGGGTATGTGGGATGTGAGTACTGAGGTGGCAACCACCACAGTATCACATATTCCTCATACCCCTGTGAGAGAATAATACTTGCCAAAAACTGGTGCCGATTTGAGAGTGGCTGTGAAAGGAATTCAGTTGCAACATGATAACAAAAGCACGGCAGTTACATGCATGCCACATACACCTTTTTCCCCAAAATGAGCTGTCTCAAATTTGGGTGCATGTTTTAAGCAAGGAAGCTGATTTCTGTGTAGGAACAGAGGCATGGGGGTGTTGGACTAGCTGCCAGAGGTTGGCTCCAAGCTGGGCTCCTGGCTGGATGCAACAGGGGTGAAGCTTTTTGCTCAGCGTAACTCACTCTTTCCTTGCAGGCCCCACAGCTTGAGCTTTAATACCATCACAGATGATGCTATATTGGAGTTAAAATTTGAGCCATGGAGCTTGTAATGAGTGATGCTGAAGAGTAAACTCTGCAAGTGCTCCATGAAGCCTACATTTAGGCATCATTCTGAAATATTTTTTTTCTTCAGTTTGCCTTCCCAAAACAGGGCATGTGGTATGTGAAAAATATGGTATGTATAGAGATTGAGACGATACAATCTTCACTAATGTTACCAAGTATTCACTGACATGTGAGTAGCTCCAGTGAGGTTAATGAAATCAGGTGAGTGAGTCTTAATGTTTTTGGACTCAAGGCACCTGTTGTTAGACACAAGGCTGCCCTCAGAAAATTAGGAAAAACTCTTAATTTTCCCTAATTTTTTGACTATGGAAAAATAATAGAGTGATTCTTCTGTTGTAAAGAACTCAGAAAGATCACAATAGGTCCAGGATGGATTCCTTTTGGAAATCTCTGGGTTTATTTTGTGAATCATATAAGTGTTTGCACACTAAACTACTAATATTGCATGGCGCCCTGTAGCAACCTTAAAAAAGAGATTACAGCATCTCAGGATCTTGCAGCACCCTGGTTGAAAATGACTGGGATAAATGCTCATCAATAGATTAAATTCATTTCTGTGCAGGGGTCCTGTGGTCCCCTTAAATCCTTTATCTGAAGAATTACAGGATGCATGAGAAACAATTCCTATAGGTAAGTCACCTCTTGGCAATGAAACAGCTTTTCTGTTCACCACCAAAAGGGAACAAAAGGGTGTTTGAAAAATATATGGTTAGAAGGTATAATTGCTTACTCACAGATAGGCTTATATGGGTTTCCTGATTTTCTTCCAACCTTGAGTTATCTACATTCATAAAAAAATACTATTACAAGACTGGCTTTATTCTTATACTGGGTGACAGATTGAATTTATTATGTATCTTGAAGGTTAGGAATATGCCAAACTCATACATCACAGGTCACATGATACTACATTAAAGTATTCATCCAATCTGAAAAACACCTTTATTCACTAAGTCAAATAATGCAACAACAAAGGAATCATAAACAAAATGGGAATCCATATTGGTATTTGTGATAAATATGCAATCTGCCAAAAATATACTGATCTTTGGAAAAACATTCCAGAAATTGCGTCTTAAGTTAATACAAGCTAGGTAAAGATGTATTAAATATATTAGGAATAACAGAGGTGTAATTGAATTTAAGGGATCTCAGTTTAAAATCTCCTGCCTTTGTAAAGAAAAACAGTCAGTGGGATAGTAAAGGGAATATAATATTCTACTATTCCGAGAAGTCTGGTCTGAGCTGATTATGCACTAAGCCTCTCTGATTTTTTTGCAATTTCAGTGATAAATTGCCTCATCAACGTGGTCAAAAGTGGTTCTCATTTAGGCCTAGTTTTACCCATAATTTTATGTTCTATAATCAGAGTTTCTATTTGACTTAAAGCTTGGGCCAGTGCCCTGGGTCACCAGCAATTTAGAAATCCAGTTTAAAAGATTCATAGACTTGATACCATTCACATCCTATTTACATAGCTAAATTAAATAAAATTCAAGTGATAATCACTAATTGGATAACCACTAATGTGCAGCTGGCTACAGTGCCATCCATATGAAACCAAATGCTATGAGTACCCTTTTCAATTGCATCTCTTACACAGTTCCCCAAGAAACAGAATTTTCTAATATTTTATTCAATACTCACAAAGATAAGAGACAACTAACCCTCAGAACGTAAATCTCCTGCTATCTGAAGACATGTGACATTCTTTAAATATCAACCAAAAAATCCACAATATAATTTATTTTTAGATTGATTAAATGATCTTAAAATCCAACCACCACTTGAAGAGGATATAAATTTCACGTAGAGTCCTCCCCATACTCTGCTCTGCAAATTTAACACTGTAAGAATGTTCTTATAATGCTGCTGATTGCAGAGGAAAATATAATTCTTGTTACTTAATAATTAGCTTATTACATCCTCAGTGATTGGGGTATACTGACCTGAACCCTAAAATATTCTGTACAGGGTAGATGTGCCTGCTTATGTTCAAAAGAACATGAGGGATCTTGATGAGATCACTGGACCAAGTCGAGAATTTCTGTGTGAAAATAAAATCAAGATCATTATGTAGGTCCTTGACACCGAGTTTGATGACAGAAATGGAAAGCAAAATTGGGTGCACTATACTTAAAGTAGTAATAAGTCTTCTGCATTTGGCATGTCTTACATAGTGAACTTGTATTACAATATATTTAATTTCATCACTGTTGTGTCCACAGAGCCCTTGCCTTATTTAGTGCACAGAACAGAGTGCTCCAGGTATGTATCAGTGAATGAGGTTATTGTTTACAGCAGTATTTATCAACATGTGGGTTGTGACCCAAAAGTGGGTCACAAGAACATATCAAAGGGCACATCTACATGTTGCCCTACAGCAATGTTATTACTGCACTGTGCTTCCAAAAGGAAGTGCTAAAGCACAGTGCTGTAACAACATTGCTTTAGGGCTGTAAGGCAATGGAAGTACTAAAGCATGTACTAAAGCAATTCCAAAAGGAAGTACTAAAGCACAACACAGTAACCACCTGTACTGCGCCATGCACATGGCACACAGTTAGTTTTTACTGGTACTTCACCGTAGTGGCACAGTAAAATGGGGGAGCGCAAAGTAGCTGCTGATTACATGTTGACTCACATGCTTGCTACGTTGTTGTAGGATGCCATACAGTGACATAGCGTGTCACTACAGGAACATAGGGTGATGTGTGGATGTACCTAAAGGGTCACAAACGAACTTTAAAAATGCTTGGGTATGGGGGGAGTGGGAGGAGGCTGGCAGGGAGCACCACACGCATGTGTGCACATGCACACATGCACGTGCCAGCCAGGCAACGGTGGAAGGGCATAGGTGACGTATCAGGGGGCACATGTCCCCCACCATTTCTGCACCCACAGTGGGCATGGGATGCAGCCTGGCCATACCAGCATAGGCAGTAGCTATCTCCATGGCCCAGTAGGCAAGAATTGGCATGAGAGGGCAGAGCGGGGCAGCAAGACTTATTACTGCCACCGTTGCCAGGACCCTCATGCCAGCGCACCACTAGCAGTATGAGGGGTAACAGGTGGGGGGAGGTGCACTGCCCTCACCTCCTCCTGCTGCTAGCCCCTCACATGCCAGGCTGCAGTTCTACCCCAGCACCTTGTCCCAGCCACCACTGCCTACTCCCCTCAAGCTGTGACTACTGCAGAAGGGAGGTGGGGTGAGGGGAAGCATGGGCAGGCTCAGGGGAGGAGAAACTGCTCCTGCCCCGTCCGGCCAGGCTGAAGCCCCATGCCTGCTGTGGGTGCAGAAATCTTTGGCGGGGGGGAGCGGATCATGTGTATACCCACACCCTGTTCCACACACTGGGGCTGAGGCCTGGGTGTGGAGGGCAGCAGGTCAGGAGTGAGGGGCACCTGCAGAGGTAGGGGGCTCAGGTTGGAAGTGAGGTGGGCCTCAAGTCCAAAAAGGTTAAAAACCACTGGTTTACAGGACACTTTGTTGCGGAAGCTGAGAGATGTAAGGGAATGGGACAAGGGTTGAAGGAAGAGAAAGGATGGGTTTTCAGTTCAAGTAGCTGAAAGCTGCCCTGAAAAATTAGGCCATTGTAGAGGTGCTCACCATTTTCTAAACCAAAGTAACTGATTTGTATCACACAGTTGGAATCAAATTTCAGTTTGAATTAAGGGTTAATAGACCCTCATTGACCATCATGGCAGGGTGTACTAGCTATACACAGTCTATACATTTGACTGCCTCTGAAAAGATCCAATTTACATCCTGTGTATTTGAGTTTATGCATAATTAGGAAGCAATAATAAGCCTAATTAAGCACCGCTACATTGTTGCAAACCTACTGAGAGTTATCTAAAGTGCTGTTACAGAAGTGATAATGTGTGCAGTTGACTTGATACTTAGCCACAGTGAGGCGTTGTTGGCACATATTGTGTTACTTTGTGCCTGATAGCCTCTGTTGTGTTGCAAAAACCCAACTGAGTTTCTCTTGTGGAGATTGATATTTGCAATGCTTATCTGCTTGTCAGAGTTCCAAAGGACTATTTTTCCTAAAAGCAATGCCATATATACATGTTAATTGATACAGTTTAAACTGCCTAATTCAGACTGCCCTAGTCTGTATTAACTTCAAACCTCATTCAATGAGGATTAGTTAATTCGGACTGGAGCCAATTTTAATTTGGACTACAGATATCCACATGTATATAGTGACAGCTGTATTCTGGATTAAACCTACAAAAGTGTAACATCTACAAATGGCCTTAGATTCTATGTCTCCTGCTGCCATAGATTCCCATCTACTGTAGAGTGGGTCATTTTTTCATAGGTGCTCAATAATTGCACAAGTGCTGAGCAGTAGGGCTGTGTGAAATTTCACCAGCAGTTCCATGTCCATGCTGTTTTGACTTGTTTTGAGCTTGAAACAGCAAAATCGAAATGAAACAGAGAGCTTAGAAACAGCCTCAAAGTGAAACGAGGCAAGTCAAAACCTTTTGAAATTTTCAAAAAGTTTTGAGTTTTGAAGCTCAAGCTGGGCTTGCCTACAGGGAAAAAGAAACTAAAGGGGGTGGGTGGGAAGGAGTGCTCTTATTATTGACTGTGTAGCTGGCCAGTGACTATCATCTTTTCCTGAGCTCTCTTCCAATTCCAGTGCTCTGGTAGTGGGGGGGTGGGGTTGGAAAAACTGCACAAAAGTTGAACTGCCATGTTTTCTGCCTTGGTGTCATTTTAGTGAGGGCACACCTTGACACACACACAGTGTCACCCACCGATGTCACAAGTTTTGCCTGTCAGCAGCTAGAGGTGCAGGGCCCCAGAACCCAGGCTCCCCCTGCACCTATCTCCTTGACAGCTGGCAGGCTTTGTGGCCTCAGCAGGGGCTAGCATGCCTGCAGCTTCCACCCTGCTGCGCCTTAACACACACAGTGTCACCCACCCATGTCACAAGTTTTGCCTGTCAGCAGCTAGAGGTGCAGGGCCCCAGAACCCAGGCTCCCCCTGCACCTATCTCCTTGACAGCCGGCAGGCTTTGTGGCCTCAACAGGGGCTAGCAAGCCTGCAGCTTCCACCCTGCTGCACCTTAACACACACACTGTCACCCATGTCATGAGTTTTGCTTGTCAGCAGCTTGAGGTGCAGTTTCCCCCAAACCCTTGCACCTATCTTCTTGAAACTTGGCACTCTTCGTGGCCTCAGCAGGGGCTGGTATGCCTGCAGTTTTGACCCCACTGTGGCTTAAAACAGTGTATATGTGTATATGTGATGTGAGTTTTGCTTTCAAGAATTTGAGGTGCAGTTTCCACAAAACCCCTGCACCTATCTCCCTGAAACTTGGCATACTCTGTGTTTTGAGCTTTCTGTTTTGAGGCCAGAAATAACAATGTTATAGGCTGTTGGGAGCGTGGGAGCTCAGGCTATGAGGCTGGGTGGGGCTGGCCCTGCACCCTGCTGCCAGGTGCAGCTGGGGACTCTGGCAGAAATGCTATGGGGTGGGATGGGGCTGGCCTTGCACATTGCCACCATGTGTGGCTGGGGACTTGGGTAGGGGCACTATGGGGCCAGGTAGAGCTGGATCTAGGGTTACCGTATGTCTGGGTTTTCCTGGAGATGTCCTCTTTTTGAGTCCTCCAATCTCTGTCCAGGTGGGTTTTCAAATCTGGACAAATGTCCAGGTTTTTGCTTTGCTTTGCTTTGCTTTGCTGGTGGAGCAGGGGGAGGGGTGATTGTAGGCAGGGAGCACCATGTGTGTCTTTGTGCTCCCTGGGAGCTGCTGGCAGGTAATTCTGGGTTGGGGAGCTGGGGCTGGGGCTGGGGCTGTGGTAGGGTAGGGCGGATGGGGGTGGGGGGCATTGCCTGCTCCTCTAGTGGGGGAAGGGGGCAGGGGAGGGCCTTCTGAGGTCAGCAGGGAGTTCTGTGGCCACGTTGGCAGCACAGGGTCCAGTACCCATGCTTACAGGGATGGAGCAGCCAGGAGATGCTGCTTGGGGGAGAAAGCCCAAGGCCAAGTCAGATTTCTTGGCATGGTGTGGCTGTCCCAGCCCAGGGCAGGGGGTGCCACAAGCCTCCCTTCCTCTTCCTTCCAGCTCATGCCAGGGCCAGACTCACTGTTAGCCACTGCACTGTGGCCTGGTCAGGAAAGGGACAGCTTGGATCCCTCCTGCAAGGCTGTGGGTTGGGAGTGAGGCACATGAGCATGGCCCAGGGTGGCAGGGTTCTAGGGTTTGGGAGAAAGAGCACTGGCAGGGCTGGGGTCAGGAGTGAGGGGCAGAAGCAGGGCTGGGGGTGGGGCTGTGGCTTGGGAATGAGAGGCAACAGAATAGGCAGGGGCAGGGTGCTGGTACATGACTATCCCCCACAGTCATATATGCCCCCCTGCCCCCTCCCCATGCGACAGGTGTCCCCTTTTTCGGAACTGAAAATATGATAACCCTAGCTGGCCTTGCACGCTGCTACCATGTGCAACCAGGGACATAGGTAGGAGATGCGTGTTACGGGGCCAGGTGGGGCTGGCTTCTAAAGCTGTTGCCACCTGCAGCTGGGGACTGGGGTGGGAGTATGGGGACCTATGCACTATGGGGCAGGGCAGGGCTGGCCCTGCTTACTGCCAGCATGTGCAGTCCAGGGACTGGCACACTCCAGGGACTCTGTGACCCCATGCCCCCCACACACTTGCACCCATATCCTCCTACACATTGATGTGGAAATTTAGACAGGATTACTGTTTGGCTATCAGAAGCGCTTTATTTTGCATGGCCATGGGAGAAAAAGCAAGGGGCAGCTAATTCTCAACAAAAGCAAAGCACAGACTTCTTTATATACTGATAAGTCACATACAGATCAACCTGCCCCATAACATATTCTTGGCAGTCTGACAATGACTCATCCTGGTGTCTTGCTGAACCAGGTGCGTTTTCTTAAGCTGTCTCCTGATAAGCTTATCCTGAAGGCCGCTGTGTTGTTCCCGCTAGGCCTTCACCAACATCTCCCACCCTGTCCCGACACATATATACTCCGTTTAGTACTTTGCCATTCCTCATCAACATCCCACCCCACCATACCTCAAAAGCTACCCACACCCTCCCACAGCCTCCACATGCAATCCCACCCCCACCATAAAACCACACACATCCACTCCCTCCTACACACACTCCCATCCACCTCCCACCATATCCACACCCCCCACCCTCCCACACACCCCTATTCCAACACCCTCCTACACACCGCTATTCCAACCACAGCCACACCCCTCCACACCTACACTCACCTTCCTCCATACTCCATCCACCATATCTATACCCAACACATACCCATCACAGAACACGCAGCTACTCCCCAACCACAGCCCCCACATACACCCCCTTGCCCCGCACACACAGTATACAAGAGTAAGACTGTATTTGAGCTATTATGTAATTGCCTCTAGATACACAATGCAAACACACATACCTCAGGACAAATATATTTTTAAAAATAACCTTAAAATAAGTTATAGTTGGTGGTTGATTTTTTTAGTATATGATTTGTTTTTTTCCAGTTTCAAGATGGCAACCCCCCCTCCCAAAAGAAGTACTTGTGGGGCAAGGGGAGGAACAAAGGTCAGGGGTTAGGGGTGGGACTTCTGGTCCCAAGATGGTGATCAGGGTAGACCATCTGGTCCCAAGATGGTCTACCCTTGTGGCCCTCAACAGCTTACCAAAACTCGTTAAGTGGCCCTCCAGTAGGAAGAATTGCCCACCCCTGCCTGGTCTAGCTCTAGCCTCTTTGTAAGCACCCTTCGGGTAGTTAAAGGCTGTTATCAAGTACCCCCTTAGTCAGTATTAGATGTATAGTATAGTTTATTTGCAAGAGAGTGCAATATGTGTATTTACAGAGATGCTGAAATTCTGCCTAGAGTCAACACGATGACTTGCTCTCTCTCATCAAAACACTCAGTGTTCATTCTGTGTTCATCATCTATCTTTGATGTAAACTTGCCAAAGAGAGACAAGACTGCTCTTAAGCTCCTTGGGATGAAGGCAATTCCATTATTCAGCAGTGAAAAAAATTAAATTTCCAGTGAGCTCAGGCAGAAAAGAGCTAAACAAACAGCTTGCCTGTTTCTCCAACTTAACATATTAAGTAAGCTTGGGACAGCCAGCTTTTAAAATATTTTTTGTAATAGCTTTGTGACCACACACACTGTTGTACTCTGCAGTTTTTTATAAAAGGACCTTGATAAGAAAAGCACCAAAAGTTAGAGCAATGTAATGCCTAAATGTATTAAAGATTAAAACAAAGCCCAAAAGACTGGACACCAGTTAAGCGAATCATTATACAAAAGTAACTATAGACACAAATGCACAAGATGAGATAAAGACTTTGCAAGGCTGAAAACTCTTATTCTATAAGTGTTTAACCCAATGACCACACACACAAAAAATACAATCCTTCCAAATTCAGAAATGCAATTACTAAGAGCAGTAGCATAACTATAGATGGGCAGGCAGGGTATAAGCCCTAGGCACTGCCTAAGTAAGAGGGGTGGGCGGGGTGCCAGGGTAGAGGTAGAGGTTCCCTCTCCTCCTCACCATCCCACCTGGCACTGTGAATCTTCTCTGCAGCTGGTCCAGCAGTCAGGCAGCCTGAGGGGCTGACACCAGCAGGAGCCTTACTTCCAAGAAAAAAGTGCTGGTGCGGTCAGGAGCCAGAAGCTTAACCCACTTGTCTCCTACCTCTGCTGCCCATTTTAGCTTTTAAATTACTGCTCCACCATATATTCCAGTAGCATTAATGCCTTCAGGAGAGGCTTGTCCTGCACACAAACTCCAGCAGTTATGCCTGTGAGAGAGAGCACAGTAATTAGCCAGTGAGGTCTTGGTTAAATCACTTTTACCTAAGTCCAGAATTAACTAGTTTTAACAACAGATCTTACCTAGTGTCTGGCTTTGTCCTCAGGAAAGTTAACGGCAAAACTCCAGTTTAATCATGCAGGAACAGACTTCTTAAAATCAGCTTAGTTCAAACATCCCATTTTCCATTTGTAACTGGTTCTTGAATATTCCCCCAAGGTTCTTAAATATTCCCTCCACAGTCATCTAAACCTACTTTTCTAAAATCTACTGTTACAGGAAGACAAATACCTATCTCAGGGGTAGGCAACATTTTTTGGCCGGAGTGCCAAAAAGACCACTATGACTACCTTGGAAGGTGCCTGAGTGCCAGAAAAATAAATAAAACTTCTGATAGTACCTTTGATCTTGTGTATTTGTTTTGTGTGGGTCCCCCCACAACAGCCCTCTAGTCCTGCTCATGCCTCTTACCCCCCACCCAAAGCCCCTGCCCCTGAGTGCTGCCAAGGGGACCCCCAGCTGCCAGGGCCATGGGGCCAGGGACCCAGGTCCACAGCTTCCTGGCCCCAACAGAAGGCAGTGGCTGTTGTAACAGGAGCAGGAGCCAGCTCCCCACCTGCTGCTGCCTGCTGTGGGCTTGGGCAGGGGGTGCAGGGCTCCCGGAGGTAGCGTGCACTCCCAGGGGGAAGGGAAGGACCTTCGACCCCCCCAGATCTGTGTGAGAGGCAGGGGCAGGGCAGGTGTGCACTGTGGGCTCATCCTCCCTTCCGTGCTGCCCTCCCCTGCCGCCTCTGCAGAGCAGCATGTGGAAACAGGAGCAGCAGGGCACAGCAGGGAGGCACACAAAAGCTGTCTGCCACTCTGAGCTCCCCGCTGCCCTGGCCACACTTCCCATGCAGGCGGGGGCAACAGTGAGGGGCACAACCCTGTTCTGTTGCCTGCGCTGCCCCTGTGCACACATGGGAAGTATGACCAGGGCTGTGTGGATACTGCAGCAGCAGGCAGCTTCCCTGTGTGGCCCCTCTGTGTGCTGCTGCTCCAGGTTGCACATGCTGCCTCCCCAGAGCCTGGGGCCGGGGCCAGGGCCGGGGCCCAGGCCGGGGCCAGGGCTGGGAGGTAGCAGCTGTTTGCAGCCTCCTAGCTGCAGCCAGCCTAGGCTCCGGGCAGCCCAGGCTTCATGCCTATCTTCAGCTACCCAGAACCTGAGCACCAGGAGGCTGCAAATAGTTGCTGCCTCCCTGCCCCAGCCCCAGCTGTCTCCCGGCCTCAGGGTCCAGGAAAGCAGCAGGTGCTGGCACCATGCCCATTGGGGCTGGAGCGGGGAGGCTGGTAGTGGCATGCCAAGCAAAATGGCCTTGCATGCCATGCATGGCACACATGCCAGGCATTACCAACCCCTGCTCTTTCCCAAAACAATTTCAAGATGCTCGAGGATCAGAGGAGACATTACCATGGTTTGGATAATGGTGAGTTTCAGATAAAATGTGGTTCAGCAGGGGCAGATCCAGAAGGGATGCAGGGGTGCAGTTGCTCTCCTCTTCAAGAGCACACTGCACAAGGAGCAGCCACGGAGGGGCTCAGTGTGCTGTGGAGGACAGTAGGCAGAGCCTGCATTGTAGCATCCTCATGCTCCAGCAAACCCTGGTCACCATCGACACATTTGTAGGGCACTAAATAACTCTGCCATAGGATAGTACTTGTGTTGGGTAGTACTATCCTACAGCACAGTTGATTACTTTACTGTGGCCTAAAAGCACTGCATGTTTAGATGGTGACACTTTGCTGTGGAGCTAATTAGCACCACTGTAAAGTGCACTTGTAGATACCCCCAGTATCAGGCCAGGATTGCATAGGGATTTGTCAGCGTAGATGCTGTGAAGATATGGAGCTCAAATGAAGTCAGTGGAACCTTTCATAGAAGCAGGATTCCAGCCAGTAGACTGTATCACAAAACTATCCTATATATGTCTAGTTCAGATAGATTTTCAGGGCCTCCATATTCTGGTGAATTTTTGTTTTTCTCAATAGAAGCCTGGAAAAAAAGCATAGAGAAAATATGACTCCGTTTAGATTACATGATAACTCTAAATTCCTCCAATGCTTACTTTGGATAAATTATCCCTTGGCAAAAGAAAGTTGTTACTTTTCACCCAGTGAACCCATAACTACCCATTTGTCCTTCATGGCTCTACATTCTCTACTCCTGGCTTGTCCAACATATGGCCACCAAGCCATTTTCTGAGGCCTGAGGTGCTGCGATGGGAAATGAAAGTAAACAGTGTTTACTTTCATTCCCACCCCTTGTCCCTCCCCCAGCCCTTCAGCAGGTGACCAGGAAACACAGACTACGAAGCAGTTGGCTGCCTGGTGACTGCTGACCCTCTTCCCGGGGGGAGCTTCCCTGACTGCAGCCATGGAGGCCAGGTTGGGTGAACTCACACCAGGTGGATCCAAGGGCCTGGCCCGAGGTGCCCCCCCATGCCCTCCACACCCATGATGCGGCTCCTTTAAGCCCCGCACCAGGGGCAGTCTGCACTGCATTGGCGGGGAAGGGGCAGTGCAGGGTGTGGAGGCGTGGTCAGGTGCGGGGATGAGCATGTAAGCATGAAATAGGTCTGCCCGGCTGTCAGCGGGGCCTTGTCCACGGGCGGGATGCTGAGGAGCCCATGCGGGGGTGCCACATGCATGTGTGTACTCGTGAGGAGGAAGCACAAGGTCACACTCATGCTTTCCTCCTCCTCCTCCTCCATGGATACCGTATAAACTGTAAGAAGGGAGCACTACCGGTGCTCCAGGCACGTGGAGTGGCAGTGCCCCGAGGATCCCTAATCAGGGCGGAGGAGTGCCCAGAAGGGAACGAAGGGGGGGGGTCTTAACCCCGCATTACCCAGGGGAACATTGGCACGCCTGCTGGGAGGAGGCAGACTCCCCTCAAAGGGGGAATCCCTGGTAGTGACTGTCAAGGTAATCTACTTCTACTAAGTGGAAGCTTGGACTGGCATCTTGACGTGGCCGGCCTAGACAGGCGGTCACATTACCAGAGGACCGGGTGAGGGTGTAGGGAAGGAGGAGCCCTCAGCGACGCGGGACCCCACATGCGCAGCGAGTCCCAGTCCTGGACCGACACGCGCCGAACAGTCGGAACTGAACCGGAACCATCAAAGTCATGGCAGGCGAGTCAGCAGCGCATGAGAGTCCAGGAATGACCGCTGTGGGCAGGAGGTGGTCCCCGAGTGGGGGCGGAGGGTCAGCGGTCAACGCTGCTGATTTCCCCCCCACACACACATTCATTGAGAAGTGAGTAGAAGCAAAAGTGTTTATTTTAGTCAAGTGTTTGGTATTATTTCATTGTTGCTTTTATATTTTTTTTATTTTGGATTTTAAACCACATTTCCAGACTTCACATTTCATTGTCACTTCCTGCAACTTCATTGGTGTCAAAGGTCACGTGACATCACTTCCTGATGTGATACCGCTTCCTGTGAGGTCTTTGAATATGGCTCACGGCCCACTGGGTGATTAAAAGTTCATGATCTGGCCCCATATTCAAAAAGGTTGGACATCCCTGCTCTGCTCCTTCTCAAGAATTGACTTTGTTGCTCTGAAGAAGTGCAAACTTATCTTTTCCTGGTTGTTCTGCAGCCCCTTCTTTTGCACCCACTTCAACCTCCATGGCCTACCAGGAAATAGAACTGGGAACCACTTGGCTAAGGGAAGCAATTGAAAAGGATAAAATGAGCCATCAAACATACTGCCAATAGTCTTTGGACTTTAGTCAGGAAGACCCAGGTCAACCCAGATGGAAGTGGTAAAACTGAAGCAATCTCAGCCATTTGGTGTCTGTTGCCAGCTATGAGGTTTTCTCTTCTGAACACAAAAGTATATGCTGTGGCAAGACACTTAGTGCACCTGACCCTTTAAAATGGACCCAGCAGGTCCAAGAGCCCAGAGAAGTGCTGAGTGTAGGACTCAGAGGGTCTGAAAGCCCAGAGAGGTGTCAAGCATAGGACTCTAGTGATGTCCCACCAGGGGGCATCACAGCAACCCCTGGTGTCAGGTTCTGCTACATATGCATACCTCTGTTGGGATCACTGTTTTTGGGAAGTTGGAAAGACTTAAATCAAAAGCATCCTTAATAACATAAAATAGTCTTTAAATACAGTTTCAAACTGGCTTACAGATATGGAGTTAAAGAGGTAAGGAAAGTGATGGGCAATGGGCACAGGTACTTGACGCCCACAATGTATGCACATTTTGCCTATCACCTTTGCTTATGAATTTGGTGGTGGCAAGGTCAGTTGTAAAGTTTTTTGACAGTAAGGATTTCACACAAAGAAGAATCCAAATCTTATGAACCTTGAATTTACAAAATGCCATGGGAGCTGGCAGCCTCCTCCACCCAATCTGAAAAATATTCTTCATAGAATCACTAAACTCAGCAAAACTTTGACATTAGATGTGGATGTACACAGAAATATTTGTGTTAATATAACTCCTCATTATATTTGAATTAATGGCATTTGAAATTAGATACCCAAAAATATATTTGTAATTTTAATGGGCTGAATTTTAATGCTGTACTAAATATTTGCAGGTTACTTCTCCATGTTAGGGACATCTGGTTTTGCAAAAGTTTGGTATCCCCTTGAAAACAGTTCACTCCATTGGCTGCTTGTGATTCACAGAGATTTCCTGAGCTTCCCACAACTCATTCTTGTGAGCTAGAGCATGCCAGGCAAATCCTCAATACTGGAAAGACCCGCCTCCGGTGCAGCCCAGTGACCCTAGCTCCATTGCCAAAGAGCAAGGAAGAGCTTCAGATTTCAGATAGATTCCTCCCCTTTGGTCTCCACAGATGTCCCCGCCAAATTGAGATGTTCCTGTTCAATATTTTGAAGTTGATGAATCATCACTGGCTAACAAAAATGTGTTCAATCACAAAATTTCCTACTTGCTCCATCCCTGAGACCTTTGTAAAATCAAGGTTCTTCTGTTACAACTGTTATGCTAGGCCTCTCCGTGCCTGTTACATAAAAAAGAGTCTTTTTATCTTGAAGTGATTTGTGTGCAGGTAAACGAGAGGAGCAAAGCTGGAAGAAGTACGTAAGGGGCACATGTACACAAGACACTATGTCCCTACTATGTCCCTGTAGTGATGAGCTATGGTGACGTAGCAACAGTGGGCAATAACTGTGAAACTGCTGCTACTGCACAGTAGCAACAAGCTAGTGTACAGTAGCTCATTGCTACTGTGCAGTAGGGTTGGAAAAGATGCATGCGCCACTGGGACTGCACAGTACCAGTGGGTACTGCACAGTCATTTAATACTTGCTTTAGCTAAAGGATAACTTTAGCTAAAGGAAGTATTAAATGACTGTGCAGTACCAACTGTGCAGTGGCAGTGCATGTGTAGGCATACCCAAGATGTATAAAAATGAGGGTCATGGGGGGAAGCTGGAAAAAGAGCAACTGTCAGGTCTGTGCAGGCTTTTCTGATGCTGCAGTACACCTCTAGGTGGTGTGAGCGAGTTTTTACAGAAAGCTAGCCCCATTTACACTCACTGTAGTTTTGAAACTCCCATGCTGTAAAGAAGACAGCAAATGAAGAGTTCTTGGGAAGTTTTCTGAAACAGCAAAGTGAGCGTGGACTGACAGTGGAAGGTTTATCCTGTATGTCAGCACACTTCAGCATAGCTGGATACTCACGAACATTTTTTCACAAACACAGGACTCACCACCTGACTGTCCCTGACCTACAGCACCTGCGAAACCTCTTGCCTTATTTGAATTGGTTACTACTAGCACTTTATTCAGAGACTGATTTCCCGGCTGGATCTTGGTTGTATTAATTAAATCTGCACCAGGTAAGACTGTAAAATGCGTTTCTTCTTTCTTTTTTAAGACTAGATGCTTTTCTCCGGCAGGAATACTGCTGTCGTAGGATAACAATCAAAGAGCATTACTCAAAAGCATGTTGTTTTACATTTATTATGACCAAGTTCTACACTTCGGTGAGTGTTTTTCCCCAAGCCATTAAACCAAAGAACTTTTCTTTGTTTATTTCTGCATATATTAGAAACTCTTAGTCACATACTGGATCAAAAGCACAGGAATTTCCTCATGCTAAACTTATTTTTGACATACTTATTATTGAAGGTAACTGTGTTCCCTTCAGTCCACAAACTACTTTGGAAGTACTTGGCATAATGTTTTTTCACTGAGTGGAAGAATACTTTTGGGGAATTGTTGTTTCAGTCTTTGCATATCACAGTATATAAAGGTAGCCTCTACATCTTACAATATCGCTATGCTTTTCTGGATAAAGAACATTTCTACAAGACACTGGGATGAGAGTTACTGAATGCTGAGTTTCATTCCCAGCAGATGTTTTTCCCTACTATTGAAGAGCATTGTGGAGCCTGAGTCATATGTGGAAAAGCAAATCATGGAACAATACCAGACCCATGAGTATACTGTTTAGCCACGTTAAAGTAGACATGTTGGGTCTAGCTTTAAAATAGCTAGTTTGGGTATATGATGAATAGTCTTCCTGTGACAGTATGGAACACAGTGCAGGCTGTGAAACCCATGTGAGAAGATGGTCAAATTAGCTTATGAAAAGCTCCCGGGTGCTGTAGCTGCACAGTTACCAATACCCAAGGTAGCTAGTTTAAAGTGACAGTGCTATGGTTGTGGTATGGACACAGAGGATGATAAAAATGTTAGAGAACACTTTGTGTTAAATGGAAAATTAATTAATTGTCAAACTTTGTGTTTGAGTTCTTTGTCCTGCAAGATAAAGGGACAGATCCTTCAACTGAACTCAGTGGAGTTATGCTGATCTACCACCAGCTTAGAATGTGACCCAAAGGGCACATCTACATGTCGCCCTATGGTGACGTTGTTACTGTGCCGTGTTTTAGCACTTCCTCTTGGCACAAGGTTAGTTTTAACCACCACTTCGCCAGAGTGGGATGCTAAAATAGGGGAGCATGCCACTATGGTGAGGTAGCTGCCAGGCATGTGTAGACTCACACGATCACTATGTCATTGTAGGGTGTCATATGGTGATGTAGTGCGTTGCTATGGTGATGTAGGGTGATGTGTAGATGCGCCCAAAGACTCTGGTTTTATGCCGAAGAAAGACCACAAGAAAAGCATTCAGTCTTGCAATTTTTACTCATTGGAATAAGGTTGCTGAATTAGCCCAAGCTGGTACCAGTCTCCCTCCTCCCTAAAAAGAGAGAGGTGGTACTGTTGGACACTGCAATATTTAGCAGCAGGTCTGGAAATGGAAATATTGGACATACTTCTATGGGGAAAATTATGAAAGATCACAACAGTTGGAAGGGAAATTAGCTTGACTGAGCAAAAGGAAGTCAGTTCCAAGTGACTAAAATCAGCAGTATTCCATTAATCTTTCTTGGCTGTCATTAGTACCTGAGAAATATGAAGTCAAAAACAATTTAGA
The DNA here is from genome assembly GCF_001723895.1 of Crocodylus porosus. NCBI lineage: Eukaryota > Metazoa > Chordata > Crocodylia > Crocodylidae > Crocodylus > Crocodylus porosus. The sequence goes on along the minus strand of NW_017728906.1, from coordinate 91,440,634 downwards.
TTTTGGAATGTAACACTTCAGAAAGCCACCATGAAGAAAATAATTATGAAAATGTTAATGTTTGTAATTATTCCTGCAAGGCATGTACATTTACACTTCTTAGTACACACATAAAATTTCCAAGTAAAGAAAGAAAATTGTTTTTGGCAGCAGTTTATATGGCTCTAAACTGTGCTCAATGGGCCAAATGTTTTTCTCTCTTACATCACTTTAAATCAGAGTAACTTTTCAGTGGAGCTGACTGATACTGGTTTAACCAAGATCAGAATTTGGTTCAATGTTTCTTCTCCCCTCCTGCTGCTCCCTTCCTCGTCCCCACCCAAGATCAAAGTGCTGTTGTAATTCACCCTAAAGTATTCTGGCTATAGAAGGAAAATCAAATTAGCATGCACTCAGAAAATCCCACTGCGTTCTCCCTAGCAAGTGGCTAGCACTTAGAGGAGTATTTCCATAATATGTTTTCATGGAAAGTGGTTGAAAATATGATGTTTCATTTTAGTGTCAGTTTATGAAGAAAGATAGTCATTTTAAGGTATCACAGTTTTGTTACTTGAAGCATACGATGAATACGAGGTAATAGTTTGCTTTTGTTGCAAAAAAGCATATTGGGTATGTTAACAGGAGTGTCACTTATAAATAGGGACCTACACAAATTGCAATTTTGCAGATTTCGCAGAAATTGCGAAATCCAGCATTGTCTGCGAAATCAGGCAATGCCTGCAAAATCTGTGGAAAAAAAAACTTACAAAAAACAAAATGCTTGCTCCCCAGATGGAGCCAGCAGTCCTCATGGCTGTGGTAGACCAGCCAGCTCACTGGGGGGAAGGAGGAAGGGGGCTGCCCGCACGAAGGGAAGCCCATGATGATGGCCTCCCCTGCCCCTCACAGCTAATTGGCTGAGAGGGGCGCCAGTCATGTGGTCCCACCCCATCCACTAATAAGTGGCATAAGGCCAGGTTGCATGATGGACAGCCCTCACAACCAATCAGCAGTGTGGGGCAGGGCCATATTATGGACAGCCCTCAACCAATCAGCGGTGAGGAGCAGAGCCACTGGGGGCCCTCGGCCAGTCAGAGGCATGGGGAGGCCCTGCTGCAGTCAGCTCACAAAAATGGTGGCCAGCCTCATGATCTCCCTGTAAAATTGGCTGGCTGCCTCCTCAAGTTGGGTACACCCTTACTTATAAACAGGGATTCTGGTTTTCTCTGATAAATAAAATCCCCAATTTTTGGATTAAAAAAAGTAACCCAAAATCCACGTTTTTCCATGATTAAAATGAAACACCATACAGTGGTGTTGGATCAACACCATATAGTGGTGTTTCATTTTAATCACAGAAAAATGTGGATTTTGGGTTACTTTTTTAAAAAATTTTGTGATTAACGTGGATTTTGGGTTACTTTTTTCAATCTGAGAATTGGGATTTTTTTTAATCAGAGAAAAGCAGAATCCTTGCTATAAATCAAGAGAAGTACATGAAGGTGCATGTACAATGAAAGACCTTGCAAAATACAACGAACAAGCATGTGTAAAAAAAAATGGTCAAACGTGCTATAGAGACACGAGAAGAAGATCAAGAGAAGTGACTTGTCTGTTATGTGCAGCACTGGTGAGGCCTCACCTTGAGTACTGTTTTTGGCCCCACACTACAAGTAAGATGTGGACAATTTGGAAAGAATCCAGCAGAGAGCAGAACAATGATCAGAGCTTGGAAGACAAGACCTATGAGGAAAGGCTGAAAGAGATAGGGTTATTTTAATCTGGAAAAGAGGAGACTGAAGTGGAATTTGAAAACTGCCTCCAAATTCCTGAAGGGTGACTACAGAGGATGGAGAAGGGCTTTTTCCTGTGGCTGTAGGGGGCAGGACTTGAAGCAATGGCCTCGAGTTGCAGCAGAGGAAATTTAGGTTAGAGATTAGGACATGGGCGACTGGTGCCTCCTGAGTCCAGGGACACCAGATCGCTGGCTGGGGGAGGTCCCCCAGCGGCTGATCACCAAGGCTGGAACCACCAGCGGCGAAACTGGAAGCGCACTTCCACCTGCACTTTCGGTTTTGTGGCTGGCACTTCCAGGGGGTGCGCAGCCAATCTCAGAGGGCTCATGTGCACCTGCATGCACCCCCATGTGTCACCAATGGATTAGGAGGAACGGTCTGACTATGAGGGTGGTCAAGCACTGGAACAGATGTGCCAACCCTGCAGCCCCAGATACCGGCACAAGCAGCAAGGGGGAGTTCCCATGTTTATATAGGGGTTAGGGTCAAAAGCAAACAGGACAAAAGGAGGGAACTGGTAAATGATAAAGAAATATCAACACTGTGATAACCTATACTCAGCACCTTAATTTCCCCCCACACCTTTGGGCAAGCCTTTAGCCCCTAGACTGCTCAACAACAGCCTACAGGTGTCCCTAAGTCTGAGTCCAGCTCTTCAGTCCACTGTTTGGGCTGACTGAGCCAGTGAGATTTCCAGCTCCACTGTGCACTCCTCTGCATAGGGCTGACCAGGCTCCACATACACACTACTCTCTCTTTCCCCTTTGCTCCAACCTCAAGCTTCCTCTTCCTTTTTCCTTTGTCCCCCCAGCCCCTGGGTATTTCTGGGAATTGTAGTTTACATTAACAGTCAGCACACCTCTGCAGACTTCTCCCTGGCTCACGTACATTACATAGGCGCCCTAGAGAAGTTGTGGAATCTCCATCCTTAGCATTTTTCAAGGATAGGTTAGACAGACATTTGGCTGAATTGATTTAGTCGGGGATGATCCTTTCTGGAGCAGGGGACTGGACTAGATGACCTTGTGAAATTCCTTCTAGCCCTACTTCCCTGTAATCCTAAACAGAAGGCAAGTCATTTGAAAAACAGGGCTGTACTTATCTGAGGTTGCACCATAAGGTGTGATTGTAGAAATCCCCTCTGTAAACTGCCTCAATTTTAAATAAAAGTTAGAATTTTACATTTTTGTCTGGTATCTCTTGGCAGAGGTGATGAGATGATGGCCCCTGAGTCAGTACAGTATAGGTAGGCAAATAGTCCAGGACTATTTTGTCATTTTTCACAAGCTATGCTTTCAAGATAGAACAATCAGTTAGGAGAATGGGGGGGAGGTTTGTGTTGTCATCACTAGAGGGATTTGCCCTCTAATATCCTCAATGGAAATTATTTCTTTAACCATTCTAGGATGGAATTGGGGTTCAGGTCATATCTAGGTGGTTCTTTTGCTCAGTTAAAATGGCTAAATGGCAACATGAGCTTCTACATGCGGGTCTGTTTCAACCATACCCTCCTATCCTTTGTAAGGTCTGGAAGCACAACAACTCCTACATGTTTACTGATGCAAGCAGAATTCATTTTCCCCTAACACTGTCCCAGTTATTCCCCACAACTCGCCTTTCCTGTCTCCAGAAGCCAGTTTCCTAGTCCCTCTTGGAATCCAGTGCCTTTTTTTATGCAGTCTTCAAAAGAAAATGTGCTCCTTCTCAACCAGCAGTTTCAGAGATGAGGCCAGCAGAAAGGAAAAGTGTTTCCTTCCTAATACTTAGAAGTCCTTAGGGAAGGGCTGGGTGGTAGAATTCCTCCTCTGTTGCTAGCTGGACTAATAAACCCTGTAAAGATCAAGTGGCTAGTTACCATAGATTAAAAAAAAAAAAAGAGTGCTGCAAAGAAAACCACAAATACCCCTATCCTCCAAACACTGACTTCAGTGAAGCCACGGTTTCACACACAATGTCTTGTGCTCAACCTTCATTAGCGGCAAGGCAACAGTTAGTGATCAAATGCCCTTTCCAGAATTGTGTTAATTTCAACTGATAACTGTATTGCACAGATGTGTTTTGACACAATGACACATTTATAATATGAAGCCATTAAGCAAAAGTAGCTAGGTTTCAGTTTCATTCCAAACAGAAAAATTTAAACTAATGCAGGGAAAATATTTTTGTCAAACTTCTAAGTGGGTTATTAAAAACAAAGAAGGAAAAAGGTGAACGAAGACCTTTTTAAGGCATTAGCTGACATTGCTTTTTAATGAAATCATCTTCAAAGTTTTCTCTACTGGATTTGGCTTTCAGAATCCAGAGGGGGAAAGAAGAGTCACATTTCCCCAAACTAATGCTTGTGATCACTGGCTTTTTAACTATCAAAAGTGATATTTTTGCAAACATCTCAAAATGTTAAATCTTGGTCCATTATTCATTCCTTCCATCCACCCATCCATCAGATTTATACACCCGCACATTGCCATGGTATCCGAGCACCTGCCATGTAAAATCAATATCAATAGACAAGTCTCCGATGAACTTCATGGTGTTTTCTCCTTTTTTCAGCTTAAGAGCTCTATAGGGATTAAGGTATTTTATTTTTAGGTTTTAGATTTTATTTATTCAATTTCCATGTTTGGTCAGAAGGGGTTTTGGTGGAAAGGGAAAGTGTCAGTTTAATTTTGCAATAGAAAGGTATTTTCAACATTTTCTAAAGATGGTCAGAGGCTAGATTCGGTTGATCTCCTTTGGAAACAGCTCTGAGAAGCTAAAGAAGATCAAGAAAAAAAGGATTGTGATAGTCACCCTCTGCCTTACAACAGCCATAAGGAGTGAAAAATCTCAAATTCTTGTTCTCTACACTGTAGGTGGGCTGCAATCTAGATGGACTGGAGATGACTGTAGCATGTTTTGTGACTCTCACCTGGCATATTCTGCACATGATGTTAGAAGGGTTGATGAGCCCAACTTCCAAGAGCTGGCCTGGAAGCTCCTAAAATAAAGACCTGAGGACTCAATTTTATCTAAGGAATGCTTGTTGGGTAGGGTATGGAGTAGCAAGAGCCTGCTTAGGATACAGGAAGGGATGGAGACAAGAGTTTATAGGGCCAAGAACTGATTTTTTTTGTGGACTCCTGAAATTTTGATTGATTCAGGCCCCATTTCATTATTAATGATTTCAGTCAAGCTTCTTATATCCGCTTTCCTTTCCCCAGTTATTTAATTTTCAAACCTAAACCATCCCTCCTTTCCAGATTAATCCTTAAATGAAATGTTTTTTTGAAAAACGGAACATAGGTTCAGGCCCTAAAATATTTATATTTAGATCTCCTTGCTAATCGAGTCTTTGAGCAATAATGATAATAATCTTCTATTCCAGTAGAACCTCTTCCTCCAAAGATTGTGCTAATAGCATCTGATTTATTGGAACAAGTCTCAACAATTTCTTGAGACTAAGTCTAAGCAAGCCATAGGAGACTCTGGGAAGATTTGAAGTTTTGGTTCCTTTCTGGAGCTCTGATGTAGCTAGAGTTTTGTTAGAATAGCACTTGTCCTCCATCTGACAGCATTGTGGATTTGAATTTAGATCAAACCTACCAAATTCAGTCACATACTGGATCCAGTGTTAAGTGAGTTTTAACTTATGGAAGTGGCTGGGTACTCCTCCAGCAATAACTCAAAACAAAGAAACAATATCAAACCATCATTCAAGCAAGGCAGAACTAAGTTAGAAAAAATAAAGGCTTGATATTTTTAAAAAGAGGCATTTTAATGGTTGGTTTAGGAAATCATACCTATGTTCTTTTTTGTAATGTTTGATAGGAGGCATACCATTTTCTTTCCAATCACTTATTCATTCTATTGCCTAGGAGAAGGTACAGGATGAGCTATGCGGTAATCACTTACCGATGACAAGTAGGGCTTTGCAGACCGGCTTCTGTCAGTGATGAGAATGAAATGAAAGGCATCACACAGCAGGACCAAGCATCTTAGAGGGAGGAAGGGAGAGAAATTGACATTGATAGAATTTAAGGGAAAGGGAATGAAGGTAAAAATCAACAGAAACTTTTTAAAGCAGATATTAGATTCTTGCTTCCTGGAGTCACAGACAGTGGAAGGTTTTACCTGTTCTACACCATAGGACCTTATTCATCATAAATTAAAATTTAAGGTAAGATTCTTAAGGTGCTCGGTGTTGACCTAATTCTGTTCCCATTGAAATCAGCAAAAAATGTTATCACCAACTTCAAAAGAAGCACAGTTATGCCAATGCTGAGTACTTCTGAAAATCCTACCCTTAATGTATACCTACAAAATATTGAGAAGCAGCATGGAATGTGTCAGCTTTGTGTGATCAGAAGTTTTGCCACTTCCTTTCCTTGGTTGGGAGTTGGTGATAATATAAAATTTTAAATTTTTAACAAAAGACAGGAGGACCCACTTGGAGAAGAAGTCGATACGGGGAAAGGCAGACCAAAGTATCACATAATGTATAGTTAATATCATTCAAACATAATTTTCCTTTGAAGCATGTTTTCTCTTTATATTTTCAAGACAGAAAAAGCCTCCACTAAGATATTGCCAACTGGAGGGGTGTGTGCATGTACATCTACATATATATGTTGTCTAGTTTAGATAAATAATTTTCCGTTGTTCTTTTCCTTGCTTTCAGTTGTTATAAAATACTAACTATTGCAAGCAGACCTAAACAGATAACAGATGGCATTGGCGAGAGGAAGGGAAACATCAACAGTAATACAGTACAGAGTATTGGGACATGTCTGTGATGCAGCAGTTGTGTGTTTTATGTCACAATTTGTGGTTTCTTTTGGGAAAATCACAGAAATCATAAAAGTTATACAATGGTGGTTTACACTCATTTAATTGACTGTGTGCGCCTGGTACAGACAATTAGGCTGGTGACCAAATGACCAAACTGAACCAAAGGATTATGGGTGTGATCCATTTTCTAGCAAAGCCATTGGATGTTGGATCAGGCTATATCTGCCCATAGTTATTGTTTATACAAAAATCCATTTTTCTGTGCGTTGGACTGGCAGATTAGAAAGAAAGCTGCTTATAAAAGGAATGCTTTATTCAAACTGTGTGCCTTAGAAGAAAGGCAACAGTGTTATGATGAATGCCAGAAAAGAGACCAGGCTCAGTCACTCAAGCCACTGAGAAACATTATACTTAAGACATTAATCACATCTTAAGTAGTGACGTGGCCATATGTTAATTCCATTAATACTGTGATAAAGGGAGGAATAAATCACAAAGTTATTATATGAACAATATGCAATAACTTTGTGGCTGGTTCCTATCACATCTTTAATTGAACGTGTGGCCATCACTCCCAGTCTCTGGAGTACATCAGAGTCTTTCAAATCTCCCATGTGCTCCAGAGGCAAAGGCTGGGAATGCACTAGCAATGCTCTTTACAAGTGCAGGGGAAGCTCAGGATTGGCTTCTTTCTGCACTGGCAATATGGCATGATGGGATCTGATGCTAGATCCCACAACTGTACCTCCTGCCTTGCACGTGTGGCACGGCAGGAAGCATGATTGTTGAGATCCCACATAAGGACCTCAGCAGAAGAAATGAGGTGGCTGGCAGGGTTTTTTTTCCTAAGAACTCTAAGACTCTGGTGTGCACTCTTTGGTCCATAAGTGCCCTGATTTTAAGGGAGGCTTCTTGGTCTGGTTATTTCATCTAGGCTGGATAAGAAAAAACAAAGGGAGACTGAGGTATATGCTAATGTAGAGAGCCATGAGTTCCTGACTATGAACGGAGTCTTTGAGCAAGGAGTGAGCAGGTTGAACCGAGTGTTGTTTTCATCATTTTAAATAAGTGGTAGGGCATGAAAGCTTTACTGGCATACATTTGAAAGGACTTAAATAACTCACTTGTAGCTTCAGCATTTAAGAATAACACAGTCATTCCAGCCTCCTGCTGATAATACACTTTATATCCCACTGTGTATTCTCTCTCTCTCCCCTTCTTTCTTTCACACGCACACCCGCAACACACTACATGAGTATTCATGCCACTATATTAAAAGGAATTTTTAATGTTTAATTTTTCTTTGAACTCTTTCTAAAGCACATCTTTTGTAGTTTCTGGGAGTTTTGCCTGCATAAGGAGTGAAGAATTCTTCCCCTTAGGAATATCTAAACTATTTTCTATTAATTTATCTGCTAGAATGATAGATTTCCTTAATATGTGGCTGCAGACAGAGCTTTAATATTTTTTAATAGAAATGACAATACATATTTTGTGAAGCTGAGGCAAAAGCACTGCTCTTGTTAGCTTTTGGGGACTGATTGGTTGGTCTTGACCTGAAGGGGAACAGATAATTCTCTTCTCTTTTTTTTGTTTTTGATAATGAACGCATTATACCTGACTGAAATACATAACTATATTTTACCCTTTAGGTTGTTATCGGAAGCTTTGAGTTGGGGCTGGAGGTAAAAAAGTTCACTTATGAAATAAGATTAAAGCAATTAAAGGATAAGGCTTATATTTAATTTTCCCCTGTAGATGCAATTTTTCATGGAGTGACAGCATCAAAACCTTTTCAAGTTTTACAGCTAGTTTGCATTTGGCAGAAATAACAGGAAACCATCTGTGGCAAAGCAGGATTGTTGTAAGCGTAAGTAATAAAAAAGATGAAAAGAAATGCAATGTTAACTTTAAATTATAGCTTTGAAGGTGTGAGGAGCAGGATGCTTGCTTTTTTACCTAGCAGCATCAACACAATTTTCTAGAATAGGCAGTACTGGCTTGAAAAAGTTGATCAACTCAGCAGACAGAACATGTGAAATAAGAGGGCTGGGATAAGTTTGGGCTTTTGGTTTCTCTTTAATTCCTGGGTTTTGTAATATATGTAGCTATGGAAATGTAGACGTGATCCTATATATTGCAACTCTGAGCCAGCAAACTATATAAGCATGTCTTTGACTATGCAAGAAGTTTGTCCTACCAAAGTCAGTGGGACTATCTGTGTACTTAAAGTTACATATGTACTTAAAGGCTTTGCTTACTCCTTACTCTTTCCATGTTGTGCTGTCTCATTGTGGTCCAGGCTTATTTTTAATTTGTTACCATTTCCCATGATCTGAATTTAGACATTTTGTCTTTGGGTACAAAAATGTAAAAAGTATCCTTTCACTGTTACATATATATATATATATAAATTAGTTGATCATTAGAGGTGCATTTCCTCAGTGTGGGTAGCAGGCATTCAGTGGGCTTCAAAAGTATGCCCATTTGCTATGTGCACCATTTAGCACATGAGAAATATAAGCTATTAAAATTGTTTAAAAACACTGATAAATGGACAACATTAATTCCCAACAGTAGATCTAGCCACAAAACCCCCCAATTCATTCCAAACCATTAATTCAAAGTCACTTCAGAAATGTCTGACATTTTTTTCAATTTTCTTCATGAAAAGTTTGGATACCAATTACCTGAGCAGAAACAACCATATTATTTTATCATTTGGATATTAATGGAAGTTTCTCACATGGCTAAGAGACAGATCTACATTTTAGAAGTGAGGGTAGCATTTCTGCCTACAAAAAATGTAAAAAAAATTTCAGGAATGTCTAACGTCTTGATGCTAATATCTCACATTGTTGTCTGATATCCTGTTTTTCCAGTTTTCAGGATAAGTAGTGGGGTTTTTAGAGTGCTGAGCTGAAGAAACATTATAGATTTATTTTTCAAATAGTTTGGCTGTTGGGGTGCTTCCTTCACTTGCACAACCAGGCTCCATCTTCTCAATATCAACTTTAATTTTATTTACATAGATGGAAAGAAATAGTGTAGAAAGGTACTGACTTGTTCAGGCATTAAAACAGAATACAAGAAAAAACAAGCATCCGAATGGTAAAAGAAGAAGAGATCACAGTGCTCAAGCCTGGAACTAACAAGAAATCTCCCCTAGCTGGGTACTGGGCCAAGAGTTAGCAATTTCACATACAGCTGCAGAGAATAACTAATCCGGTAGCAGTAAGCAAGTCATACTTATAGACATAAGTCACTTTTGGAAAGGTTTTGTCATAAGACAGCTTAGCAGAGACAGTGTGAAATCCTCTGGGATAAAAAATCATTATGAAATGCTGTTGTGCAAGTTCATTGCTGGTATGGTAATGAGTTTACACAGAGCAAACTGGTGGGATTACTGTCCCCTTTAGATGTTAAAATGGTTTCTATTTTGACTCAGATTCAGTATTAGATGAAATCCAGGACTCCTGAGAGGTGGGAAATGTGGATTCGTGTCCCCTCAGATAGAAGATGGGCTTTACTCCCAGTCTCCCATATTCTGCATAGAGAGTTCAAACCACTGCACTTTGGGCAAAATGGGGCCAGGAGAAGCACAACCACCTCCTCCTCCTCCTCCTCCAGTGTTTTGATTTAGGTGCTGAATGCAAGGGAGTTCATAGCTTGTAAATGCTGAGTGAATCTGGAACGAGGTGACTGTCTCCTTCCCTTCAGCATTTCTTTCTAGCTACTCTTGGAGCTGCCTGAAACTAGCAGGCTGATTTTCATGGATCCCATCCTCCTCATACCTAGTACAAAATGTTTAGACAGACTTAAACTTAGGGCTGTAGGTTCTACGAGATAGGAAAGCACTAAAGTCAGGCTCCTGGTTGCAGAGTTGAAATCTTTTCATGGAGCTGGCTTCCATTTAATTCCCCTGCTACAGTAGGAGTGTTTCTCATAGAATATTTGTAAGTGTTTGTCCAGTCTACTGGAGGCTCTACTGCTAATTGAAGAAAATTAAATGTTTTCCACAAGAAAGTTAGGGGCTTTTTTGAGGGGTTTTTTTAAAGAAACACACCCTACTTACCTTATCCAACCAAATCTTGCTTTGCCACCTCATAAAAAATGCACAAAGACATGGAAAAGTTAAAATAATAAATGACTAATATTGTCTGCAAAAGTGAAACCCTGGAATAAAATGTGGGATTTCATACCCTGCTCATAACTTTGCCTTTGCCTGCTCATATTTTCCAGAAATGCATATAATGTTAGGAATGTATTAATAAGTTGTAAAATCACATTTGCTTACTGATAGAGAGGGTGAACACTACTTGAGTGAGAGTGATTTTATATCCTGATGGTATAGACACTCCACTTGATGGGGGAAATCTAGAATATAGTCCTCTCCCAATGAATAATTAATTATAAAATTTAATACAATACAATAATTATTTATGCAATTACTTATACAAGCCTTTCAATACCTCAACAGACTGAAAGGGACTCACACTCCACTACCCTAAAGCCCAGGGATTATGATACTCTTCTGAGACCTATAGTGTCTATGCTCTAAATCTGGAACAGAACAATGTCTGTGGTTGAATCCATACGTTCTATATTCCAGATTATGGCTTTAACCACTAGATAACTGTGTATAAAATTTGACTCAGCATCTCTTCCTATTTGTGGGTGAAGCTGGTCTTATGTTTCCAAATTTCCTTTGCCTTTATTTAAAAAGAAGCTTGAAATGCCAGGAATGGAAACTAACATTTCATTTGTCTCGAAATAAAATTTGTGATCTACTGGAGGAAAAAGAAAAAAAAAGATTTGGGGATGAAATTGTATTTTTTTTTCAAGTTTTCAGAACAGCCAGAAAACTGAAAAATAATGTGAGTCATACTGTTGTGCTACGTACTTCTAAAATATACACTATTAATTCATAAAGAAAACCCCATAGTACAAGTCGGTAAGCAAGTAAATCTACCAGTTCTCTGACCAGGATAGATCATATATATTCAGTAAATTCTAAATACCAACCAAAAAGTCTTTTCACTTCACTCATAAGGAGTATCTTAATACTCTATCAATTTGCTGAAGTAGAAAAAATGTGCATAGTTGTAAAATATGCTAAAGTGCATCCTGGGAATAAATAAGTACAGAAATCTTAGTGAAGCTAAAAAAGTGCAGTTTGCTATATGTCTTCAGTAATATATTATTTCAGAACACAAGAACATGGCATAGTTGAGATTTGTGGGAAGGTATAACTTTATTGGAGGTGATAATTGATGACAATATGTTATGAGTGAAGTGGTGATATCTAATAACTGTTCATTTCCAGACATTCATATATACAGAGCATAATTATTCTATGACAAGTACATCCAAGATGATGTTGAATTTAAGACAATGCCTAAATAATTAGATTCTATACATGAAAATTCATGCATCAGTTTTATTTTTCCTAAGTATTGGAAGGTTGTTGTAAATTTGTTCCCTCTGCACCGCTATCGCGTGGAAAACAGTGACAGAGAGTGAAGGGTCACATCCCCCCTCTTGCTGCCCTGCCCCTTGTCCTTCCATGCCTGATCCTATCCCTTCATGCCACTGGCTCCCCACTCCCCCTGCTATCTGCCCACCACCCCTCAACATGCCACCCTACCTCCTGCCCCCATATCCGTGCATGCCCCCTATATCTGTGGCTGCCTTCCTGCTGCCTGTCCCCTGCCACTTGCCCACACAGTGCCTACCTCTCTGCCACTTGCCCGCTGCCCCCTATCCCTTGCCTCCCCATGCCTGTGCTTGTCTCCCTGTTGCTTGTTCTTGGTGCCTGCCACATTGTCACCTGCCCCTCCCCTGCCTGTACCTGGTCCCCCTGCTGCCCGCCCCCAACCCCTGCATCTCCACTGCTTACCTTCTGTGGCAGCTCTGGCTCTAGCTCTAGAACAGTCATTGCCAATGGCCCTGGTTCTGCCTGGCCAAGCAGAAGCAGCAGTGGCTGCTCCATGCCTGACTGGGTCAGGGCCAGAGGGGCTGGACCCAGAGCTGAAGGTAAGTGATGGGAGATCAGCATTTGTGGGGGAGGGGAGCCGCAGGGAAGCATCAGGGGTGCAGGTGGTACAGTCTTCCACATACTTATCCCAAGCTGCACAGCATGTGGTCTCCCCTGTCTGTGCACCCCTCACCCTCACTGCAATCCCTCTCCCACATCACGCAAGTCACCCCAGCCTAGGGCAGGCAGCAGCTTAGCCCTGAATTTGGACAGCGGGGTGAAGCTGGAGCTGAGCCACTGCCTGCTCAGGGCCAGTACTCAATCTAGGGTGAGCCTTTTTTCCCCACACACTGATTGGAGGAAAATAACTTCATCTTGGATTCAAGTAAATAGGATATAATAATTACAATACACTTATTTTTGGCTTTTTTTTTTTAGGAACTTTGCAGCCCTTACTCTGTTCTGTCAATATTGGTACAATTTACTATGAGTAGCAATATCAGAATCTTGTCCAGTGTTTTCTGCTGATCAACATGTTTTCTGCATTGCTTTGCTAAGTCCAAATATTAGGGAGATTTCTTGTGTGTATATCTGTACCCCCGCCTTTTTTTTCTTCTTAGAAGGACACATGTGTAAGAAAAAACTAAATTTCAGTGTTTCAGTGGAAGAACTTTACATTTGTAACACTTTGATGAGGTTTTGATAAAGTGACCCTCTGCAAAACAAGCCAAAGTTACACAGTCATGATTTCCTTAGTACCCTTACAGTGCATTATCTGAAGATGTCACAGGCTTCATGCTATAACATTTTTCATGAAGCCATTATATCACAACACAAGAACAAGCAAAAATGAAATAATCCTGACTAACATCTAGTATGGAGCGATTCTTTTTTTCATTTCCCATTATGGGTTAATGGCAAAAAGTGCAAGCAGAAGACCATAAGGCTTATTACCATTAAGTAACAATACACCCTTTTCCTCAGCACACCAGTGTGTCTAACCTTGATATAATTAACCATAACAGAAAAATAACCCATTTGTCACTACCTTCACTTACAGTTGAAGGGTAAGTGCTATGTAATTTATGGTTTTAATGAAATGTCACTTGCAGTCTGTGTTGAGATGTAATATACACACTTGGCATTGAGGTGCATACATGGTCTTATGATTTGCAAAGCAGAGGCAAGCCAGCCAAGATTCAGCCTACAGAGTAGCCTACAGCACAACACAAGCACAAAGATATTATTGCTAACTGAATAATACTTTGCTGTTTAAGCAGTGTATCAACCTGTGCCCGTATTTCCAGGAGGATTAACTTTTGTGAAAATGTATGCTCTAGGGGACTCTTTGAATTGCCTGATATTTTAGTTTTGCTGCAAGGGAAATGTAGATCACCAATTATATTGGATGATTGTATTTTCAAGACCTTTTATTCCAATGAGCCTTTCTTTCCTTCAAGCTGATATTTATTGGTGGACAAGATGATATATTATGTAGCTTTGCTCTGTAGTCACCTCCAGGTGTGCCTTTACCAAAGCTGTCCTTTCCATAATCGCGTCAAGCAGCACTCAAAGCTAGGCACCCCTTAAGGGCTACGCCAGGACAAAGCCTACAACCTCTGTAACCTCCAAGTAACCAGCTTGGCTGGTACATGGGAGAGTTGGATGGAAATGGCACAATGTCTCTACTTGCACTGTGTTACTGCACTGTTGACATGACCACAGTTTCTGACTGGGGGGCTGTGGGTCAGGCACAGAATGGCACCACAAGATTGTGCACTTAAGCTACCTTGGAACAAAAGCTCCAGAGGTATGAATCAGAGTCCTGCTCTAGACTTATCCCAAAAGCCTCCTAGTCAGCCCAGCTGGGTGATTCATTCAAAGATGGTGGGATGTAATGCTAACTGCATCATTCTTTTCTGCACTGATGGCCATGGAAACTGCTGGGCCCTAACCCTGCTGGGCTGCTGGGTTCAGGAGGGCATTGAATTTGAAAGTCTTTGAAGTGTTTGAAGGTAAACCAAAGTGAAGTTTTAGGATGCATGAGGTATGGATTTATCAATCTCTCTATTGCTTACATTACCCTGAAAGTACATGAGGTAGTATTTCTAAATACATGGAGCGTTCAGCACTCCCCCACAATACCATTATCCATCTTGGGGGCTGGACTCAATGATCTTCTGAGGTCCCTTCCAGCTCTAATGTCTATGAAATCTTCTGTAGCTGTGGACGTAGCCTTTTCTCTGTGCGCAGAAGTGAAATTCATTTTCCTTCCCAAGTCAAATTATGTACTGGAAATGCAGAACTCAAACCTCCCTTTCTCTTCTATTTTCCTCATGAAAAGGATGGTTTCACCCTGACATGATATTCAAAAAAAATCCCCTGGGCTTTTCCTTAAGTGAGGTGAACTGTGTTGGTCCAATTTTAAATTAAAGTAATACTTTCTAAGATGGAGGAGTGGAAGATCAAATTGTGCTAAGATCAAGTTGTGGCACTAGAATGCTCAGAAACAGAAAGTTTTGTAAGTTGCTGCACAAAAGTCTGTTCTTTATAGATTATTTCCATTCCAATAATAAATATTTATTTTCCTCATGCTGTAAAAATTGCTATTTTTGGCCCTGGTTAGCAGAGAATGGGATAATGTAAACACAAACTAGCCATTGGAGCAGCTTTACAACTGAAGTACCTTTAAGAAACTGACTACCTTTAAGATGGAGCTTGATCAGTTTTTGAAGTGGTTACCTATGATAGCAAGGAACTGGATGAGATGAGGCAGGAGAGTCCTTCCACTGCTCTGCTCCAAACTATCTGCAGTAGAAACATGCAATACATATAGTATTTTAGCCTAGTCACTGTCCTTTAGACTATCTTTTTACTATAGATGTCTACTTAAACCACAGTTAAACTGACCAGTTTTTGTGGGTTTGTCGTGGCATAAAGAGCAAATTCCACAGACATTTCATGGATATGCCCTGGCAGCCCTGGCCCTTGGTGCTGATTGATGGAAAGGCCCCTGGGAAAATGGGGAGGAAGGATGAGAAGGCAGCCACCATCTTGACTGCTGGCTGCCCTTTGTGCAGCCCTACCCCTCTGTGTTGATTAGCAGAGAGGTCCCAGGAGGGGGGAAGAGATATGGGGGGGTGGCCATCTTCTGTGCTGCTCATCATGCCTCCCAGCTAGCCTCTACCTTCCCTTCCCAGGCAGGCTGTGAAGTGAGGCCACAGAGGCAGTGAGGAAGCTGGCTCACAGCTAAGTGGCAGCTTTTTTACAGTAACGGGCTCTATGTTAGACCAGTGCAGGAGTGAGTTCCATCAAAGCCAATATGATGTCTTTTCAAACAAGCAAGAAGGCCTACAACTTTAAACAAAGAATGGCCTTAGTGTTATTGGGAGGATTTAGATGGTGTCTTGTTATCTTGAAACTGTAGAATTGTTACTAATTCAAAATATTGTAAATGCTGTCAGAGTGTTCTGATACACGCATCAAAATGAAAGGTAAATCAGAGAAGAACTTTAATATATTTTGTCATAAAAATAAAAAAAGGTAGCAAGGACACAGAATGCTAACTTTCCAGCAATGAAAATTATATTCTTCAGCACTGCTACTTCCATCAGAGTTTGCAGACCCATGCTGTGAATTCTGGTCAGAGCCCCAAATATATCTTGATTATATAAATACAGGAATATTTGCAGAATTCCCCATTAAAATATTTATGTTTGCACAATTCTCTTGGATCCACTAACTTATTAGAATTCCTTGAACATGTCATTTAAATGGTGGATAAATGAATATTGGTTAACAATTCATTTGGATGTTCAAAAAGTCTTTTTCAGAGTTCCTTACAAGACACAGCTAATGAAATTGTCCTGGAGTGAGCAACAAAGTATTCTCATGGATTAGACATCAGATGAAAGATTTAAAGACAAAGAGAAGGAATAAATTGTCAAGTTTCCTCTTTAATTAGCAAAAGAATGCGACAAAGTTCCATGTGATGACTTATGTCACAGTTTACTTAATTGTACCTTGAAAATGGATGAACAGTGAAGTAGCAAAATTTTCAAGTGACATAAAATTTGCAGATGACAATAAAAAAGTGTCAGGGAATATTGTGAGGAATTCCAGACGGATGCAATGAAGATAGGTGAATGAGGAAAAGGCAAGTAGTTGACATGGTTGACAAATAGAAAAGAGAGCTGAAAGAAAAATCTTGAATTACTCATAGGCCTCATTGGGTTCTGAATTAACTGTAACAACTCATGAAAAACACTTGCAAGCAGCTTAGTGAAAACTCTTGCTCAATATTCAGCAGCAGCCAAAGAAAAAAAGAGGCTATGTACAAGGAATGAGACAGAGAATAATGCAGTAAATATTAAAATGCTAAAAGAGACAATTTCTATTTATCTATTCAGCCTCCACATAATGTAAAAGAAGGTGAGATGCAATTAAATCTAAAGGCCAAAAATAAAAAAAGAAATGATAAAAAGAAATACTTTGTCATATAATACTCATTTAGCTTAAGGAGCTCATTGCCACAAAATATCACTGAAACCAAAGTTCAGTAGAATTGAAAAAAGCTGTAAAATACAGATACAAAAAACCCCCCAAAACAACCAACCCAAGAGTTTTGGAAAGCATACGAACCGTCACACATCAAAGCAAAAGCCAGCTTCTAATTAATAGGGATCTCGAAGAAACTTCCCCAAGCGGTAGGTTAACCCATACCTCCCTACCTTTGGTAAATTTAAGCTTTCCTTAACCCACCCCCAAAACATCTGGTACATGGTACTCTGAAAGACCAGGTACTGGGTTAGATGGTTTTATCCAGCATGACAATTCTCTAGTTCCTACAAAGCAAGAAGAAAGAGCAGGCAGGAAAAAATTGAGAACGGCAAAGACTTGATGGGAAGTTAAATGGTTGGAAATTCAAGAAAGTATCTCATGGAGAGAGATCTTCAGCTTAAATGGGTGATACTAAAAGAGACAAAATGGTATTTGGCAAGAGGGATATGGAAGGTAAATCTGAAGTGATGAGATTAGAACAGGCCAGGTTTAGTGAAGGCATGAATAGTCATCTTGGTGAGTGGGATTCTTGACAGAAGGTCTAGCATGCGAAGAGACCAGCACGTACAGAATCTGACAGGTCAAGCAGTCTAAGAGAATATGGGTGGATAAATGGAAAGAAACGAAGCAACAAAGGAGTTCAGGAATTTCTATCTGAAAGGGTAAAGAGAAGAAGAGTTTGAGGAAGAAATATGGCTTGGAATGTGTAAGAGGTTGGAGGAAGGGGCTGGAAATGGACAACGCCAAGGTATTCAAGTGCCTCCTATGGTCTTAGAGGATATGAAGAACAGGAAACACTGGCTAGAGACAGTGTCCTGGGTTGAGAGTTTGCCCAGAGATGGTGATGACTGCAGTAGGATGGGTAAGCCAGATGGAACAGGAAGGGGAAGAAAGCAGTGCAGTACGAAACATTTAGAGGCAATGAAACTTGTATGTAGGATCTAATTAAATAATATAAGGGATAGTGTTCTTACTGGAGTGATAGCACAGGGTTTATGGATCTATTTCCCTGTCCATTTGTTAGATAGCCTGTCTTTTGGTCTGGGTGAGGGGTAATGATGCCTAAAATTTGTGTCTAATGGTGTAATTAGGACAAGCAGCCTGGATTCTGGCTTTCCCTTGAAGTTGCAAGTGAGTTCTCCTTATACTTTCATACATGACAATGGTAACAAACTGACTGCCTAGAGACACATATTGAGGTTGTTCTTTTTTTCCCTCTTGCGGCTGCTGTGTGACAAAGTGAGCTGAACTTCCTTTTACCTGTACTATTTTTTTGTGAAGCTGTTTTCCCTTTATTACATTTGACTTGGAGTTCAAACTACATTCCCTAACATCATGTCAAGAGCTAAAATGTCAAGATGAAATACTGAATGCTATTTCCTCAAATAATCAAAGGCTGAAATTAGAGAGCCTCCAGGCTATGGGCCAGATCCAAAACAGCACCATGCCTCTGGTTGCTTCAACAGGCAGCTCTGTGCCATGGGCAGCAGCACAGGAGGAAGGGATGTCACCCAGCTGCCGGTGGTGGCAGCACAGCCAGCTGGCAGCAGCTGTTATTTCTGTACCCCACCTTTCCCTGCAAGTCAGCATGTGGAGCTCCTCCCTAATTGTTGTGAAGCCCATTCCACTGTGCCTTATCCCACCTATCCATTGCAGAGGGAATGTAGGCTCTTGGCAATCGGTGCTTTGTGGCTGTAGCCCTAAGGGCCCACAGTGGAACACAGTGATCGTTTCTGTAGAGCTGTCTGCTACTTCTTAGTTCAGTGATCATGCTTTGATTAAATTGATTTCTGTGGGAATTTTAAAATCCCCCTGTTAGCACGAGAAAGAGGACATTGTTCTCCAAGGAAAAGCTGGTATATATTCTAAATCCTTCGCTTGTGAAAAAGTCAGGGCACTTGCAATTGAGTTATGAGTGATAATGTAGACCCCAGAAGCTTTGTCCCTTCAGTTCATTTCAAGTGGTAATGGCTTTCCTACTCCCCCAGACACAGGGGGGGTTTTATATATGTTTTGCAGCTGAAGTTTTTTTCTTTTTTAAATTTTATATCAACTTATCTACATTATTCAGTTTTGCAATGACTGGGCAAACTGATAAACACTGCATAATGGAAACATTTTTTACTTGTATTAAAATTGACTGAGATGTAAAACTTCAGAAAATACATTATAAATGAGAAGGACTCAGATCAAAGCCCAGGATCTGTATCTCTTAAATGGTCTAACTGTTAATCATGTCTATTTAGCATAATACAGTGCTATGCAGAGATACCGGAAGTACTGCTGAATGAGAAACAGTACTAGTTAGCCTGCCAAGATTGCTAACAGTGATACTAGCTGGGGTACCTTGTTATGGCACTGCATTGTGTTTTGTAGACATAGAGTAAAGCAGATAACTAAAATCCCACCTCTAAGCATCCCTGGACATTGCGATTTAAGAATTAACCTAATGTTGGGCCCATTGGTTTCAGTATGTACTGGATTAGGAGGCCTCCTACTGACTTCAAAGGCATGGGATCAAGCTCACTCTGACCTGTGTTTATCTTTAACAAAAGCCAAGGGTAAACTCGGTATAAATATAGGCATGTGAGCCTATTAGGTTCATAGAATCATAGAAAATTAGGGGTTGGAAGGGACCTCAGGAGGTCACCTAGTCCAGTGCTTCTCAAACTATCTGATGTGGTGGACTGGCAATTTTTTTTCCAGTGGGCCAGGGACCGGTGCCCAGTTCAGCCGGTGGCAGCAACTGCATGTAACAGAGCTACACAAATGCGTGACCAGCTGTTTCTTTCTTTTTCCTCAACTCGCATGACGTGACGTCACCTGGAGTGTTGGAATGTACGAACTGTGGCGCTATGACATATCAATGTTATGCTTCTGAAAATATATTTCTTTCTTTCCTGGCAACTCGCTGCAGGCCAGCGACCGGTGGCTCAGACCACCACTTTGAGAAGCACTGGTCTAGTCCAACCCCCTATTCAAAGTAGGACCATCCCCAGCTAGATCATCCCAGCCAAGGCTTTGTCAAGTCAGGCCTTAAAAACCTCCAGGGATGGAGATTGTACCAGCGCTCTAGGCAACCTATTCCAGTGCTTCACCACCCTCCTAGTGAGAAAGTTTTCCTGAATATCTAACCTAAACCTCCCTTGTGGCAATTTGAGACCACTGCTTTTACTTCCTGTCCCTGGATGCACCCCAGTGGCATTCTTAAGTTCTTCTGGAACAGGCCTGCACTTAGGATCCAATTAAGCTAGTGGGGGCAAACCTTTTAGCCAGCATGCCACAAAGTGAACCCTCCTTGAGTGCCACCCAACCCCTTTGCCCTGCCTGATACATTATTTTGTTCTCTCTTACCTGCCTGATCCACTGCTCTGCTATCCTTCCTGTCTAATCTGCACTGTTCCCCTGCTCCTTGCCAGAGAGCCAAATAAAATGGCTACACATACTACTTACAGTACACATGCTGCAGGCTGGCGACGCTTGCACAAAGCCACCTATTTGCCTAAGTACTGGGTTTGGGCTACTGAAGTGAGTGGGCAGGGCTTGTTTTTCAGCATCAGTTCATGGCTCAGCAGGGAGGCAATAAAAATATGGCTTTATGATATCATTTCTGGACCTTCAATATTATCAGCCCACAACACGCATTTGCTGGATCCTCTCACAACTAGTCTTGAGCTGCACATGTATTCAGAAGCAATTCAAATTAGATATTATGTTAAATACCTCAAGATCTTAACTACAGTATAGTCTGTTTTTATACGCTAGAGTATACTAGGATCCCAACTCAAACTGAACCTATGTGATTCCACAAAATGGACAATTGTTGGATACACTTTTTATTTAAGACAGGGATTTTTTCAGCTATGTTACTTTGCAAATATTCTTTAATTAGTGCAATTAACACCTGCCAATTTGCAAACACCAAAGCTAGAAGATATTTTGTTGTGTATCAAAACACTGTTCTGCCATGGTCCAGAATATTGTGTTCTCTCCTCTTTATTTTGCCAGTGGTTTCTGCTTTATGCACCTTATACCTTGCTTGATGATGTTGTGTTTAGTCCTCTGGAAATAAATAAAAATATGCCACCCTGTACCTATATCTGATCCAGTCTGCTGAAGGCTATGTTAAGGCAATAGAGTAGGGCTGAAACCCAGTTGCCTTCACATGTAGCTAACTGCATTTTATACTTTTTTCCATACCACATCTCATTCTGTCCCACTCTCTTTTCCTGTGCACCCCACACATGAGCCTCTTACCAGTTTCTTTTTACCTCTTCCCACTTACTGCATTAGGCATATAATTTTTATCTGAAAGCAATTGTGCATTTATCTTAGATTATGTGGTCGTTATAAGATGAAGTACCTCAAGCAGTCAGTCTGCGGTTGAGTTGAAAACAGACGAGTCTCAACAATGAGCTTAAAGAAGGGTGTCAGGTATAAATCTTGTCTTCAAA
This sequence comes from Crocodylus porosus, assembly GCF_001723895.1. Lineage (NCBI taxonomy): Eukaryota > Metazoa > Chordata > Crocodylia > Crocodylidae > Crocodylus > Crocodylus porosus. The sequence goes on along the minus strand of NW_017728906.1, from coordinate 91,419,101 downwards.
CAACGAGGTGCATTCCAGACTTCAGAGACTCTTCTTTGTATAGAGATTTTTTTTTTTATTTCCCCTTTTCTGTTCCTTGGATCTGGAAGAGGATGAAAGTACAGGGGTGTGTGCGTTCGTTTAGTCTGATAATGAGGGTGAGGCTCACGGGCATGGTAATTTGGCAGCCTCCTCACTTCCTGTAACAGTTTAAAAAAAAAGTTATCTAAAGTTTGCTTAAAGACAGAGATTTTTTTGTTAAACTGCTGGTGGTTCATTTTCCAAAGGAACCATGCAATTAATCTTATTTGTATTAAAGAGGCGGGTTACTTTTGGAAGCTTTCTGAGCTATAATTAATGAAGATCAAAAATGTTACAAAGCATAATACTTAACATAGATGAGACTGTGCAACATCTGCAGCAGTTGGAGAAGTGAAGGGAAAAAAATACAATACCTTTTTTTCTTCAAAGAGTCTTTGCTAAGTATTTCACCTATACTGGTCTCTCGGGTGGAAAAACCATTAAGTTTAGGATACTAATCCAAAGAAATATGGCAGCTTTGATGCACAAAACAATGAACAGCTGTTTTAGAAGAGCCAGTCCTGCATGGTATTTAATGCTTCAGAGTCCCATTCCAGCAGGATCTGGCCCCAAGCATGGCCATGTCACCCCCTGGTGGCCGAAAGGCTACTGCTCTACACTAGTTCTAGGTACCTTCCCATTATGCTCAATTGCCATGGCTTGATGTAATAGATGATTTTTCAAAGAGAAGCTGCTCAAGTGTCCTGGAGTAGGCCTTAGTCCTATCTTTGACAGTGGCTCCATTCCTGAACCCCGCTAGCAAAAATACAACCCTTCTCTAGGTGGGCCCTTTTGGCCCATATGTGCCCCGGGACACCTGTTGCCTATTGGATTAATCATGGCTTCTGACCTCCCCTTCAGCCATACCAATGCCTTGTGGCTGTTAACACTTAGTCATCTCAGGGGCACTTGGCCTCAGTCCCATATCAGGCCATTCTAGGCTTTATGTCCCTTGTTGGGACCTCAGCCTCTTTGGCCTCTGCCCCCTTTCTCTTGTTAGACCTTTGGCTTAGACCCACTGTGCTGGACCTGGTCTCTAGACTCTAGGAACTATCTCAACCATATCAGTCTTGGCCCTGAGCCCTCAGCCCCACTCTGGCCCCTCAAAGCATTGAGTTCCTGGCCCTTGTATCATCCCTCTGGACCTTTGGGTCTCACCCCTCTGGGCTTCAGGTCCCTGGTGCTGGCTCTCACCCCTCCCAATCATTGGTTACACCCCTCATGGGCTCTGGGCCCCTGACCCTGGCTCTCACCCCTCTAAGACAATGCTGGGCTCCCTGGATCCTGTCTCTACCCTGTTAAGGCCAGGACACTTTGGCCCAGTCAGTGCCTTAAGCCATCTGACCCCTGGCAGGGGTCAAGGAAGTCACATAGCCCTCAGGTACTAATGGGACATCCAAACCACCCCTCCCAGTTCCACCCAAACCACTGATCTGCTATCACAAAAGAGATGGTTTGGTTTACTGTACCAAAAGAATAAGCCCTCTGGTTGCCACCTAAACTCTCCCTGCACTGGGTCCGAACATCAAACACAAACTGAAAACCAGCATCCTGGCCATGCCTGGGAAAACCTCAGACCCATAGGCTGTATAGCAGGTTTGCCTTCTACCCTGGCCCATATTCCCCAGCAACCTTTCAGCACCTTGCTTCAATCACTTAGGCAGTGCAAGAATCCATTGGTGCACTTCCCTGCTGCCTTCCAAGCCTTCTGCTTCTTCAAGGCCAGACCACCTTCTTTGGCTCAGAACCTGGGTTTAAATGCTTCCCAGGCCCTGCTCCTTTCATCATGTGGCTTCCCCAGCTGTCCACAGGTGGTTCTGTATTGATCTTGTGGTAGGCTGGCCATCATAGAGGACATTCCAGTTTTCTGCTACTCTGTCCTCTATTGATATGGAACCTGACATCTTTATGTCCCCTATTTTTTCTCTTCAAGAGAAAAATAGAGGACATAAAGGCATCTGGTTTCATATCAATACAGGACAGAGGACAACTGGACTGCCCTTCATGGTCATGTGCAGACAAAATGAGAGGCGTGTCTGAACGAAACTTTAAAGCGGACTAAATGCTTTTGCAATGCTTTAATGGTATCAGTGTTTGCACACCTCAGTGGCATATTGTGCATTAATTCCAGCCACCGTAGGAAATTCGGCAGTGTAATGCGCCTTAAATGACTTGGGGCGCAGCAAACTAAAACTCCTTTGAGTTGCCCCAACAGCTGCAGAGCGAAACACCAGACTCCATGCAGCTCCACAGCTCTGCAGGAAGCCCTGCAGGCAGCCTGGCAGCAGTCTGGGAAAGCAGGCTCTACCCAAGAAAAGCAGTGAGCCTGATTTTTTTTTTTAACTTCCCTGGAGCATGCTTGCCTGCCTTAGCTGCATGGGGGTCTGGTGCTTCCTTCCGTAGCTGTGGTGCCACCTGGAACCATGTAAGCCAGGTGCCTGTGGGTGGGTGCTGCTTGGGGAGGGGCGCCACTGCTGCAGAGGGAAGCACCAGTCCCCCTGCCAGGGACCGCTTCACCAGCTGGCAGCTCATCCTCCCCTCCCCACTGGAGATGCAGGTATGTCAGCGGGGTGTGCACATGACATGGGGGTTTAATCTAAATTGAAGCTGTGCTTTTTAAAACCCATAAGGCCCCCATTTCATCTAGACACACCCTATGATGGCCCTATTTTATGGAGTTGGTCCAGGGGGGGATAGTTGCTAGCCTAACTGCTGCAGCTGTGCCTTGTCTCCTTTGCAGGGCCCTCCCTGTTGTACTATGGCAAAGCCTCTGGCACTGCAATAGTCACCTGCCATCTGTAAGCCCCTGAGAACCTGCTCTGGCTCCTAGCTGCCAGTTCTCCTACAGCCAGCTTATGATAGGTGGCAGTTTCCTGACTGGCAGCAAGTGTTTCCTTTTCTTCTTAATGTCCAGCAGTGATCTCTGGCAGCCCACCCTCTCACAGCTAGCATTTGTCTAGCTGCCCTCAGTCATCACTGCAACGTTATGTCCCCTTAAAATGACAGAAGCCCTAGGTTTTATGAAAAGTAAGCTTGCTCTGCATGTTGAAGGACGGGGCCACAAATCAGTTTGTTGCTTACTTGAAACCTTCACAAGCAGCACAACACCTTCATGTTTTTACATATAAAAGAGCCTGAATGTTTTTGCCACTGGGAATTCCGCAGAAAAGATGAGCTTCTATCTGTTCTGTTGCCTAATGAAGTTATTAAGTCACAACTGCTAATAGGTTATTTAGTTCAAGATAATTACACTTTAAATAAAGAACAATCCAGGAAGTCATCAGCTGAAAACACACGACACAAAAATGCGGTATTTTCCCTTTGACATTGCCAGACTTCCATGAAGTTAAGAAGTGGCCACCATTGTCTTAACTCAGGAACCTGAGGCACTTGAAGTAAATCACTGATTGATAAGGCATATGCACATTCAGGGGAAGATCCAGAGAGGGTACAAATGGCATAGGCACAGCCTCCTTTCTGACTATGCAGCACGAGCAGCAGTTTGGGAATTTTAAAGTCTCCAAAGAAGATAAGAATCCCCCCCACCCCCCCATGCTCAGAGGCACACTCTCTTCCTCTCCCATTGCCCCCTTCCTCACCTGCCACTCCTACTGTCCCCACTGTCTCACAGGTAAGGGGAGCTCAGAGCTGCTCCTGCCAGGCTGCACAGAGGCAGGGCTCAGACCAGCATAGTGGAAGCAGTGGATGGGTGGGTTCCCCCTTCCTGCCTGGTTGCCTGAGAGTTCCCCACCAGCCCAGGAGCAGGCATGGGGTGAGGGAACCCACCTGCCCACTGCCACTGTGCCCACACAGTGACTGTGGACTTCCCCTTGCCCCTGGACAGCAGGGACAACATCAAGAGGAGGGAGAAGGGGAGTAGGAATGTCTGTGAGCAGGTGTGGGGATTCATACCTCCTTTAGAGACTTATAAAGTCTTCAGCTGTTGTTCCCATGGCATGGTCTGTTCACTTAGGTGCAGTGGTGGGGGAAGGAGGCCAGGGGGTGGGTGCAGCCACACCTGCCATGCCAGGGGCTGCTCCTACACTTCCCTTGGTAAAATCCTAGATCCACTTCTGCACACTTTTGATTTATGTACAAACAGAAACATGAATTCATCTTGCTCATGAACATTCAATTCATGTCAACATTGTTATATTTAAATCTATAACTGTGGAGCAAAGAAACAAACATACTGATAGAGAGCTCAAATGGGCCACCAGCTTGTCTGAGAGTGCTAAGCCTATATCAGGTTGTGATCCTTCTGATTCTGGGTGCATTCAAATCCTTTGGAAGATGTTAACCATTGGAGTCAAACAGTAGTGGTCAACTCTGAGCCCACAGACCAGATCTGGCTCACAAGGCCAAGCTGTCTGGACTGTCAGGGTCCTCACAAGTCTGAAAATTTGGCAGTGGGGGAGTGATGGCAGCAATCATCAATTCTCTGCTGCCAAATCTCCAGAGCTGTGGGAGCCCCATGGACTGGATAAGATGTTAGGTTGCAGGGGGCAGAGTCCAATCCAGGGACACAAGGGCTACTGGAGGTGAGGGGAAGGGCCTGATCCTGCAGCATGGGCCTGAGCAGAGGCAGGGTGTCACTCAGGGAGGTGACACAGGGCCATGGGAGGCAGCACGGAGCCATAGAAAGTTGTGCAGGGGCACAGAGCTGATGGAGATGGCTTGAGGCCCTGATCTGGTGGTATGGGGCTCCTATCTGGGTACACAGGCCACCAATCCAGGGGCACAGGGCTCCAGTCTGGCAGTGCAGCACTGATCCTGCTGCACAGGGCCCAGTCCAGCCCTTAGACTAGCCCCACAACACTCATTCGGCCCATGACACCAAAAGGCTGAGCTTTACTAGGATAGATCATTATTTAAAGATCCAAAAGTGAGTGTGGCTTTCCTCATGTTCACATGTGGGCGGCTAGAGGGAGTAATCATTTCTGTTACTGTCCCTTCCCAAAGGGCTTCAGGGGGAAAAGCACACTGGGAAGAAGCTAGTGCTACAAATCACCCATCAGGAAGCTGCTGGGGTGTGCATCATACCCATCCACAGATAGGGGACACAGAAAAGTTCATGCCTCACACAGGTTGCATTATCTTTTCCATGGAGCCTCTTGTAAACTATGAGTTCCTTTTCTGGGAGGTCCTGGGGCATAGCGGATAGAATCATCCCTGGCAGCATGACTCGATGTGAAATACGCTGCTAGGAAGATACCCCTCCCATTTCCTCTCCAGGAGAAAGGAATGTACTGGCATCCTGCAGCTTACCAGAGGTGTCACTGTATTTAAACATGGGCCTGAAGTCTGAAAATAGGCCACACAAAAAAAAAGCAGTGGAAAAGACATATATATTGAGTACATCATGCTCACTTGTGTATTACATGACTCAAGCTTCTTTTTTCTGATATTTAGACAAAGTCCTTTGTTTGTTAATTTAACATCTTCCTTCAGACAATATTTTCCACTCTAATCCTTCCCAGACAATATCAGCACATCATCTGCCAGCAAGGGAAGGAATGCAATTTTATAATTTTTATTATTTAGTTTTCTGCTGAAGTTTTAGACAGAAAAAATAACTGAAGTGTGGTTTTCGGATTCATATACAACAAGTACAGAATGTCTCCAGGAACCAGCTGTAATGCAGTGACATCTGTGTATAATGAAGGCAAACAACAATTTATTACCTGAATCCAAACAGTATCAGACAAAAACAAATGTCAAGAGTTTCACATGACCATGAATAATGTCATATTTATTGAAATAATATCATTATTCAGAAGAAATGAGTATGTATATTTTAGTAACATCAAATGCACATTCTGAAGAATGACACAAGGTATGAGCCCACAAGAAATATGATAATAAATTTAAAAATATAATAGAAATCCTGTTGTTCATTTTCCATATTTCCCAGTGCACTCATGTTCTTGTCATTTTTTTGGATTGTAATGTAAATACAGAAACTGTATTTTTGTCTGTTTGCAACATTAAACCAATACTAATGATTGCTTAACCTATGAGCAAATGTCATGCCGAATTATTTTATTTTAAATTTCTCTCTGTTAAAGGAAAAGAATCTTTATGAAAAATATTGCAGTTGTGCCATAATGTCAGAAATTCAACTATAAATGATCGCAAATAAAAAGCAATGCATCTCATGATACTAACACCACCACCAAACAAGTTTTACTCTTCCTGCTATCAACCAGCATTTTGTCCTGTGCATTTTTCATGTAAAATGGAGTCACTGTCATGACACAGTTGTAATAAGGAAGACTTGAGAAAGTCATAGCTTGTGACTCTGAACTTACCTGCTAAATCCACTTCATCTAATTTAACCTGTGGACTCAGGGACCTTTTGAGAATTTGTTTTTAAATATACTGACTATTATATTAATAATGTACCCCAGTCCACCCCACAAAACTACTATGTAATATATTTAACATTTGAACTCATCCTTAAGATGCTATTTTGCTCTGAAATACAATGCCAAAAATAGTTTTGTTGGATTTTGTGATCATTGTCTCAGTTATTCTCTCCATATTTGCTCAGTTTACAAGTAAAAAAAATAGGTAGCCTGAAACCCTGTGGTCTTTCACTTGGTACAAAATGAAAACAACAAGCTGCCAAATCAGCAAAGTAACTTTTTTCACCCACTTTCCATAATATTAGGTGACTGCACAGGGTGCAAGGCATGGAGGAAAGTGCCTGTTTTCCTGAACTGCCAGCTCTCCTTGCCCAAGGTTAGGAAGCTCACCCGCATTCCTCCTTGTTCTTGCACTATTACATCTGAGCCATGGCAGACTAACACTTGCTCTCTGTTTCAATATCACTGCCTTCAAACAACAGGCAACCTCATCATTTTTCAGGGAAGTTTCAGGTATAACTGGAATTTAAACATCCACATTTAATAATTGCTCAGGAATGCCTTTGGATCCAGCAAACTTGACAGGAGCTCCTGTAGAGACTGTAAGCTATGCAGCAATGAACTCTCTCCTCCCCTAAAGACTTAAAGACTCCCTTAGTCTATAAAGATGAAGATCTACTTTACCTTCTAACTGACTTCAGACTCACATAGCTAACTACCTCTCTCTACTTTTTTCTGAACATCAAGACACTACCCCCATTGCTTCATCCTCCCTTCTTCTCTTTCTTGCCTCACAGTCTTGTGAACTTATCTCCAAAGCCTACCACCAAAAGTGGCTTCTTTAAATCGCCTGGAATCTTGGGGCATTTATACACATACTTTTCTGTCCCGTGACACACTGGAGATCCGCTGCTTCAGAGCAGACTTAATTAATTGAGTTGGATGCCTGTTTTGACCATTTTGCAAATTCTACCAGCTTTGTATCAGAAACATATAAAGTTTATCAAACCTGAACTGGAGTCTATATAGAATCAAAAACTCAGTAGGATTTCCACTAAAAAGTCAGTATTTAGAGATTGACATGGAATATACAGCTGTGTGAAGCTTTGGTCACCGATTCAATTTGGCAGAGATTTGGCCCAATTCAGTGCCTGAATCTCTGAATCTGAATCGAATCAGGAGACCCTTTAATCTCTCTGAATCGATTTGGAGAGATTCGGAAAGATTCGGCAATTCGGACATAGACACAGCTTTAAATGTTTTTTTTACATACTTCAAGGTACCAGGCAGCTCATGAATGTTGCAGTTGTGGGGCAGATAGAGCATCCCACAGGAGCGTAGGGGGAGAGGGGTGTCCCCAGCATGCCGGCAGTGGACCGAGATGTGGACCAGAAGAACTGCCAGTCCACTTCCGGCTCCACCAGGGATTGCTCAGGGGGGCCCTCCCAGGAGTGACTGGTGCCTTTTGGGTCTGGGGGGGGCACCCAGGGTCCCCCTGTGGCCAATTGCCAAGCTGGGAGGCACAGGGGGCCCCCCTGCATGCTCCTCAATGGACCCAAAAGTGGACTGGAAGTACTTCTGGACCATTTTTGGGTTCGCTGCCAAGCATGCGGGGGGGTCCCACACTCCTGTGGGATGCTTCATTCACCCCAGCATCACAGCATTCACGAGCCACAACTGGTATCTTGAGGTATGTAGAAAAAAACATTTAAAGCTGTGTCTATGTCCAAATCGCTGATTCTCCAAATCAGCACCGAATCTTCAGATTCAGATTCAGCCAAATTGAAAGGTGGACAATGATCTGAATCAACAAATTGAATCACTGTCCCTGATTCAGGCCCAATCCAAATCTGAATTGAATAGGGCCTGTTCCGCACATCCCTAATGGAATGCTTTCTGTTACTTTCTGTTGTATTTATGGAGAAAGTGTGACTGCAGTACAGTTGCTTGTTATATCTTGGCAAATGTTTGTGATTAAAGGTGGTCATTGTTATACACAAGACAATGGCCTTTCATAAATCCTTCACTCTGCTTTCCCCCCAGTAAATAAAAGGCACACATTCTCAGAAAAAATCAAGATGAGGTTTTTGGGTTATACTTCTTAAAAGATAAATAACTTCCAAGAAGTGAGTACACCACAGACTTTAAAGCTTCAGACATTTCAAATGGCTATTGTCCAGAAAATGTCTAATTTAGGATAAGATCACACTGGTGAAATTTCCAGCACAGAACCAATCCTTGAAAAAAATGTAGGTTAACAAAGGCTTGTGGATGAATGTTTATTTCAGTTACAGCTAACCTACAGATAATGTATATTTAAAAGCTAATAAGGAAAATAAAATGTAAGAAAATCCCATCTATCAAGGGATTAAGAAATATATATATCCTATACTTTAAATGTGATGTAGCCTCAGATTTAATTGAACTGATCAAAAGTGGGGAGATTACTGGGAAGCTGGCAGTTAGGAGCATTGCTTAACCCAGGGGTTTTCAACCTTTTTGGAGCAGTATACCCCTGGCAGCTCATCGCAAAGAA
>NW_017728906.1:91398254-91410037 GCF_001723895.1 Crocodylus porosus | reverse complement strand
GGAAGGGAGAGGGGGTGGTGGCAGATGCACACAGAGAGAGCAGTGGCACGGTGTGATGGATGGCAGCCGCCACTATTTGCAAGCTTCTCCCCCAGCATCCAGCCAGCTGGGTGTGCCTGTTCAACCCACAGAGGGGGCACTGCTGCCCTCACCCTGCCCCAGCCCTGCTCCTATGAGGCTGTAGCATGGGGTGGTGATGCTCCATTCCTGCCCACCCATGCATATCCCCTGAGACCTTTCAAAGTATCTGCTGGCTTAACAAATATAAGAAGTGTTTTTCAGCACTGCCAAACTGATGATAGAAAGATTAATATGAGCACCTAAAATTTTGTCCAGACCTGTAGTTCCTCAAGAAAGGCAAGCATTTATATTGGAGGTGATTGTGGGTTTTTTTTTAAATCTTGGGTTCTTTCATTAAGTCAGAACTTGCAACTCTCTACCATCTAACTGCTTGGGATCCACTTACAATATATTTGTGAAAAATAAATACATCTATAAATTGAGCCAAGAATTACACCTTCTTAATGTTAGTGGATGCCTTCAGTTAATCTATATCAGAGATAGACTACTAAAACTTCAGATTCCATATACTTTGAACTGTTTAGAAACCATCTATATCTTGGGGAAGCAGGTTTGGTTAAAACTCAGGTTCTACAGCACTGTAGATACTAAATACTACTGAGGTACAATTAAATTACAATTGCTTATATATTATAACAATTATTCCTTGAAGCTATATAATATGTGACAACAGATCTCTTGAAACATGCTCCTTGACAGATATGGTCCTGATGCAACTGAAGCATGAAGAGACAGCATGCTTGGCCACCTGCTATCAAGAGCAGAGGGCAGAGTTGCCATCACAAGATGTTAATGGTCTTCTATAGGTTTAGGTTAGGCTAGTATCCAGGATTGCCAAGCCCGCCCCCATTATTTTTATTGACAATCTGCAAACTTTTTACATAAATTTTTTTTATTGATGAATGTTTTACATAAGCTAAATGTAATCCTTCTTCCAGGTGGTAGCAAGGCCCAGAATTAACTCTAGTCAGGCTTACATGATGGAAACAATGGTTTTACATAATGCTGCTCCCACCTCTGGGGTCCCCTACTCACCTGACACCCCACACTGTGCTGCCTCCCCCCCAGCCCACCTCCCAACCTAGCCCCCCACTGGCTCTGCTTCCCCTGACCTGGTACAGAACTCAACTCTAATGTCTTCTACCCCTGAAGCTCTGGCCTGACTACTTTACTACTTTACTACTGTCCCAGTGCCTCAGATTGCCTGGGGGTTGAAGGTGAGCAGCCAACAAGAAGCAGTGGCAGCATGTGATTGGGGGCTGGAAGGAGGCTAGGGAGGTTCCTGTGGGTCACAAAATACTGAGGGAGAGTTCCCTGCAGGTACTGAACTGTGATCTCACTCAGACACAAGGTGGCAGTACTCTGCTCTGTCTGCCCGACACTTGCATCTAGCCTCATTTTGACAACAGATCTTCAATCAAGCTCAGGGCTTCTTAGTTTCTAAGAATGGCTTGATTTTTTAAAGAACTTTATAGACAAGCATTTTTAGCCTTTTTTTATGGACTGTCTGTAAATTTATAAATATTTGGTAATTCTGCTGGTACCTCAAAAGAAGATGTGCTTTGACTTACAAGGATTACTGCTGAGCAACACCAGTGTCTCCAGCTTTGACATTTTTGAGTGACATCTACATGCTCGTCTCACACACTACTTTGTCTCTCAGAAAAAAATCAGTATAGGGATTACATCCATCTTAGAATCATAGAATCATAGAAAATTAGGGTTGGAAGTGACCTTAGGAGGTCATCTAGTCCAAGCGCCTGCTCAAAGCAGGACCATCCCCAACAAGATCATTCCAGCCAGGGCTTTGTCAAACCAGTCCATAAAAACATCCAAGGATGGAGGTAACCCATTCCAGTGCTTCACCACCCTCCTAATAAGAAAGTTTTTCCTCATATCCAACCTAAACTCCCCTTACTAGAACTGGAGACCACTGCTCCTTGTTCTCTCATCTGCCACCACTGAGAACAGTCCAACTCCATCCTTCATAACCACCCTTCTCCCCCTCAATCTTTTCTTCTGCAGACTAAATAATCCCAGTTCCTTCAGCTTCCCCTCATAAGTCATGAACCCTAGCTCCCTAACCATTTTTGCTGCTCTGCACTGGATTCTCTCCAACTTGTCCCCAACCCTTCTGGGGGGGCAGGGCAAAACTGGACACAGCACTCCCTCAATCTGCTGGCAATGCTCCTACTACTCCCTGTGGGATTTGTGGGTGGGTGTGGTCCCCTCTGCCACACATCCCCACCATGGTGCACAGCTCCTGCTGCTGGTGGCTCAGCAGCAGCAAGTGGTGGGCCCTCGGGGTGCTTAAGACCATGGCAGGCAGAGCCCCCAGTGGCACATGGCTCCAGCTGAGTCCCAAGGGCTGCATGTGATGGTATGGAGTTGGCCCAGCCTGACCCACTTGTGCATGCCTTTGAAACAAACTAGGCTGGCTCTGTGCAAGCCAGTGGGGCTTGCAGCACTGCAGGTGGGAGCTGCGCACCATTGGACTAGGCTGGGAGCCCAACATGGAGGCACGGAACTGCATGCCATCAGGCTGGGCTGGCTCCATGCCTCCACATGTGGCTTCCTGCTGAAGTGCTGAAAGCCCCACATGAAGCCACGGAGCCAACTGGCCCAGCCCAGTGGCATGTGGCCCACACTCACCAACAAACCCCACCATACCCGTACACCCCTCCACAGCCACCCGCAAACCTCATACCCACCTTCCCCTTCTGTATGCAGGCACTCCCCTCCCCACTTACCAGCTGTCCAGCTATGCACCACTGTGCTCAGTGCCTCCACATGGAGCCCTGCAGAGGTGGAGGCACAGAGCCCACTGGGGTTAAATTTTCCAAAATTATGCAATTATGTGCAGTTATGCCTTTTATGTGAAAAATTGTGCAGGTGCATAATTGCATAATTCCCTGCAGTACACATAGGGCCACATCTGTGCTCTGCATTATAGTGCAGCAGAGGGTCTCCTGGTCCCACAATACTCTGCTCTCCCCTACTCCAAAGGTGGAGGGAAGGAAGAAGGAATGGACCATCACTTAGAGCTCTGGTCTCTCATTTCTTCTGGGTTCCCTAAGGTGCGCAAGCTGCTAATGGTGGCGGCCCTGTCAGGGATGGCACAGCCCTGCTGACAGCATCAGTGTCAGCCATCGAGGGGGCACCGGCCCCATCAGGGGGGCATGTGCACCCCCTACCAGTCGCCTATGCTGAGGTGCGACCCTATCACTGACAGGATGCCTGCTCCCTTCGAGGGAAGAGAGGGAACTCACAGGAATGGAGAGATCACTGAAAGCTTGCCCCCCTGTAGGTGATGAGCAGAGCTGCCACCACCAAAACGCCAGGGCTACGTTGCATTCACTGACACCCTGCCCCCCTGCAGTGGGGAGGGAGAGAAGAGCCAGAGCCAAGCAGTCCCCTCATCATGCCCCAGGCTGGAAACCATGCTACCATATGCCTTTGTGGCATTTTTGTAGCGCTCCAGCCTTAAGGCTCGACAGTAGGTCATTGTGACAGTTTGTTGACATGGTCATTGTTTTCTAAACCATGTTAATTGATCTGCATCACACAGTTCAAATCAAATTTCAATTCAAATTAAGGGTTAATAGATGATCATTGACCATCATGGCAGAGGTTGCTGGTTATACACAGTCTATACACTTGACAATCCCTTAACAGAAGCAATTTGCAGCCTCTGTGTGTGAGCTTATGCATAATTAAGAGATGATAATAAGTCTATTTAAGCACTGCACATTGTTGCAAATATACTGACAGTTTTCTAAAGTTCTGTTCAAGAAGCTATAATGGGTGCAATTGACATGATACTTAGTCACGATGGCCACGTCCAGATGACCATGGTTGTGTGGTATGTAGCATAGCACATCCACGGCACCACATGCTACATGTTCAGTTGTTCTCTGCACTGCAAGGGAGGAGTACAGAGGTTTTGTTTGACCCCTGGACCCCAGCAATTGAGAGTAACCATATTCCAGTACAGAGCTGACGTAAGAAGCCCCTACTGCAATTAACCATTCTAGAACTCAGGGGCTGGGAATTTCCCATTCTGCATACATAGAATCATAGTGCTTAGGATCGGAAGGGACCTAAATAGATCATCAGGTCTGACCCCCTGCCCCAGGCAGGAACGGGTGATACATCCAAGAGTGGGAATGGGATAAAATGGGCATCTTTGAAGAAGACACATTTAACAGAGGTGCTTAGACCTTCTAAGCCTTTTAAGTCTATTAGGAATAAAACCAGAAACAACACATGCACATACATAAAATGCTCTTTGCATATCACTGGCAAACTTGGGATATTGTGCTTAAGGGGGGAAATTTGGGATTGCTCAGGATTTTTGTTAGATATCATAATAGTTGGCTAATTACAGGCCTTGTAGTGACAGAAGCAGTTTTTCAGAATACCTGTGAGACATACATTATGGCAGAGGTGTTGCTGCTGGAATGTTGTTCCTATAGGCTAAAACACCCAATTACAGTGGTATTTTATGTTTGCTCACTAAAAACAAATGAGCAAAAAGTACTGTTCTAAATTAAATTAATCTATTTATCTGCAACCTTCTCAGACACAACATCTAAGCCTCTGCTTCCACCTGGTAAATTCACTAATATTTGTTAAGTGCTTCAGCTCACATCTCTGGGTAGAAGGCAGTAGTGTCTAGGTTGTGAGATGATGCAAATCAGTACAACTTCACTGATATAACTGACTAAGCTCTAGTCACAACAAAAGTAGAAATTTTATTTCCAAGAAAAGAGTGACTAAGTCACAGGTCAACAGCACTCTTATCACATTTAAAAGAGAAATGTGGTATGTTAGGAGACATTAGAGGTCTCTTTCCTTTCCAAGCATAAAATAAACCCTGGAAATATTATTATACTTGCATTGTTGTAACCACTTTAAATTAAGCTGCTACTGCACTCCTGATGTTCCCAAAGGCTAAGGAAATTATTTCTAATATTCCAAAAGGAAAATTTCACCTTTAAAACTACATAATTAGCTTCTGCTCAAGAGAAACTTGCCATGGAAAATCTGAATCAGATATCTTCAGCTTTTTTTGTGCAACAAGTGAATGAAAAGAATATCCGCCTCCCCCCGCATTCTAAAAAATTTAGAAAACAAGTATATGACAAGGGCTACAGAAACATGGCCTAATCTTGAAAGATGAAATTTGGCATGGAAATAGCCCTCACTGAGGAAAGTGTGCTTTGCTTAGTTTGAAAATAAACATGGGCTTGATTTAATAAATTGCAGCATGTGAAATTTATGCATAGCATACCCATCAAATTTTTCAATAAGCCAGGAGTTGCATATTTTAAAGATATACTCCATGTACATGTATGAACAGCTCAGAAAGTGCACTTCTAAAAACTGGTTAAGAGACAACACCCCCTGGGAAACTCTTTATTGTGCCCTCTAACTGTGGTTTTTTGGATTTTTTTCATTTAGTCTCAGGCCTCATAATTAGTTTAAAATGAGGTAAGCCCTTAGATATTTTTAATTAAAGCATGTTTTTAAAACAGCTAAACGATTAAGGACAAAATAAAGTAACTAAGGAGCTAGCTATACATATACACACACGTCCATTTATTTATTTTTATGTGTGTACCTTCATGCACGCGTGTGTGTATCTGTGTGTGTACGCATGTGCATGTGTGCGTAAGTATGGAAATGTGTAGTCAATATGTAGGACTAATAGGCACTAATTGTCTTTTTTGTTCTTCACGCCTGTTAAATGTCCAAGTGCATAGCTTACAAATAGCAGTTGGTCTACTTAACTGGTTCCTGTAAATTGCAGAACTGAAGACCTTTCTCTATTCTAGAAAAACATAGAAAACTAAATGCAAAATAACTCTTGTAGTCCCTGAGAAATTTTGAGAACTGAGCATTTGTAATTCAAAAGTTATGCTGTAACATGTATTCAGCATGTCATACTATATTCTTAGGAAAACAGCGTGATCACATAGTTAAAAATCATAAAACCTTCAAAGCAGTGGGGAGTTAGGTTGTATTTTCAGCCATAATTTTACATGTCATTTCTATGTCTGAGTATATGGTACTTTTCATTCCAAAGATGTCAAAAGTTCTTTACAACAGGATATGCAAATATTACCTACGGCATTTCATTTACTACTAAAATGCTACTACCTTCATGAGGATACACAGAAGAGTGTAAAGTGACTTGACTTTCAAACTTAAAACTCAGGAAACAAGGAATACTGTAACCGCTGTTGAAGGGGAATTTATATTTAGTGGAAGGTCATTTCCTGAGATGAACTCTGGTTGTGTTGACACGGTCTTGTAAAAAGTAACATGGGACATCTAAGGACCACAATTTACCAGAGTGCCTGTGTATTTCTTATCTATGTGATAGCACCTTCAACAGCACAGTGTTTCAAACACCTTGCTGGGGCAGTGGTTCAATAGTGAGCCAGAGGGTAAAATGCCATCACTGCTTTTTATGGTATCCTGGGTTTTTCCCCACCACTATCCCCCACACAAGGCAACTTAAGAGATCTGATAGGATCACACATGCTGAATACATCTCACAAAGCCAATGCTTTGTCAAAAAGAAATGAATTGTCCAACATGTACTGCAGTTTGAGAAATGGCTCCAGCTTTAACGACAAAATCCTGTCTTGGAGGATGTAAGCACATATGAAAAATGGGTAAAAACATGGATACTTTAATCCCTATATAAGACAAACTGTGGTAGAGCTTTTCTAGCCCATAATGATCTGAACATATTTAGGGAATGGAAAATATAGATTCATACTGTAATACACTAGAGATGTTTTAGGGTTGTTCTTGAACCCTATTATATTTCTAAAATTTTTAATTCCCATGAAAGATTCTGGAGAGAAGTATTACTGTCTGCCACATCAGCAATGCATCATAGTTGCAAGGAAATATTTTTTCTGCCCTCCTCCGAGAGTTGTTCCATGCCTGGTATTAATGCTTCATGCCAGAAGTTCAATTGACAATGCAAAGAAATATGCAAGCAGATTGCCCTGTCTATAATAAGTGACATTTTAATGGACCGTGACAAACTCCCTTCATCTTTCTGTAACATATCATTTTGACACGGGCAACAGAAAACCAGGTAAGTACTTTGATACAGCAGGGTTTTCCACAATGATTTTCACTGCGCTGCTAATTAGGATTCATTATTCAACTCCTAAAATGCTAATACATATCCCATTATTACTCATTTCTACTACTTTGTGTGTTATGGTTCCAAACTGGGATCCAACATTGTCAGTAATATGTTTTCAGAAGGAGAAACCACTTCAGCATTTTTAAGACCACACTGCTGAACACAAGTTGGTTGCTGCAGAAAGTCTGATAATAGCAATGATACTGCCCACTACACATGATATACAACACCAAAGGTGTGTTTCTAGCAAAGTTAACTTTATTAACTCTCCTTTATTAACTCTGCTAAATCCAGCATTTTGCTGGTTGCGCATTCTGAATTGACATCACAGAACCATAAAAGCCAATGAAGGTGTAACCATT
Organism: Crocodylus porosus; assembly: GCF_001723895.1. Classification (NCBI taxonomy): domain Eukaryota; kingdom Metazoa; phylum Chordata; order Crocodylia; family Crocodylidae; genus Crocodylus; species Crocodylus porosus. Next base: position 91,402,423 of record NW_017728906.1, on the reverse strand, counting down.
AAAATCAGTAGGATCAGGAGTTAGTTCTATATGCCCTTGAAAGACTAAAAAGCCCAAATTTTTCAAGGCGTTTCTGTTCAAACCCAATTTTTTCAAAGAACTACCCTTTATTAAGTGAGGCAGTTAACAGCAGCATTCCACGTACCTGTGTGTGACAACTTCATATGACAGCTTCAAAAAGCCCATGGTAGACTGCTAAGAATGTGCTGGTGAGTCACACCGGTGCCAGTGCAGAGCTGGTTGGCTGACTCATGACAAAGACTAGACATTTCTCCCAACCCAAGATATAAAAAAGGCTATGCCTCACTGAGAAATGGGGAATGGGAAGCAGCAATATAGTCACGTCATTCAAAGCATGTCTCAAAGGCACTCAGATATTGTAGTGATGAGGGTAAAGAAGAATCTACATAGAATAGAAAGAGATCCCCAGAAAGAAAATAATAGGTGTTAGAACCAAGCACAATAGAAATCCAAGGCTAAAGATGGCTGTTACTTAAGTTAAAATTATAGGCAAAGGTCAAAAAAGCAATAAACTGGAACCGCAGGTGTGTACTGTGAGGAAGAAAGGAAGTTGCTTACAATCACACAAAAAGAATTTAAGCATGAGGTGATGCGGAGGCCAAAGTAGGGAGCAAGATGAAGACTTGTGTCTTCTTTATCCTGATTTAGCTCTAGCTAGAGCAACCCTGAGGGCTTCCCTAACTTGCATCTGAGCTTCAGGACCTCTGATGGGCTGTTGTGCTACTGGTGAATCGTCAAGGCACAGGAATGGTTACAGTTTCTCCAAGTTATTTGAAGCATCTATGTCAACTTGTCAAACTGATCTACATGATAATTAAGGTCTATTCAGCTGTACATGAGCTCATCCTACAGAGGCTGGTCCAAAGCATTACAAAAATAAGCATGCTTGCATAAAAAGACTGAAGTCTTCTAAAATCTTCAATCTGTATTTAGCTTATTTGTACATCCAACATTTTATTTAAAGCATCCCTTTCTATGGAAAACATTTAAGAACTAAATATCATCATCTTGTTAGAATCTTTAATATATTCAGGGAAAAAATATAATCTGTTACACTGATAAGGATTCAGAGGAGCTCCCTTCAGGACAAAAGAATCAACTCCAGGTTGACAGAGGCGCAAAAGAGAGCTGGATTTACCAGCCTATGATTTAAAGACTACTTTTTAGTAATTTTATTACCTGAGCCAACAAACACCTTCTAAGATTTATGGTGTTTGGCCTGGGGAAACAGTAACATTTCAAACTGCAAGTTATGTACTTATAGTGACATTCCTAACCAAGCACCTACACATATGTTCCCACACACTTTACTACACTCTCATTCATACTACCATTAAAAAAACCAGAAATGATCAACTATGTTTTTACACATTTTGGAACCATCACATTAAAAGAATTATAAAAAAAAAATCACCTTGGTTAGATTTCTTAAACATATTATTTAGATTTTGTAAATACATTATTTTGATTATTCTGCCAAAGGTCAATGAACAAAGTAAAAAAAACAAAATCATTTGACACCCAAGATACTTTCTCAGGTTCCTGGCTGATTTACCAGGGACAGTCGCATCCTTTTCTCCTACATTTCTTGAGGTCACATGTTTATAAACATTAAACGTTACTAATCCATAATACAAAATAGTTGAAAACATTGGATCTTATTAAATCACTGGAAACTATCTATTTTAGTGGAACAGCTATAGAAATGTATTACCATGTGATTTTTTTTAATAAAGCCACAGTTTCCATCATCATCACTGAAGATTGTATGAAGCTGGAAGGGGACATGTTTGCATTTAATATATACTGAAGAGGCCTTAAGTCCCCATAAACATAATACAAAACCTAAACCACAACTTGGTATGACAGTCTTTGCTGCTGTGAAACAAAGTCAGAAATAAGAACAGGGCTGCTTCCAGTCAGGAGTGTGGTTACATTATGTGAGAAATCATGTAAGAAATGGGTTTGCTTAAAAACTAATTATATTATGACAATGCTATTTGTTATTCTGTGATATTTGTTATTAGTTTACAGTAACATATCATCTACAATACACAAAAGATAGTACATATCTCTCACAAATAAACAACAACTTAATTTTTTTCAGTGTGCCAAGAAAGAGATTTCCATTCATTTCTGGTTCAAGAAAGAGACACAGCAGTGGTAGAAATAAAGACTGAGAAAGGGAATGAGTTACAAGAAGACAGCTGCAGAATTCACTGGATTTTGGCGTGTTCTTATCTTAGATATGGATAGAGACATACACTCATGATCACAGAACTTAAGCATCAAATTCATGTATGAATTACAAAAATATTACCCAAAGCAAACATGCTACATAACTGGTTAGCGATCTCACTCATAAACCACTTAAAGGACTGTCAATATGGGGAGTTAATTTGTTTTAACTAGGTGGAGGATTAAACTAGAGAAAACTAAGATTATTTCACTTCTGAATGACCACATACACATGTTGTTATAATGTGCTTTATGTCCATTAACTTCACAGTTTAAGTTAATCTAGCTTAACTTTCCCCAAGTGTCCCAATTTAGAAAGGTACTTAAGTGACATTCAGTCTTACCTCTTTTGCATCCCATATAAGAAACTGTGAAAGGCAGAGTTAACATGATGGCAAAAGTCACCTTGTGCCAGGAAAGCAATGTATTCAGACAGACATATTTTTTACAATAGTGACCCTCGGGAGAATTTGTTATTTGTTACTCAAAATTTCCAGTTACTAAACAACTTTAATTAGCACCTTGGCATCACCTCTTCCTAGAGTTCTTAGACTGCTGTTCTCCAAAAGTTTCCAATTAATTGAAACTTTATTTCTCTTCACAGTAGATACATTCTACTTCAGATTTTTCTTGATGACACATTTACACCAGAGTTTGAATAGCAACAAACCTCAATAAAGTGTTAAACAATGAATATAATGCTTATATGAGAATCTCAGTAATTCTCAAATATGCTCCAAGACTTCATTTTCATAAAGGAAGCATTACAAGTTCTGCACAGCTCATGGCAGATTCTCTTTTAACTCCCTGTCACAGAGTTCCTCAACTGTATATTTCATGTGGTAAATTTTATACATAGAAACTTGGCTAATTTTATATTCCCCCAGGCTTTCATATCATTCTAAAAGAAAAACAAGATTTTTTTCTAAACCGGTAGAACGAGACATCATGTTTGACAGGACAGACTAAATTTATGTCTTGTTTGCTTCATGCTTGGACTTGAATTTTCTAAGACAGCTTCTCTGAGAAGGGACAGTAAATGGTTATTTATATCTCCTGAATATCCCAGTCATCCGAGTGATCAAATGTCATTCGTGGCTGGGCTATTTCAATGTCAGGGCACGCTGAGATAGAAAGAATTTTACTTAATCCTGAGAGTAGAAAGAAGAGTTAAAAACTTTATTTATGATGAAAAAATAACATCAAACCCTTCAAAACATCTTAAACAAATTCAAAACTCTAATATGTTTGGCATAGTGGATAAGTCAACAGAAAAAGTTCATAATTTGTACTTTGACCTGTAGAATGTCAATACCATATTTAATTGAATACAACATCCCTTTTTTCTCCCAAAATTTTAACTGCTAGAAATTGCAGTGTGTATCTTAAATGAGAAAATGTGGGGAGCAAAGAGCCTGATCTTGTGGGAGCCAGACTGCTGATAGAGCCATGTGGGTAGCCAGTGGCACTTGCCAAGTCACCTGAAGGCCAACCCTACTGCAGAAGAGAAGAGGAGCTAGGCACTTCTGTTCCAGCAGGATCCACCCTCAGCTGACTCAGCAGGTGTTGTTGGCTGAACCAAACTACAAACTTCTCTTGTCTTCTCCAGCTGGGTGCTGGGTGGGCAGCCAGTGAGACCTGCTAAGTAAGGTGGGGGCCCAATCCTGCTGGAGTCAAACTGCCTGGCCCCTCTTCTCATGAACCAATACAAAGACAATGTCTATTAGGGCTGTGCAAAGCGGGTTGTATTCTATCTGAATTCAGCCCGATTTGGGGGGCAGTGATTCAATTTGCTGATTCAGATCACTATCCTGATTCAATTCAGCCAAATCCAAACCTGAAGATTTGATTCTGATTTGGAGAATCAATGATTTGGCCATAGACACAGCTTTCAATGTTTTTTCTACATA
>NW_017728906.1:91384942-91397551 GCF_001723895.1 Crocodylus porosus | reverse complement strand
CACACACCCCCCACCCCACGATACCATACTCACACCCCACACCCCACATATAATATACAAGACTAAGAGGGAACAATTTTTGAGTTATTATGCAATCACCTCTATATACAGTATGCAAACACAAATCATGACAAAAACATTTTTGTAATAAAATTAAAATACGTTACAGTAGGTGTTTGACTTTCAGTGTATGATTTGGTTTTTTTCTGGTTGTAAGATGGCAGCCTCCCTCCCAAAAGGAATATTTCTGGGGACAAAGGGTGGGACTTCCGGTGACAAAGGTCGGGGTTAGGGATGGGACTTCTGGTCCCAAGATGGCAACTGGGGGCAGGGCAACTGTCAAGAGGCAGGGATACCCATGCAGCCCTCAAAAGCTCACCAAACCTTGTTAAGCAGCTCTCCACCTGAAATAATTGCCTGCCCCTGCTCTAAAGCCACCCTTAGTATCATAGAGATGTAGGGCTGGAAGGGACCTCATGACGTCATTTAGTCCAACTCCCTGCTTAAGACAGGATCATCCCTGACTAAAACATCCCAGCCAAGTGTCTGTCTGATCTGCCTTGAAAATATTCAGGGATGGAGCTTCTCAGATATTCCAGCTTCTCTAGGTAGCCTGTTCCAATGTGTCTTGATGCCCAAAAGCTTGTCAGTTATGGCTAGGAACGAACATTCAAAAAGCCTGAGCCTGAATTGATTCAGTCTTTGCAGGTTAATCTAACCTACAAAGAGTGCACTGGTTTGCAAGTGGATAGACATTTGACACGTGCCTGCAGTGGCTGAAGCCAGAAACCTGCTAGAGCAGCCCTCCCTTCCACAAGGAGGCTGAGCTGAGGAGGGAGGCATGGCCTCCCTCCCTGGCAGCCAGGAGCAATCTGGGCACACAGGGCTGCCCAGTGGGGAGGGGGGGCTGTCCAGCCCCAGAAGGGGACTCTACGCCCACACTCTTATGGCCACCTACAAGTACATCGGGGAGAACACAAATATCTGTGGAAGCAACTCTTCAGGAGTGCACCTCAAGGGAGGACAAGGACAAACAGACATGTGCTTACAGAGGGCAAATTTAGGCTAGACATAAGGAAAAACTTTTTCCCCATAACGGTCACCAGAATCTGGACTACCCTCTCACCAGAGGTGATGCAGTCACCATCACTGGAGGTGTTCAAGAGGCTGGACAGGCACCTTGCTGAGCTTGTCTAAGCCTAATAACTTCCTGCCCACAGGAGGAGCCTGGACGTGATGATCCTACGGGTCCCCTCTGGCTCTACAACTCGATGATTCTGTGCTCCCCAGGGCAGGGGGAGGCTCTGCTCCATGTTGAGGGGAGCTCCCCCCCCCTCCCGCCAGAAGGGCGGCGGGAGTGCGGAGTACCGCTGGGCAGGGTGCGGGTGTATGGGGTGTGAGGGAGGGTGGGAGGTGTAGGGACCCCCCATGGTGTGCAGCCTCCACTCCCTGGCAGTAGCAGCATGGCAGGGGTATCAGGGTGCTCACCCCCAGCGCAGGCACGGCTCCGGCCAGCACTGCGCTGGGGGGGAGCGGAGCCTGCCTTATCCCTGCGGCTCTGCTCTGTGAGCCTGAGCCTACCGCTCCCGCAGGGGAGGCCCCACACTGGAGCCAGCTGCTTCCCCTGCCCCCCGCTGTGCGGGTCCCGGCACTCTGCCGGGGGTGGAAGGAGCTCGGCCATGGGGCTTCCCCCTGCGAGTGCGGAGCCACGGGGATAGAAGTGGCCAGGTCGCTGCGTGGGGCTGCGCTCCTCGTTCCCAGCGCAGCGCCGGCTGCCTCTACTGCGGCTCCTCACAGGACCTGCAGCTCCGCACTCGCCGCGGGGAAGAGGAGGAGGAAGAGTCCCCCCGGCATGGAACAGAGCCGCCCCCGCCCTGGGGACGGGCAGCATCGCATGGAGCCCTGCCCCCAGCCCCGCAGCGGGGGGAAACAGTCCCCGTCCTCACAGGGTCCCCTCCCCACCCTGGAAGGAGGAGGGTGAAGAATCCTCCCCAGCATGGAGCAGAGCCCCCCGCCCCAAGGTGAAGCGGGCAGGGAGGAGGGTTAATTCCTCTCTGCCCCTTCCCTGCAGCCGGGGTCTGCCAGCTCCAGGGGCCACCACTGCAGCCCCCTCCCCTCTGCTCCCACGCAGACAGGCTGGCCCTGGCTGCAGTGGGGGAAGAGGGGAAGGAGGGAAGAATTAACCCCCTCCCTGCCCACTTTGCCTTAACGGGGCCATGCCAGCCGGTGTCTCCACTAGGGTTAGTCCCTGCGGCTAGAGGGCAGAGGAGTGGGGTCAGCCCTACCCTGCCCAGCCCGGAGAGCATGCTGGGATGCTGGGGGAGTCTGGTTTAACTTAAACTAGCAAGGTCTCTGGAACAAACATTGCATAAACTAGTTTTAGCCAAATCAGTTAAGTCTGATACTACATTCAACCAGCTTTATCTCAGACTGGTTTTGGCCACTTTGAAACTGGTTTATGTGCACTGAATGGCTGTTCTGTTACAGGCTTAAATCAGTTTCTGATCACTTAAACTGGTTTATGTGCAATGTCTGTCCCTAACCTATGTGTGTAATAATTTCAGGTTGAAATGTAGTTTCCATTTGTTATTGCATATTTCTATAGCCTGTTTAATAACTATCCATCTCATCTTACTGGGAATGTTTAATTAAGGACAACTCATGTGCATTGCACTAATACTTTTATAGATAATATTATTCTTTTTGTCTTTCTATTAAAAAAGATAAAATAGATCAACTAGTTTGCTTCACTGGTTTGGGGGCAACATTGACAGCAGCTTTAGCCATCAAGTGACAAATGTGAGGTGCACAGAAAAGGCAATATGTAGTGGGTGATACATCTTTGCTCTACTTAAGACAGGATGGTTCTTGCTACCCTTTAATTTTGCTGCATCAGATGGGAAGCCAGTTATATTTGTTCATGAAGTATAATCCATGACATACACACACAAAAAAACCCAGAAAAAAACCCTGGAGCTCGCTGATGAAAACAGGTTTTCTACATTTGAAATATTGCAAACAGATACTGCCAGAAGATCATCTATAACAAGTCAAATAGATAGATCAAAATACCGGATCATGTTGCAGACCTCCTTGCTGTTGGCATCATTAACTTCATCTATCATAACAACAAAAAGTCCTGATCTGGCATGGTTCACAGTTCTGTGCTTGTGATATACTGACAGTTATTTCGTTGATGCAGGATGCTTGTGCTCTTCCACACAAATGCTCTTTTGCAATGGCAATCTCAAAGCATCACTTTTACCTGGTGAAATATCAGTAAAATGAGTGAGCGTGCCATGTAGTACTATTGTTAGTGACACAGCAATAGTAAGCGTTTTGCTTTGTGATGTTTTGCTGGAGCAAAAAATGAATTCCTGTTACCATGTGCTACACAACATATATTTTACAAGATGTTTCTTCAAGTCTTTGCCAATACATATATCTTTATAAAAGCACAAAAAGCTTGGTTCTCAGAATCCTTCATTCCTTTTATACCACAGATTTCACTCTATTCAAGAATGAATTTGCATCACTACATACACTATTTTCTAGAACATGGAGAAGGCAGGGTCTTCTGCTAGTAAGTGCATTGGGACCAATCCTGGGTATATGCTGAATATATAACTAAGAAGATGCTAAATTGTTAAGTCTTTATTTGAATAGGGTTAGTTCTAAGCAGCAAGGGACTTATTCCAGTATAATTGCAATGACTGCATTAAGACTGCCTTGTTATTAGTATGGATGTCCCTGCAAAGTGTTACTTATAAAAAAACAGACTCGTGACGTAAAGAAAAGGGGGCCATATTGTTGGAAAAAAAGTGAATATGTTCATTAAATTCTTGCACACACATCACACAAGCACTCAGTGGAGAGCTCCATAAATCTGATAAAGATGAAATCTGATGGAAAAACTTAAATCATACACATTTAGGCATATACTGTATAATGGCTATAAAATGGAGCTGGAAAATGAACACCCAAGAAACATAACACACTTTCCCCCATGTACTAAGTTTTCCAATTATTCGTAATAAAGATTTATATGAGCTCTTTGTAACTGCCAAAATTTCTTTCTAACATCATTCCCATTGCTAGGAAACCCTAACTCAAGCAGAGCTTTCTGTATCAAAGTGAAGCAATTATATTTATAATCCTTCCATTTTTTTTCCTAAAAAATAAGCAATTCACCAAATCATGCTGGTTATAGATGATCTTTTAGCTTTATCTGTTTTTAATATCGCAAATGTAGAAAGCCTGTTTTCATCAGCAGGCTCCCAGGTTTTTTGTGTCATGGATTATACTTCACAAATGATTTTAAATCATTCTATTTTCTTCCTATAATTATAATAACTGAATAAATATAAATTATCCACTAATTATAATAATCTTTGATCTCATTATAATTGTCTAAATCGCTTGTTTCATACATGGAGCTTCAAATCAACTCCCCCACAGGTCTAGTTCCAACATGTAGAGAACCTGCAGGTTGTTACACAGCTACAAATAATTCATATTTTATTAATTTTTTTTCTTTCCTCCTCCTGCCTGCATTTTTGCTCTGCCTGCCACCCAACATCAAATTTTCCTGGGCTTCTCTCCTAGCTCTCATTGTACCAGATCTTTTCCCCTGTCCTAGACCCATCTTTCTTTTTCTCAGATCCTTCCCTGTGTCTCAGTGTCCCAGGGCTTCTCCTTTCCTTGGCAGAAACATCTGCCACTTCCCTTGCCCTCAAGGCACTTCTTGTTCTTCTATAAAAAGGGTGACCATTCATCCCAGCTTGGTGGGAACAGTTCTGGATTTCAGAGACTGGTCCCAGCCAGTCGGTAAAAATTACAATGAGAGTCCCAGGCATGCAGCAGGGCAGGGAGGCAGAGCAGTATGTGAAAGAGGAAGCCCTATCAGACAGCTAAGTTGCCCTAAAATAGGTTAGCTTGATCAGTGAAATGGCCATTAAAAAGGGGAGATGATTTTCAATACCTGTGAAGTAAAGAACAATGGATCATTAACAGGCCATTGACTTGCTTGGCTGCCTGAATATTAATACCAATGCTGCACCCCGCCATCCTGCCACTGCCTCTGCCTGCAGCAGAGCTGACTTGTGGCATAGGGTCAGGGTCATGGATTTCACATGGTCCTATATGGTCTATAGAGTTATACGTGAACTGCTGGCAGCTCTGTCTCTTTAGCCCTGAGGTTCTCACAGAGAGCTGTCCATCATGTGTCCACCCCTGAAAATTTTGGAAACATACTTTCATGTAATCCAGTGACTCCGAGATTTCATGAGAGTAGACAAGGTTGTCTCTTCCACCCCCCTCCCCCCTGCTTCCCCCAATAAATCACAACCTCTCTTCCAAGCCTGGGTGAAAGACAGAGATGACATTCCTGCTTAGTGAAGAGTCAAAACCATTAACACATGCACTACTGAGATTATTCCAAGAAGCCTGGCCAATGCACCTGAATGGCACAATGTCCTGCATCAAAACCAATGCTTATGGGGTGACTAACTAATTAAGTAAGAAGTCACAGTACACAAAATTAATACAGAGTTCTGAGAACTCAATTGGCACACCTAGAAGCCTGTTGGAACAGGGATGGCAGCCTGTTGGCTGTAAGGAATACAGGGCAGTGTCACCTGGTCTTAGATTCAGGGTTTCAGTACTAGCTCTGCCATGAGCTTGCTGGATAGGTAAGACATCCTCCTTTTCCTTTTTCTTCTTTTATCTCTAAAATAAGGATCACAATCATGACTTTGTTTGCAAAGCATTCAGAGTTTTATTGAGGAAAGCTTCTGCATTCACTCTGGGTATTTCAATTTTGACAAAGAAGCAACTAGCATCAGGAGGGAGAGCTGGACCTCATATCCAATATAACTAGAAGTACCTCCTCTGCAGTTCTGAATCAGGTACCTAAGCTTCAGAGACAGTTGAAAGTCCAACACCCCTCCTCCCCAACCCTTTCCAGTGTTTGCTATTGCCAAGCTCCAAACAGATACCTGCTTAGCAGTGGGTTTTGTGACTCCTTTGGAGGTGCCCAGTTCTCATTTTCTAGTGTGCTTAAGTGATACATGTCCTTGGGTTGCACACCAGAACTTCACCGCATAAGAAGGCATTTCAGCAGCAACCACCCATGTTGGCAGACTATTATACTTCTACTATTAAACAGACTTATGACAAGTCTCTAGATGAACATCAAACCTTCCAATAGCTCCTCAGGGGCTAAAAATTTAAAAAGAAAAAAGTACAAGAACATGAATGCTTTTTTTGTGCATTGTTATTCCCTGCAGCTTTGTAGCTCATTTAGAATTGGTTGATGCCAGTGCCAACAAATGGTTTATCTTTAAACATACATACATATGGGGGTGGTTTCACCATCAAAAAGCATGTACTGCTTAACTAGTAATTCAGTATTCCAACTGCACGTATAATAGATGCTCATGATATTTGGTAAACTGCTCTAAACATTCCTTTAGAAAAACCCTGGCTCAGCAGCATACTGTGAATATATTAATATATGTGCTAATGTACTGCCACCCAGTGGAATCTGAGTCTGGTTTATCAGAACTTGTTCTGAATAGCTGCACTTGTAACCTGCAGGCTCTCATCATCCTCTAGGTATATGACAAGAACTGGAGGTGGCAATAAAGAAAATAGGAGCACGTGAAACAAATTATACCAAAGTATCATATTAGCAAGGGTTGAAATAGCATTAATTATAGTTGAATGCATTGTGAAAAAGAAAAGAAATAGCATTAATTATAGTTGAAAGCATTGTGGAAAAGAAAAGAAAAGAACCTATGGCTTATTTTATTCAGTAAGGCTAAATACAAGTCTGTTTAGCGCGGGACTAGGCTTTCTCAACCTCTGCTGAAGCCAAGGGAAGCTGAATGTACTTAGTCACTCAAGGATCAGGACCTAAAAGAAACCCCATTATAATTTTTAATTCATAGTTAAATCTCAAGTATCCCTAACACACCAGATGTTACCAATAATATTTATTTCTAATACCCTGTCTTTTCTGATTGGGCAATTCCAAGCATAGTGTAGTGAAAACCAATAGAGAATTGTCCTGCTTATTTGAGATTATTATTGCTGTTATTGTCATCATTATTATTATCATTATTATCATTACATACCTCTCTGTCTACTTTTCTTCCCAATTTCTTCAGGATTTTCTTTGGCTCCCAAAGGTTTCCTTCCTTGGCATATTCATGTTTCTTTCTTTCTACAGCAATATGTACTGTATGGTAGAAAACAGACCAGTCTCCTGAAGGTACTTTTCCCACCAACCAGTACTGTAATGTGGGGTTGGCAAGTAGGGCGTGTACCCTAGCTGCCATGTAAGAGGAGAGGTACCAGAAGGACTGTGGAATGGAAAAACCTTACCCTAGTGCACTACTTCCCTTTGCCTCTGCTGTCTGCTGCCTCTTCAACACACACTGCTGGCACAGACAATGTGTGTCATAGGGTGCAGGGCTTTCTGGGAATTGTAGATTTGTAGAACGGCAGTGGAGTTTCCTCCTGCTAGGAGAGCAGAAAACAGACCCTAAATTTTTACTACCAAATACAGCATTTTTTTTTTTGCCCTCTGGATATGGGCTCCAGCTACAAAAGAGTGGGGTGAAAGAAACGAGGTGAAAGAAATTGGATGTCATTGCATGACACACACTTCCTGGGTCTCTGCTTGCTGCTGCTTCTGCACCTGTGATGAAGGGGGTGGTTCGGAGAAAGGAGGATGAGAAAATGGCTGCATGGGGTGCTTTCTCTTCCCCCCTCCCCCAGCAGCAGCAAACTCCATTGCCAACCTAGAAAACTACTGTTCTCACAAAGTGTCATACTCCATGACATTGCCCAGTAGGCAGAAGAAAGTGGGGAGGGGGAAGGGTAAGAGCCAGCTGCCCAGGGCAGATTTCTTTCATGTTATGCCTCTACCACCCACTCTATACATGGTCAATTTATGCACTGTTGTTTTATTAGTATCTCTTGCTAATGAAGTAAAAAACAAAACTTTTCTTTCTATTAAAGATGCAAAGGTATATGGAATAAAATTCAACACAAGCTTGCTAAAGGTAGATAGAGCTAGATGAATCTGATAATTTCTGTGATAGGACAACACATTTTCTAGACAAGGGAAATGGAGTTGCTCTAATCTTTCTGAACTTCAGTAAATTAGAAGCTATAGGTTAGCACTATAGGCCCTGGAGATCCTTGGTTACTATCTTCATCCATAATTTATGTAGGACCCATGGAGCTGGGACTGATAACTAACAGGGCATGTCAACACATTCATTAATGCACTCTTACTAATGTGCACTAAATTTAGTACCTCTTGGTGTTTGTACATGAGGGTGGAGGCTACTCTGACATGCTGTAACTACAGCACATTGGAGCAAATTCAATTAATCAAGTCTTCTGGAGCATGGTTATTACTGTACTCCAGCAGCCTCCTGTGTCTCATGTATCAGCATCCCCAAATTTCAAAATGGTCATGGGGGTGCTTTAACTAAGGCTTATTGAACAAGCTTTAGTTCAAGTGCCCCCCCCACCATTTTTAAGAATGGGGATGCTGATACACAAGATGCTGCAGCACTTTAATTAGAGCAGCCTTTCAGAGCCACTCTAATTAAAGCACTGCCCCTACACCCCCAGAGCACATGTAAAAGGCTTCCCTAATGCACAGTAGCAAAAGCACATGCTTTTTTAGTGATGGTTAATGCACAGCGGCATATTTTTACTGCACGTTAGGATATTAGCATGGCTTTTTACATAACACTTTAATGCACAGTAAAATAGGCTACTTCACATTAAGGCACGTATTTAGACATTCCCACAGAGTACTTCAAAGGTTGATCTGAGGACTGATCTTATTTAGTATATTCATTAATGGCTCTGGCTGGAAAACTAGGAAAGTGCTAATTAAATATGCTGATGACAAAGTTCACCGCCAATACAGAGGAAGGTGAGAATTACATACAGGAAGAAAGAGATGATCTAACAGAAATAAGATGATATTAGGTAGTACAATGTGCTAAGTCACCTATTAGAGATTAGGACTGTGAGAGGCTTCGGACAGAGCTTCGGAGAAGCTTTGGATGCTTCGGGGTCTGCAGAAGCACATCTGGGTCAAAGTGCCACCTCGTTCAGCTTCCTGAAGCAGTTTTGGAGCTTCCAAGGAGCAGTCTCAGAGATCCAGCCATAGGGTGTAATGGGGTAAACAATAAAATATTTATAACTTTGTTGGTTTTTTTCCAATTTGGACAAAATTTTCAAAGATGGTATACTCTGCAGAGAGAATAAATTCTACTAAGTTTCAAGAAGATGGGTGCAGGGGTTTGGGGGATACAGCACCCCAAATTCTTGAAAGCAAAACTCATGTCACATCTAGGCATTACAACATAGGGTGGTGAAAACTGCAGAGCTGGTAGCTCTTACTGAGGCCACTAAGTTTGCCAAGTTTCAAGACAATCGGTGCAGGGGTTTGGGGGGAACTGCCCCTCAAGCTGTGGACAAGCAAAACTCGTGCCATGGGTGCTTGTGGGACTGATTGTCTCTGTCTTGGTGCGGGGAGGGGAGACACCCTGCAGATGGAGGCAGAAACCTGGTCTGGGGCTCTGGATTGGATTGCGGCCACCAGAAGTGGCTGGATCTGAAGCCAGATTGGATCGCTGCCGACTCCACGGGCTTATTATAGACTAAACAAGGATTTGTGCTATCATCAGTCATCCATTGGAAATGACAGAATAGGAGACAAACCTGAGTGTATTGGTCAACCATAAACCATGACCATATTCATCGTCATGAATATGGTCATGGTTTATGGTTGGAGGCCATGAAACTAGCAAATACATTCCCAGAATGCAAGTGATAATGTTTTTTCAGTAGAAAGAGGAAAGTATTAATGCCAATGCAAAAACACATTGGTAAAACATTTTCTGGAAAGCTGTGAACAATTCTAGTCACCCAGGATCAAGAAAGATGAACTAAAACTGGAGTAGGACTACTAATACGCTCAGTAGAATGGAAAACTTACCATAAAGGAAAAAACTAAGAACATAGTTTGCAGAACTTACCAACCAAATGTTGGAAAAAGATTTGATTGAACTTTGTAAATACAGTGTGGGAAGGATGCTGGGGGGAAGAAGAACTATTTACACCAAAGGATAATAGGCACAAGACCAAATGGGTATAAATTAGTCACTAATAAATTCAGGCTAGAAATCAGAAGATTTCCAAGTACAAAGGAATGCAATTCTGGAATAGCCTTCCAATAGGAGATAGTTTTAATACAGAGCTTGATAAACCTATGAATTGGATCACATGGTGTGACTGCATGAAGTAGCAGGCATCTGGACTTGGTGACTTAGAAGATCTCATCCAGTTTTATGTTCTTACGTATTCTTAACTGTCAATCACTACATCACACGCTGAACAAACCATTGTGTATCTCAGTATCACCTTCTAGTCGCATCTTCCTACCTGCAGATCTTGGTTCTTCTTTCACTCTCGCTGCTGTAAATTTGATTGCTCATTGTAAAATCTGAAGTACCTTTACTGGAGCTGATAGAATTATACTGGTGTAAACCATAGCATCCATTGGAGAAGAGACAGATTTTTAGTTTGCATCCTTTCTGGTTGTAAATTGACGTGTCTGAACCAGACACATTGTTATGATTTAATATTTATAACTGCAGTAGTGGCCAGAGAGTCCAACTGGGATGCTGCACAAACACATTTCCTCCTCTGAAGAGCATATAAGTGGAGATTTATTCTTGCATTATTACACAGCTACTGAATTATATGTTCTGTCTCCTGATGCACCACTGTACAAAATGAATTTCATTCCTGAATCTTTCTGTACATTAAAAAAAAGAGTCTCCACAGCATCTTTTCCCCACCTATCCTGTCAATTAGTTTCGTTTTGTACATTTCCTTCCTTACATTCCCATACTGGCTATGCTTTTGTTTAATTTCTGATTAAATATAGTGAATGCCTTTTTAAAGTAAGTGTGTGGCAGTACAAAATGGCATTCTTAAGATTTCAGGAGAGGTAATTTTTTTCTTGATATCTGTAGTCTGTAATCTGAATCTGTAGTCTGGATGGATCCTGCCTTGAAACTGACCTTGTGAAGTCCTTTCCAGCTCCACATTCCTACGATCCTAGATGGTACAAATCAGTACAGCAGATGTATAGCAAGTCACCCCATCCCAAGGCCATGAACAAACAAATTATAGTGAATGAAAACAGAGTGGGAAAAGGAAGGGTCTGTGGTACCTGTCTGCTCTTACCCTATAGTAAATGGAAGTTCATCTGCAGAAGCTTAAACCCTGATTCATAAAAGCTTAAACAGCCTCAGGTTAGCTTCTGTTTACTGTGGGGTAAGAGCAGGTTACTGCAGAGTAGCTGATGCATGCTAAGTCTCCCTGCCTGTCAGCTTGTTGCGATTTGTTCTCTGGTCCATACTCTGAGGTACACTGGCCAGACTACAGGAGGAGATGCACCCTGAAGGGGACTACTCTGTGCCTGCCTGGATCCAACCATTTCTCTGTTACCAGTTTCCCCACTTTCCTCACTGTGAAAATCACATACAAATTTTTCTTACTTTTCCCTTTCCATTTTTGTCTTTTAGCTTGCAAAATCTTTGAGAGAGGACCATGTATTCTTATCTTTTTGTATAGCACTTGGCAAATAGGGCCCTGCTCCTGACTAGAGACTCCAGTTATATTAATTATTACTATCCCAGACCACTAACAAGGAATGTGAAAGGACACAGCTCTCTAGCATGGTCCATTCTTTTTACAGCACATATATATGTAAATCCCTCAACAGCACTTCCTTCTAAGTCACAATTCAGAATTGCAAAAATATGGGCATCACCTCCAATGGTAGTAATTCCAGATGTTCCCAATGAAACTGTTCTTGTGAAAACTGTCAAGTAACTGCTTTTGTTGGGAGAAGGGCCACTTAATCATAAGACATTAAATTTGGATACATTTGGGCTGGGATTCCATAATAACTAGCCAAGATTTGAATCCTTGGCTTGCACATTTTCTACCCAGATAACAACTTCTATTTGATATTTGAATTTTTCCTCCATCCTGGGGAAACTCCTTGGGAAACTCTTTGAGAAGATCCTCAAGGAGCACATCTGTGATGGGCCGGCTTCAGGGATGATGCTCAAGGGCAACCAGCACGGTTTCATTAGGGGCAGGTCATGTCAGACCAACCTGATTGCCTTCTATGATCAGATCACAAAGGCAATGGATGCAGGTGTCGCTGTGGATGTAGTCTTTCTTGACTTCAGCAAGGCCTTTGACACTGTCTCCCACCCCGTTCTCATTAAAAAACTAGGCAACTGTGGCATTGATGCCTACACAGTCAGATGGATTGCAGATTGGCTCAAGGGTCATACTCAGAGGGTGGTGGTGGATGGGTCATATTCAGCCTAGGAGGAAGTGGGCAGCGGAGTCCCCCAGGGCTCGGTTCTTGGGCCCACGCTGTTCAATTTCTTCATCAGCGATTTGGACAATGGGGTGAAATGCAACCTGTTTAAATTCGCTGATGATACCAAAATTTGGGGTGAGGTGAGCACGCTAGTAGGGAGGGAAAGA
>NW_017728906.1:91366606-91384842 GCF_001723895.1 Crocodylus porosus | reverse complement strand
TTTCAATACTGACAAGTGCAGGCTGCTGCACTTGGGCAGTAGAAACCAGCAGCACACTTATAGAATGGGAAACGCCCTTCTTGAGAGCACAGCAGCAGAAAGAGATCTTGGAGTCATTACTGACTCCAAGATGAACAGGGGCCGACAATGCGAGGCCACGGTTGGCAGGACTAACCGGACCTTGTCATGCATCCACAGGTGCATCTCAAGTACAGCCAGGGAGGTGATCCTCCCCCTCTACGCAACACTGGTCAGGCCACAGCTGGAGTACTGCGTCCAGTTCTGTACGGCCCATTTCAGGAGGGATGTGGACAACATTGAAAGGGTCCAGAGGAGGGCCACCCGCATGATCCGGGGACAACAGGGCAAACCCTACAATGAGAGACTGCGGGACCTGAACCTGTTCAGCCTGTGCAAGAGAAGGCTGAGGGGGGACCTGGCAACCGTCTATAAACTCACTAGGGGGGACAAGAAGGGTTTGGGGGAGACGCTGTTTCTCCTAGCGCCCCCTGGCATGACAAGGAACAATAGACACAAATTATTGGAGAGTAGGTTTAGATTAGACATCCGCAAGAACTACCTCACAGTTAGGGCGGCTAGGAGCTGGAACCAACTTCCAAGGGAAGTGGTGCTGGCTCCTACCCTGGGGATCTTTAAGAAGATGCTTGATGCCTACCTGGCTGGACTCATTTGAGTCCAGTTTTTTTTTCTCCCGCCCAGACAGGGGGTCGGACTTGAAGATCTACAAAGTCCCTTCCGACCCTACGTCTATAATTATATGATTCTATGATCCTGAATAAGAATGATTAGTTAAAATCTACACAAAACAAAAAAAGTGAACCAACAAATCAGAAATTTTAATTTCTAAGGTTTTTTCCAGAGCCACAAATATTAACTTATTTTTACTCTATTTAACTCATATTTCAAAATGAAAAGTTATTTTGAATTGGGAAACCAGAATTTTGCACTTCAAAACATGTTGAAATGGGATCCTTCAACAATTTTAGATTTTCTTTTTCAGAATGTTATTGAATCAAGAAAGGTGTCATTACCAGCCGCCTTCAAGGAAACATTTTCAGTTTGTCAGGAAAATAGCTGACTGAAAAATCTCAACCAGCTTAGATAGTTAACTCTGTTTGCTGAAATAGTTAACCAATATTTGGGGCTGTTGCTGTTCAGAAGAGAAATTGGTGATGAAGTTGGGTTCTTCCTAGTGTTTTTTACTAACAAGAAATGTACATAAAATCCTGTTTTCCAGATTCCACTTGAAGCTCAGTGGTTAATATTGTTTCTTTAGTATCCCCAACCCTGCCAGCCAAAGCAGCCTGAGCTATCAGTCTAAATTTAAAGAACAGTAAATCACTGTTGTGCCACTGAATCAGTAGACCAACCCTTAATTTACAGAAATAAGAAACATGGTCAAAACTAAATTCATTTAAATTAATTCACCTAAGGAAGGGACATTTCGAGGGGCTAGATATGTTTAAGTCAGCAGACACAAATGATCTTCATCCAAGGGTGCTGAAGGAATTGACCAGCATCGTAGCAGAACCATTGGCGCAGTTGTTTGAGCACTCATGGCACTCCAGACAGGTCCCAAAGGATAGGAAAAGGGCCAATGTGGTCCCTATTTTCAAGAAGTGGAGAAAGGATGATCCAGGTACCTATAGGTCATTGAGCCTCACCTCTATGCTTAGGGAAACCTTTGAAAAAATTATTAAGGATCACATTTGGGGCAGTCCATTAGAAAAAATAATGCTGAAGGGCAACCAACGTGGCTTCATAGCAGGTATATCCTGCCTGCCTGACTAATCTTGTTTCTTTTCATGACTAGGTCACAAATTGTTTAGATGTAGGAGCTGAGGTAGATGTCATTTACTTTGATTTTTAAAAGGTCTTTGATACAGTGTTGCATCCCATTCTTACAAATAAATTAAGCTGTTGTGACATAGATTATTACATGGTCAGGTGGGTGGAGAATTGGCTTATGGGACTCACCCAGAGCATGGTGGTGGACAGGTCATTTTCAGCCTGGAAAAATGAGGGCAGTAGAGTTCCCCAAGGTTCAGTCCTCGGACCAGTGCTGTTCAATATCTTCATCAGTGACTTGAATGAGGGTGTGGAAAGCCCTCTGTCCAAATTTGCAGACAACACCAAATTATGGGGCAAAGTAAATACACTGGAGGGCAGGGAGTGGATTCAGGCAGGTTTGGAGAGATTGGGAAAGTGGGCAGATCAGAATAGGATGCAGTTTAACAAAGACAAGTGCAAAATGCTGCATCTAGGGGGAAAGAATCATCAACACACCTACAGCCTGGAAGGTGACTTTCTAAGCAGCACAGCAACAGAAAGGGATCTCGGAGTCATAGTTGACTTCAAAATGAACATGAGTCGTCAATGTAATCAAGTGATAAGTAAAGCCAACCGCACTCTTTCATGCATTAGCAGGTGCATTATGAACAGGTCTAAGGAGATGATACTTCCCCTCTATGTGGCATTGGTAAGACCACAGCTGGAGTACTGTCCAGTTCTGGGCACTGCACTTCAAGAGGGATGTGGATAATCTTGAGATGGTCCAGAGGAGGGCTACTCATATGGTTAAGGGTCTTCAGGTAAGAACCTGCAAGGAGAGATTGAGGAATCTGAATCTCTTCAGCCTCAGCAAAAGAAGTCTGAGAGAGGATCTTGTAGCAATCTACAGATTCATTGGGTGGGGAGGGGGCAGCAAGGGAATAGGGGACACTGTTTACCAGGGCTCTGCTTGGGGTTGCTAGGAACAATGCCCATAAACTGATGGAGAGCAGATTTAGATTAGACATTAGGAAAAATGTATTTACAGTTGAGGGTTGCCAAAATCTGGAATGGGCTTCCAAGGGAGGTGGTGTTGTCCCCTACGTTGGAGGTCTTTAAGAAAAGACTAGACAAGCACCTAGCTGGGGTCATTTGATCCCAGCGCTCTTTCCTGCCCAGGGCAGGGGGTCAGATTTGATGATCTACTAAGGTCCCTTCCAACCCTAAAAATCTATGACACCTATGAAATCTATTAATTTAATTATTTCAAGGGCTGTTGAAACTTTGCTCCTTTGTCTAAAAATGGTCTGGTTGTCAAAACTGCTGAGTATAAGTGGATCACAACAACTTCCAGACATCAGGAAAACATTCTTTACAGTGAGGGTCGCTAAAATATGGTATAGGCTTCCAAGGGAGGTGGTGCTGTCCCCTTCCTTAGAGGTGCTTAAAAGGAGATTGGACAAACACCTGGCTGGGGTCATCTGACCCCAGCACTCTTTCCTGCCTGGGGAAGGGGTGTTGGACTCGATGGTCTAATAGGTCCCTTCTAATCCTAACAACTATGAAACTATGAAACTTTAGTAGGATTAAAAAATCAAGCCAAAATACAAACCAACACCTAACATTTAGTGCATTATATTAACCAAAAACATTACATTACTTCTGTGTTCCTTAATGTATTTGTACTTGAGGAAAAATGTATCTTCAGGGTTGTCCCAAGCAACAGTCCCATTCAAATACTGACATAGTAATGAAGTGCTGTCACTTAACACAGCTGAATTCTGTTGCAACTCAATGATTCATATAATAATGAAACTACCACTACAACCATTGAAGTAGTTTTTATATGCAATACATGCAAAACAGAAACTCATAGTGAATGATGGAATTGTGACCGGCACCTAATATAGTATATATTTTATACTAACACATTTGTCACAGAAACAAGAAACAAAACATGTAGGCATTATTTTGATGCAAGCTTGATGATTTCTGAATTCATTTGCAGTCATATGCAAACAGAAGAGTACTTTGAACCCTAAAATAATAATACCTCACTGGGGCAGGGCACTGTTCGTGTCTGTCACTTTAAGACCTGAGCCAAGCAGCCAGCAAGTGTTTGATTGCAGCAGCCATTTTAGATCCTTGGCTGCCTATATAAACAGATCAGTTCCCTGCTGGCAGGCCAGGCAGCAAGGCTTCATGTATCATCTTGGAGGTAAGAGAGGAGCTGTAGGGGATGGCTAGGAGGCTCCTGGTCCTGAGCATGACCTAAAACTGCACCCTGCTGGGAGTGGGTGGGGCTCTCAGTGATGCAGGAGCCCCCAGAAAATGCCAGGCCAGTTACCACCCTGGTGAAAGGCAGGTTGGGGTGCCTTAAACCCAGCTCCCACAACCAGGTGGGTCACCCACTAGTACGGCCCGAAAGTAGACCCAGGAGTGAGAGTGGGGCTAAAGGCTCAGAGGCCTGACTGAGAGTACCCTTGACTGGTCAATGCTGGGGCCAGGGCCAGAATGGTCAAAAGGGCCAGGGGCCCACCGCGAGGGACACCCAGAGCTGAGGGCCTGGGGTTCCAATTGGCCTTGGAGGCAAGACCAGGGCCTGTGTGGCCACTCCCAAGATGGGTAGTAGTTTCAGAGAGCTAGGCAGCCCTGAATGAGGGTGGGGTAGGCCACCTGAGTGGAGGCATCCAGTTGGGGTCCAGTAGGGGCATCCAGCTGGAGGATTCTGGGGACCAGTATGGGACTGGTGAAATTAACATCAGTGGATGCCATCTGTGAGGCATGGGCTGTGGTGTAGGGGAGGTACGGAGCCACAGACAGCGTCCCCTGGCATCAGGTCAAAAAAAAATGGGCAGTCTCCTGCCTAATTAAGATAATTAATTAGATAACAACAAGGTGTGGCAGGAAAGAAGCTGGCAGTTGGCCCAGAAACAGGTGGGCGAGCCAAAGGCAAAGTGGCCCTGAGAAGGCCCCCTGCTACATTCACTTTTACTTAAGAAGTTTAAATGTGCTGTTAACTTAGGCACAAATGAATTTATTTAAGGTCACAGTAGAATGTCTCCTGAATTCCTTAAAAAATATTTCTGGACTTCTCTGATTCTATTGTTTTGTGAATCAACTATTGTTTTCTAAAAAAGTATTATTTTCCTGAATCATGGGGCTAGAGTCTTGCAGGATGCAGAAAAACTGCCAATCCTTGATTTTCACAGGACTGGAGAGTTTCCAGCATTTTAGAGAATTTTAGGCCCACAGAAGAAAAGAACTAATTGATTTAGTGTGGTGTAAGTGCTTATGGATTTTAAACAGTTTTACGGTCTAAGTTTTATATGACAATAAATAACAATTTTATTGTCCAGGTAAACAGGCTTAATCATGCAAATAAGGGCTCAGTGGATCATCATCTTTGTCACCATATGCTACCTAAAAATCATAAAGCCCAGCAAAAAGAAAAAGATGCTGGGAAAACATTATCATCTTCCTATTGCTGCTTGATGCATTTAAAAAATGTAATCCTCTAAAAGTCATTTTAGAAATTAAAGAAAGCTTCTCAAATCTAGATTTTTTGCCTATTGTTTCAAACAGGCAAATTCAGCTCTCAAGTTTTTCTGTGTCCTGTCTCTGTTCCTGTGCAAAATGTATTAGAAAGTCCACAGCTGAAGCCCTGTCCACACAGATGCCAACCTTCATTGGTTTGAAAAATATCTTCATCAAGAAATTGGTTTGAATAAAATAGAAATACTACCTTAGGCTCCTAATATACATTCCAGATAGAGTTTCAGTATAACAGATCTGTGGGGGGGAAGAGAGAGAAATATCATTAACGCTTACTGCTTCCATTTCTTCATCATGTTATGAATATTTAAAGAATCTTTTATGTCCTGGGTCATCCACACAACTCTCACTGGAAGGGCATTTTGCTTTGCATTCAGAAGAACAAAGTTATAGATGTGGGGGGCTCAGAAAGGACAACTGCTTTGGAACACCTTTTGCATGGGGCCTACCAGATGGCCAAAGGTATAATTTTATGTAACACTAATCACTGAGCCCTACCATCAGATTGCTGTCCTCTGGGTGAGGTGTGTTGCAGATCACCCCGATGCACAAGGGACCCAAACTACAGGGTAAACCGCTTCAAGATTCTACCTCGCCCTCTTCCAAATCCTGTGATATCCGTATCTGAGGCACATCTTAAGTTAATTTTTATAGTGAACAAAATACAACGTAATTCATTGGCGATGCATAGGGGGTGCACACGGGTGCACATGCATCCCCTGAGCATGGTGGTGCACCCTGTATGAAAAGGCGCTGGCAACACTGTTGGTGGCACCTGTGTACTGTCACCACTTGCCACCCCCCCCCGCTGCTGACACCACCAGTGGTGTTTGTAGGCAGTCAGCAATTGCCGCTGGCCACTGCCAATGCTGCTGGTAGCATCTGTGGATGGTTGCTGACCCCTGGTCTGTACTCACATGCCCCTGCCCCTCCCTGCCGCTGACAGTGCCAGTGGCATCTGCAGGAGCTCCCTGGTTATTGGCACAGCGCTCCCCCTGCTGCCAGCGCCGCTGTGCCCCCCCATCACTGGGAGCACACATTGTTCATGACATA
Source organism: Crocodylus porosus (assembly GCF_001723895.1). Taxonomy (NCBI): domain Eukaryota; kingdom Metazoa; phylum Chordata; order Crocodylia; family Crocodylidae; genus Crocodylus; species Crocodylus porosus. The sequence continues at coordinate 91,378,443 of NW_017728906.1, read as the reverse complement.
ATTCATCCAGTCCTACCAATGTATGATATTCCCTACAATATGTTTTCAAACAGTGTGGGACATACCATATTTTTCACACACAACCTATCCCCAAACAAGACATTCACCTTGTTATGAGAAAGCTGAATGAAGAAAAAAAAATCCCAGTCATGGCTGAATCCTGATTGCAGTGGCTGTGCATGTGAGAGGGTTAACACAGAAGCTCTGACTAAAGAATGAACTCTAACGCTTCCCTTTCCGAGGCTGATGGAGGGAGAAGTGTGGCAGCAGCCATCTTGCAGCAGCATCTCCCTGCTTCTATTCCTGCATATTTCTATTCCAGCAACGAAAAAGCTTACCCACTTAAGAATGCAGCCTGGTTTTGGAGGACTAGTTATTGGGAAAGAAGTATGTGTAGTATGCAAGAAAGTACAGTAGCTAAAATTGAAAGATAATTTTATTATAATTCCCTTCTCTCCTTCATTTTCGTTTGCTAATAGCCTTCTGGACAAAATAGCTCACCTTTTTGTTTGAAGCCTTCCATATTTTTTCTCTGTTCAGGAGTGAATTATTAATACATAACAAAATCTTTAAAATAAATCTAATTTTCAATGAGTCTATAGTAAAAAAAAATGGCTGAATTTTGAAACTCAGAGAAAGATCTCTCAAATTGTTGCAATTTCTTTTCAGTTGAAATTTTTTTTTTATTTAGAAAAATTGGGATGTGTACAAAAATGATCTGCTGAGCAAACAGCAAACAACTGCATTGAGCTATAAGCTGAGTAGATCAGGAGAGATGCATTATACATGTAGGCACAGCTTGGGCAGTGCACATTCCAAATGAGTTTCTTTTGAACCTGAAACTTCTTACCTCAGTCATCCACGTCCTTTTTTGTTCCCTACAGATGCAGTGTGGCGTGTGTTTTCACCTTCCATTCTAATTTGTCAGTCCAAGAATACTGACATCTTTGATCAGAGACTTGGCTGTCAGACTGCTTTCCCAGACTTTCTGAGTGGTGGGGTCTACAAGGATCTCTTGTGCACGGCCCTATCTGGTTCTTACAGACAGTCTCTGTGAGTCTTATCCTGTGGGAAGCAATTTTATAAGTGTCTCACCAGCCTCACCAGTGCTGCTAGTAAGTGCACGCTTGCTGAAGTGTACATATAGTAATGCTGAAGCTAAAGACATATACTTTTCAGAGCAGCAGTAGCAGTAAAAAAAAATCTGAAGACACCTATCTGTGCCTCCAAAACATGAATATTTGTGGAATTCATTCATGTTTTTCTTTCCTTCAATCCTTTACCTGTTTTTTCCATAAAAATAAGTTTCCAAAATAGAAAAGTAAATAAAAACTATATTAATATAACTTCAGAATCAGAAAGTTACAATAATAGTGTGTTAAAATAACCTTGTTGGTTTATTCCCTATAAATTATTGTAGATAACCTAGGGAACACTCCAATACTGTAGGAATGTTTTATAGCCATCTAAGGCAATTTGCAAATTCCAGACATCACCACAGCATGTGGTATTTTTTTCCCTTGAAATTTGAAAATCAACTAATTTGTGTTTATTTTGTCAGCTCTTGGTAAGACACTGCAAAGTATAAGTAAAAGGATCTTTCCTTTGAGAAGAAAACCTCTCAGGCCATGTTGTACCTTACCGTTTCCTGGATTGCAGTAGGGATCTTATGGTGAAAACACATGCTACCTTTCATCACCTTTGGGCTGTCATAGAAAGGCCAAAAAGTCAGACATCCATGCCCCTTGTCATGCCACAAATGCAGCCACAACAAAGGTCGTATCAATTTGTGCAGCTACTTAGCAGCAGATCTGTTTGCCTTATGACATGAGAGCATAGGCAGCCCAGAACTGCCTACACTCTCCAGTCACCTCAGGCAGGTGTGCTGGGAGCTCAAGGGGCCTGATCCTGCACTCTCTGCGAATCCCCACCTAGGACTGGGCCCCTCAAGCCCCAGAAGTGCCTGGCCATCTTTCCTTTCTTACGGAGACGTGCTTTGGGAAATGTTGGGGCATGTTTCCATAAGTGGGGAAAGCTGTTTCCCCACCTACAGAGATGCACTCTCAGAATCTCCAGGATGCGTCTCTGTAAGTGGGGTAAGCTAGAGTTTCCTTGTTTTCAGAGATGCATTCCTGGCACCTCCCCTTACAAAGAAGTATCCCAGAGATCCCAGGGGTATGTCTCTGTAAGCAGGGAAACCCAAGTGGGGGGTGCACAGGACCAGGCCCCTCAAGGCCCAGGAGAATACAGCACCCATTATACCACAGTGTCAATAAGCGGGACAATGGCCAAAATGAATTTCAACCAGTGAAGTGGATCAGCTGTGCCAGGATACATCCCAGTACAGGTGATCTGATTCATTTGGTGGCATTTATGTCTAGCATTAAACAGTGACCATTTTCTCTTGTGGGTACCAGTGGGCCAATATCCTTTATTTTCCCTTTAGTCTATACATGCAACTACAATTAAAGTATATGTAATTAGTAAATCTGCCCATTCATGATTGTCCCAGGGCCATTCAGGCAAGAGAGCCCCGAGCTGCACCCTGGGAGCTCTGGGGATGGGGGCCATGTATAAAAACAAAAAAACAAGAAAGTTACTTACCTGCAGTAGGATGCACAATGCTGTGGGAACAAAGAGTAGAGCCCACATGGGCTATAAGCTGAGCCTTTATCCAGCTGAAGCTGGCTGGTGACATCACGGGCAATCACCAGCTGGCAGAAATAAGAAGGATCACCACAGGAGGAGCGAGGAGAGCAGGAGAGGTGGCGGAGGCTCTCCACACAGGTGGCAGCCAGTGCCTGTATAGTGAGGAAAGATCTAGCCAGGGAGTAGCTGCAGGGACGGCAGGGTCTCCCTGCTCGGGCAATGGAGAACAATGAAGAACTCGAGCCCTGAGGACTGAGGGGCACTGGGGGCAGAACACTGCAGGCAATGCCAAGGGCAAGCAGCACCACAAGCGGCACTCAGCTGCATGAAGGAAGCAACAGCCCAGAAGAGACGATGGGTCATCTTCCTGAATACTCCCAAGTACTGGGTACAGGAGACAGGTTGGCAGTAGCAGAGGCGAAGAAACTCCCAGGGAAGGGCGTCAAGGGGACCCCATCGAATCTTGACAGTGGGGCTGATGGAACAGCCCAATAGGCCACCCAGACCCTTATTTTGTTCTGTACATTTTTATTTTCCCCCTTTTTGTGGGGTGGTGATGAGGCATGTAGGCCTCATGAATCGAGTGTCTTAATCTTGAAGGGCCCCAGCACAGGGAAGTGAGGGTAACCGAGGAATGCTGGCATTGTGGCTTCCTTCCTTGTTTTGTTTTGCATTCCTTTTTTTTTGTTTCCCCTTTTCTCTGGTAGTCCCAGAGGGGGTAGAGACCTGGTTTATGCAACTAATAGGCCTGGGGGCCACCACAGGCATAAAACACTCGGGACACAAAACCCCAGGGAGGCATCAAGGTCAAGGAAACATCTTCCCCGGAGGGACGGCCGCCTCAGACCAGGTGTCCCACCAGAGGTTGGTGTAAGGCTGGGGTGTAGTAGCAGTGGAGTCCCACAAACGGCCATGAAGCGGAGCGCCCACCCCTGAGGGACCTCCAGCAGCCCGCACCCCCACTGGTAGTACATTCAAAGTCGTGGCAGGTGAGTTTAGGGGCAGCCACCTACATCAGGGGCTGCACAAAGCATCAATACATCCATCACCGGCCGGTCGGGCCAAGGCGGTGCATGAATTGGTGTTCAAGGCGAGGCAGGCACAAAGATTCATACATAAAGATATGAATATGTAATATACACCTCATACATGTAGATATCCATATCTTCAAATAAAGACATGAACCATGATTTTTAGCAAGATTAGGAGATGAGTCTTTCTAGTTGTTAAGTTAGCAGGTTCTAAGTACCTTGACTGGAATGCTCTCCTGACTTTGACTCCATCCCAGTTGCAGTTGCTGGCAGGACACAATAAACTGATTTCTTAACTTGCTACACTGAATGGTTTATGGTGACTGAAAACTCCAAGACCTCAAAACCAGTGATAAACTGAAACTTTAGCAAGTGAAGATCTTAAATAACTAGGGGCTGAGTTTCAAAGATCAAAAATGAAAAAAGTCAAGATTTTACACACCAACCAATAGAAACAATAGTTATATCATAAAAAATTAAAATGTTTGAAGTAGCTATCCTATAGCTAGACACATTTTAACTTGGGCTGCTTGCAAATGATGTTGTCCATTGGTGAAACAGAAGATAAATCACATTTTCAATTCTCACTGCCAGTGAACTTGCAAATAAAAGTTCTTAAATGGAATATTGAACATCAATCATCCTAATGATAACTGAAGAGCTACTTACACTCTGCTGCCAGAAGCTTACTTGACTTTCCCTTCCTTATCCTTGAATCTGTAAGTATAAAAATAAGCAAACAGCACAGAACAGAAAATTATTCTAGAAAGGGTACTCATCAGCTTCCAATATCAAATTCAATTAAATTCTTACCATCTTCTTGGATAATTTATCAATATCTATATAAAATTATCAATTTTTAAGGCAAGTATAAAAATCACCCCATATTCTAACCTGGATATATTCAGTTTTGAAAGGTTCCTGAGTATTTTTCACCTTTTAAAATTCATTTTCTCATAGGCTCGCTCTCTATATATAGTATACTATACACAGATAGAGAGAGAGAGCACACCTGTGGAAAGAATGTGTGTATATACACAGAGGATCTTTAAACATCTTTATGCATATAAATACCAAAAGTCTAAGTGGAAGACTACATTATAAATTAAGAGGCTGCAACATTTTATTTAAACTAGACAAATCTGGTTAAGAATACATATAAGCATTTCAAACAAGTAAACATCTGTGTAGTTCAAAAGCAACACTGACTTATTTATTGTAAGACTGGTTACAGATGCAAATTCTGTCAGCGAAGTTTTGATGCAGAATAATCTTAGAGCCAATCTGTACTAAATATGATGAACTTGCAATGCAATGTGGGCACAACTTTAATAATATTCACATGGAAGATCTATCAAACTCTCCTATAATTAGGTTTCTGTTCAATAAGAGGAAGTGTTAGGACTATAATCTTGGAATGTCTCCAATGTAATCATACACTAGCCATAGACCCATAGGCCAATTTAAACATATTTGACAGCAAACACCATCACAGGACTATTTTGTATAACAGTAAATACATTATTATAGTCTCCAAAAATATAGCAAAGGGCTTCTTCAGCTCTGTTTTCCCTAAATATAGGACAAATTTACCCCTGATTTTCTTTTATTTCTGTTTTTCAAAGAGTAATTTCCTAACATAACCAATATACTGCCATACCTTTCCCTCACCCACCCAGTTACCTGAATCAGTTAGCCCATTTGTTAAAAGAAACATATAAAGCTAAGTCATTGCTTGATGGTAAAGTGATACAATCTTTACTTAATCTATTTACCAGTTAAAAATGTAAACTTTGGTGCTATCTTACTGGGCACTTACAGGCCAAATGTGCAAATGTTACAAAATGCAGTAATTGTACTCTTATTGGAGACATATGAAAGCCCCTAAAAGTATCAGAGACTGGCAATACAAAGTATTTTAAAAGGTGGTTATCTGCTAGAACCAAAGTGTTACAATTGTACCATAAACATTTGGGATTTTTAATTTGTAGAATCCCTGCAGTATATGAGCTTCTATAGTGCAGTTGACTGTGTTTTATCATGTTGCAGAAAGGATTTCTGGCCTCTTTTCCAGCATCTAAAACACACTCAAAATAAATAAGTAACATTCAGTATTCATGAAAAAATTATTTGAAAAAAATTGTCGGGGGTCAACAGCTAAGATTTTAAAAAGTGTGAGCATGATATTTTCCATCTGAAAAGATTCCTAAAAGAAGCTAGCAGGTATGCAGAGGACATAGGAATTGTGACATATTTTAAGTCACTGTTGTAGCACCTGAAAACTCAAGTTTGGCTCCTAAATTTATGGCTTACTTGACAAGAAGAAAAGGATGTCACATTTAATAAAATACAATGAAGTTTTTTTCAAGTATGCATGTCTTGTCCTTTCTTCCTTCCTTCCAAGCTTTATATCTTTTAACATATCACTTCTATGTAAACTGTGTTTGAATTATAATGTGAAAGGCAAGGAAGTCTCAGGGTAATATCTTTTATTGAACCAAGTAGTAGGCCTGTGAGAAGCAGCTAATATTCACTTTGGATTCAGATTTGGATGATTCAGGGGACAGTGATTCGATTTGGTGATTCACATCACTGTCCTGAATTGAATCTGATTTGGAGATTTGGCCGCTGCCAAACTGGATAGGCCCCAACACCTGCCCGCTCTCCCAGCCCCTGCCCTCCTGGATGCCCTGCCTGGCCACAGCTCCTGGTTCTTTAGAAAAAAAAAGCCCCAAACTCACCGGCTGCTGCCAGGTGTGTGTGGGGGGGTAATACCCCTGCCCTGCACTGCATAGGGGCTCTGCCAAAAGCCCCCAGAGACCCCGAGGCTGCTGTAATGGCTAGTGAGTGAGGAATTTTTTTTGTAAATGAACTGGGAGCTGGGGTAGGCGGAGCAGCCGTGGTGGGGCTGGGACAGTGGGTGGGGGTTGGGGGCTCATGGCAGAGCTCCCCATGCAGCGTGGGGCAGTGGGTGTAGTGGGGATCACCCCCTTGCCCAGAAGCACCCAGTGAGTGGGGGCTTTTTTTTTTTTTTAAAGACCCAGGAGCTGGGGCCAGGCAGGGTAGCCATGGTGGGGGGGGAGGGGCTGGGGCTGAGAGAGTGAGCAGGGGTCCGGTGCGCTCAGAGGAGCTGAGGAAGCAGGCAGTGGGGGTAAGATATCACTCTTACACTATCAGTTTAATTACAAGACATCTTGTGTATATTTTGACAGCAGCCCAGAATACTTATTCATATCCTGTCTTTTTAGGTAAAACATCAAAACAATATGGCACACCTGACTGAACCTAAATGGACTCATATGTTCCCTATGTTGGTGGTAGGTATTTGGATACTCAAGATAACACTGTGGTACAAAAGAGATGTGTCATTTTGATAAACTCCAGTAAATTAACATAGCTTTTCTACAGATAATTTAAATCTCTTAGGCACTCTTTTGGCATCTCATTTCTGTCCAGTAAAGCATTTAGACATTTACTTGACTTTAAGAACACACTTCAGCTCCACTGACTCAAGCATGGCCTTAAATACTTTGTTGAATAGGGGTGGGCTTAGGCTCTGCTTCTGGGTATACCATGAACTGCCTATAACTTGGTAAGGCTGAGCAATTAGGCTTCTAGCTCACACCTAAACCCCATTGTCATCTACACACTGGGTATTTCCTCATTTATCTTACTGGGGTGGAAGAGGGAGAGCACACCTATCTAAGCACAAAACAAAGGATCTGTTGGTTGTTTCCCCTTATGCAATAACCCAGTTGTTAGATAATTCACCCAGGACTTCACAGACACATCTCCCACATCCTGGGTGTGTACTCTAACTACTACACTATCAGACAAAAGTGAAGGACAGACACCAACCCCTTCCCTTGTGTTTTGGGAAAAAGGGCTGGCATAGGAACCTCTTTCTAGGGGAGGTATCAGAGCTGTGAATTCTAATTGGAGACAGATGACTCCCTGAAGCCCAGAGGAAGGCAGCTAGTATCCCCCTCTTCCCAGTTTGTCCTGTTAGCTAGCTAATGCAACTCCATTTTCAGTGTGCTAGAGTCGGTGAATCCCATTCACCTAACTCACTCCATGCATTGTTTGGGGAACCTACATACCTAACTTGAGATTACATACTTCACTCGATTCTACTAGTTTGCAAGACATGTAAAAGTGAGCTAGTGCCCCCTTCTGTGCTGTATGGGTAAAGATCCATCATTCCTCAATATTTATACAATAGTAAACCCAATTCAACCCCTTGCCTTTTAGGACAGCCCCAATTTTGTTGGAATATTTACCTTTGAACACCCATGCTTCATTCTTTCTCCATTTCTAGGCAGCCAAGCTAAGACTGTTTTGGCCTGAAAGTCAATCCAGTCAGCCTTCCAAACCAGAGCTGTTTGACAAGAATAACAAGCCTGTAATGAGAAAACTAGGTGATGAAAATAACAATGATTTCAAGCATTTACATTTGGTGACAGGTTTCGCTGGTGTACTCTGCAAAAGCTGAGTATTCCAACTGTGGTGAAAACGAGTACTATAACCAGACCACTGGGATGTGCCATGACTGTCCCCAGTGCCAGCCTGGAGAAGAACCTTACATGGTAAGTTCAGATTCTCATAATCTTGTTGTAAAATTCCAGCCCCAGAAATGGCATATGAAAAGATGACTTACAAAAACAAATGTATTATTCATAATGGGATTGGTGGAAGTGCAGTTTAGTGTCTGTGTACACTGCTAAACACAAGCAATTATGGATCTCAGTGTGCTTACCATCTATCATACAAAAGCACTCTGGGGCTGAGCTGACCAAAATGCAAGTTGAGATCTGTGGCTAAAAGCTGTTGTACAATTCAGATCTTGTCTTTGAAGCAAGCATGTCGTAGAACAAATATGTTGTTAATTTTTCAGAGATGGCAATGATTTATAACATGGTTCTTTTATTTTAATATTAAAAAGAAAGGGTCAAGAACCTCAGACAACAATCCAGCAAACAGCTGAACATATACATAGTTAACTTAAATTGTATGGGACTGCTCGTGTGTTTTGCTGGACCAGGGTTTCACTCATTTATACTTCAGTAAATCACATAAAGCAATATTTTAAAACAGGTCCAGTATAAAAATATCCCTCACACACAATTTTGGCAGTGCATTCTCACCTCAGTTCTTGTATATCAGCTGGCCAGCTATTTAAAAACTGGCATTAATGCTGCAGCTCTTGTGTGATGAATAGCTTGAAATGCTTTCTGACTCCCCACATAGAGAGTTTAATTTTGCTCTCCTGCTCAGATAGTTTGGCATCAAAGAAACTTGGAAGCCTCTGCAACATTTTAAATTACAGTTCCCAAATACCCATTTAATTTACTGTAGATAATTGTGGCATATTAAAAAACAAATTACTGAAATCCTGTTTGGTTTTAATAGGCTAAACATCCTATTGTAAGAATTTTGCACAGTTGCTAATCCTGATTAAATATGTTTGTAATAACCAGTTGGTATTAGTTTTATTTAATCAAAATTTAATGCTCATCTGGGAAATTTGAATTCAGGGGTTACCCAGTTTCATGCAAATGTTGCCTTTGTGAAGCGTCATCTGGCTTCTTCCCTACACATCAGTGAAGAGACCACTGACATTTCTGCTGGAGTCATTAGGTTTGCCCATATTTTTTTGCTTTACTCTGTAATCCAAAGTATCCAATTTCATTGTCATCATTTTTTAGATGAGATGTACATGAAACTCACTTTAAAATCTGTCAGAAATACAATATAAGTGGCAGAAGATGTCACTTCTTGGAAATACAAGACTGTGTCTTTCCTCTTCTCCCCTTCCACATCATTCCACAGCCTGTGTAATACAGATAACAAGAGACTGAACCACAAACCTGGTTCTCCTATTTCTCAGCATCACAAAGCCAGAGGGTAGGGGGTATACTGTGAATGCTCTTTTTTCCTAGAAGGTAATGCAAAACGCAGTTCTGTGATCTATCATACAGACATGTGGATATGGCACCAAAGATGAAGACTATGGCTGCATTCCTTGTCCATCTGAGAAGTTTTCTAAAGGAGGTTACCAGATATGCAGGCGCCACAAAGACTGTGAGGGATTTTTTCGAGCTACTGTCATGACACCTGGTGATAAAGAGAATGATGCGGAGTGTGGGCCTTGTCTTCCTGGGTAAGAATTTAACTATGGATCTTTGCTCTATAAAATTGTTGTTCAGAGTACTCAAAATGCCTGTTCTGGTTCAAAACCCCTGACCTCCTCCTTTCTTTGCCTGCCTGGTTATATTTGCATTTATGGTTGGTGACAGGTATTGGTAAGTACAATATCTGTTAGGTATAATTTACAGTCTATGCATAAATAACAGATGCCAATATCTGAACTTGATTGGAGATTTTAGTAGCAATAAATGCCATTAATACCATGAAAATGCAAAGGACTGGAGAAATATTTTAGAAGGAAAGAGTCTCTCTATATAAGACCAGATAGCAAGCTGGGTACTCTGCAGGGTTTAGTAGCACAGTAGTTTAAAAGGCTACTAAAATCATAAGAACTTCTACCACTCTCTCTAGTTCAAAAGCAATATTATTCTGTGGCTGGTGCTTGATACAAGACCAGATTTCATTTAATAAGTCCATCTTGGAATCAAAGATGCACTGAAAACAGGCGGCACAATCCTGAAATAAAATAATAGAACAGTTACCAAATTACATTTCTGAAAGATGTTCTCACAGATACCTAAGTGCCTACATATACAAGCATGCAATGATTTTTTTTTTAAATGTTGTTTTAACTGGCTAAATAAGTTGCCCCAGGGCTCAAGTAAGGGTGAGCAAAGCTCACTTGTACTGAGATTTGTGAAAGTAACAGCTCAAAACTTAGTCGTGAGTCTAAAAAAATAGCATGGTTGAGCTCCATGTTTATCTTACTCCACTAATTTTATACAAAATCTCCCTGAAATGTTATAGGTAAGAAAATTTTTCCTACCTACAAAATCACCCTGAAATATAAAAGTTTCTTCTTTCTTATGATCAGCCCAAGAAGTTGATCCTCGGTAGCTATGGGAAGCTATGCTAACTCAGAGCTGCTCTCAGACCAAAATAGCTGGAGTGAAATAAACTCTTCCACACCTAATCCTAAACTTGACCTCCTAAGCAAGTGCAGTCAGAGAGTATATGACAGCTTTTGGCCATGGAGCAGCAACTTTTTTAAGGAGTAAACCTCAAGGGGCTGTTCCACCAATGTGGCAGTAAGTATGGGCAATAATTTGCAACAGTAGAATGCACTTAAGTAACATAAAACATACAAATCCCAAGATTACATGCCAAATTCTGTGGTCATTACTTGGAACTACATCCTGCCATGAATATTTGAAAAGAATTATATTTCTGATGGATTCTGATGAAACATCAATGGCACAATATGGCTTCATTTAATTAGCAGATCTCTGCCAGCTGCTACAGTGGTTCCTTTAAAATACATGAGATAATGATATAACTTTACCTCTGAATTAACACTATTACCTACAGCTAGTATTAGTGAAGTCAGAGGCCTTCTGTGTGACGCCATGAGCCAGTCAGACCTTCCATATGCTTAGTTTCATAGTTAGTAGGGTTGGAAGGGACCTGAGCAGATCGAGTCCGACCCCCTGCCATGGCAGGAAAGAGTACTGGGGTCAAACGACCCCAGCAAAGTGTTCGTCTAGCCTTCTCTTAAAGACCCCCAGGATAGGAGCCTGCACCACTTCTCTTGGAAGTTGGTTCCAGATCCTAGCTGCCCTGACTGTGAAGTAGCGCCTCCTGATGTCTAGTCTGAATCTACCCTCTACCAGCTTGTGACCGTTATTTCTAGTCACTCCTGGCAGTGCTCGGGGGAACAGGGACTCCCCCAGTGCCTGCTGGTCCCCCCTGACTAGTTTATAACAGGCCACTAGATCCCCTCTCAGCCTTCTCTTGTGGAGGCTGAATAGTTTCAGGTCCCATAGTCTCTTCTTGTAGGGTCTGCCCTGCTGCCCCCGATCATGTGAGTAGCCCTCCTCTGGACCATCTCCATGTTGTTCACATCCCTCTTGAAGTGCAGTGCCCAGAACTGGGCCTGACCAGTGCCGCATAGAGGGGGAGGATCACCTCCTTGGACCTGCTTGAGATGCATCTGTGGATGCATGACAAGGT
>NW_017728906.1:91363274-91365966 GCF_001723895.1 Crocodylus porosus | reverse complement strand
CCTCAGTACTCTAGGGTGGAGATCGTCTGGACCAGCTGATTTGAATACATCCAGTCCCTCCAGAAGTTCCCTAACTAGTTCCTCAGTAACACTTAACCTAGGTGCGCCTCCCCTGGGATCTGAAGGGGGCCCAGAGTGGGGGTGGCTGTTCCAGTCCCTGCTTAGGAAAATGCAGGCAAAGAAATCATTAAATAAGACAGCTTTGTTGTCTGGTGTGACGACCACATTTCCTAACATGTCTTGCAGGGGCCCCATGTTACCCAGAACTTTCTTTTTGCCCCCTATGTATTTAAAAAAGGACTTCTTGTTGTCCTTGATCCGGGAAGCTAGTCCCAGTTCCATCTCCACCTTGGCCTTCCTGACTGCCCCCCTGCATCCCTGAGCAACCTCAGTATAATCCTCCCTGGTGATAGCCCCTGCCTTCCATTGGGTGTATACCTCCCTTTTAGCTAGGAGACATTCCCAGATGCTTTTGGTGCGCTATGGGGGCTTTTGCTCCCTCCTGTCCCCTTTGATCCATGTTGGGATTACTTCCCTTTGGGCTTGGAGGATCATCTCCTTAAGGAGTGACCACTCTTCTTGGACAGCCAACTCCCCTCCCCTTCAGGACCTCAGTGCTTCCCTGACTATTCTCCTTAGCTCATTGAAGTCTGCCCTCCTGAAATCTAGGACTGCTGCCTTGCTGTAGGCCTTTGCCAGCCGTATACGTAAAATGGGAATTATCATACTGACGTACTTAGGTGGGTTGTAAAAGTTAGAGCGAGATCCAAAGAGAGAGAGACTTGGGCGAGATTTACCTGCCTAAATCCAAAATTACAATCCTGAAGGCCCCTGCTCAGCTGGTGCCTAATCCCAGCAGTATTTAAACTCCCCTCAGGCACATCAATTTTAAACCTTAATGTTACCCAAGCGCCTAAAATTCTGCTTTTGTGCACATATAGAAATTCCTGTCTTGACAGGACTGATCAGCTTGGCACATATTTTATGCTTAACCCTGGTAGCAATCCAAAACTAGATGGTTCCTCTGCATCAGGCATTCTCAAGCAAGCAAAACAGATCCACGTCCTCACAAAAATTTTGATCTAACCTGTCCCTTAGTTCAGTTGAAGCCCATTACTTCTTGTCCTACACCAATAGAAGTGGAAAACAATACATTACCTCCTCTTTTACATACCTGCAGATGGTCATCATGTCTCCCTTTAGTCTTCTCTTTTGAAGTCTGAAAAAAATAATTCTTTCAAATCAAATTCTTTCATATTGTTTCCTCAAAGGTGATATATTTTTGACTCCTGACCACTTTCATTACTCTGTAGACTCTAACTGGTCTGAATATTTAAATGGTACTCAAAACTGAGGCCTTATTTACACTGAGTAGAGTGGAAAGATCACTTCACATACCTTATATATAACAATTTTGTTTAAATCCACGATGATTCTTTAACTCTTGGATCATTCTCTTCTTCCTACAATTAGTGCTATTATCTGATAAATTGTTCCAATAGCATCCAAGTACTTGTTGTATAGCAAAACAACACGAAAAATATTTCTGCCATTTAAAGTTCATAGGAATGGTTATAGATTCATAGGGTGCATTCACACATGCGCTTGCAGCAGGTTAAATAGAAATGGTGCAAATTGAGCTGGGGCTTTTTGCCTCAGTGCAAATGCTTATACGTGCACTTTGTTGTGGAGCAAATTGTGCCACTTGGGGCAAAATAACTCTGCCTGGCTCCTCCTGGATCTGCAGCCAGAGAGAGCGAGAGCCCAAGACCAGCGCCTGTCCTGGCCCCAGCAGTATAAAAAGCTGCCCTGGCAAGTAGGTTAGGGCTACTAACTCTCAGGAGCATCTGGGACCCAGCCAACTGGTACCTGGGAACACTACCCTTTGTGCTAGATGGACTGCTGAAGCAGCCCTGAGAGTTCCCTGCACCCTCTACCCACTGCAGTGGTCTGGCAGTGGGGCTTCTGCCTGGCTGTGACCTGCTGCTACCTGCCAGAACCAGATGAGGATTGCACAGCCAGTAGAGGCATCTGCCCCTCTGGGGCAGCTGCCAGTGGGCTGTGGCTGCAGGGTTGGCCTCTGTGTGGCACATGTGTGCCCCTACCTGGCCATCTGGGCAGCTATTGCCTGAAAGATGTTCCAGGTGTGGTGGCCTGCTTTGAACTGTTAAAGCATGTTCTTCTGGCCCCAACTGGCCAGGAGGTCAGCCACAGCCAGCTGGGTCCAAGGTGACAGCTCTGAGCAGGTAGGGTCCTGCCACTGGCCTCCCTAGCAGGAATTCTGGTGTTCCCTGTTGGAAAACTGTAAAATCCCCAATAAAAAAATCCCAAAGTCACCCTGTAAAATACCCCCAAATCCATGTTTCTCCACGATTAAAACAAAACACCACTATAAAGAGAGAGAGACAGAGACAGAGATCAGTTGGACAATGTTTTATTGATATATGTACAGTGTTAAAGCAAGTCTCTTATCATAATAATAAAGTGAACTCTAAATACATATTTCATGAATTCATGAATATATATTTTGCTGCCCTCCCACAGGGGCAATGGCCCCCATACAGGGCTTACAGCCCCCCAACAGGGGCCAAATGGCCCCTGCAGGGGTTACCAGCCCCCCGACAAGGCCCACATGCCCCAACCCAGCCCCCTGATTGCTGCCCCACCGGGCTCCATCCCCCACCAGCTGCTG
>NW_017728906.1:91352450-91362945 GCF_001723895.1 Crocodylus porosus | reverse complement strand
CAGTGGGGGGCAGAAGGGCCTGGGCTGGGGCTGCCCGGCACTGGGGCAGGGCCCCAGTCAGCCGCACGGCAGCTATAACTGCCAGTAAGTGCCAGGGAGGGGGAGGGGGTTGGATTTTTTTAAACTATGGAGTGTCTGGCAGGGGAAGGGGCTGGGCAGGGAAGTGATCGGGGGTGTCGGGGGTAGGTGGGGGTAGGGCTAGGCAGGTCAGGGATCAGGGGGCTGGGGGAATAGGCAGGGCTGGTGGCAAACTTTCAGTGCAGGGAACATTTTTTCATTCCCACACATGCCTCTGGCCCAGTCTCAAAGGGGTCTGAGGTGGGGCAAGAAGCATGTGCGCGCTCATCTGGACGTGCCCACACAGTCATACATGTTAGGGGCTGGAAGGGGCCTCATTAGATCATTGGGTCCAGCTCCCCCACACTAGGGCAGGAAAGACTGCTGGGGTCAGATGATCCCATCAAGGTGTGTGTCGAGTCATTTTTTTTAAAGATCTCCAGGGTAGGTGATTGCACTGCCTCTGGGGGAGTCTGTTCCATCGAATCATGAAGAAGTTTCTCCTACTTCTGATGCAACTGGAGATCTTTCTTCAAATATAAATGAGCCATTACATGCCTTCTTGCACCCTCCTCAGTTCTTGTTTTGAGAACAAAAGTATATGCTTTCATGCAATGTCACAGTGAAGAAACGAGAGATATTTCATCAGCTTGAATTGATTAGCTGGAGGAAGGATTGTTTATCTTTTTTAAACCGCAGGGGCTTTCGGCTCTGAATCCAGACTATCCCATATTTATCTTTATGGAGCTGTATGTAGCTTTGGCCTGCCATTCTCATTTGTGGTTTGGCAGTAATTCCCAGTTTATTCATTACATGCTCCACAGTGCATTATTATGTGGCACTGATACCCCACAAAAGAATAAATATGAAGCTTTTCTTCCAAGGTAAGGGTGGAGATGTCACCTGGAGACAAGTACATAAAAAGAGAAGAGCCAGGGTAAATCTTTAAAAAAAAGGGAACAAAAAATTTCCAGCATAACACACCTCAACTCACTTGGATATGTTCAAGGCACCTTCATGTCTCAAGATACTTTGTTTACTGTATTTTTATTATGAGCTTCCCCAGTGCAGGTCTACAGAAGCTTAACTGAGTATGACAAAACTAGAGTAAAATTAATGACTGAAAACACCATGTTTGATTTAGTAAAGAGAGCATCTTCTACACACAAGGACTACTACTGTTTCTTTGAAACTTCTCTCTCAATATTACTCCAGATATGAGAGAAAACTTTAAACAATGACACTATTAAAATTTCCATCAGTTTTAGAAGACATTGATTTTAAAGAGTCAAATATTTTCTGTTGATATCTTTTGCTGGACTAACCATAGAACTGGAAGAAATGGTAGACAAGATTTTGGGAACAAAGTGCCTTTCCTCAGTCTCTCTCCCAATTAAATATTTGGGCTAATAAAAAATACCACCCACCAAAAATCCTTGCCTTTTGTGGATTTCCTACACCATCATGGCTACAACAACACTGTAAGCCTACTACACTTATTTAAAAGTAATTCTGTATAGCGGCAGACCAAAGGAAATATAAAATCATAATCTAACAAAGTAGATTATAGCTTATGAAAGCTTGTGACTCTCCAAAGCAGTTACTCTATAAAGGTGCCACCCTGCCCTGCCTTCCACCTAATTTCAGACTAAAACTGTTAACTACCTCATTCTAGTCATGGGAGATTTGTGACTGAGCTTGCCATAGGTATGATCATTTGGGTTATTTGCATCAAGTCCAAAAAAGTTAGAAACGTTTGAAAATCTTAGGCAACTGGCAGGTTAGTGTTGTTCTTAACACTAATTCAAGATTAGGGTGGGTAATTGAACAGGAGCACTAAGCTACTTGTTCCTTCTCCTTTTATATAATGGAAGTAGCAGCACAGTAATTATTTGCATAGCTTTTAATTACTTTTCATCAAATGGTCAGGGGAAAAGTAATTTATTTACTATATAAGGAAAGCTATATGGTTATACCAAGATTTTAAGGTCATTCACCTTAACTGTTGAAAGTACTTGTTTCTGGTACCTTTTTGTCTAACACTCGTATAGGGCGCCTATACATGTGCAGTGAGGCTGCTCTGACACACTGTAATTACAGCCCACAGGACTCCGGCGTCATGTGTATCAGTGTTCCCACGCTGAAAAATGGTGGTGGGAGCGCTTTAACTAAATCTGTTCAATGAGCTTTAGTTAAAGTGCCCCAGCTGCCATTTTTCAGCATGGGGGTGCTGAAATACATGACTCTCTGGGTGCTTTACCTAGAGAGGCTCTTGGAGCTGCTCTAATTAAAGTGCTCCCTTCATAAATGCTGATGAAGTCGTGTGTGTGTGTGTGTGTGTGTGTGTGTGTGTGTGTGTGTGTGTGTAGGTGCTGTCACCCATATGGCGATCTATGTTGAACCATTATAGTAGCTTTTGGCTATGGACCAGTAACTTTAAAAGTAAACTATAAGATATGACAATGAGCAGGCATTTGCCATTGCATGAACTATTAACAAAAATCCCAGAATGCCTATTTTTGAACTTTGCTTACTGATTTCAACAATAATTTCTGAGTGTACATGTTTACAGAAAAAGGTCATGTTCACATACATAGACAGATATGATAAACTTACACATTCAGGAATAGCTATTTGGACCAGTGCATTACAACATAAAGTTAGATACATAAAGACATATTAACTAAAAAAAAAAGGCATATTTTTTATATATGCAGCCCAGTTATCCCAAGAGACTTTAAGCAAATCAAAACTCTCACTTAGAGGCTATATATAAACCATCCGCTGCACTGAACTTTGTGGAATAGTGTAAACCGACGCCAAGCTTTTTGTCACTGTGGGCTACTATTTATGACCCAGCCCCTACTGTGGGCTGCAGCCCCACACTGTCTTTGTGATCAGCAGATGCTATGAAGGGAATAGAGAGAAAAGGCAGGTATCAGGACCCTGGTGATCCCTCCTCTGCTGCAGCAGAGAGCATAAACCGAACACTGCAGGAGTTTGACCCCTGAGGGCACCTCTTCTGCTGCTGTGGCTGGAGGATGCTGTCGAGTCCCTGAGCTGTCACCTGCTAGATACATTTTTTATGGGCCAGATCTGGCCTGCAGGCCATAGATTGCTGACCCCTGGTGTAACCCATAATCTAGCTTTTCCTGCAGTTTTTTTCTAGTCATTATTAGTGGCTCATTTAAATTTCTATTTTTTCCTCTTTAGTTGGGGAGATTATTCTTACGCCTCATACACAGACAACTAAGTAACTAAATCCAACTGGTGGCTGTGCCTGGAAAATTACTGCTAAAAAAATACTGTCCTTGTTTAGAAAGCTTCATTTCAGAACTGCAGCTTAAAAACTCACCAGGCAGAATAATGTTGTTTTAGGCAACAATATCACTTCTTGTCATGTAGGCTTAGCGGTTGATTAACTGCCTATATGGGGGATGGGAAGAAAAGAAAGACTCTCTCTATTTAGCTAAAAAAAACAAAAGCAGATGTCATCAAATTGATTATAAAGGTTTTTAAAAAATGATTTTATCTCAGAATAATTGGTTGCTATTCAACTGTACTTCACTGCAACTCATTTATGTTATTTTGCCTGCCTTGCCCTTCATTGTAGTTACTACATGTTGGAAAACAGGCCCAGGAACATATATGGAATGGTTTGCTACTCATGTTTGTTGGCGCCTCCCAATACCAAGGAATGTAAGTGTTCTTTAATTTCTATTTTTAAAATTCATTTTCATTTTGAATTTCCATAATTTTATCTGATTTGGACTTGGATTCATGCAAATCAAAAATACGAGTCAGCCACCAGTAAGGCCTTTTCTGCTTCCAACCATATCACCCTGCAGATAAAGCTAGTACTGAACTTTGCGGGGCAATTAAACAACTCAGTCTTGATTTAGCTATTTTTCTGCTGTGTTTTGCTTTTAATTTCCTAAAACAGGCCTGTATGATTGATTATCCTTATTTAACTGGATAATCTCTTTGGGTTGCATATTTTAAGGACTAGCCTTAAAATAGCTTCCAGGCTGTTCTGAGAACGCTGTCCTGGAATACAGACAACACTGGAATTCCCACTACAGGCAAGTGCCGAATAGCTGCTCCTTTTCTGTGCTCACTTCCTTCAAGATAGGCAAAAGCAGGGTTGGTTAGTAAGTAATAAACTAGGGAAAAGATATATCCCTACTCAGAATCATTTCATTAGTTTGGCATAAGAGAGTTGCTGACATCTAAACTGCAATCATGGCGAGACAACTAAACATGAGACGCTGCTACATGCAAGTAGAAGAGCAGTCTGGTTTTATACGTCCTTCTGTCAAGAAGCTCTCATTCGTTAACTGTAAAAAGATGACTAATCCAGTGGGGTGCTCATGCTGCCAATTCATCCCTCAGCCTTTGAGACCAGAATGTCTTCTTTTCTTGGGGACAGAGAAGCATGGCAGGGGTGAAGGAGGGAAGAAAGGTGGAAGCTGTCTTGGTGCAGTGCAGCGAGTGAGTCCAAACTGAGTGGAACCTCTCTCCAAATCCAGGAGAGAGGAGGGGGGAAAAGAATAATAAACCAAAAAAGAAAACACAGAGAAGAGTCCCACTCAACCACAGGCTCAGGATAAAGGCACACAGCATTTTCCTGTCAGGCAGATAAATAAGATTGGCTCACAAATCTTGGTTTTTTGAAAGTATATAGCAGCAATACACACTTCGTTTGATTTTAATGTTGGAATTGAAACACAGCTGCCTGGACACTTATAGTACCACAGGTAGCAGTTACCTAAGTAACAAATTATGACTTCTAAGGAGCAAGCAAAACACGTTGCATGTTTAAAATACGTTTTGAGCTTTGATGCAAGAGGTGAGATTGTACCTACACTAGGGGAGTATATCAAGGGCTCGGTGAGCAATGGTTCACCAGGGCACCTGAGGGGAAAACCAGGAGTAATGGCTGCAAACTCCTGGAAAATCGATTCAGGCTCAACATTAGGAAAAACTTCTTCACAGTCAGGGTGTCCAGACTGTGGAATAAGCTCCCTCCAGAGGTAGTGCAATCACCTACCCCGGAAATCTTCAAGAGCAGACTAGACAGTCACCTTGCTGGGGTCACCTGACCCCCCCAGTTATCTTTCCTGCTTGGTGCAGGGGGCTGGATTCAACGATCTTCTGAGGTCCCTTCCAGCCTTACAGTCTATGCATTGTTGTGATGAGCTGTACAGCTCTATTAGGTGCCACCAGTTTTGTTTTTTTTACCACCAGCAGCAGTAGTACAGCCATCTAGGTGCCACCTTCAACTCCTTCGTGTTCGGTGGGGAGGGCAGGGAGATGATTTCTTCAAGTACAATGCCCTGAGGCTTAGCAAGGAACCTCTAGATAGTCTAAAAACTATTGCTTAACATTTGCTTTTGGAGAATATTTGGCAGGTATAATACCAACATGCCTAATTTTGGGAGAAAAATATGTATTGCACAACTTATAACCACATATGTTATGAACTTGACAAAGGCAACAATAAATGAGCAAAGTGCATGTGTTATTGGTGGGAGTGGCAAGTGGATAAATCTACGAAGAAATCAAGTGTAGGAGAAAACATTCATCTTCATATGAATAAATATTAACACATTAACAAATTCCTGTGAACCCAACCACCCGTTTGCCCATTGAAAAGCATGTAAACAAGTGTTAGTTTTTCTAAACCCACTTTGTTTGTATGCTGATCCCTTTAGTTATGTAGACCAGGTATTTTTTATAAGCACCTAACTCTGAATATTGTTGTGATACTTTTGCCTTATGCATTCATAAATAACGACTTATACTCTCAATGGAAAATCAGGTTTCTTCTTGGAATCTCTTGAAGGGCTCATGATCTCTAGGGCAGGCAACATAAAATGTAGTAAGAGCAAATGTTCAGAAAGAACACATCTTTATCGCAGTTTACCCTGAGATCAGCTTATCTCGGTCAGCCTACAGGGACCTTTACAAATATTGACACATAACTGTAGAGCTGTTTGGTCATACAGTTTTCTAATCTGTGTGTGTCTGATTTGCCTAATCACCGTAATCTGAAGAGAATGTTATTGTGAGCTCGCTGCTGTCTTTATTCTGATGGATAATATGAGCTGTCAACTGGGGTTGGCTCCTGCACGTTAAGGTTTCAAATTTTGTGCTAGCAACAAACATGGTGCCACTATTTCTCACGCCCTTTAGTTTACAACCAGAAGTCTATTATTTTACATGAAGAAAGGGAAACAAGATTTAAAAATCCCACTAAAATTGGATCTGTAAAACAGTTTAAAGGAAAAGTGTTTATGAAAATATTTTTAAACCTTCTATTTCCTCATCCTCCTCAACACTCTTGTTTTCTCCCAACTGTCCCTAGAATAGATGCCATATGTTGTATAGTAAGAGAATCACACTCCCTACTTCCAAGTTCAATTTTTAGACACAGCTTTAAAAATGTATACAGAATAAGCCATTTTAGACACCTGTAGATTTAAATTGCAGAAAAAGCAATAGCCATTTATTAATTATCTTGATTTGAGTATTAAAGACATTACTTAAACTAATTTAAGCATGCCTGTAAATTCAAGATGCCCTCAACTTTTCCTGTCTTGTAAATGCTCCTGACATTGTTACTCAGAGCTTGCCATCAGCCTTTACTAAGCTGTGAGCGTCTCAGAAAGTCTTGTTACAATACTCTATACTCTGGGCTCCTTGCCTCTAGCTGACAGGACCTAGCCAGTTTCAGATCTGCTAATAACTGCTGCCCTACATGTTGGGCAATTTTTGATTGCCAAATATGCTCACTACATGCAGCTTAGACTATATTAAAGATATTCTGTGGCCAAAAGCCTTGCTGACCTATAGGAAAGGAAAGAGGGTTGGAGAAAGTATAAAAATTATGGAAGCCAGGATACAGAAAGAAAAAAGACCAAAAAGATGATGCTTGACTTTTTAGAAATTCAACCTTCAGCCATCTGATAGTTCATTCCACCTGTGCCTTTCTATTAAATTCATAATACCAATATCATAGAAAGGGGTTACTTACTAATGCTCTTCTTTCAGAACATCATCTCTGCATATTCGTACTGGTGGGATTGGTATCGCTTACCATTTAGCTGCAAATTAGCTCCAGCTACCCCATGGAGAATTCTGATGTTGAAGAAGGCATCGTCATTTTCTTTCATAATGTCAGACTTATTGTCTTGAGACTTCAAACAAATGGGCAAGGAATATGACTAGGCAGAGGGGACTGTCAAAGAACAGCAGTTTCTGAGGCCCCTGATAGACATTAAAGTAAATGTGCGTAGGATCTGATGTGGGATCCCAATAGTTGTGTTTCCTGCCATGACACACGTGCTATATTGCCAGTGCAGGGGAAGCCTGATCCTGGGCTGATCAGAGCTCATCAGCTTTAGGAGCACACAATGAGCTCCCCCAGTTGGGAGCTCCAGTCAGCTGATGGGGTTTCCTGCTCCGGGAGTGTGTGGTACAGTCACCTGGCTGGGAGTCCCAACCAGCCACGGGGCACTCCTAGCCTCTGGAGCACGCAGGAGTCTTGAAAAGCTCTACAGGTTGCAAGAACTGGCCATGCATTTCATCGAAAGTGTGATAGGAATGAACCACAAAGTTATTTCATATACCTGCCAGAAAATGGCAGCTGCCCTAGAGTTATTCTCTCTCTTCTCTCCAAGCTGCATTTTGAGTTTGTGTTGGAGTCTTGTTTAACAAACCTCTTGGGATCTTGGGTCAGCAGTTAATGGAAGTATATATTTACAGACAGCTAGTCAGAAGGCATTATTCTCCTAGCCACAGCTGCAATTCACAGACGTAAGGAAATACAGGTCAATACCAGTTAATCACATTTTAAATGTAATGTCTGTCCGGGACCAGGCAAAGAGTCGAGGATTTTTTGTGATATCTTTTAACGGACCAGTTGTGAAATTGGGAAAGCTGTTAGACAAACTTTCGGACATCAGCTGTTCTTCTTTAGGTCTAACGAAGAAGCAGACCCAGCCTTCATGCAAATGCAAGCATTCTTCTTGGAGGGATGGAGGAGAGCTGTGAACTAGGAATGAAGAGGTGTTATAAGGAGCCATTCCTAACCCAAAGTAGACAAGGCAATCTCATTAGTGGCAAATAGCTCTGATATTTAGCTCAACCTGGGTCTGCCTCTTACAGGGCACTTGATGTGCAAAAGCTTGTCCAACAGCTCTCCCAAGTACATGGTTGGTCTGATAAAAGATATCACAGAAAACCCTCACTTCTCCTACATTCCTGGATCATCACAGCCATAACACTCTAACCCTACTAGTTTCCGGCAAGTAACTTCTATTTCAAGTAGCTTCCATCTATTCCAACTTGTGTAAAACTCATAAGCCATATGAACCCCTAGGAGGGTGGCCCAAGGAGAGGCAGGTGAACAGGGACTGCAAAAATCCCCAAAGAAGCAACAGCACTGAACAACCCTCCGTGACAGACTGTTTTGCTTCAAATAATAGACCTTCAAACAACAGTTGTGCCAAGTCTATGTATAAAACAGAAGGCTTCTTCCAGATTAGTTGGCCATCTTTTGAGATATCCAGGTGCCTGAACTGCAAAGGTGTAAAACAAACCTTAGGCACTACGTAGGATGTTGGCCTTTAGAAGACAGAAACAGAAATGCCTGAAAATTGGTATAAGGATATTTTGCCTAAATTGCATTTCTCATATGGACTAATATGTAGAGGATTTGCCATTTGACCTGTATTTCATTACATCTGTGGATCGCAGCCACGGCTAGAATACTGCCTTCTGGCTACCTGTCTGTACATATATACACCCACAAATAGCAGACCCGAGGTCCCAAGAGGTTTGTAAAACAAGACTCCAACACAAACTCCAAATCCAACCTGGAGAGAAAAGAGAATAACCCTGGGGCAGCTGCTGTTCTCTGGCAAATAAAAGCTTTTCTGTACGTAGCTCCCTTATTGTTCAAAGTTTGGTAGTTGCCACTGAAGTTCACAAGTAAAAGGAAAAATAATAACAAACTTTGCTGCAACAAGCTGTGGGCAGGTGAGCAGTCTACTTCAGGGTTCTGTTTAGATAGTTAAATCCAACGTGTAAATATTTTTTGTCAAAAGTGGTTGACTGAGCTAACATTAGAAGCTCCTTTTGAGTTTTTCTTTTTAGTTTACCATGTCTTACCCTACGAACGTGCAAGAGCAAAACCCCTTCAAATGTTTTTTCTGACCTGAAGGCAGTGACACTCAACTGTCAGGAGAAAGGAAGGAGCGTGGATTCCAGTTCCTGCTCTCAGACATATTCCTGACTTTTATCCAGCTGTTGAGTGTAAAATGCACTAATAGACAAAGGACTAGAAACAAGTTATACCAGCCAAGTGCCCCAACTGCTGGACCAAGACTGTCCAACTTCTAAGTGGCCAAGGGCTGAAGGGCCAGCAGGCCACACCATCAGGCACTGCATTCCCATGAGCTGCTCCAGGGCGAGTCCTGGTTCCCCAAGACTGCACACCATGCAGATGCCCCCCTACCACTGCACTGTGTCCCCACACCCATCTCACTGCTGCACTGCATGGCCCCAGGCTCATCCTCAGCTCCCCCAGCTGTGTTGCAATCCACTGTCCCAACTCCTGTGGCAGGTGCAGGCAGTGAAAGCTGGAAGATGGAAAGGGTAGCCCAGAAACTCTGACTGCTGTTGCAGCTGGAAGGATAGAAGGAGTGAGCAATGGCTGAGCAATAGCCTGGGGGCCACAACATAACTTCCTGTGGGCCACATACAGCCCACAGACCACAAGTTGGATAGCCTTGCACAAGACTATACAGTCAGACTCCCACTTGCTTACTCTTCTCCAATCCCTATGGCCAATTCTTGGCTGTGCAGTGGCCCAGCTTTCCTGTGAGAAGTGGAGGGCGCTTCCTACCCATACTGCTCTACAGTCTGGTAATTGAGACACTCAAGTGAGGTGAATCAGATAAGTTTGTATCCCCTTAGCCTAAGGAGGCCTTTGAGCCTAGGTCTGTCACTTTCTACCTGAACATTTTAAACATTTACCTACTAAACAGAGTGGGTTCCTCTTCCTCTGGACATGTTTTAAGAAGGGGGGTGGCCTAGGAGGTAAGCATCTACCCTCAGAAGAGAGCTCTGGGGATCCACATGGACAGAGGCAACTGCACTCCAGTCAGGAATTAAAGTTCAGACACATTCTCTGTTCAATATTTCTTATTTGCTTACTCTAGATCAGAGGTGGGCAAAATACAGTCTGCGGGCCATATGTGGCCTGCCAAGAGCTTTTGTCCATGCTGCAGCAGGTCCCTCAGTCCCACCCAACGCATTGAGACTATTGGATGATGGGGTGAAAAGCAACCTGTTTAAATTTGCTGATGATACCAAAATTTGGGGTGAGGTGAGCACGCTAGTAGGGAGGGAAAGATTGCAGCAAGGCTTGGAT
>NW_017728906.1:91346988-91351820 GCF_001723895.1 Crocodylus porosus | reverse complement strand
AGTGGTGCTGGCTCCTACCCTGGGGGTCTTTAAGAAGAGACTTGATGCCTACCTGGCTGGAGTCATTTGAGCCCGGTTTTTCTCCTGCCCGGGCAGGGGGTCGGACCTGAAGATCTACAAGGTCCTTTCCAACTCGACTTCTATGATTCTATGAGACCTTCTGCCCCAGTCACATGGCATGGCTGGAGTGGTGTGATGGGCCAGATTCGCTTCCCTGCAGCCCCAGCAGTGGCAACTCCTTCCAGCTGCCACCACCAAACCCAGCCCTGCTGCCCAAGCACCCTGGCCCGTCCACCTCACACCCACTGCCAGAGGCAGGATCCGTGCGGGCAGGGCATGCAGCCATGTGGATGGGATGGGGCTGCTGGTGGATGGGGAGTGGCATCCAGGAGCAGGACAGGTGGGAGAGGTGGAGCTGGGTCTGGGATCTTGGGGTTGTCACAGCATGGGGCCAGGGCCTGGGACAGAGCTATAATCTGCTGCCCACATGTCCCTGCAATAAGCGCTGGTTCTGCAAGCAGGGGTGTGCAAGGAGAGAGTTGCAGCTCTGGCCCAGGCCCAGGCCCCACGCTGTCACTGACCCAAGATCCCAGACTTAATCCTGTCCACCCATCCCACTTCTGGATGCCACTCCCTGCCTGCCCACTTGCAGCCCCATCCTGTCCACCTGGCCATGTGCCCTGCCCAGGTGGGTCCTGGCCGGTCTCAATGGAGACCCTGGGATCACTGGGCAGTGACAGTACAGGCATCTATCATAAGGATGTGCAGGCAGTGGACTGTGGCTCTGCACTGGGCCCTGGCCCTTTTCTGTCATGGCCCCACGATCGAAGCCCCGGCCCTGCCCACCCGCCCCTGGATGCTGCTCCACAGCCACGGCCTCATCCCAGCTGGCCAGCCAAATGTGGAGCAGAGCCTCTTAAGGAGTTTTGGTGAGCTTTTGGGAGGGCAGGGGTGCTGACCTGGCCCATGACAGCTCACCAAAACTCCCTAAGTGGCCCTCAGCCCCAAATAACTGCCCACCCCTGCCCTTAGCATGAAGGGTATTGTGGACAACATCCCTTAGAGGCTCCTAATATTCTATTGACTTGAGAGACAGTTTTAGGAACCTAACTGGGCTCCCTTCCATCATCCTGCTAGGGCTCAACTGCAAAGTTGAAGGCACATATAGGGACTTTTCTTGGTTTCTCATTCTCTTCCTCCCACTAATATCCTGGTAGTAGTACCCCCTGTGACTGCCCCATAAAGGGGTCCTTGCTATTCCCTTCCTGTCTCCTGCCTGCCCTCTAAACAGCTGCAGTGTGGAGTAAAAGGTCATCTGGTCTTTGACACTGAGAACCACAATTCCCCACCTATAAAAGGTTATCTTGACCAGCCCAAGGACAAGCTTAAATAACATTAAAGAGGAAAATACTCTGAAGGGGAAGGGCTAGGAAAGTCATAAAAGGGAATGAAAAGATGACTGGATCTCAGCAAAGTAAAGTGAAATAGCAGGTGAAAAAATCAGGGCAGCAGATGGGAGGGAAACAGGTGAGAATATATGTGACCAGAGGACAAGAAATGGGAAACTAAAAGTTGAGGAAGGAAATGTGTGAGGGACAAGCAGTGTGGAGATCAGACAGAAAGTGAGTAGGAGAAAGAGAAACAAGAAAAAATGTGATTGGAACATCACTAGGTAACAGGAAAAAAGAATTAGAGAGGGAATAGAAGGAGAAGACTAATATATAGTAAAATATTTACAGCTTAATTATGTTAATCCAAATGTGTTTTAGAGGCAATATTCAGGATGTGATG
Organism: Crocodylus porosus; assembly: GCF_001723895.1. Taxonomy (NCBI): domain Eukaryota; kingdom Metazoa; phylum Chordata; order Crocodylia; family Crocodylidae; genus Crocodylus; species Crocodylus porosus. The sequence goes on along the minus strand of NW_017728906.1, from coordinate 91,350,029 downwards.
ATGTATGCATTTTGTATCATTTCAATTTTGCCAAACATTTTTTTTCAATACATACATCTATCAGGATTTCCAAAACCATGTTGTAGTTCATGGACATGTAATAAGTCTATAAAGTAGTCAGGAAATACTTTTCAGTATTAGTATTTAGTATTCTTCTTGTAGGGTTCAGTTCAGTAAACATCACTGTCATCAATGAAGAAAAAATAATTTAAAAACAAGTTTTTCTATCTGTGCATCAGCAAAATTGTACCAGATTTAATTAAAAGTCACAAACATTGAAGATAACACATTTGCAAACATCTTTTCCTTTACCTGCCACACATTACATAATATCATTCTTTGGTTCTTATTCTGAATTGATTGATAAGCCCAAATAACTTCAGTAACCCTGTTATGAACAATGGAAATATTCTTTAAAAAGATGGTTTTATTAAATAGCACATTATGGACAAATGGTTGCCTGTATGACCACTTAAAAATTAAAGCTGTTTTTGAGTTACAAAAGCAAACTCATATTTGAAACAAGTATGATTATTCTATTAAAGCACTAAAATATATATATATATATATATATATTATGAGAGTGCATGCAAAATCTAAGTCTGGAGAAAAGTCATAGCCAAATCTTTCTTATAATAATCTTTCTTAATAATAAGGTTTTTATAATGGAAATTCTGATGAAACTTAAATTACAGGATTGCTAGCCAGTTTCTTTTTAACATTCTCATGGTGTTATGGACAAGGGCCAAAGAGGATAAAATACACTTTATCCAACTCAATTCCAGCCATCGATCTTTAGGGGGATGGGGGTCAAAATCAAGTGATTTCCATATGGTGTGGTGCATGTCTTTGGAATTTCTGTGGTAAGCCATGTCTACGTTTTTTTACATAATGTAAGCGACATCTGCATTGGAGGCAGATTAAGAATGTGCTCTGGATGAAAACTGAACTTTCATAGTCATTGTGTAGTGTTGGATGGGGAAAGAGAACAGACTCTTAGTTGTATTTGTTTCCTTCTACTCATTAAAAGCTGACAGCATAATAAAAAAAAAGTCTGTTAGAAGCTGTCAGTTTTCAGTTCACCTTTCAATGCAGGTATATGAATTAGCATATTTCTCTAAACTACATCCAAAGAAAACACTGACTCAAAAAATCTGCCAAATTATTACATTTTATAATCGGCTAAATTGTGTGTAGTAACTGACACCTACATAAATCAGTACGTGAAAGTCACTAGATTCTAACATCAGGGTGGATTTTCCTATAATATTTTGCACAAAACAAACAGTCCAAATCCCAAATTACTACATGTCTTTAGTATTAAGCATGTGAGAGTGCCCAGTGAGTAAAAATGAAAAACTTCCACAGGCTCATGTTGGATGGAGCTGGATCTGTTCTTGCATAGAAAGTAGGAAGATAACAGTTTAAGAGCCAAAAATGGTTCTATTACCATTTTTGATAATTTATGTGGACCATGATTTTGTACACCCTGACTACTTTTTTTTTGTGTGTATCCATGGGCAAGGAAAAGCTTTAACAATATAAAAATGATTGTTCAAGCAAAGCAGAAATGCTGTAGTTAGTAGATGCTTCAAGTCAATCAAAAAAAAGAAGAGTACAGTGTGTGGTACAGCTGCTTGAAAGGGAGACAAGTTAGAATTTGCTAAATAATCTAGAAACAGACAAAACAATGTATTTTTTGCCTAGAGTAGCTGAAAGGCAGTGCAAAAGTAGACACCATTGACTTGTTGTGGCCTGTAAGAACTGTATAGGATACCAGTTGTTTGAAATCTGATATATCAATGGGATGATAAGGCTTCACAGGTCTGGTACCTGTAGGATGATAGTAGGCATCAGTCCTCTGCATTGGCCAAATGCTGACTAGATTTTTTCATTCTCCAGGTCCAGGTGTGCTGGAAAAAAAAATCAATCAAGATCACAGATCAGTTTGATAGGACATTCAGTTTAGCACAAAGAAACCATACAACTGTAGAGATATTAAGGAATGGTTTATTCTTAACCTCCACTTAAAGCAGAAAATATCTTCATTTTGTAAATGTTCAGAATGTACTAATAGCAGTGGATACTTTCCACAGCTTATAAATACTGTATTTACCTGAATCCAAGATGACTGTGAATTTAAGATGACTTCCCCCTCCCATAATTTGATTCTATACATGGAAAATGTATAAATGTGTTGTAATATTTCATGTATAGAATCTAAATATTGGAAGGTCAATTTAAATTTGTCTCCCCCACTGCTGTAGCAGGGAAAGCAGTGGCAAGGAGGCAGACAGTGGGGAGAGGTTGTGGCGGAGTCAAGCAGCCTGACCCCTGCCCCTTGCCCCACCACACCTTGCCCTGTGCCACCTGCCCTCTCCCCCACCCCACTACCTGCAGCCCCCAACCCCCACACCCCAGCACCTGCCTCCCCCAGCTCTGGCTCCACTCTAGCCTGGAGCATGGAGCATATGGTTGATTCAGCCACAGCCTGGCCACATAGAAGGTATTGTGGTGGTGGTAGCCCTGGTCTGGCCCCAGAGCCTGGACCAGAGCTGCTGTCATCACTACCACTGCTACTAGGCCAGGCTTGGAGCAACTACATGCTCTATGCCCCAGACTGGAGCTAGAGTGACCACCTTTTCAAAATGGAAAGGAGGGACACATACCCCCTTCTCCTTTTACCTCCCCACCCCTGGCCATGGCTGGAGCAGAGCTGAGTTGAGTGGGAGTGGATGCAGGCTATCTGCTGCAGGGTCAGGGCTTTCTGCCCTGCTGCCTTTGCTCCAGGAACCCCACATCAGCCACATGCCCCCTGCCTGCCTGGCTGCAGCAGGGAGCACAACTCCATGCCACTGCTGCCCCTACTGCAGCCAGGTAGGCAGGGACCATGCAGCCAGTGTGGGGCTCCCGGGGGAAAGGCAGCAGGGCAGGAAGCCCTGACCCTGCAGCAAGGAGCCCACATCTGTCCCTACCCTGTGCACAAATCTGGGAGGGCACATGCCCCCACGCCCCCCTGGGGGATGCATGCAATGGTGGTG
>NW_017728906.1:91334078-91346706 GCF_001723895.1 Crocodylus porosus | reverse complement strand
GACAAGGAGGGGTAGCAGCTGTGTTTTTTTTTTTTTCCTAAATCTGCTATTGATAATGCATTTTTAATAATATTTCTAACAGTGGGAAGCCACCCCCCCATGCCCTCTGGATGAGCCACCCATGGCTTCATCCTATTTCCCACCCAAGCTGCATGCACCACCCTGGCTAGGCAGCATCCCAGCACCTGACTCTGCCCCACTCCCTCCCTCACCATGGGGGCCTCAATCTAGCCTCCCTCATACTCCCTCCCCCCCACTTACACTTACCTGCAGGGAGCAGGAGGGTGCAGGCAGCAGCTGGGAACTCTGATCCTGACCCCAGGTTGGGGTGTAGTTGGAGCTGCAGTGGCTACCCACCCTCCACCAGTTTGTACTCAAATCTAAAATGAGGGCCCTCCATGTTAAATGGGAGAAAAAAACCCTCATCTTGGTTATGAGTAAATGTGGGAACATTTCTTTAAGCTAGGTTTATCACAAAAAAGGACGAGAAGAGAAGAAATGTGCTCATCCTGGCTCTAGAAATTAAGGGAAAAGATATTAAAAAGTAGGCAACATAGCAAGTACAGACTTCCTTATCAGGAGGTATTTCAGACTATGAAAGTTTCTCTTTTAAAATGATTAGAATAAGACTAGAAATAAAAGAAACGGTCCCACACTGGCAAGAAGATGCGTTGGATGATGCAGCAAATCTCTTCCTTAAAGTAGCTTTTCATGCATCAAATTCTAAAGCCCTTTTTCAAGCAAAACTCATATTTAGGCATATAAGACACCTAGTCAATGAAAACTTTGCTTAAGAGATGACTGAATAAGAACTACAGGTTTGGCCTTATGATTTGTTAAGCATAGTTCATAAATATTTCACAAACAGGGAGAGACGTTTTTAGTCATCAGTCTGGTTGCTATGGCTTCATCGAACTAAAGATCTTCGTCCAATGTGAATATTTTAAAGAGTAAATAGATGTAATTAGTTTATTTAAATAATACTGAAAGCACATGAGTTAACAAATGAGTATATTTTAAATGTTATACAAGTATGATTCCAATTATGGAAAAGGCAAATATAATACATTCCCTGCCATAACAGCAAATGGAGTTTAGAAAGTGTTTTGCCATTGTTATAAAAATAACCTTTTGAAGCCATCTGCCAAATTAAGAGTGTGTATTTATCATACCCTCCATAAAGCAACATTTAATGTTAGGTAATATTTTTTCATTTTATAAATGCATTATTCTTTTTATTTGAAGAGCATATATAATTCTTTGCTCTTCAGCCACAAAACATTTTTCATACCCTACCAGACAGCTTAATTTCCTGCCAAACTTAAATGATGCACTAACATTTCTTGCTGCATTTTCCAGGACAGCAGAATATCACCAGTCATTTTTCAACTGTGAACTAACCTTGCAGAGTAGGTCTTGACCCCATGCTGGCTCTGTCCTAATACAAGCACTGTCTATTTGTACTGTACCTTTATTTGAAGAGTGTCTTTGAATTAATTTATAGCTGACTTGCTCCACACAATGTTAATATAAGAACTAGTGAACATTTTATCATGTTGGTATAAGATGCCTATGCCACTATGCCTGTGTCATTAGAAGCGTTCAAATCTTTCAGTGTCTGTTTACAGTGACTTTTTGGCACTTGCCAATTACTTTAAAAGTTCTTGCAGGAGTCAATATAATGTTATTTTCTAACACTAATAACCCAAACTTCTAATTCTTGATTTGGAACCATATCATGGTGGCATGCTGTATGAAAAAATCTAAAGTTTATCTAAAGTTTTAGTTCCTGCCAATTTTCTGTAGTTGCCTAGGGCAAAAGGAAACAATTTCTCCCCTGATTCTCCAGCTCTGAAAATACAGTGTATACATTGATTAAACAGAGTCAATTTATAAATTAGCCAAAGAAATGAGGTGGGGAAAAAACGACCAGGAAGTCAACTTATCCAAGCCTCTTCAATGGGCATTGCTCCCTACCATAGAAGAGAGGGCTCTGTCTCTCTGCTGTTGTGGCTCATATATTTTTCTGGAAGATCAATTTAACTAGCAGGAGGAATCATATGAAACTTATCCTGCCACCTGCAAAAAACAGTCATATCCCATAGGGGCAGCTTCATGGAAGATGGGATTCACCAAGAGGAAAGATATCCTACAGTACTTTTCCCTCCCATCTTCTCTAAAGGCTCCCTTAGGATAATGCTCATTTAAAAACAAAACAGAGCTTCACAGAAATCTCATTGATAGAAATTGCTTGGAAGCTACAATGATCTGAAGGACTTCGAAGCTGAACTTCTAACTCTTGGGACTGGATGGATTGGCTGCAGACTCTGTGATGGAGCTGGGCTTATAAGTAGCTAGTATTACTGATAAACCCTTAGAAAAGTTCCAGTAACAGGACACATTTGCATTGGGAGAACAGATCAAGCAAACCTAACCCTAAAATTTCTTAAGTTGTTGGTCCTAGTACAAATTAATGTTTTTAATATTGCAGGTGCAGGTGCTACCTCAGGCCTTTCACCCATTTTCCCAAGTACTTCCGGCACAAGCACTTTCTCACCTTTCCAGCATGCACACAAAGGTAAGAAAAAGCACCAGCACACTTAATTCAGCAGATATTTCTTCACAATGTGGCATCAAGTGACAACCTGGCTGAATTGAAAACACCTGTTGTAATACTGATTTTCATTATATGCCTCGCTTTGAAGAATCACATATATATATATAACAACTTTTTGTTCCTTGATTAATCATTGATATCCATTTAGTGCAGACGGACTTAAAATGGATTTCAACTGACTTGTACTCATTTATGGTAGTAATTAAGTTAGCTCCTTGTTTCTAGAAAAAGAGGAATAGCATTGTGCCTCAACAGAGACTGGCCACCAGGCACCTGAAAATAATTTAATGCAACAATGTGGCCAATCTCTTTTGGTGCTAAAACAAACAGCTGAGAGAGGGGGTTCTTGCTTTGTCAGAATACATGAAAATAAGAGCACTGCAGTGCAGCATAAAAAGGATTAGCACAGCTGAGTTTTTTTGTTTTATCTGTATGCATGATGCTGAAGACTGCATTTTCAGAAAATTTTATCATATCTTTTTTAATTCAGCTTCTCAACTGTGTAAAATATTTAACATTTTCTAAAACTCTGTTATGGCTTTTAGCTCTTTGTTTAGTGCATCCAATTTCTGCTTTTGATCTTACATACCTTATTTTAAATTCATCTTCTGTCAACACTACATGTGAAGTCTCTGTTGGAAAAGCAACTGTAACAGTTCTTTGCAGATTTCTTGGTCTTCTCCCTTTGTTACATCTCTTCTGAGGTCTTGAAAACACCTTAGAGAAAAATGACATCAACATGATTAGCCAAGTCTTCTGAAGTACAGAAACTGCAGGTTAAAATATTCAATTATTCTTCCTCACGTAAAGGCAACTTGTTTCTCCTGTGTCAGTGTTATAGGGAAGTTACACACAAAGCCTTGCTTTTCGAGGTTACAGCTTTTCAAAGCACATATTATCAATAAACAATTATTTGGCTAGCCTTGAAAGTATGCATTTATTTCATGAATGAGCTCCAAACACTGAGGGGCAGATCAGATATTGTCAGCTTCCAAATTATCTACTATAGCTTCATTCCTGGGCTTTTCCATCTGCTTTCCAGTATCACAGCTAAGATGATAGCTTAGCCTGAGTGCAAGGATGTGTGCCTTAGGTGTCAATCCAGTCGGCTTCTGAGGAAGCGTTTACATTTTATTAGGGAACTGAATGCTCAAGAAAAAACCCCAACTCTCTCGCTTATAGCTATTGTTGGACAATCGCTTTAACAAACAAAGCTTCTAAAGTAGCTGACAAGATATATAGCTAAGTATTAATAAACAGAATGAAATTAATCCAAGTATTCCAGAGAGACATCTATACTCGTATATAAATATCCCCTTGACTTGTATGAAAATTCCAGTGAGACTGTAAAGCACACCAGACGGTGGAGTGCTCCAGTGAATTATGCATTATTCAATTCTGCCAATTTGCTTTAGTACTTGAAGTTTTGTTTCCATTTTCAGATGCCAATAGCATTGACCATAGGATTTATCTGACATGCCTGCTAGTCTATTGTTAGTTTGTAGCTTCTCTTGATTCCTGTTGAAGAGGGCAGCAAACATAGTTACTATGTTTCAGTTTAGACAGCACTGCTGTCTTCCTGTGGTGTGCCCTAGGGATCTGTGAGGACAGCTTTTCATTGTCATGCACATCTTTCAGACCTGCCTCATGCTTTCATCATGCTGCTGACAAAATATCCAGTTATGGATGTCGCATCATTTTATAGATTTATCCACATCAATCCAAAATACTGCTGGTTGGAATTAGATAAGTTGTTGAATAAAGCTTCTAGACTTACATTTCATAATGATAATATTTACTGAGGTTTTCTACTAGTAGAAAAATGTTGGTAGCCAGGACACTATATTGTCAGTAGCTGTATATTCAGACTTCATAACAAAAACATATTTTTATTTCCTTCAGGATATTGCTGTGATGATGAGGAAAAAAATCATTTAGCAAGGAAAAAAATTTCAATCAATTCCTTCCTTGTAGGCATTCCCAGGTTCATTGTATAGGCAGGAGCTGCACCTGTTCTGATGACTAAATTATTTATTTTAAGATTCTCTTTTTGGCTCCCATCATATTTTTATCAAAGTTTTATTTCAGTTTTAACTCTTATTTAACTGAGATGTGTTTGTACAAATGGCATAACACAAGTTTTATTATTCATATAAACCAAAGCAAATTGCACCAAATGTATTTAAATTTTTCATCTGTACTTTATAAAAGTCTTCCAACAATGGCATTTTAAACATGCGCACTAATGAAACATTACCAACTGATTGCCCACTTGGTATGTTGTTCTAGCTCCATGGAAAACATTACACACATCTTCTTTCACTGAGCTATTTTGCATTGTATACATGAAAGCTAATATACTGACTTAACAATTAAGATGAGTGTTCAGCTTTGACTCAGAGTTGAAAGCTAGCAGCTGTTTGCAATTACACACAAGGAACTACAAACCCATAAGTTATAATATGGGGAAACACCATATTCTCTCCACAGACAAAGCAAATCCTTAGACATGGACATGGACATGCATCCCACCAAAGACAACTGCATGTGTGTATTCCTCAACAGAATCCGGCCTACAAACCTGTTATAGGGCCCTGTTACACCTTATACTGTGAGCCACACAAATGTTGATCAGATTTGTAGGAGTTTGGAGCAGTCACACCTTCAGCCTCAGTGACACATCTGTGGGGAGTGGCTACATCTTAAGGAGCTGGGTTGTGCAGATCAAGAGATAATCCTGCCCTGGAGTGGCATAACTTTGAGCCATATAATGAGTGCTTTAAACAACTTTAAGGTGTTAATGTACAGAGAGTCCAGGGGCTAAGTCCTCTAGGAGCTGCCCAAAATTACCATGCAACAAGGACCATTGTTTCAATTGTTATTAACATCCTGTTAGAAACAAAGATAAATTAAATTTTATAGCAACAGCTCCATTCTGGCTTAGAAAAAAATGATGCAAAGTAACATCACGACCACATCATTTGCCTACATTTCCTATTTACACCGAGAACTATATCAATAAAATTCAACAAAATAGTTTTATGTAACCACTTAAAGGTTGAAATATGGAAAGATGTCAAAATTTGGTAGCCAAAAATAAATGTCTTCTTATTGAAAACATTACATGTACAATGTATTTCAGGAAAATACCCCAGAGGGGATAATGTAACTTCCTTCATCTTTGCATAAACATGTGATCTCATATTTTCAGAAGCGCTATTAATTGGTTATTGGAGATCAAATTCCATAGATTTGTAAAACTATAGTGACCGGCATATCAGGCGCAAAGGATATTCTATAGTATTTTATCAATTCCAAAGCAGATACATTGTGCAGGATTTAAGTTCAGTGCAGGCCTCAAACTGATAAGTATTCTTTGGCTTTAATAGGCCTCCTTTACCAAAAACCTATTTCTTTGTGTCTCCAGCAGATCTTTCAGGACAAGGTCATCTGGCTACTGCTCTTATCATTGCCATGTCTACTATATTCATAATGGCTATTGCCATTGTCTTGATCATCATGTTTTACATTGTGAAAACTAAGCCTTCTGCTCAAGGTAACTGCACAGCATAAAAACTGAAATTACAAAGTGTTTCTTCCAGATAGTTGCTAAGAATGACCATTAATAAGTTGAATTCTTTGTATTTTAGCCTGTTGCACCAGCCATTCAGTAAAAACGGTTGAAGCCCAAGCCAATATGCAAGAAGAGAAGAAAGAAGTAAAAGGTCTGAGTTGTTTTATAGTGTTTCTTTTTTCTACACCAGACAAAACAAGGCTTAAATTCCCTCAATCCATCATCTCATGCGATTTCCCATTTTTAACTGCTTGAACTCCATTTTCATTTAGTAAAGACGTATGCAAAAAGATTTCCATACTACCAAAATTTCACTTAATCCTCTCAATAGCAAGTAAAATGTTAGTAGCATACAGAGAGATTTATGTTTGTAGTAAAACTGCCAGCTAGAGAAGCTGGTGAGGCAAAAATATCACTTGCAGTCTCTGCCAATGTAAACATTTATTTTTTTGATCTGCAGAAAATGTAGTGATATTTGCAGAGAAAGAGGAGTTTGAAAAATTGACCGCAACTCCAGCTAAGACTGTTAAGAGGTACGTAAGAAAAAACAGGCATAAACATGCTTTTAGCTTGGTTAAAGTGAAAAAAGAGCATAATAACCATTGTAGGACACTAGAGGGAAATGGATACGTATATTTAATATGTAGAAGGATATATAATGAAAAAGAAATTAATGCATTTATCACAAGAAAATATGGACTTAATAACTTCTAGCAGTGAGAGAAACCAGGGAGAACTGGAAACCCCATTCCTTGGACCTGTGAAGGAGAGGACTTAGATTTGAAAATATACTAAAGCTAAAAACAGTTGTAATTTTTGTTGTGGCATTAGCAGAGCTGGGATTTGTCCTGGCCCAGCTGATCTGCTTTAATGGATGATAAAGACATTGCCAGTTGTCCTACAGGGTCAGGTCCCTGCTGCTCCTGGGCTTCAGGGACCCAGTCTTATGGGAAAACTACAAATGAAGAAACCAACTTGGGGCATACCTCTGCAAATGGAGATCTTTTTTTTTATGGCAGCACAAAGTTGATGTCTGTTTTCAGACTAACTGGGTGGGAAATGTTATTGGAAGGAGTGCTGTGTCTTTTCTCAGTGCTCTAATGTACAGTTCATAAGCTCTATAGGGCTGTCTTCTCTCCTGACAGCTCCATTTTGGAAATTTAAGCCTGCTCCAGATCTATAGTTTTCAGATACCCAATAAGTCTGCCCTGCTATTTATCAGCTACAATGGGAGAGTGCATCCCTTGCTGCAGACCTCAAGGATGCATCTTATCCACAACTTCAGAGATCAGTACATAGATGGCTCAATCTCACAGCAACCTTCTTTCTTGACCTCTCTTAAATACAGAGAGAAGCAGAAAGAGCCAGAATTTTGTCCTAGATGAAAATTGTAAGAAACCAACCTTTGTAAAATGGCTCAGTCTTCCCCTTACAATGGGTATGCATGACTGTGTAATTTAGAGCATTTACCTACATCCTCAATAGTAGGATTTAATCTTAATGGTCCCTTTAAAAGGATGAAAACACATATTCCATTTCTAGAAGAAAGGAGAAAAGATATATTTGGAATCAGATTATCAAAGGCTTTGGTAAGACACCCTTACCCTTCATTTTTCAGTGAAAATGATGCCTCTTCTGAGAACGAACGACTTTTAAGTCGCAGTATGGACAGTGATGAAGAAGCTGCAGTTGACAAGCAAGAGGCCCCAGAGAGGTGCTTGTTATCATTAGTCCATTTGGCCAGGGATAAATCTTCAACAAACAACAAATCAACTGGGGTAAGACTGTCCTCAGAACAAAATGTGGAAAATCATTTTGAATTTGTATTTAAATATGCACAACTCCTAGCACCCCAAAAAAGTAGACTGCAAATTGACCTAATCTATAGGAAACTCTGGGGCGATAAAAATAAAATGTTAGCAAATCTCACCTATGCAGACAGCAGATAGTATTCCCTCGGTGTTTTAGAGCAGGGATGTCCAACTTCTGAGTAGCTGCAGCCTATATACCCCCAGCTGCAAGTTGCAGTCTCACTTGAGCTGCATGTCATGTGGGTCACGCTGTGCAGGAGGCATCCCGTGTGGTATTATGCCAGCACTGCTACACTACACCCTCCCCCCTTCCAATGCAGCAGTGGCCCTGCACTGTACAGTGGCCCTGGGTGACACAAGTCCACCTGCTATCAGCTCCCTCGGCCCTGCAGGCTGCCCTACTCCATTCCCAGAGGTGAGGAGCAGGAAGCAGAAGCTAGACTGGAGATTACAGTAGCAGCAGCAGGAGAGAGATGGGAGGAGTGGCACCCAGACTGGGAGCCCAGGGACCACAGGTAACCATTCAGGGGGTGCATGCAGTCTTTGGCCCACTGTTTGGATAGCCCAGTTCTAGAAATTCTCTGTGTGCACATAAGATCCATGGTAAAGGCCTGAAAAATTGAGTGCACAAAAAAGGAGACTCAAAAGTGAAGTCCCACCAGCAAATCTGACTTTGCTCTTTGGAACACTACACATTTCATAGTATATATTTTAACAAAAAATGAATATAAGATAGCAAGGCATACATTTAAACATAAGAATCAAGTATGTGTGCATAAATATGACTAGGTTCATGTAATTTTAGGAACCTTAACAATAGGATTTTCTGATTTCTGTGTTCTTAGGTATGGCATATTTATTTCCTAACTGATTTAGCTCAAACTTTCCATAATAGCTTATCTTTCAACTGGGACCAGAGAGAGAACATTTCAGCCCCTAGAGAGATGTTCTTTTAGCAAGTTACAAACAGCTGGAAATAACCTACTAACTCAATGTTTGCATTTTTCTCCTCTTCTCTTCTGAAGTATTTCTTATGCACATATCACCACTGTCTATCTGTAATCCACATTGGATTTATATTAGATACACAGGTTCTCAGACCAAATGAAAGCATCTTATAAGGCTGCATATACAATAGATAGATCCTTATTTGGCTAGTTAGGTTGTCTAAGGCATAGGGCCTGAGCAGAAGACACCTCTACACTAACATAATGTACCAAAATTTTGCACACTGAAGTAAACTACATTAGGCTACAGAGCAGACAGAAGTGCATCTGTCCCAGGCAGGATAGGCAGGTATTACAATAACCACTAAGTGGCTGTGATAATATTCACTTTGACCTGAGCAAATGGCTACTCTGCAATAAGCTGTAGAAAGCTTACACCTATTTCAGTGTAAGTTACACTGGTTTTATCCCACTCAGCGGTAACTCTATACAAGATCAGACAAAATTATGCGAGGCTTCGGACAGAGCTTCGGATCCAGAGACGCTTCGGAGGCTTCAGGGTCCGAAGCAGCACATCTGGGTCGAAGCGCTGGCTTCATTCGGCTTCCTGAAGCGGTTCAGAGCTTCCAAAGCGCTTCGGAGCTGCCTTTGAGGTCTGGCCACAGGGTATAATGGAGAAACAATAAAGTATCTATAACTTTGTTATTTTTCATCTGATTTGGATGAAAGTTTCCAAGATGGTAGACTCTGCAGAGAGCATGAAGTCTGCCAAGTTTCAAGAAGATCAGTATAGGGGTTTTGGGGGAACTGCACCCCAAATTCTTGAAAGCAAAACTCATGTCATGTCTAGGCATTACAACAAAGCAGGGTGAAATCTGCAGAGGCAGTAGCTCTTACTGAGGTCACAAAGCCTGCCAAGTTTCAAGAAGATCAGTGCAAGGGTTGGGGGGAACTGCACCACAAGCTGTGGACAAGCAAAACTTGTGCCATGGGTGACCCTGTGTGTGTTAAGGTGCAGCGCGGTGACAGCTGCAGAGATGGTGGCCCCTGCTGCAGCCATGATGCCTGCCAGCTGTTGAGGAGGTTGGTGCAGGGGGGGTTCTGGCTTCTGGGGCCCTGCACCCCTAGCTGCTGACAGACAAAACTCATGTCATGGGTGTTTGTGGGACTGTGTCTATCTTGGCCTGGCTGCTAAGCTACTGTGTTACCACTTACCAATCAATCATGATTCACTCAGAGACCAGCTCAATGCACAGGACCTAGCTAATATAGCCAGTTAATTGCCATCAGTTAGCACCTACAAAACTAAGCTAAGGAGAGGAAAGAACACAGACAATCAACTGCCCCAAGACACAGACAGTCAGTCCCACACACCAGAACCCCCCTGCACCGATCTCTTCGACAGCTGGCAGGTGTCATGGCCGCAGCAGGGGCCACCATCCCTGCAACTGTCACCCCGCTGTGCCTTAACATACACAGGGTCACCCATGGCACGAGTTTTGCTTGTCCACAACTTGAGGTGCAGTTCCGCCAAACCCCTACACTGATCATCTTGAAACTTGGCAGGCTCTGTGGCCTCAGCATAGGCTACTACCCCACAGTATTCACCCCCCTGTGGTGTAACATGTAAATGTAACAGGAGTTTTGCTTTCAAGAATTTGGGGTGCCATTCTCCCCAAACCCCTGCACTGATCTTCTTGAAACTTGGCAGACGTCATGCTCTCTGCAGAGTCTATCATCCCTGAAAATTTCATCCAAATCAGACAAAAACCAACAAAGCTATAGATATTTCATTGATTCTCCATTATACCTTATGGCCGGATCTCCGAGGCGGCTCCCAAGCTTCGGAGCCACTTTGGTTGATTGAGCTAGAAACCTGGTCCGCAGCTCTAGATCAGATTGCTACTGACTCACACAGGCCTACTGGCCATTCCTTTTTTTCAGTGTTGCAAAAGTCAATTATTCTAGTAGAAATATGTCATCTGTTCCAGTCCCAACCACCACTTCTCTTAGACCCTCAGTTGGAATACACTTATAATGACTTGAAGCTTCTAACAGAGTATTCAAAGCAATGTTCAGAAAGCATGGATTGTACCCAGATTCTCAACTTCAGTGCCTCAGGTTCCACAATTGAATGAGTATCGTTCCCCTGCATTTATGACAGTAGCATTTTCACTGGGGCTGGAGAAGAAAACATTGGGTGCATCTACACATGCCATTAATGTTCAGCAATAAAGTCCAGAGCTTATTGCTCAGAAGTTTATTGCTCCCAGACATGCTGTTTACATGTGCACCCAGACTGTAGTACACTGACCTGGGTTGGAGCAGCCCTGGCTATCAGGGAGCTCCAGGGGTTAGCCTGCTAGCTGAGGCTACTTTGACAAGGTTCAACATGCTGCGGCGGGACTGGCTGGGACCTGAAGGAGCTTCAGCACGGGGCTAGCCAGCAGGCAGTCCCCTGCACTGAAGCGCCCCAGCCAGATGGGTTAGTGACTACACGTCCACTGCTGTGCATAAAAAAACCCCCAAAACCTCAGCAGCAGGGTCGTATATGTATCTGCAAGTATGACCCTGCTGTGGAGTTAGTTTTCTGCACCCTAATAGGGGTGCACATGCAGACATTGAGACATTTACTGCAGAGCTAACTAGTCAGCTCCATAGTAAAAATGTCATGTAGATGCACCCATTTAAAACAGATGATGGTTTTAAGAGGCCTTTAAGCAAGGTGAAGGAAAGTTATTGAAAAAACTAGAAAAATACAGAGGGAATTTTAAAACCAGATCTGCCTTGCTCTGTACTCTTAGGTCCTAGTTAAAATATTATGCAATAAGTTACTATACAGAAGATCCAAAATGAAAACTCAGCCTTGTACATTTACACATGGGCTGGGAAAGGCACAGATTCAGCAACTTTTGTCCGTAGAGAAGAAAGTGTCTTACCTCATTCTGGCTAGACTTGGGAAGGAAGTGTTGTTTAGCTTCTCTGCCTCAGAGACAATCAATAAGGACAGCTTCAGAGTAGAAAATACAGTGGGGGATTGTAGATACTTTTGGAGATGGTCTAAGAAAACCCATTGGAAAAATATACCATATGTATCCATATCCAAGACAATCCTGAATTTAAGATGACTAGAAAATAATTAGATTCTATACAAAGAAAATTTATAAATTTGTTATGAGATGAGGGGAATTGTGGGTGGAGGGGGGAGACAAGAGGTGCAGAGGTGGCAGGGGGCAGGCAGCAGCAACCTGTCTGTCCACCATCTTGTACTTGATTCCAAGATAAGGGTATTTCCCCTCTAAGGTTAAATGGGAGAAAAAACACATTTTAGAATTAAGTAAATACAGTATTAACTACTAACATGCTTATAAAATGGCTTCTCCAAATGAATAATAACTACTCTGATTCAAAAACTGAAAAAATTATTCTGCCTTCCTGGACTGTCTCTCACCCTGTTCTCATCAAGAAACTGGGGGACTGTGATGTCGACACCCACACAGTCAAATGGGTCACCAACTGGCTGGAGGGCCACACCCGGAGGGTGGTGGTAGATGGGTCCTTCTCAACCTGGAAGGACGTGGGCAGTGGGGTTCCGCAGGGCTCGGTCCTTGGGCCCGCACTGTTCAACATCTTCATCAGCGATTTGGACGAGGGGGTGAAAAGCACCCTGTTCAAATTT
>NW_017728906.1:91326219-91333538 GCF_001723895.1 Crocodylus porosus | reverse complement strand
TCAGGAGGCGCTACTTCACAGTCAGGGCAGCTAGGATCTGGAACCAACTTCCAAGAGAAGTGGTGCAGGCTCCTACCCTGGGGGTTTTTAAGAAGAGGCTAGACGAACACCTTGCTGGGGTCGTTTGACCCCCAGTACTCTGTCCTGCCATGGCAGGGGGTCGGACTAGATGATCTACTCAGGTCCCTTCTGACCCTAGAAACTACGAAACTATAAACACATAATGTGAAGATTATATAACATCCATGAAATAATTGCAGTCTCATCTCATCAGATAGGAAGTATGTGAAGACCTGATACAAACCTGTGTGACAAGTCGAGAGTAGGGCACTCAATTAATTGTGGCCTATAATCATAGTCTACAGCAGCGTTTCTTAACCCATGGGGTGTGACCCAAAAGTGGGTTCAAAGAATATATGAAAGGGTCATGAACAAACTTTAAATATGGATCAACAATCTTTAAAAATGGGTTCTCCTTTAAAGGACAAAAATGTGGGAAACCATGGCATTTCCCTTGCAGGCTGGCAGAGCTCCAGCCTGCAAGAGATATGTTTGGGGGCCCCTATGCCCCAGATACCTCCCCCCTTCTCCATACACTCACCCCCTGCCCCACACACGGGGGGCTGGGGCTTAGGGGCAGGAGGCAGCAGGTTGGGACTGAGGGGCACTGGCAGGGCCAGAGGGTTGTTTTCTACTTAAACTATTTACTGGATCAGGACTGGCCATTCATGTTTACAAAAAAGGTTGAGAACCAGAGGTCTAGAGACCCAGCTGGCTTCTGTAGTCCAGTCAAAACAAAACTGCGAACAAAAATCTCCCCACAAAACTAAAAATGTCCAAAAAGCGCCTTTTTAGTTTGGCTTCTTTCTAAATAGCTTTTGTGAAAAGTAGAGGCTTTTTGTAGACAGTGCTTGAGTCTCATCAAGAAGCCAGTTTTTCTAATGACTTGCTTTTAATTAGAACTATCTGAAGGATGATCGTTCCCTATCATGTTGAGGTTTAGAAATTAGTTTAGCATTGAAACAAAACCAAAGGCTTTAACATGATTTTGCTAAACGGGATCTTGTCAAAGGCTTTTCCCAAAGCAGTATATATTAGATATCATATGTGTGTGTGTGGGGGGGGGGGAGATAAGTGTCTGCCAGAAATGATCAAAGATCCCTTGACCTCAGAAATCTTCTCCGTCCAAAACTTAATTGAAATTATTACATCTCTGAAATGTTTTCAGCTTATGAAACACCATATATGGGCAAAAATAGTTTTAATTGAAAATGATATGACTGGTTCTACACCTAACGTCAATCTGCAAAAAATCCTCTAAATTTAAGTCTCTTGCAGTGCGTTGGAAGAATCATTTGGTTCATCATTGTTGGTCCTATTTACCTGACAGCTCCTGCATTTAGGCATATATCTGTGCTATTTAATTTGCTCTCTTTTCAAATAGTTGAGTGGGGTTTATAAAAGGAACTAAATGCTAAAACACTCAGAGTGGTATCTTCACTGATCTAAATTATACAACCCTGGAAGAAAGTGAGATTTCCCTACAGTGGAAAGCACAAAAGCATGTTTATTCTTAAATCACTGTATTGTTCTCCATTATGAATCTTCAGCATAAGACCTAGGAGGCTTTATGCAATTCAGTGTTTTCAGAGACCTGAAAAGAAGAGCTTCTAAAGCATTGGAGCAGTTGCATTGTGACTGGTTGCCTCTGGCTAGGAATGATCTTTTCACTTGACTAAAAATATAATGAAATATAACTCTTTAAAACATGTTTTCGTTCCCTTTAGATTCAAAGTCGAAGGAAAAAGATTCTTGATGTATATGCTAATGTATGTGATGTTGCAGAAGGTGAGTGTGAACAAGAAATAATCAGAAAATGTACACAGAATTAAATCACAGTTGTTTGCTGGGAATAGACCCCCCCTTTACCTTCATATGAAAAGGCATGCTTCAAAGAGAAAATTCCAATCTAGAGAACATACTTTGTATAAGTTACTTGTTTTAAGCAGGTTAAATAAATGAGTTAAAATATGTTTTGATAAGAAGTTGGAAAATAAGGTTTGGGTTTGGGGGTGAAGAGGAGGGGAGAGGAGGTTGTAGATTATGTCAGACAAGTGTTTCGCCTTTCTGTGCCCCTAGGTGCCTTCCTTCTACCTCACTGTCACCGCATCCTGAAACCACCACATCCATGTCAACCAGTGTTTATAGAGTGAAACCTATTTAACACCTGACGGCCTGTATGGTCTAGACCAGAGCCAGGCAACCTATTCTGGCTGTGGGCCAGATAACCCACCCTGGGTCAGAGGTGGGCGCACAAGTGCTAGCGTCTGGCCTCCACCGGTGTGTCTCCACAGTGGCACAGGGAGAGTGCCTACAGCTAAAGCTGGCCTGTGGGGTAGATCCAGTGGTTCCCAGGGTCAAGCCAGCCTGCAGGTAGTAATCTGATCCCAGGTCTAGGCAGATTAATTTCTCCGTGTAACAAAGGGCAAAACCATATTTATTTTCCACTTTACAAAAGTCTTTGTGCGTGTGTTATCTGGAAAAATGTAGGTCTCAGCTCATTGCTACTGGCCATGAAACAGGAAAAAACTCCATATATATAAAAAAGTAAATACAAAAGTCAGAGGATAGTTCTGGGAAGTGTATATTCCCATATTGTATCTTGCAATATGGGAAATGGTCATTTGCAAATAGTTGAGTGGGGTTTGGAAATGGTCAAAAAGCAAACCCCGGCCCTAGGGTCAGTGCTTAAACCCAGCCTTTGAAAATTAACATTAAGGATGACAGAGACCGCCTGTGAAGGGACTGTGCCTGGAAAGTTTCCACATGGAGACAAGAGGCATCATTGCAGCATCTGCATTCCTCTTATTTCTGCAAGAATGGTTTATCATTACAAAAATATGTACGGCCAGATCCTATTCCACCTATTAAGTATCTAAATGGATTTAGGGTAGAATAGGATTGCATTTATGTGTCTGCTTAAATCCCTGAAAAAATATTAAGATGGCTACACTTATAACATGCCTTGTCATCTTAGCTTTGAGATGAAGTCACAAAAAGCAGAGAATAGGAACAATACCCAATCAACCTTGTGTGTTAGCTTTTCAGGGACTCAAGAAGGCTGGAATAGGATCTCACTTGGGCACCTAAACAGGCTAGTCAGAAAGTAAGGCAACATGGCGCTTTGTAGACTAACTCTAAATGGTTTGGATCAGCAGTGCTCATGGTTTTTGCCCTACAGGCATGAGACTGGTCTGTGGGCTAGATTGGGCCATTCACCACCCCTGCATGCTGGCACCAGGCTTTAGGGTCCCTGTGGCACACTTGCCCAACCCGCGCACGCTGGGATTGGGCCCTGTGTCACCCTGCGTGCCTCATTTAGAGTGCAGGGACAGGGTCTGCAGGGCTCCTCACAGATAACCCAGAGCTAGGGGCTGGATTGCTGCCTGTGAGCTTGTAAGGCAGGAGCCAAGCACCCTTGGTTAGTCTAATTTAACATTAGACTATAAAGGTGCTGCCCTGTAATGCTTTCTGCATAACTTCAGATGAATGTGCTTAGCTATGGTTTAGAGATGCTGCTTGCAACAAAGTCAGGGAAACATCAGATTAGGTAATCTAGTTTACCCCAGACCCATCTGAGGGGATGACTATCAGTGCGTTATTCCCTGTGCCATTAAGCAACAACTGAATTTGACATTGCTGGAACTCTGGCTGCTGTTGACTAGCCTGCAATGAAAAACAAAATGCCTTTGCTAAACTCACACATCTGTATCTGTGGAATTGCTCATTGGGATATTTCTGCAGCTACTTGGGGTAGCTGAGACAGGGATACAGTAATAAGTAACTATTGAATAATTTCCCATACAAATTCCCACATGCATTCTTCCCTTATTGTCTCCAGGTTTCCTTCTCTCCTTACAAGACTCTACTAGTCCCATACTGTCATTTGGGGCAATTCATTTAGGCAGTACACATAATAGTCACCAGGGTACCAGGCAGTTGGGTTAATTCACACATGAGAATATTAGATGTAGTTACTGTGGTATCCTGGTTTAAGTATATACTATTGAATATTACAGTAATCCTTATTGTTCTGTAAGAAACATCTGTAGTCATCAAAATCTGTGTACTGGAGCTCCTGACTAAGAATCTCCTCTTTGACAGGTCTCAGTCCCACAGAACTGCCTTTTGACTGCCTGGAGAAGACGAGCAGGATGCTCAGCTCAACCTACAACACTGAAAAAGCCATTGTGAAAACATGGCGCCACCTTGCTGAGAGCTTTGGATTAAAGAGAGATGAAATAGGTGGTATGACAGATGGCATGCAGCTCTTTGACCGAATCAGTACAGCTGGCTATAGTATCCCTGAACTTCTAACCAAACTGGTACAAATTGAGCGATTGGATGCTGTTGAATCTTTGTGCGCAGATATTTTGGAATGGGCACAAACATCGCCTACACCTGCACTACCAGCTGCTTCCTGATGGTCATGCTTGTGATCCTGCTGGGAGTGGGTGGCCTGGTGGGGCTCTCAGTGGCGCGGGAGCCCCCAGGAAGTGCCAGGCCAGTTACCACCCCGGTGAAAAAGCGGTCAGGGCACCTTAATAACCCTAGCTCCCACAAGCTCCCTTCACTTCAAAAGGATCTGCAAGCACACCAAGTCCAAGACCAGCGTGTCCAGGATGTTGGAGAGGGATTGAAAAGAATTGGTGCTTTCCTTACAGTTACATATTCTGTCATTCTAAAGGGTGAACTGAGACAACAGTTGAAACTGAATTTGACACACAAACAAAAGAGCAAAAATCTTCAGAGAAATACAAGATTAAATGTTTCATTAGACATAATGGCTTTTGTTAAACAGTTGCTGATAGTAAATGAACACTAATGCCAGTTTTCCATTCTGTTTACAAGAATGGATGCAGATTAGTCTGTTGGTATCCTGTTTTTGAAGAAAGTTTAAACTATTTAAAGATATTTCTATCATGTCAGGCCTTGTTCAGTAATTTAAAGCTACAGTCAGATACAGTACCATGGAATACAGATAACGCCTGTACATTTCTATAGTTTCTAACACATGTAATAGGTAACCTATTTCATTCCTTATTTATCCTATGGATTTGCTGAATAAAGACGTGTGTACATTAACTAGATTCACAGTTTCCCTAGTTTAACTAATAATTCCAGATAGAAAAAAATGATCAAGGTCATCAACAGATCTCAAATGACTGTCTATATGTCAAAGCATTCTTGGTCTACACAAACATTTCAGAAATTTATTAATGCATACTGCTAACTGACTAAAGACACAGTAGTTAGAAAGTTGACTACTTTTAACTTAAAAGGAACATATTTTAATATCTTCTGTATTTACAAAAAAACCTCTCTAGGCAAAAAAAAATGATTGCATAAGACATTAAAAACAAAAAAAAAAGCAGAATCAGTAAAAGAGCCACTTAAAGAGTACAAAGGCAACTGCTTTTAAAAACTATTATATATGCCTACAGAAGTATGAAGCATGAGCAGTTGCTGAAGAGAAAATAGTTCCTCATGAGTCAATTCCTTTTATAGGGGCGTTAGACTGAGGTTGTTCACAGCAACAATATATCTTATTTCCTTCTAAATGTTAACAAATCTATTTTTTGTGGCAGGATGGGGTTTTTTTCAGTCAATAATCACAGACCAGAAGCCAGTAGCTGTTAACAAACCTGGTAGGCTAATTTGCAGTTCAGTTCCTTGCTAAAATGCTGTGATGACAGGTTTCAGCAGGTGTTATTATTAATCTAGAAGAAATTTCATGATTTACAAAGATTTATTTTTAATTACAGATTGCACGACTGAGCAAACATGTTATAAAACTATCAGTCAGTCATATCTTTGAAGTTAATAACCAGTTTTTCACCAGTAAGCATATAGAACGTAACTGTGGTAGAGTTATAATTATGTGCTGAATATTTAATAACAATATTTGGTGTCCATATTTGCTGATCTTTACACTGCTTATTTTGAGTAGCCTGGGAGCTACATACTCCAACATGAGACTTAATTATCCTTTTAGTTTCTCTTTGAAGTCTATTTATCCCGCATATTATCTGGCAATAATTATAAAACCATCTTGCTAAATTAGTTTGCAAGTGCTGAACAGGCTTATAATTCTGTCCTTTACCTATTCGTAAAAAAGCAGCCATCTTCACTTGCTTTCATATTTAAGCAACAGGCATCGGCCTAAACCTAAAACTTGGGAGTGACACAGGCCTGAATTAACAGATACTTAAAAGCAGGGGTGAATTTCTGTCTTCATTTGAAGTGAAGATAATAACAAACTGACTGGAGTGGGGCCAGAGTTTTGCCTGGATACAAAATTTTATTTCAAGTTTATCTCTACTTATAAAACAAAAATAAAAAGGGAAGGAAGTTGCTGTTCTTATGCTAGTGTATAATTACAGTGTAAACTTTCAGCCAAAAGGGCTGATCTTCCATATTTGTTTTATTTGATATTAATATGTTATTTACTTATGTAAAGACATATTACAGTAATAATGTGTTTATTGACCCTCAAAGACAGTAAGGCCTGGAAATCAATGTTGCCAATGTGAACAGACTATTTAACATTATTTTATTGAGTATAGAAATATTTTATTGTGTTACACAAAAGATATACATGAATGAAAACAGGATTTCTGTACATCTTGCCCAAAGATATCATTTCTAATAATTTTGTTTAATGTTGTATATATAACTTATTGTATTGTGCAATATAAATATATAAATAAGCTAATAAAATTAAGATATGAAATGTGCTAATGTTAGTCATTTATTCGTTTAAATTACTTATTGTCTTACAGGTCTGAAATTAAATGTAATCAGGGCCTAGCAAGCACACTTGTTGTACAGGAGGTCTAGATAACATACATGAAGGGATCTGTATTCTAGTAAAATACTGTTGGTGGCGGTTCTGGCAGCTAAAATACTTGGCTAGGAAACAGGATACTTGAGTTCTAGACCATCAGGGAGTAAAATCTCACATCTTCCTTCTGAGAGTGAGCAAAACATCTTCATCAGCGACTTGGACGAAGGGGTAAAAAACACCCTGTTCAAATTTGCAGATGACACCAAGACGTGGGGAGAAGTGGGCACACTAGACGGGAGGAATAGGCTGCAATCGGACCTAGACAGGTTACAGGGGTGGGTGGATGAGAATAGGATGGGATTCAACACCGACAAGTGCAAGGTGATGCACTTGGGGAGGAAGAACCAGCACCATACCTACAGGCTGGGGAACTCCCTTCTCGCCAGTGCAGAGGCAGAAAAGGATCTTGGAG
>NW_017728906.1:91318563-91325844 GCF_001723895.1 Crocodylus porosus | reverse complement strand
GACCCTACCAGCTATGAAACTATAAAACAGCAGACTAGGATGAGGATGCTCTCCCATCCCTTTTATTGAAACTGGACCACTATGCAGCAAGAAATGCAAGATTCATGGGATCAGGAAGAGATAGTCTGCAACAGGGAGCCTGGCTACAAACCTAGACGTTTAAAAGCTCACCCAAGATGTGATAGTTCTGGGTACCGATCCATTTTTTATTCACTATTTAATAGAAAGCAAAAAAAAAAAAAACAATCCAGGGAGTAGGGATAAGAACCTAGAACTCCTCCCTCTTCAGTTTGTGCCCTGACTATTAGGCTTTCACAGGTGGGGTGCCGAGTATCTAAAAATTCTGGTTATCTGAGGCAGGGGCTTTCACCCGTTTGAAAACCCCTGCGGAGCTGTGGGGGGGAGGCAGGGGGAGCAGCCACACACAGAGTGGGGGTGGATGGGGGGGGTGGCAGCAACTGCATGAAGAACAGCACTGACCTCCCAAATTCCTAGGTACGTGGTATAACCACTAACTGTTACATAAGGTGGATGTGGTGGCAGTGGTGGCATAACCAGTAGCCACATTTTGAAAGAAAAAAAAACCCATTTATCTCCTATGTGGAACAGTTGTAGGGGTCTCCAGGCTCAGGATAATGAATGGAGGAGACACACTCTCTAGTCCCAATTCAGGCACCTAAGATAAAGTGGAAGTTAAAATACAAACCTGAGCAGAGCACTGGCTAGCTCTGAGGCAGCCCCCTGCTTTACATGCAGATTTTTTGGATCACCCTTCCCAAATACCTACCACATTTTCTTACATATCATACCCTCCCAAATAAGACACACACCTTGTTTTTAGAAGACAGAGGGTGTATCTACACAAGACACTTTACTGCAGCGTTGACTAATTAGCTCCGCAGTAAAATGTCACTGTCTACATGTGCGCCCCTATTAGGCCGGAGTAAACTAATTAACTTCATCATAGGATAGTACTGCCTGACACAACTATGGCAGACTTATTTACTGTGCCGCAACACACCTGTAGATGGTGACCTGGGATGGCTGAGCATGAGGGTCTTACAGTGTGGGGGCTGCCTGCCGATTAACCCCGCACTGTAGCACCCTCATGCCCCAGCCAGCCCCGTGATATTAATGCAATGCATTGCTTCCAGGTGCAGCATTTTTCTGTGTGTTCTCAAAATGTTGCGGTCCTGGGCACACAGGTAAAAGCTGTGCCCGGGAACAATAAACTTTGGGGCAAACTGCGTCAGTGTTTATTGCATTGCATTCATATCACATGTAGATGCACCCAGAATGTAGAAAAAAAGATTATTCCAGAGCTATAAGTGCAAGATCTGACCACATGCAGTAGCTTACTTGCCCTCATCCAGCTCGCTAGCCACTTCAGGCAAAAGCTAGTGTTACCTCTTCACAACTGCTGCTGAATTCACTGTGGTTTTTGGCTGCTCAGTCAAAAGCTACCACCAATTTGGCAGTAATTATGAGAGGGTTAAAGCTGGACTCTACCCTTGATGCTTGCTAGCCTGGAGAGAAGTGTTACATACAGTGTCTTCGATGCTTCTATTCTGGTAAAGAAAACCAGCTTATGATACATTAACCAAACATTTTCCAAGTGGAAGGAACTTGAATGTGTCAGAAAACGAAGAAATACTTTTTGTTTATGATTTACATTATATATTCATTATTTGATTCCATGAGTATTGATGCTCCTTAATAGCTAAGGGTAGGAAAGACTGAAGAAAAGTAATCTATTAGGAATCATTTGCCAAAGGAATAATATTTAACCCAAAACTTAGTCAAAATTCATTGTGTTCAAAACATTGCTTTCATTAAACAAGAGAAACACACCAGAAAACCAAGATTCTTAGTTTCAACAAGGTATAGAAACAGAGAACTGGAAGGGACTTCTCATGCCATCAACTCCAATCCCCTGCATTTACAAGGAAACTTTTATTCAAAAGGATTTGCAAGAAGAGTCACTTTCTAAACTGTGGCCATAAATCTATAAAAATATAACAATGCATGATTATAAAAATCTACAATGTGGCACAGGAAGAGAGAAGGAGATAGAATGAAATTTGATAGATAAAGTATTCTCAGCGAATCCTAGGAAGTGGACCATACTCTGTGTAATAGAGATAAGCAAAATTTCACACTGGTCCTCCCAGTCGCACCTAGGGAAATTTTGTTTCCTGACAAACACCAGGTTTTCTTTTGACCCAACATGCACAAGACCCACCAGCCAGAGACCACCCAAGATATACTTCACTACCACCAGATCATTGTACCTAATCTTTTACCTCCAGCTTGGCCAGTGTCCAATACTTCAAAAGAAAACAAGGAGCTAGGCACAGAAGCTAGATCATGCATTGAAGGAAGGAAAAGTATATCTTCCTGATCCCAGCAAGTGCTTAGCAGAAACCCTGAAGCATGGGATTACCAAATATATGCTACCATATATGCAAACAGCTAAAGTAGAGATCAAGTTTCTTTCAACCCACTCAGAGGAAAAATCACATACTTCAGTGGTTGTTAAACTGGGGTATGCATACCACCAGTAGTACACAGATGACCTGGAAGTGGCACGTGGAAGGCCAGGGGGAGGGGCTGCACATAGCTAGAGCCCAGCAGCAGCCTGCTGCACACAGCCAAGAACACAGCACCGCATGTCGAGCAGCAGCCAGTAGGTAATTGTGCTGGGGGAAGGGGGAAGATTAAGGCCCCCACGGTGAGGGAGGCAGAGGCAGGGATGAACGGGTCCCCGGGGCAGGTGGTGCAATGGTCAGAGCCTGGGTGGCTCATCCAGGGGCATGATGGAAGGACACAACTCCCTGCTACTGCGTGCACCTCAGGGCAGGCATGGGGGCCACAGGGCCCCTGGATCTGTGCATGGGGCAGAGATAGGCTGCCAATGCTTGCTTGGCTTTTCACCACACTGCCACTGGCTCAGGAGCTTCGTGTGATGCCATGTGCCTCTGCCCCTGCAACAGGCACCAGTTCCACGGACAGGGGCATGCAGGGAACGGATTGCAACTCTGTTCCAGCCCTGCATTGTCACTGCTCCAAGATCCTGGCCCTGGCCCCAGAGGCAGCTCCCCACTTAGATGCATGCCCTGCCCATGTGGGTCCAGCCAGTCTCCATGGAGACCCTAGGATCATGGGGTGGGGACCATGCTGGGTCAGGGCTGGGGCCCCAGGTCTGTCAGCAGAGATATGCAGGGCCATGGCCTGGGGCAAAACCACAATCCACTCCTTGCATGTGTCTACCCTGTGAGGGATGTGTGAGGGTGGGGGTAGGGGTGTGTATGAGGGTGTGTGCACATGTGGGTGGAGGGGGGGAACTGTCTGGGCGCTAGGTCCCAGGAGCTGGTTGGGGGTGAAGGGATAGGAGGCGTGCATGCAGCAGAGCTCACCTGGGCTGTGTGGTCCTCAGCTGCCCGCACGGCACTCCTCATGGGACCACACCCGGCAGGGGCAGCCCATGCCATCCTCCAACTCACACCTGCTGGCCTGGCCTTGGCCAGCAAGCACAGCTTACCGGAGGGGCTGCTCCCAGTGTGGGTGCAGCCACCCAGGTGCTGCTCAGCTCCCCTCGCCTCCAGCAATGTCTCCTGCTCCTGCTCCTGTCCCTGCTGTGCTGCTCCAGGCAGGGAGGAAGCTTCAGCAGGGCAGCTCATGCCCCAGTGTGTGGGGCTCTGGCTCCAGCTCCCAGCTGCCTCCCACCCCACTCAGCTGTCTGCAGATGCTTGCTCATTGAGCTGGGTGGGCAGAGTGGGTGGAAGACAGCCGGGACCTGGAGCCAGAGCCCCACACACTGGGTATGAGCTGCCCTGCTGAAGCTCCCTGCCCATAGCACCGCAGTAGGGACAGGAGGAGGAGTTGCCGCAGAGGCAAGGGGAGCTGAGCAGCACCTGGGCAGCTGCAGCCATACCATCAGCCGGCCAGGACTGGACCCAGCAGGTGCCGGCAGAAGCATGGCACTGGCTGCCTAGGGTGGGGCTCAGCCCAACATGGAGCACTGTGGGGCAGCCACAGGCCAAATCTAATGAACTGGCAGGCACCCCACACAGGTTGGATCCAATCAGTTGATGGGCCATATCTGGCCTGAAGGCTGTATTTTACTCACCCTTGTTCTATAGCCAATGAGTTAGAAGAATTGTTCTCATCACAAATTACCCAGAGGGTTTGACTGGAGTAAGACTTCTTACTTCATACAAAGATGACAGCTTTGGAAATGAGCTACTTGCCAGCAACCCATAGGATCTCCTTACTAAATATCTGAAAATGATTTGGTCTGAAGGGCAATAGGCAGTCTTTCAGAAGGTAGTTTCTTTCTGAAGGTGTGACTACCTTTCATTAGTGGAGCTACTGTTGCATCAGCTGCCAAAATCTGTTAAATATATTTGGTTTAAAATCAGAAGACCTCATTTATATTTTATAATATCCTAAGGGCAGTATGTATGGGCAACCACATGGAGAATGTATATCTAATAATATTTAAAAGGGAATATATTTTAATGAGTGTCTTGCAGTCACTGGCAATCTGACTTGCATATTGCTTTGTCTTTGGTTTTTTGGAAGGTTTTTTGGGGTTTGTTTTTTTTAGATGTTGTACTTCCCTTGGCTGTACACAAGACAGAAGTAGAGGCCTATTCATCCTGGTATGAGGACATCAATTGTGGAAGTAACTTGCTAGATGTACTCAGGAACCTGAAAGGTTTCTCATCTGCTCTCCCAGCCTTGTTAGCACCCAAATGTGTTCTGCAGAAGCAACCTAACATAAAACTATGAACTGTGCCCAGTACAGCAAGAAAACATTTGAGCGCAAGCAGGGATATTTTTAACTTGCGTATCTGTACTACTAGGACAGTTTAACATCATTAGAAGGGAATGCTCGAGTGCCTCTGATCTGGCCACAGACTACCTGATTCACTCCTCACACTTAAGGTGGAGTCAGCCTGGAGTAGGAGAGCGGTGGAGAGACATATTCTTTCTGGCTTTTGAATCCCTTTGCCTGGCAGAACAAGGGCTTATGCCCAATGATCAGGCAGTGTAATTCCTATTCTGCTTTATGTGAAATATTAACTTTTTTCTCTGATGGAGCAAGGACCCTAGGCTGCGCACCAGACAAATTCCTATTACATTGCAACCTGATGCAGGGCTTCATGAGGAATCATGGTGAAGGTTTCTCTGCAGGTCCAGGCATGTTGCTAGATGGACAGGAGCAGTAAGTTTAATACAGAGTACTCAGATTCTTGCTCTACAAAACCCAGCAAATGGTCCTTCTGGGACACCAAGAAGAAAGAGGTTAAACCCTGATTTTCACTCCCTTTTTCATTAGCAAGATTATGTATGAAGGTAAAGCCTGTTTCTGCCTTTTTGGAGTCTGTCACTTGCCTCTAAGTATCATAAGAATCTCCAGATTCAGAGTGAAAGGGAGTTGTGTAGGAAATGTGCTTCTTCCTCCAGGCAATCAGGACCGGTAGTAGAGATGACATCTTTTATTAAACCAACAAGATTTTTGCAAAAAAAATTCTTTAATTGCAAGCCTTTGGGCACAAACACCCTTCATCAGGCATTGGAAAAAAGATTGTAAAAGTTCTCCTGGGTAGAAATGAAAGTTCATATTTCATAGGATTTCACAGAAGAGTCAATAGATGGAAAACTCCTCTGGGCAGTCACTTCGTAGCTGGTATGAAGCCTCTCACTTCCTGTGAGGATCTGTGATGATGCAAATTACCTTGAAACAAAGGCAGGAGCAGGATCTCAGGTTTCAGGTAGTCACAGTTGCTTCCTGCTTGGGAAAGCAGGAGAACTTTTACAATCTTTTCTCCAATGACTGATGAAGGGTGTTTGTGCCTGAAAGCTTGCAATTAAAGATTTTTTTTTGCAAAAATTGTGTTGGTCTAATACAAGATACCATCTCTACTATGAGTCCCGATTGTCTTTTCCTCTAGTATGGCTACAACCTGGATAACCTTCTTCCTCCAGAGCACCCTCTAGCAGTCTAGGGGTTTTACACCTCTGGCCCAAGTCTGTTTGAGACTTACCTTCCAGACCAGCTGAGCAGTCTCCTTCTTGTCTCTCCAAATGCTCAGAAGCTTTTAATGAGGCATTTCTATGTTAGAGATGTGGTTCCAGGGACTGGGGTGGACTTGAGGAACTGGACTAACTCTGAGCCTCAAACTCTGAGCACTGCAAGGATTGGCTGACTGCAAATAGGCAGATCATAATTTGCTCACTGTAAAACCTGCAAAATGCTGCATCACATAAGAAAGCAAGCTTAAAATGTAAACAGTTGCCATATAACTGCCTTGTCACATTATGATGGGGCAGAGGAGTGGATTCTTAGAAAGGAATCATTGCCATAGTGGTTAAAACCAGCCTGCTGTCAATTATCCAATCCAGTCTTTATACAATTGAAGGATGCTTCATTCCCAATCAACTTCTTGGATGAAAAGCATTAAACAATTAATATATAAATTGGGATGCTTTGACAATGATTCTAAGATTTTCTTTGCCAAGCTTTTCTCCATTAATACAACTCAGGTATGAATTTACGAAACGCAAGGCTAAACAAGCAAAACTGCAAGTAGCCAGAATGAATCCTTTGGTCTATCCTTTGTCTGTGTACAAAGGAGCCTGTTTCCCCAAATACACTTTAGAAACAGTCCTTGAAAAAAATTGCTAGCTGAGAAGTCAGTCAATGGTGCCACAGTATATTTACAAATTTACACAATGTATTTACAAATATTAATCTTTTAAATTGCGCTCCCAGCCAGGTCATGAGGCGCTACAGGGATTTGGGAGTGGGTCTTAAGGGTCTGGGGGTGCAGGTGGTGTTTTTGTCGATCCTCCCTGTCTCAGGCCGTGGGCTGAGGAGGGAGAGGAGTATCCAGGTAGTTAACCAAAGAGTGCGGCACTGGTGTCATTGGGAAGGCTTTGGCTTTCACGACCACAGTCTGCTCTTTGGCGAGAGGCAGTGAACAGCTGGGAAGGGATGGCTTCCACCTCTCTCGCTGGGGAGGAGGTTCTTCTCAGCCAGACTGGCTGACCTGCTTCACCAGGCTTTAAACTAAACTCGCCGGGGCATGGGGGGACTACTGCCACTGCTGGCCCACAGACCAACCTTTGCAAAGCCAGCAGGTCAAGGTACATAAGGGATCCCACCCCTGTCCCAGCTCTGGAACAATCTGTAGGCAAGGCTAGAGCCCCCAAGGGGACACTTGTGTGCCTATACACAAATGCCAGGAGCTTGGGGAATAAACAGGAGGAACT
>NW_017728906.1:91304990-91318463 GCF_001723895.1 Crocodylus porosus | reverse complement strand
GGTGTAGTGCCCGAAGATTGGAAGAAGGCCAATGTGGTGCCTATCTTCAAGAAAGGGAAGAAAGTAGATCCGGCAAATTACAGGCCCATCAGCCTGACCTATATCCTGGGCAAGGTCTTGGAAAAGATTATCAAAGAGGCCATCCTTAACAGACTAGCTGATGGCAATATCCTGAGGGATACCCAGCACGGGTTTGTTGTGCGTAGATCTTGCCTGACCAATCTCATTTCCTTTTATGACCAGGTGATCTATCACCTGGACAAGGGGGAAGAGACTGATGTAGTATATCTTGACTTTAAAAAAGCCTTCTATCTGGTATTCTATGATCACCTCTTGGCAAAACTGGCTAACTGTGGCCTCAACTTCACCATGATCTGCTGGCTGGGGAATTAGCTCTGCGGTAGGACACAGAGGGTAGTGGTTGATGGAAGCCAATCGTCTTGGTGCGCGGTCACCAGTGGGGTCCCTCAAGGCTCTGTCCTAAGGCCTATACTGTTTAACATCTTCATCAATGATGTAGACATTGGAGTCAGAAGCGGACTGGCCATGGGGGGTCATGACTGACCACAAGATGAACGTGAGCCTGCAATGTGATGCTGCGGCTAGTAAAACAAGGAAAATGCTGGCTTGCATCCATAGATGCTTCTTGAGCAAATCCCGGGACATCATTCTCCCATTGTACTCGGCCTTGGTGAGGCCACAGCTGGAGTACTGCATCCAGTTCTGGGCTCCAAAATTCAAAAGGGATGTGGAGAAGCTTGAGAGAGTGCAGAGAAGAGCCGCGC
Source organism: Crocodylus porosus (assembly GCF_001723895.1). NCBI lineage: Eukaryota > Metazoa > Chordata > Crocodylia > Crocodylidae > Crocodylus > Crocodylus porosus. The sequence goes on along the minus strand of NW_017728906.1, from coordinate 91,317,678 downwards.
ACATGATCAGAGGTCAGGAAAACAGACCTTATGATGAGAGGCTGAGAGCCATGGGACTCTTCAGCCTAGAAAAGTGCAGGCTCAGGGTGATCTGATGGCCACCTATAAGTTTATCAGGAGTGCTCATCAGGATCTGGGGGAACATCTGTTCACTAGAGCGCTCCAAGGGATGACAAGATCGAATGGTCACAAACTCTGCTGCGACTGATGCAGGCTGAACATAAGGAAGAACTTCTTTACTGTCCGAGTCCCCAAGGTTTGGAATAGACTGCCATTGGAGGCAGTTCAATCACCCACTTTGAATGCCTTCAAAAAACATTTGGATGCTTATCTTGCTGGGATCCTATGATCCCTGCTGACTTCTTGCCCCTGGGGCAGGGGGCTGGACTCAATGATCCTCCGGGGTCCCTTCCAGCCCAAATGTCTATGAAATCTATGAAATTAAGAATTCAGGAGTTCCTAGTTCACAAGCCTGTTCTTGAACCACCAAACTACATTTCTTTAATATTAAAATTTAACTTCAGACTTCTGGGATAAAGCAAATATCCCCACAGAGAAAACTCTTAGATGAGGGTTTTTCAATTTTTTTGGATCAGTGTACCCCTGGCAGCCAGATGCAGAGCAGGGAGGAGGGAGGGTGGTACATGGCTGAATGTAGAGAGCCAGTAGATGCCACATGCAAGCCTCCCCCACCCCTGGCTGGATGGCACCTGCACAGCAGTGAGGAATGGTGCATGGTGGCCTCCATCCCTGGCTGCCCACACATATCCCCTAGGATCTTCTCAAGTACCCCGTCTTAGATTTTATGACTTGAAAATGGCAGATGACCCTTCTCTTATTTTTGGGCAATGGTTACCACTTGCTATAACTGTGTGAAAGCAGCTGTGGAAAAGCTCTCCAAAAAATAAAGCAGAATCTTCAGACTACCTTAATCTGAATCCAGTGGAGAAGAAAGCTGTAAGCCCACAGATAGTATCATACAATTTTTGGTTGAGGGTTGCAGGATATGTTATTAATTATTTCATACAACTTCTAATTAATTTGTGGAACTCATTGCTACAGAATGTTGTAGAGGCTTATAAATTTAACCAGCTCCAAAAGAAGATTGGCCAAATTCAAGGTGCAACCTTAAAATTAGGAATGTTATAGCAGAGAAGGGGTAGGAGATGCTTCAGTCTGGATATGCTCTGCTTAAATACTCTTGCATTTAGCATCCATTCTTTACCACTTTGAGAGACAGGGCTAGATGGATCTATGGTCTGACCCAGTAGACCATTTCTTATGTTCTTATGAGGGTTGATTTTTCCCATTGCTGTTTTCTCTTTTTCAGCATATCCTTGAATCCAGACAGTTCGGCATTCACTCTTTCTGTTGCTGTATTTTATCATCCAACAGTATTTGTAGGTAGTGTCTTCACTTGCTTTCCTCTGACCTTTATTTTCATTTTCATCTATATGAATCCAGGCAACTTCATTCCAATTTTTTTTTAATCTCCCAAGCATATTTATACTTTCTATTGTCTACATATTTTATGGCACTTTCAGAAAGTAGAGCAACGGATATTATATAAGTAATTCATCACTCAATTATACAAGGACAATTTCATAATTTTATAGTAAAGAGTTCTTCAAGATGAACTGCTGATTTTTGGTATCAGTCAAAGATGGGATTCAGCCACTGTGGTGAAGCCAAAGACTGCCTGAAATGTCTGGGTTTTCTTTAGAGCTTACTGAGAGCTACAGAGAGAGACAGAAGATGGTACTAGAACATCAGTGCCCAAGTCTCTACAAGCTTCAGCTACATCTGTATTGGGCTATGAAGGGTCCGAGTCTCTACAAGCTGCAGTGGTGTCCTCACTTTGACAACAAAGACTTCTGCTCTCAGACAAAAATACAAGGAAACTGATTAACAAAAAGAAAAAGGTCAGAGGAATATAATATTCCAAATGGGAATAAATAAAGACAATAAAATAGAAGAGGGCTAGAAACTCTAAAAGGACTTCAACAAGAGTTGTAGGGCCCAGATTATAAATGAACAGAATGCTCTGTTCTCAAGCTAATAGCAGCTAAGGAATTGAGAACAAGGAAACACGCACTTTCCTTTGTCCCTTCATGATGAGAAAGGGCAGAGCTATGATGTGCTCTACTGGTATAGCTAAGACAAAGAGACTCCAAGCTTAAGTGCAACTTGAGAAGATATGGAAGTCAGGCAAGGTCCCAGATGACTGGAAAAGGACAAATATAGTGCCCATCTTTAAGAAAGGGAAAGAGGAGGATCTATAGACCAGTCAGCTTGACCTTGACACCTGGAAAGATCATGGACCTTGTCCTCAACAAATCTACTATGAAGCACCTGGAGGAGAAGATGATGATTAGAAGTTTGGAAGCTGGGAAGGAAATAGAACCCCTGCAGTATCTACATGTTCAGTCACAGTTAGCAATAGTAATCAGCTCACATAATTGTTATGTAGTATTGTAACCAGATATACCAGTACATAGTTACAGCAAACAATATGGTTATATCAAACAATAAGAAAGTAACTGAAGTAGAAATGGAAAAGGTGATTAGGATAAATTATTTACATTGAGGATTTCCACTTAGTAATTTAAATGGCCATGATTTAAATCAATCCGAGAATTTTAAACAGACCTCCACGCCATCCACTTTTATACTACTTTTATACACACCACTAGATCCATCATCTATAGCTAAGGTTGTAAGCATTATGTTACAATGACAGCTCTATGTTATAACTATATCTTCTCTGATCCAACTGACCAGGATGTACACATTAAGGATCTGGTACACGGATTCCCTAAATTTATAATACAATCCCAAAACAATAGCCTCTCAATTAGAAACCACACTCAGACTCGGTTCCAACCTAGTACAATGCCAACCTCATGACAATGACAACAGTATCCCTCTGCTTGCTCCATACAGCCTCCAGGTTAAAGACCTTGGACACATTGTTAATAACCCCCAACGCCTCCTGCAAAATGATGACCATTGCAAGATAGCCATAAGAGACAAACTTGTCCTGGCTTACAGGCAGCTTCCCAAACTCAAACAGTGTCTCCAGCAACAGATCACCTAACTCCTGTTCTCAATGAAGCATCAGGCCTTGCAACAGATTTAGATACCAGCTGTGCCTCCCATGTTATTGGAGCAAATTACATAGATTATAACATCTAAGTTTCATTCTCCTTGTCCTCTACCAACATCACCTGGTTACAGTGCCCCTCTGCTGTCTACATTAAACAGCTGGAGCAATATTATGTGGAAGAATGGACACTACCAATCAAATCTAGAAATACACAAAAGCCTATGGCAGAACACTTTAACCTCCCTGGACATTCCATCACTGGCCTCTGAATTGCCGTTCTGAAGCAACAAAACTTTAAAAACCAACTTGAATGCCAAATTGTGGAAGAAGAAATCCTCTATAGATTGGATTATGTTAAGTGTGGTCTCAAGAGAGACTATGGATTCTTATTACATGGCCCGGATTAGCTTTTATGGCCCCTGTGTTCCTACTAGTTTACTATTTTGTTTTTCACTTCAACCCACTTTTGCTTCCCTCAGCACTGCTCCTCTCCTTTCCTCCCCTTTTCCCTTTCCTTTGTATATAAATCAGTCTTTCTATTTGAACCCCTGCTCCCTGGAAGTTCTTTTATAGCATCTGTGGAAGTGATCTGTTGCTTACAAAAGCTTATGCATCTCTGAATTAATTAGTCAAGGGCACATCTACATGAGACGCATTAATGTGCATTAGCCTAATTTAATGCACATAACAGGTGTGCTTCTACACATGCATAACCTTACTGTGCATTAAAAATAACTAACTGCACCTAAATTTGATACCAACAAATGCTAGCAGGGTTCTGTGGGCTGGGCAGCAGTGCAGCATGGTGGCTGGCCTGCAGGGAGAGGTGGGAGAGCAGGGCCTGGAGCCATAGAAGCAGGTGCTGCCAGCAGCTTGGCCTGTCCTACCCTGGGAAGGGAGTGGGGAATGTAGGCTGCCTCCAGCCAGCACCCAGCGGGCCACCAGCTTCAGGGGATCATGGAGGAACAGGGGGCTTGGGTGGCAGCTGCCTGGTCCTGGGCCTGCCTGGCCAACTTACCATGGTTTCTGGGCACCCAGGCACAGCAGATCCCTGATCTGAGGCTGGGCAGCACACAGCCCCTGGTGCACAGCATCTTATCTCTGAAAAGTTGCAAACTCTCACAATAGGCTTCTGTCTCTTGCCTCTGCAGGGCCAACATCTGGACATGGGGGAGAGGCCACCAGCCCTAGTGGGGATGTGGACTTTGGGTTGCCACCACCCACTGCTGGAGCAACTTGGATGTGCTGGTTGTGCAAGTGGCAGACCAGGGATTGGACCCTCATGCTCCAGTGGTTGGTGGTGGTGGTGGAAGAGGAGCACAAGGCACAGGAGCAGGCCTGGTGGGCAGAGAAAGTTGCCTGGGCAGAGGCTTCGGACTGGGCACAGTGGGACCACTGGGCTCAAAATGGAGGCCCTGGAGTGGGAGCAACTGAAACAGCTCCAGCAACAAGGCAGTGCTGACTGCTAGGCCATGGACATCCCCCTGGCCCTGGTAGTCATGTACATATCCCTCACTGCCTGGTCCCCGCCAATGGCCCCACAGGGCCCCTGGGGCCCACCTGCTTCCCCACAGCAGGTCTCTGCCTGGCCCTGTCACCACCCACCTGGGCCAGGGGGTCTGGCCCAGGTGCCCCCACCCTGGACCTGTCACCACCCATCTGGCCCCGACCTGCCACTCTCCCCTGCACCACACAGCTGAAGAAGACTTGACGAGGCCACTACCCGCTGGGGTTACCACAGCCCCTAGACCCACAGGGGAACATCTAGGGGTTGGGGTGCTGGGCACCTTCCCCAGGGCTCTGCTCCCTAGGCTACCTCCTCAGGCCCCCCACTCTATTTACAATAATTTCGGTCTTCAAGCATAGTTTCCCACTTGTATAAGGTTTCCCACCTGTATATAGTTTCTTACTTGTAACCAGGTTTTTTTATTGCTGTTGAATGGGAAGGTGGTGGGGGGGCACTGTTGGTTGAGGGGGAAGGGGGTTCTGTTTGCTGAGAGGAGAGTGGGGAGGGATGGGGATGTGTGTTGTGAGGTTAAGAAAGTTTTTTGTTTCACCCATGTGCATGTTCTGAGAGTGGTGCTGCGGGATGCACAGCTCTCCTGGGGCCTGGGTGGGAGGGGACTGCTGGAGCCAGCAGGGCCAGCACCATGGCCAGCAAGAGCATGAGGCATTGGTTTTCTCTGGCAGGGGTCAGGCTGAAGCAGTGGGGTGCTGGGCATCAGTGGCAGGAGCAGGGATAGGGGCAGGGGCTGGAGCAGCTCTGGTGTGGGGAGGCAGGGTGGGCAAGGAGAGAGCTGCTGCATGCTGCCCCTGTGCTGGGCACATGGCTTCTGGGTAGGGAAGAAGCTGGGCAGGAATCAGAGTTTCTAAGACGGCTGCCAAGTGCTGGCAGCTGGGTCTGGCTTCAACATGACTGCCAAGTGCTAGAGTTCCTTGCGGAGGCTGTAGCTCCCCTAGTGGCCACAAAGGCACGTGGCAGACCTGGAGGGACTTGGGACTAACTTTAGTCTCAAGTCCTTGCATGTGTAGACACCTACCAAAAATTGCTTAATGCACATTAAATTTAGTCGCACTTATTTACATGTGTAGATGAACCCTATAAGGTGCAATTCTACCCCTGCCTTCTGTCAGAATTTTTGACAGTTTTCCCCCTTGCTGATGGATAAAACTAAACCAAAACACCTCTGTCAACTCACTAATAACACTCCATATTGTCTCTCAAAAAAGCTTAAGTTCCCAGTAGTCAACTGGGAAGCACCTTCCTCGAAATCTGTTATACTCTAATTTTTAGAGTGAAGGGGTTCAAATATTATTTCTTAAGTATTCGCAGCATTACAGGTTTCCCTTGCTTTATACTGTACTTGTGTACCTGGAAAACAGCTCACAACTCAAATTCGCATAAAGGAAACCCACTTTACAATCCAACAACTAGGGATACATTCCAAGACCCTGACTGTACTGATCCCCAGACCCATTTCTACCACTTTTACAAGACAACTTTGGGACTTACCAACAGCAGACAGTGCACACAAGCACAGGGCACTATCATAACGGGGATGGCAAAGTGTCGCAGACAGCAAGCGAGGAGCACAGATCCACACAGGAGACTATATTTTGGTGCTCATCCACAATGCACCACACAAAGCAGCTGACTGCAGGCTTCCACCACACTGATCACATAAGAGTGAATTTACCTCTCATATAACAAATTTTTGGTATAAAAAGGGTCATCACAAAAAAGTGAATTTGCACATACAGAACCCACATAAAGTGAGAGAAACCTGTACTGGATAACTAATACATTTTAATTCAAAATCTATGAAAGGCAAACTGTGTAAAGCACAATTCTGCCAGAAACTTCCTTTATTTTAAACTCAGTTAGTCCTATGAATGAACTCTAGCCTGATACTATTTAGTCATTACTCTATTACTTGAAAAATAACAAATGTAATGGTACCACTAAGATACATATGTTACAAAATGGTAATATACACAACATAACTACTATAAATACCTGCAGGAAAAGTGAAAGAACAGTATTTTTTTTAATTAAAAATATTTCTAGGGAGAAAATAATTCCTCTAAAATAATATTTAAACTGTTTAATTTTAAGTGTTTAAGTGCTTTCAGTTCCCTCTTCTTGCTTACATCCCCAAACCAAGGTCAGTATTTCATGGGGTCAGACATGGTCTTTGGGTAGCAAAGCTGGTCAACTACATGCCTAAATGGGCTTTGGGGAGAATTTAAGCACTTAGAATTTAAATCCAAAAAAGCAGTCCAGGTCAACCCAGTTCCAGTAGCTGCAAACTGCTTCAGTGTCTTGAAAAGGGAGGCATGAAGATGGTAATTGTCACTGGTGGTTTGGTTATTTTGAATATGGATAGAGAGCTGGGGGTAAATGGAACAGGTAAGGAGCTCCTAGCTCTATACAGTAAGACAACATACACACAATCTCATCACAAAATAACATAGCATGCAGTAGAGCTGTGTGAAATTTTGCTGGCTGTTTCGTTTCAACACTGTTTCAACTAATTTCAAGGTCAAAGCAGCAAAATCGGAACAAAACAAAGGCTGTTGCAATAGCCTCAAAACAAAACGAGGCTAGTTGAAACGTTTCGAAAGTCTAGTGCGGGGGACGGGGAAGCAGCCCAACTGGGCTGCTGCCCACTCCCGACACGATCTAGTGTGGGGGATGAGGAAGCAGCCCAACTGGACTGCCTCCTGCCCCGGCATGATCTAGTGCAGGGGATGGGAATTTAGGCCAGTTGGGCTGACTTCCCATCCCCAGCGAAACTTTGCAACAGCACCGAAAAAGCCTTTCTGTTTCAATGGAATGGAACAGAACAGCAGTTTCAATTTGAAATGGAACAATGTTCCATTGAACCGTTGAAACTCAAAGCAAAACGGAATGGTGCCGTTTCGCACAACCATAGCATGCAGCATTTACCACTGAAGCTCCCTTCTATAGTATTTTCATGCTGGCTGCTGATAGAGCTCTCCTCTACAAAATTTTTAGGATAGCTGTCTGCACAAATCTCCTGTGTAATATTTAAGATGCCAAAGTTATACTAGTCACTGCTGTCCTGACAAATCTCTTCCTGGTCAGACTCCATGGTGTTTGTACAGTCAAGGGAACATTCAATGGGTTTTGGGGGACCAACCACACTGGGTTCTTTGGGCTCTTCCAGCACAACTATCCACCATATCATACTCGGATTTGGTACTGACACTGCAAAAATACAATCCAGTCTCTTAGGCTGGTAGCAGGAACATTTACCAGAGGATCTTTTCAGACCCTGGCCAAAGGGACTTCTGGCAACGCTCTTTTGCTTTGATTTGGTACTGGCACCAATTCCAAGAGAACATTCTCTTCATTTGTTCCAGTATTACTTGAGGATGTTTGAATTCCAGTGATTCATCTCCAGGTTGGACTGAAGATACAGCTCCACAAAGATGCAATCAATTCTGAGACTCCTGAAGGGATCCAGGAAGAAGTACAGAGGTTTGAGAGCCAGGGGAACACAGCAAGGCTGCATGCTACCTGGTATGCCAGCTGTAAAAAAAGCACAGAAATAGTTAGGAATGAGTCTTTACAAACTTTAAAAAGGAAACAAATACAATGAGCAGCCTCAATGCCAAAGAAGCTTAACATGACCTCAGGTGCCCCAAAAATCAGTGCGTGGATGTAGGACCCTTTAATGAGAACCAATTATAAAGTCAGTCCAATCCAGCACTGCTAAAGGCACTATAGCTGTGATTCAGCATTAAAAGCTATATTATTTTCCTTCCTTCAGCCTAGACTTACTATCTCCAAGTATCCCTGACCAGAAAACAAACCAGCACGCTTCCCCAGTTACACTAATACCACTGTTATGCAACCTATCCAGAATAGGGTCATACCCCCAGCTAGTAAATTCTGAACACCACCACTTTTCTAAAAACCTTGTTCACATACTCAGATTTGCACTGTATATTACTGAAATAGTAGCTTGGTTCCCATTTCATACAATAATTGGTTGGTGCCTATAAAAGATAAAATAATAGATCAATTCTGTTCTGGCATAAGCAGGCATAATATCCATTGGACTCAATTAAAGGTGGGTCCACTTGCACCAGGGCTAAATTTTATCTAAGTCCTGTCCCCATTTCAGCAGTAACTCTTTCCATTCACTGGAATGGATTCCATTCCATTCACTAATAATCAGACTCTGTGGGGTTTGTTTTGTTTTTATGTTGAACTCCAGATGTTTAATTATCATTGACTCTAAATCAACCACAGCCTGCTTTGAAAAAATTATAAACAAATTTACACACACTTACCTAATAAGGTAGGTTGATGCCTATGAAAAATCATGCCTCTGAACCAATTAGTTTCTAAAGTGCCAACCTCCCCTACCTTTTATACAACTTTTTAAATCCCTTCTGTTATTCATTATAGTAATGGGTGCTCTTCCATGTTCACTTATTATTTTAACCCACAGATCCAGGGAGGTTGAAAAAAAAATCTCGTAACAGTTGAATACAAAATGCAGAAGTGTTCATTGAGCAAAGGAAGCTGCAAGCCAGCTAATAGTAAACATCTCTGTAGAAGGTTGCCTCTTCTATTAGCAATCAGCTAGTCATAGGATCATAGCAAAAAAAGGGTTGGAAGGGGCTTCACAGGGGTCATCTTTAGACCAGCCCTCAGCTCAGTACAAAAATCATTCCTGGCTAAACCATCTCAGCCAGGTGTCTGTCCAACCTGATCTGGAAAATTTCCACAAATTTGTCCACATCTTATGAGAAGTGTAGGTCCAAAAACCAGATCCAGTACTGAAGACAGCAGAAAAATCACTTACCTTGATTTGCAAGTGATGCTTCTGTTAATACAACCCAGTCTATTGGTGGCCCTCTTTGCAACAAGAGCACAAACTGTTGGCTCATCTTCAGTTTATGGTATACTGTAACCCTTGGGTCCTTCTCTGCAATATTGCAGTCCAGCCACTCATTCTCCAGTCTGTATTTGTGCATGCAATTTTTCTGTCCCAAGTGCAGGACTTTGTACTTATTCTTGTTGAATCTCATCTGATTCAACAAAAATAAGTATCAGTTAAGTAAAGTTCCATCCCTGCAGTACTTTCATATAATCGGTATTTCTGTATACAGTCTTAGCTACATGCTGTTTTTGCTTTTTGTGTTCTCTCTAGGGGAAACTAACAGCCTTGTTTTTCACATACGGAAGACCACTGTGCCCATTAATGGTAAGTGTGTGGATTAAGTTTCTCTCTTCTCTCAAGGGTTATGGTATTTGTGGGGGCAGGAAATAATTCTCCTACACATGGTTAATGTTCCAGCCAACGTATCAAGTGTAACAGGCCTCAGCTTCACTGTGGCCTTGTGCGCTCTCTAGCAACCCACTGAGACCTGTTAGGCACCTTGACTTCCCAACTGGTTACTTCCCTTGCTCTCACTTGCCATGTCTTTGTTGGTAATTCAGGGAGGTAAATTTGGGAAGTAGCCTTCAGTCACTGGAGTGAGACCTTCATTAACCAATCTCCTCCCTATTCATCACAGTGTTATCCTTTTGTCTGGCTCAGTCAGCATCTAGAGTTAATGACCCTGCCAACAGCTGCCTGTTGGCCTCCCAGGTTTTCTCCAGTCCTGAGGCCTCATTAGACCTAATCAGGCAGAGGCCCATAGTCTAGTTCCAGGGCCTTCCCATGCCTAAAAGCAGTTCTAAGACCTTGACAAACTGACCCCAAAATTTCAAGAAATAGGATGATGCACAGAACGGATATGCCACAGGCCTGCTTACAGCAGCCTCCCCTCTCAACCTGCTCAAAGCATCCTACCACCTGCATCTCCAGTCACTCAGGTCTTTGGGCCTGAAAGCTAGCTCTCAGAAAGCCCTGGGACCAACAGCCTGCAATAAGCTTCACACACAGGACTGGGAGACCTCAACTTATCTGCCACACACAGGGCTGGGAGCCCTTAAAATCAGCTCCTCCACACACCAGGCTGGAGGCCCTCACAGTAATGCTAACAACATCGCAGCAAAGGGGCCTCCCCTTTATGCATGCCCCTTTTTGCCCATTGGTTCTCGCAGCCATAACTTGTAGCAGGCTTCTCTTACAGTTTATATCTCATATGGGTACAGTCCTTTGTAGGGAGCTCCTTTGCACTGTGGTCTAGACTAGACTTCCCCTCTCTGCCGAGAAGCTTAGTTTATAAAGCCCTGGGCTCCATCCGGCCTGGCCATGAAAGTCTGCCTCTTCAAGGGGCTTTTCCCCTTTCCCTGGCATGTTTGTTCTCTATTAATCACAGAGCTTCCTGTTACATCTCTCAGCATCCCTTCCAAGCCTGCAATCCCTCTCCTTCAGAGGGGCTGCAGCTGTCATTCCCTTCCCTCCCCCACAAAAAACCCATGTGTTATTTCTCCCTCAACAGACACAATGCAAAGAACCCTGACAAAAAATAAAAGAAAAAAGAAAAAAGATCACTGCTCAAAGGCAAAACCAAATGGTGCCCTTTAGAATACCAGTATCCTATCATAGTATCATAGTACTTAGGGTCAGAAGGGTACTAAACAGATCATCAGGTCTGACCTCCTGCCCCGGGCAAGAATGGGTGTCGGGATCGTATCACCCCAGCCAAATAGCTGTCCAGCCTCCTCTTGAAGACCCCCAAGGTAGGAGAGAGTACGTCACTTGGGAGCCTATTCTAGAGCCTGGCAGCCCTAACTGTAAAGTAATATCTCCCGCTGTCCAGCCTGAACCTTCTAACAATTTGTAGCCATTATTCCAATTTTTGTTCCGTTATTCCAATTTGTGGCCATTATTCCTAATCATCCACACACCATCTCATGCTAACCAGTGAATTCCTTTACCAGTCTTGAACAAAGTAAAGGACCAAATTTAATATTGCAAAATATTTTGGATTTTTCATTCCTTGCAGCTCTTTACATGATCAAGGTTAGCCATCCATGTATCCAATAAACAATTGTCAAAGCATTAGGCAGCCAACAAGAATGTCCGGATGATTCTGATGAAACACTTGTAAAACTCTAGGAATTCCTTTTTCTGGCATGATTCTGTTCTTCCTCTGCTGCCATTTGTCATTTCACTTGTTACATCTGGAATGTACAGAAGCAGTTCTTTGGGTATACAGGGAAGAGGTTTCCACTCTTTACTTTAGTTTTGGAGAATGGGGAAAACTGCCATGGTTCAAAGCATCAGTGGGTGCATCCACACGAGATGCCCACTGCACAGTAACCTGCGTTACTGCATAGTAGCATCCTGGCATGGTTGTCTAGTGATGCTTACTGCACAGTAGCTCATTACTACTGTGCAGTAGCTCATTACTACTGTGCAGTAGCATCACATCATGCTTTGTGCCCAGTGATACTACTGTGCAGTAGTAATGAACTACTGCACAGTAAGCGTCTCGTGTAGACATGACCAGCATGACCAGACTGGGCCATGCCCCCCATAATACCAGTGCAGTCACATGGTCCTGCATGTGTGCACAATGTGGGGTAAATAAATGTTTTCGCTCGATCTGAGCCTTCAAGAGGCCTACTACATTATTTCTAAAAACAAAACTTCTACAAGTCATTGCATTATCACAGCACCACCTCTAACAACTAAAAAATAAAGCACCACCATATTTAATAGAAGACATCAAACTTTCAGATACTACCAATCTAGACCAAATTTGAAAATATTACCTGAAGATGAAAAGCTTTCCATAAGGCTGTCAGTCCCTCAAGCCATCCAGTCCTAGGTGACATACTCAGCTTCTAATTAAAGGATATAGTTCAGTTGTGATGTATGAGTTTTGCTTACAGCTTAGTTTTTATTTGATCTGATTAATTAAGCTATATTCAAAAGATATTGCTGCTTACCATGAATGGAAGTTCATAAAAATATTGCCATAGGCATATCTTTAAGCTTTCAGCTTAATTATCTCATTAAAAATCTTTTGCCTTTAATTTAAGTTCAGCAATATAATATTTAAAAATAGAACATTGTATTATGTATAGGGAAACTGGTAGGTAACTATGAATTCCATGCCATCATAATAAGAAAGACCTTTGTGAGG
>NW_017728906.1:91297963-91304195 GCF_001723895.1 Crocodylus porosus | reverse complement strand
TGTGGCAAAAATACTCCAAGGGTGCTCTCAAGCATGTCAGGGGCAGAGATTTCAAGAGCAGTGTCAAGAGGCTTTATTTAGGATGTACAGAGTGGAAGGAGGTGGACAGAGTTTATTTTTGGTGGCAGTCAAGACTGCCAAGCAGACAGCATAGGCATAGTCGTAATACAGGGGTGTCAGACTCATGCTGGGTCCCACGCTGATTCAGACAGCAGCTATGGTGCAGCCAGTGGCAACAGAGGCAGTGGCAACAGAACAGCACCTGAGGCAGCAAAGCCAGCAGCTGTGGGCCAAATGGCCACAAGATGAATCGCAGTGGGCAAAGTGATGGTGGCCCCAAGCAGCCACAGCACAGCCCCGCCTTGCACCCCTGCCACCAAACCATGGCCAATGGGGCCATGGTTTGTGTGGCAGACCCCACCCCACCCCACCCCACCCCTGCTAGCCACAACCACAAACTCCCTGGCACTCCAGTTGCCTGGCAGCTCAGGGGGAGTGATACCAAATGCAGGACTTGGCTGGTGGGCCTGTTTGACAGCCCAGCCATAATCTTCTTTTGTGAATACAATTAAATTCCTAAGTCAATTGGAAAGACTTTATCTGAAATACACAGATAACTTGGCTAGCTTCCTGTAGATGTAGGGCAAAAGTGAGCAGATTTTCCAGAAGATTTTACCGAAATGACAAACCAAAACAAATGAAACTTCTTATTTGGTACATATTATATAGCCAATTTGCTCATGTTTTACCCCATACTTTTTTTTTTTAATAGCTTAAAGTGATTCCTCCTTGATAGATTATTTTTTTTACTTGAGACAACTTCCAATTTCAATACTGTCAAATTGATTCTTCCTATGCTGTAGCACATGTGCACATCACATATGATGTTCACATTATATATAAACAATTTTACATATGCAAATACATTCCTATAGAAGGTACAAATGAAATATGAGTGATATGAGACTAAGAAAGGGTGTCTGGAATTGGAAGCAGAATTTAAGTGAATTTTTTTTTTTTTTTTTTACATGGAGAACAATTCATGAAAATATAATGACAGACACTAGTATAGCCATTAAAATGCAATACAAGTATGGATAGCGCAAAAAGTAGGCAAGGGAGAGGAAATCAAGATTAATTAAAACAAGGATGGATATCATTTACAAAATAAAGGACCTCACTATCAATGTGAACTACAGCAAGTTAAGGTACAAAATCAACCACATGGGCAATTGGTTGCTGGTAAGGTAATGCAAATTAGGCCCTCTTACAAATAAGACATTTACTTTTGTCTAATGCCCGCTCTAGCAATATGGGAAAGAAGCTAAATCGTTTCAATTTGCCTAAAAAAAAAACAAGGTACAAGTGAAAGTAGTTTCCACCCTACTTGGATTTGTACCTTGTTTCAACACTTCCTTCTGTATATAATGGCAATTTAAGCTCTGGTATATCAGCAAAGTGGAAAGTCAAAAAGAATGTCTAGCTTACGTCATCATCATACACATCTCCTACGAAGGAGGAATACAGCAGATCAAATATTGCAATTCATGATTTTTATCCCAAGTTTCTTTAACCTTAGTGCTTTTCTTAATGCTCAGATCCTGCACCCACATTATTTTGATATAATCTAAGTTTTCATTTTTTAAAAGTAGCTGGTCCTCATGGTTGCAAATAAAAGTTCAAAAATGTGAACTCTCAGCACTTAAATCAGCAAAAACAAATACACAGAACCTTACCTTTGTGATTTATTAATTTCATGACCTTTTTGCAGTTTGACAAATTACTTTTGAATGAATGATAGTGCTAACAAAGCCACATCCTAAACTGAGATATCAGACTTTCTATGGTTTGCCTTTTGACTATCTTCATTAAAAAGTTGTATAGCTTTATCTTTTAATGTCCAAGAGCAATGCATTTTCAGGGTCCAATTAAAAAATGCACAGTTCTAACTTTCATATGAATCTACAGCACTGTATACACATACACAAGATATTAATATACACTGAAAAAGATTAAAAGGAAACCCAACTAACTATGCACACAAGAAAAAGTGCTAAACTCAGTATTTAAAATCATGCATAAACTTTTAAAAATTCAATCTTAAATTACAGCTTTTAGTTCTTTTTAACCACATGTGTCTGTGCACCAGGCATTCATAATTCAGGTACTGTATTATGGCAAAAATTACTTCCAGTAACAGTTTTATTCTTACATTATATGAATACCAAAAACCAAGTGCACATCAATACATTTCTTCTCTAGACAGTGGATAGTATCATTACGTTTTGTGTAGTAGTAAAACATTTGCCATAACCCTTTTAAGAACATGGGTAAATGTAGTTCCATTTCTAAGTAAAAAAATAATTGTGAAGCACTTGAAAGTTGCTGGATACTTGACACAAAAAACCCCAAATGAAGAAAATCAAGTTAATCTACCCACTAATTCATAACTCATCTCCAGTGACATTACATCTCTTAACACATTGCAGCTAATACAAGATACCATAAAATATGCCATGGCAACAATCCTGTATGCTCCAAAACACCATTTAAACACCTCTACCAAATTACCCAAACATAGTTGGGGATGTTCAGTTCAGTACTTGCTGACCCTGGAAGGGTTTAGTGAAGGCAACAGCCAAGACTGTCAGCACTAGGAGAGCAGAATTAACATTCTGTGTGTAACAGCTTCACAAACCAGTTCTACACATTAATTTACTATCATGTTTACAAGTGCTTATGTGGGGCTAAAAAACATGGGCCAAGAAATACATCTACTAATAAAGAAAATCTTATGTGCCAGATAAGTGGCATATGAAAGCTTCTGTATTGCTGGATAAAATCTGGCAGGGAAGCATAGCTGCTGATGGAGATGGTTTTATTCAAGGAGTTAGTACATCAGCAATTCTTTGCACAAATTATCATCTATGACAAACTACAGCTAAAAGTCATCCCATTTTTTTTCAGAAATATGCGCTGCTTATATTTTGGATAGAACCCATTTACCAAATTTGATGTAATTTGATTTTTTTGTAAAAAGATCAGCAACATTGGAAGGTCAGATTGACAAGGAAAATTTTCTATCACAGGTCAATTTCAAAGATTTCCCAGTAAAAATGTATGAATAAAAACGAACATCAACAAAAAACACAGAAAATTCTAAAGGGCAAAAAAGTAACTCTTTGTGGGCACATCTTCACATGCACCGTTACTGTGCCGTAACTTAGGGAGCAGGGCCAGAGACCTGGAAGTAAGGCTAGAGCCTGGGAACAGGGCAAAGGAAGGACAGAGCAGTCTAGGAGTGAGGCCAGAGCTTGGAAGCAGGGCACAGAAGAGCCTAGGGAGCCCAGGGCCGAGGGAGGGGGCCAAGAGAGTGAGGGGGACTAGGGCTGAGGGCCCATTAGACTGATAATTGATTAACTGGTAACATCTAGAAGGCATAAAAAGAGGAGATGAGGACGTCATGAAATTGCCTTTAAGGCAGTAGGCTGGTTGACCATGGCTTGTGAGCAGAAAACATCCTGTTCAGGGATCCCTGGGGCAGCCTCCCATTTCTAAATGCATGTTAACTTCCAGACATAGCAGGTGAGCAGAAGGGGACAATGCTTAAAGGACAGGGAGAAATAAAGGCTGAGTGGCCACCAGGGGGCATTATGGCCACCCCTAAAGCCAGCCCTTGTTACAACAGTGTTAATCAAACACAGACTTATGGTACCTTTTTAAACTGTACATGCAGTTTCAAATTTATAATTCTAAGGAGTTGCAGGAGTCATGGCAGAATGGTATAATCAATTAAAGAAGTGGGACATAAAAGACAATTATTAGGCCAAGTTTTCAAAAAGTGACACTCTCTCTGTGTAAGTACTTTTTGAACAGCAGTACAGTGTAGGTATGTGACAACTTGAAAAAACACAAGTTTGTGCATGCAGAAGTAAGAAAATGGACTAACTTGGGCCCTTTTTGGAAATCAACAGAAAATGGATTAGGTAAAAGATTACAATTTTTGCATGGAGCAATATCAATATGTTTTCTTTAAGAAATACTTTTATTCACATTTAGCATTGCAATGCTACAATTAAAAACTACACAGAAATACTAAATCAGTACCATTTTGAGTAAAAAAAGCCAGCAAAATACAGTAAACATGTCTTAGAAAGAAGAGATTATAGAACAACAATTCTTGGAACTACTGGAATCACAGAGGCTTTTATTCAATGCACATCAAATCATACACATCTGTAGCATGTTTAATTTTACCAAAATTTGGCTTTAATAATCAAAACAATCATCTTTCTGATATATACTTATGAAAATACTAATATCTGTCTATTATGTGATAATTATAATAAATACCCATAAAACACTTTGAAGATTAAAAGGAATAATTAATTTTACATCACTGAGGAAGGCTAATACTAGCAGTCTCCTTGTGGATATGGTGCTGCTTGGGGTGAATGAGTAGGATAGTACAGGCCACTGAAATCTAGAGCAAAATTTCAGCTAAATTGAACAAACAGTATCTTGAAATGTACTACTTCCCATTTTTATGAGTTTGTGTTGTAAGTCATAAACTACACATTAAATAGTAAATAAAATCCTGTTGTCCTTGTTAGCTAGCCTATTTTTTTTATAACTAGCTAAAGACTGAACAAATATCAATAGAAAATAATTCACAGTAAAATATGGTTAATTAGTGACTTGTGTTTAGATTGGAGACAAGGGAGTTGTTCTTTCTTAAGCCCAAATTAAAAAGAATTGAATTGAGGTTAATAGAGAGAAAAGCATGATCTGGATGTGTTGTCCTCTGCAGCTCTTGGATCATTAGGTGAAGAGTAAATAGTTCAAACATCTTCTTATTACTTCTGCAAAAGATTTGAGCACAGCATTAGTCAAAGTTAAATAAGCATTTGATTTTTTTTAAAAGGTAAAAAGAGAATTTCAATTAATTTTTTAAGTAATTAATTCCAGAGAATCTGATTTTTTTAATTGAATCAAAATCTGGGTTATATCTTGACTTTAAAGAATGTACTCCTTTAACATTTCCAGGAAGGATAACTGTCCAAGCTGATATGGTTCTGGTATAGAGAGCAGAGGTGGGGGGAAGGGAAGGAAGGGGAAGACGGCAGAGGTGGAAAGAAGGGAGGGAGACATGCATACAAAAATCATCAGGAACTTCCCTCTCCATTTATAAGTGGCTTTTAAATGTAGTGCAAAGAAAACTCAAGGTGAAGCAAGGTTTTATTCCTATGAAAGAGTGACTGGGAAATAGACTAAGTATAGGGAGAGATCAGAAGGCAAATAGGTGGATAAAAGAAACCTAGGATAAAAAGAGCGACTGCCCTGAAACTACAGAGAAAACTGATACTCAAGAATATTGCAGAGAAATCCAACTCTAAACTTCTACCATCTGCAAGATTTTTTTCCCAGACTTACAAAATGTTAAGAAATCTTGTATGAAAATGTTAAGAACTCTTGTATGAAAATCTCAATAAAATTTTTAATTAATTTGGGTGAAAAATACTGGCTACTTTAGAATTTTCTTTGAACTCAGAAACTTTTATTTTATTTTTTTTCCACTGAGAGTTAGTTTTCATCCTCAATTTGCTGCCAGTTTTTTTCCTCCACCGAATCTTAGTAAAGGGCTTCAATTTTCTGTTTTGTAAGGAAGTAATCTTACTAAGTAATGTACTGGAAGAATTCAGTAAGAGTTGTCATACCACCATTAATGAAAATGGCTGTTGTAATACATTTGTAAAGTAACAATCATGGAAACGGTCGTACTGATAAGAGGGCAGCATTTTTAAAAGACTCAAGTGACTTAAGAACATCTCTATTTTCCAAAGGGACTTGGATTTTGAAAACAGATAAGATTTTTGGCTCCCAAGTCACCTTTAGCCCTTTGGAATATATTACCTGGAAAAAATGATAGTACTGAGGGTCAGTGGAAAGAAAAATGAAGTCAGTCTTTAGAAGGTAATTCATCAGCATACAAGAGGAAAACTCAAATATAAAATAAAAATGCTCAGGAGACCAATACAGTTTTACACTCATTGTAAGCTGTGCTGTGCTAGATCTTTAAGCTCTTTACAAATGCAGCTTAAAGATTCATTTTTATGATGGGAAAAGCTGTGCTTTAATGCAGACCTACTGTGGCTAAAAAGGAAAGCCTACAAAGGATGGAGGACGGGATTCACCTCCAAGGAGGATTACTCCGCGCTGGTCCGGTCCTGCA
>NW_017728906.1:91285963-91296968 GCF_001723895.1 Crocodylus porosus | reverse complement strand
ACTTCCTGCCCTTTGGGCAGGGGGCTGGACTCGATGATCTCCCAAGGTCCCTTCCAGCCCTAATGTCTATGAAATCTATGAAAATGACAAGGAAACCTAGGTACTTCCCATGCTAGAGCTAATAATCTGTTATACTGCTGGAACTATAGACACTGGGAAGAAGAGAATGAAGAAAACAGCTTTCGATAACTAAAAACAAGGACAGCTTGAAAACCCTTAACAAACCAACCAAAGAAAAAACTTTACTTGATTCTGGAGAGTTTTTGTAGTAAAATGCTGAGTTTTTCCAGTATCTGAAGATCTAGTTTAGGGTTTCGAAGCAACACAGAACAAGTACGGAAAAAGGACTCGTTACTACAGGCTTCCAGGAAAGGCTGCAAGAAACCTATAAAAAAGAGAGAATTCTCATCAATTCTTTCAGTAGGAAACCCTTCCCTCAGTGTTGCAGTTAATGAAAGTCTAGTCACACATTTACAATGCAACAAGAGGATTAAAATGAAATGGAATCACCTTTTATTTTACAGCAGTTTTTACACAAGAATCTGGCAGACCTAAAAATTAATAAACTTGAACTCTAAACTGTAACATCACAAATGCTTGTATGTGAAACAAGTGTTCTCTGTTTCCTTCAGAAAAGATAAAACAGAAAACAAGGGTACTTCTGCGTTATAAATGATAATTTTGCATCTCAGGCATCCTAACTGAAACTCATGTACTGGTTGTTCTCATCCTGTGATTACCAGGAAAAAGTACTAAGTTGTTCCAAAGGTGAATCCCTACAGAATATTATTTTAAGAAGCTAAAAAACAGTGTGTCAGTGGAAGATACCAAAGTACTTAAAGAAGAAAATGTAGAACTAGACAACTTTTCATTATCACAATGCTTGTTTAGTAGTACTTATTTTCAAGACTGGTGAAATAATAATAGACTAAAGATTCATTTGTGTAAAAACACATATATTAGCATATATATATTGACAAAACATCCTCAACACTATCGACCAACGACTGATGACCAGCCAAAATTGTGCATCTTTCACTTAGTTCTTTTGCCTATGACTCTAGTGCTTCAATATGCAACAAGAACCATCCCTTTCACATCATATTTTTTAACCTTACAAGTTAGTATAAACTTACAAATTCTGTGATCAAGAACTAAAAAATGGCAAAGATGCAAAGAATGAGCAAGTCTATTTTTTCAGCATAAGGGAATGCAAATACGTGTCTCACCTTGCAAACTCTTCCTTCTGAAATTTACATGAATATGTATTTGTTCCACCCACAAGCAGATGAGTCTAAAGCTACAATTGCAGAATCAAAATCCTTCTTATGTAGCAATAAAAACATACTGAATATTCCGGTATTAAATAACATATTTTCATTTTGTCCCAAAGCTATCATTTTGTCTCAAAGAGATTCATAGCCTGAATATGGGAAATACTGTAGTGTTTGACATTCTTATGTATGCAGTACTGCACGTTAATAGCACAGGGTATTCACAGAAGTACACAGATTTGGGAAAAGAAAGAATTTTTTTCTTAGCTTAATTACATTTCTTAAGTTCCTATTAAAAAGGCAGCTTCCTACAACATGCACATTACTGCATAAAGCAATGAAACAAAAGAAAAATTATTGCTATAAAGCCCTATTTCATGTGCACCTGAGATCTCCTCATTATAAATGAGATGCTGAGATACTGTTATCAGTTCAATGAAGAATGGATGTATTTTTTGGTGAAAAAAAAATCTTCCCCCAAGGACACACAACTTTTATTAGCCATAACAGGTAGCCTTGGAGTGAATACAAAGTTGTAATTTATTTTATACACTTTACTGATATTTTAAACCTAAAAAGCAGTCCAAACTATATAACACCACACGGAACAGGGATTGAAGAATCCGCTTGGTAATAACAAGGTCAGTGTAAGAGTTTAAGTCATTAGATTCCATAGTATTTAAGCTTTTGTCCCTTACAGCTGTAAAGATAGCTTCCCATATATAAATTATATGCAAAATGCAATGTCTTCTCAATGAGTGTGCCAACAGATGACCCCAATACGCTCTGTTGCTGCTAATAACTTAGACAATTTCATTAGCCAGTGTTGCTTGACAAGATTTGCTGGTTTTCTTGCTGATATTTTGAACTCAGGAAATAACAAGATGGCCAAGTATGGTTTGTTTCATGCAGTTGTTTCAGAAAGAAATATTAAAAATGGATGCTGGAGTGACTGAAATGACCCAAAACAGAGCATGATGTAAAAGGATGGTAATAGAAATCTCCCTCATTTGCAGGGGGGTAGTTGACAGCAATAATCACTCTCTTATAATTTTGCTTTGCAAGTACTGTTCGACTTAAGAACTATACTTCCATCTACCTGAAGTGAGACAATCTGGAATAACTCTGGCTGTCCATGTATGACTCGAATATTTGTGGCTTTGTAGAGATTTGCTTGCTTCTTTGCATGAATAGGATGACTATACTCCTACCACTCCACCAGGGTAGAGAGCTCCTTTGTTGCCCTAGACAAAGTTGGGAAGGGTCATGCAAGGGCATGACATAGTAAGTCTTGTCATAAGGACAGGTCCTAATATTCCAGACAGTCCCAGTATTGATACAAAGGTGTGTAACATATGTACACTGCTAACATATTTGCAAAGTTTAAAGCAGGCAAAGGGGCAGCTCATAGAGCTACTAAAAAAACTAGCTTTCTGGAGGACTTCAGTTCAAATTCTCCTGTCATTTAATACAGTTCTAGATTTTTAAACTTACAATAATACTACCCTGGTCTAACTTTTTCTTCTCTTAAGCAATTTTATATTAACATTTTATATTAAGAGTTATTATACAGCTTCTGAAACAAAACACATGGAAATTCATATATTGTGTCCAAGGAATGCAAGAAGTATGTGCATATTCTCAACTTACAAGGAGGACAACAACTCTCTCAATGTCTGTTACATCAGCAAAGTGACGTGGATTTAATCATAATGAGAAACAAAAGAATATCTTGTTTATGATGGAGGGTGTTAAGATATTAGGAAGGAGCGAGTGAGAGAGACCATGAAAACATAAGTAAAACCCCAGCACCCACCAACTAATTTGGAGTGTTTTTTTCTGGGAGGGTTTCCCCCCCTCTATAAACATAGACAATGGATTGGAACAGACCTGAAACATCACGTCCAGCTCCACAGGTACACAAACAACCATATGCCAAAGATTTTTAAAAAGGGCCACTCCAAATCGTCCTGCACAACTACAAGGCACAGAAAGGCCAGAAACACCCCATGGGCCACAGGTAAAAGCAGGGAACACCAAGTCACTCCAGTAGTTTGCCACTGCAGTGACAGAGAAGTAGTCACTGTTAATTGATGCACAAAGAATCCTAGGAAGAGGACCAGAAACCATGCTACAGTGGAAAGCAAAATCTCAATCCTTCCCATCTGATGGATGAGAAAATTTCCCAACTAACTGCAAATCTGGTGATCAATAGAGCCTTGAAAGCAAGACACCACAGCCAAGAACTTTTGAGTTTTCTAAGTATTGGCAGGGGCACTGTTGCCTACCAGTCAAAATCCTCTAGTCTTAACTATGGCCAAATATATAATGCTTTTGAAGAAAGGCCCTCCGCTCCCCTTCCATAGCTGAAAGCATTCATGAGGTGAAAATATTTTTCCTGACACCAGTGGATGAAATTTCCCTAACACTGAAAGGCCTGGCCAGGCAGCTATCACACTACAAGCAAGTTACATCTATACCCCAAGATGGAGTTTGCAAATACACAATACCAAACAAAAGAAAACAAAGGTGTATGAGATACTATCTGCCTTCACATTCATATTTTGTGTGAATGATGAGGACAATGGCAAGTTCTTTCCACTGACAGGAAGATACTAGGATGTCTGTGGAAAGAGGGGAGGTCACTCCTATGCACTGTAATTTGAGACCCAAATCTGAGACCCAAAAAACATCTTCGTAGAGACAAACACCTCACTCACCAAGTCCTATGTCTCATAGAATACAGAGCTTGGGAAGTCTCCTTATTTTTTCTTCCATTACTCTTTTGAAATAAAATAATTTCATCATAAAAATGTAATCCTTTGAGTCTTAAGTTTACAACACAGACTGAAATGTTCACTAATTTACATTTTAAAAAATGACTACTTACTTTAATACAACGGAAGAACCATCGAAGTGGAAGTAATAGATTAGTTACAGTAAATATAATTTTATAACCAGAAGCAGAAAAAACCAAAACAGGTATGTTTTAAGTGCACAGGCGCGCGCGCACACACACACACACTAAGTCTAGTAAGTCTCTCATCTTAACATTTAAATGCATCCTTATCTGAAAAATAACTGTAGAGGTAAATAAATACTTCTAAAATATTAGGTTTTATGTTTGTGTTTTATGGCTGTTGTGACAACTCAGTCTGCATGTATTATGTCAGGATTCAGTACAAGTTAAAAATATCATGCACAAGTTTGCACACGCAACCTGAAAAGTTACTACCAACCTGAACTAACAGTTTAGTTTGGGTGGTAAGACTGCAACCATAAGCAATTAAATCACTTGATGGAAAGCATCTACATTTTTTTCTCATCACCAATCAAAGGCTAGGAATAGACACTACATTTGTCCCTGGGCAAGTTGTACTTTTGTCCCAGAACAGAAATATATTGAGATTGGGGTGCTGTTCTAATCAGTATTTAGTGAGCAGCTGAATGCACCAGCCATCGATTCAGTGATGCAATTCTAGGATAATGGTTCAAATACACAGTGCAATGTTCTGGAATAACCAGTTACTCCTTATTTTGTGAACTTTTTTTTTAGGATTGATCCCGGAACAACTAACATGGACATCTGAATGACTGAATGATCTGAATGACTGAATAAATGTGATGTCTGTTTTTAACCAAATCTGCCAGGAAGTTACATCTTATTTGGACCTATGTGACTTTGGAAAGGGAGACTGTCAGTATGCACTATTGCAGGCTTAATGAACACAAGCAATTGGGGTTTTGGTTCATCTTGATGCATATATATAAATTTTACTAGTACCACTGTCTACACTGTTGTGGTTCAGTGGTAGAATCCTTGTCTGCCACCTGGGTGACTTGGGCATGCACATAACTACAGGCATTAAGGCACCAAACATCTGGACTCAGTCCGATTCTGCCTCAATGGCCTAAGGGGGTGTGCAAGGTCTGGGCAGCCTCTATTCCTCCATACTCCTGCCTAAGCACATGTGTTGAAGGTCTGGGTGACTTATCATACACCATGATCCAGAAGGATCAATGGTTGCCTACTAGTAGCATCACTGGCAGATGTGCACTGAGGTAGGGATAATTGATAAAGAGCAGAAATATGTGGAATGGGAAGGGTTCTGAAACTCAGGCAGCATGTCTGTCTAGTTAGAGTACAGCAAAAAAATTACAACTAAAATTGGTGCCATGTTGGAGACAAAAACCTTCAGTACGCTTATTTGAATTCATGCTTCAAACAATTTCCTAAGATCCCGTACCTTACTGATTTTATAACAGTTGTTTGGAGCCAGGGTTTAAAATGCATTTGACATAATCTTACTTTATTATTTATTTATTCATTCAAATTATATATTGCACTTCTCAACAAAGGCTCAAGTCAGCTTACAATAAGAGAAAAGAATAGCTTATAAAACAGAAGGAAAAGAAGCGGACAAAACAACTTGAAAAGGTTCTGGAATTTCAACATAAAACAGAGACCAGAAACCAAAGCTCAGCCTAGCTCTGTTTGCCTAAGCACCTATATTATTGCTGTGCCCAAACTGTGCTGGGTACTTTCCCAAATCCATTACAAGGTAGCTTTGTCTCAAAGTGCAAGAGCAGACAATCAACAGTCCAAAGACAGAGAAGAAAGGTAGGAGAATGGGACAGAAGCAAAATGATCATGGTAATTATGGACAAGTGTATACAATTTTTGTTGTGTTGCTTATTTAAGTTAAAATACACTAAATGCACCCTCCCTACTTATCTTTCTATTGCTCAAGCCCCACATGCAGTTCCACTATCCTTATGAACGCCACAAAATTTGACATCTCATTCATCAGGAAATATTTGTTTTTGATGTTTGTCTGTTACAAGAAAACTGTAGTTATTTATAGTTTAACTCGGGCATTTGAAAACTTATAAAGCAAGCTTCTGTTTTGACTGATTACACACACACACACCTCTCTCTCTCTTACTATAAACACATATATACTAGTGACAAGCTATTTAGAAAGAGCACCCCAAGCAAGGAAAATTTTTGTAGGGAAGGGCTCCAGATTCAACTAGATGGATTATTTACATCAAAAGGATTTCATGAGCAAGCAGAAAGCCTACAAGAAATGGGAAAAGGATGCATCAGCAAAGAAAGCTTTATCTTAAGAGTTAGGTATGTGTAATTACATTTAAATTAGGCTATTATGTAAAATGCAGGCATCACCAGCTGGTCTGCTTCCTTATCCTTCAAGCACAGTTGAACAAAATTGACCATGGCTGCTGTCTTTCTACTGAAGTCAATACTGTTGATGGATTTTGGACACGTTCCGTGCACACCAACCTATAGTCCCCTCAGGTGACTTTGGTGCAGGGACACTGATTCTGTGATTCCTAAACCATCTTACACATGAGACAAATCCTGAGATGCTCATACAAGGGACTTGCCATATAAAAAAACCCCCATATATTGTTCTAATTCCAGGCTGACTTTCCCCCTCCTCCACCCCAAAATGGAAAAAATACAGAATTATACACAGGACTGTCCTGTGCACTATTCAAGGGAGCAGATGACCCTGTGCAGCAATCTTGAAGGGTACAAGGTTATTTGCCAACACCATGACTGAACAAGGCAGGGGGATACTTTCCTGAGCTGGATGTTCACAACAGAGTGGAAGAGCAAGTCAGGACAGGATACCCACACAGAAAGATATGACCCCGCCACTACTGAGCATGTTGGCAGTGGGCTCCCTAGTGACCTGCAAAGAAACAGACTGATGCACTTCACACTGAGTGAAAGGGCAGCAAGGGGACCGACCTGGTGCCAGCGCAGGGGCAAACAGGACTAGAAGAAGGCTTGCCCATGGATGGGTGAGGGGGAACTCCTGCAGTAGAGGGCAGGAGTAGCTGGGAGGGTACCGTAGGGCAGCGGGCAGCAGAAGCCTTCTCCTCCCTGAGGCAGGTATGACCCCAAAGCCAGGCTGGATACATCTTGGCCACCCTGTTAAAATACCTACCTTGCTTTTACCTATTTTGCCCTCATCACCAAAACACACAAAAACTGCACAGAACCAGATGGCTTTGCCTTCTGTGGTATAACAACCTTTGTAATAAAAACCTTGCCCCATACTATTAGAGTCTTCAATAAAAGACACTAAGAACTTCAGGAAACCCTCTCCTACTTGGCAAACAAATTAATCTGATTACCCACATAAGACTTTTAAAGTTTTGTGGTCTCTTGCACTCATTGCAATTCCTTGATCTCTCCTCCTTTTTACGTTTATGATATACTTGGATCAGTTTTAAGCTATCAACTGCTTCACTCTGCAAAAGCAGCTTGGAGGACAACAGCAGTTCAGGGACTTTCTTTAGTTATCAATTTATATTTGGGCAAAAAGTCATTTTTTAAAATTGAACCTTAAAATTTGAATCAATTTTATGCAAGGTTCAATTTATGCAAGTCTGACTTATAATTAAATAAGTATGGTAGATGTCTACAGACTCTGAGGCATTTAAACAATTGAGCAGGATTTTTGTGGATTGGCCACTAAGATTTACATGGAAATCAGGTCTTTAAATTGTACTTTACACACCTTGGATTTTTGAAAATTATGCCTGCACTCAGTAATGTCAAAGGCTAAAACCATAGACTATTCAAATGTTATCTTTATATTCTCTTATTTCCCAGCTCTAGGCCATTTTTATTAAACTCATCATAATCTATTTATATCTTTCCAATATCTGCGGCCTATTATGGGTTAAATTGAAGTTTCTGCAAGCTACGTGTATTTAGCTCTTCATATATCCCAATGTAAAACCTCTAAACTCCAATCTCTATTAGTGTTCTTTTCTTTATAACCCTCTACGTTCATATTTTTAAAACATATCTTATTACCTCTAACAGTAAGAATATTCTTAGTTTGGAACAGAGCAATAATCACAATAGCGATGGCAGAGCAGTAAAGAGCAGATTCTAGTAAATGGCAAATTCGTACACAAAGGGACTCTTATGTCCTCATACTCCCAGGGGTGGGCAATTATTTTGGGTGGCCGCTTACCAAGTATTGGCAAGCTGTTGAGAGCCGCATGGTTAGCCCTGCACCTTGACAGGTGCCCTGCCCCTGGTCGCCATCTTGGAACTGGAAGTCCCACCCCTAGCCCCTGACTTTTGCTACCAGGAGCTCCTCCCCTTGCCCTGGAAGTACTCCTTTCAGCAAGGGGTTTTGCCATCTTGGAACCAGAAAATTACCAAATCATATTCTAAAAAGTGAACATCTAAAACATTCATTACTTTGATTTCAAAAAATATTTTTGTCCTGGTTTACGTGCGTTTGTGTAGTGTACATAGACGTGATTGTATATAATAGCTTAAAACGAAGTCTTACATATATTATGGGGGGGTGGGTATAGGTTAGTGGGGGGCTGTAGGTGTGTGGGTATGCGGGGTGAGGGAGCAAGTGAATGTGCCTGCGTGCACACACACTCTTCCTCTGCCTCCCCACACACACTCTTTGCCCCTGCCTGTGCGTGCACACCCCCCCACACATACTGGCAGGACCCCATGCTCCCCAGTCTGGCCATGCAGCCAGGAACTACATGATGCTGGAGCAGGGTGGGAGCATGAAGCAAGGAAATGGCTGGTGGAGAGTGCGGCTGTGCTCCTGCTGCCAGCTCTCCCTGGGTCCTACTGCCTCTGGCTCCTGTCATCTTTAACAGGCAGCCAGGAGTTCATAAATATTTTCTAAATTTTTTAGGGGTTCTGCAGGCCGGATAGAATGGCCTGGTGGGCTGGATTCAGCCCATGGGCTGTATTTTGCCTGCCCCTGTCATACTCTGTGAAAAAATGCACTTACATATTCAGCTCCAGACTGGACTGCCTTTCAAACTAGCATAGCAGATTACTGATGAATGTTTAAATGTAATTAAGACAATGAACAGGAGTACCGTATTTTTGCGCATATAGCCCGCATCCATGTATAACCCGCAGAAAATTGTATTTTTGTAAAATACTTCATGTATTCCCCACACCCATGTATTCTCCACACCTCAAGACTGCAGGGGACAGGAGAGGAGAGGAGGGGAGGGGAGGGATAAGGAGCTGCAAGCCCTGCTCCCTGCCACCACCGCCAGCCACACTCTGCTGGGCACGGCCGCCGGAGCCGGAGCTGGAGCCCACAGCTGGGGAGGGGCTTGAGGGCTCTGCAGGGGAGAGGCGGGATGAGGAGCTGCGAGCTCCAAGTCCAGCTCCGGCAGCCGTGCCCAGCAGAGTGCGGATGGCGGCGACCAGGGCTCTGCAGGGGAGGGAGGGGGGAGCGGAGGGATAAGGAGCTGTGAGCCCGGCTCCCCACTGCCAGCTGCACTCTGTTGGGCACATGTGCCAGAGCCGGAGCTGGAGCCCACAGCTGGGGACAGGTGTCACAGGAGCACCAAGGTGTCCTGTGCCATGTAAGTAAAAGGAACCAAGCTGCCAATCAACAGGGCAGTGCAGCTGTGGGTTGCTATGGCAACCAGCCGGTCAGGTGGCCAGAAGGGGGCAGGGCCGGGCCTTTATAAACAGCCCAGGCCGGAGCCTGACTAGTAGTTCCCTTCTGGCAGCTGCAGGAGCAGGAGCTCTGTGGCTGAGCTGAGTGGCCAGAGTTGGTGATTACAGCCTTACCTTGCTGACCAGCCGCAATGATGCTAGGGAGGAGAGATCCCTGAAAGGAGGTACGGTGGAAGCCCTGCTGGGGGCTGGGAGCTTGTATTACGAGCGGGAAGGCTCTTTGTTGGTTTTTGTTACAGCTGTTCGGGCTTGGCTTGTGTTATAGTTACACTGGAGGACCGGGTGAGGCTGTAGGGGAGTGAGGAGGCCTCACGGGAGTTCCCCAGCAGCTGGGGGGGGTTCCCGGTGCCCAGCAGGGGCACAGTGCCAGTGGGGCACAACTGTTTGCATCGGAGTGGTGTGGTATACGGGGTTTGGACCCCAGCCCATGAGGGTGGCAGTTTGCCCAGTGGGGCAAACGACCCAAGAAGGGTCAAGGGGCCAGGCATGGCTGTGGCCACCTGAGCCCCAAGTGTGAGGAGCACGATATAGGCCCCAGGGAGGGTGAGGCCCCAGAGGGGGCAGCGAGCGCGTGGGAAGAGCGTGGTGTAGGCCCAGAAGGGGGGCAACAGCTGCAGAGAGTGTGGCATAGGCCCCGAGAGGGCGAGGCCCTAGAAGGGGTGGTGAGCACGTGCGATGAGCGTGGTGTAGGCCCAGAAGGGGGGCAACAGCCGCGGAGGCGTGGCAGAGGCCCCGAGAGGGGCGGGGAAGCCCAGAGATGGGCGATAGGCCCCAGAGGGGGGCAGCGGGTGGAGTAGGAGCCCAAGAGGGTGACAGGCCCAAGGGTGCCAGAGAGGGCGCCAGAGGGCAGGGGACCACACAACATCCCAGGGAACAACTGCGAGGCTTGGGGCATGCTAAAGGGGAGGTTTGGCAGCCTCCCATACAAACCTATTTATTATCAAAGTCGTGGCGGGCGAGAATCGGAGGGTGCTGAGTCCACCATGAGTGACAGTAGGGGGCGCTAGGGAGTTCACGGCCGCTCCTAGGCCCCACTCCCTCACAACAGGCTATGCTGTTCTAAAGACTCTGCATAGCCCGTACCCTTATATAGCTTGCACCCATCCTTCAAGTTTGTAAAAACGTGTATAGCCTGTGGGCTATATGTGCAAAAATATGGTATATAAATTACTCTACTTGCTACTTAAAATAATCATTGCAAATGTATTAGCCTCTTTTTAGATTGATT
>NW_017728906.1:91280222-91285863 GCF_001723895.1 Crocodylus porosus | reverse complement strand
AAGCAGATATGACCATACATTGAATGTTACTGGTATCTGTTTGAAGAGACTGTGCTGATACTTAAATGGTTCAAAGTGTATAAATCTTGAAAATGATCAAAATCTCAGGATTCAAGGAAAAAATCATACAACGGCAAATAAGTTTCCAAAGCAAAATAAAAAAAATTATCTGCTTGAAACAGTTTTTCTTTTAGATGAATTCATTCTCTCTCTCTCTCTCTCTCTCTCTGCAAGAGAGTAAAGTGGACAGGATTATTAATACATAGAGCCCAACTCAAAGAACTCCAGGTAGACCTCTATATCTTTTATTTCTTCTTGAGTAGTCTTTAAGTATTCCTACTCCTGCAGTAGTTTTTTAAAAAGTCCTATCAAATGCAAAAGGTTGGATGTATATTCCTGATTAAACAGTGACTAGTCACCTAGTCCAACTGCCAAGGGCAGAAACATCCTTTATTTACTATCCCAAATTCTCATTTAACTTGTACTTAAACTTCCAGATTCCACGATCATCTGTTCCCATAGTCAATTATCCTCATGGATAGAAAATTCTTCCCAATATCCAGCCTAAATCTCCTTGTTACAGTTAAACCCCTGAAACCAGAATTTGCTGATAGGTGAATTCAGCTTTTGACAGGTGCAAAGAGAATATCTTCATTACTTTATTCATTTAGTTCAGTCCAGTGACTGATTCCTCTGAACTTCTTCTTATTTCCTAGCTCCACTACTACTACTACTTAAGAGTTGGGAACAAGATATGTGGGAACTCTAACAGAGTTAAAAAAGGAAAAAGCCACTCTCTAATGATCCCTTCTACAGGGTATAGGACCTATATTAGCCTCTTTATCTTACCTTTTAAAGACAAACATTGTACTGAAAATCTCATTCAGATATTTTACTTTCCAAAGATAAAATTTTTACTACAAAATGAATGAAATTCATACACAGGGGGAAGGCCAGGGATGACCTTTCTATCTAGGAATGGCATCATCAATTCAAAGCAAGAACGAGTAAACTCTGTATCATAAAATGTTTAAGTAATTGTAATGGGAGGCAAGGATTTTTGTGGGTGTTATCTTTTATTGGATGAAGTGCATGGTAGAGATAAAGTTAGAGAAGCTTCTGACTGCAAGGCATTCTTCATCAGGTCTGAGGCATGAAGCAGGCACAATAATGATTAAAAAGAGTGGATAGGGCTATGAGACTGGAGAGGGGAGAAGTTTCCAGAAATAGCAGACAAACAATTAGCAGAAGAAAAGAAGCTTAGTTAGTGAGAGATCAAGACCTATCAAAAAAGAGGAGGGTCATTATCACTTGTTTCCTGAAATTCGTCTTTCACTCTACAAGTATATTATAGCACGGCATAAAGTTAATATCAGCATTCAGACCTTAGTGTCCAGCCAACTTATAGGTGTTTTGTTCTCAAACTCGCCTCTTAAAGGTGTCTGGTAGATTTCCCTTGAACATGAAGATAGCGAGGTCAGAAAGGGAGTGGCTGTTCTGTGCTCCTACTGGAATCTGTCTTTGTCCTTCATTTTTTTTTTTTTTTTCTGAGAGAGTTCATTCTGGTTCAACATTGCTGTTCAGGTTCACCAGTGTAATTGCCATGGGGGCTTTTGGTGTACTGAATTAGATATACCACATTTTGGGAAAGGCACATGTGAGACTTATGGATTCTGATGGGTTTGTTGTGGGGTGGGGGGGGCAGTGGTGATGCGTAGGAGGTGCACGGGTGTGCATGAGGACCCCCTGAGAGCAATGGCGCACCCGGGTTAGGCAATAAGCAGGAGTGCTGATGCCTGCCCTGCAAGTGCCAGCCGAGGAATGGGGGCACCAGAAGAAGCACCACTGGCGCTTCTGGGTCAGCGCAACTGGCCACGAGGTGCGGGAGGGGAACCCTCTCCCCCACCCCAGTTGGCATGATCAGCCACAGGGGGGGACACCCCGGTCGCTGACTGGTTGCTGGGGGGGGATGTGCCACCCCCGAATCAGGAGGCACCAGTCACCCATGGGCGGCGGGGGGGGGAAGGGTTCTGGACCATTGTAACAGTGGAGATATATTGACAAATTTTGTATCTACTATTAAAGTACAGCTGCATCCCACTTGATGTCTAACAAACAGTGGGGAGTTTGCTTCTGATGATGGGCTGGGCAAGGTTAGGGGGTTGTTTGAATGCCTAAAACAGAATATTTCTTTCAAGGTCTGATCTTTGCCAAGGATTGGCTGTAATTGTTTGATGTTTCTTCTAATTAGTTCTAGTGTGGGGATGGTAGATGACCACCAGGGGTATGTGGCCACAGGGGGGTTTCTATTTGTACTGTAGCAAGCTGGGGGGGAGAGGGAGGGAAGCATCTGGGTAGCTCTTTCAGAGATACAGTCTAATTTTCTACTGGAGTGTCCTTGTTATATAAAGGCGGATTTTGGGCTGTCCACGTGGCTGTCCTAAGTACTCCTCTTAGGCTTAGAGCAGATGCAGTGGTTATTTGAGGGCCTGATTGTAGAGTACAGTGTTTTTGGTATGCTTGGTATGACTACTGATTTTTGTGGATATAATTATGGTGATCTATGGGTTTTTTGCATATGGTGGTTTGTAGGGTGCCATCTGGGATGTGGATCATGGAAATGTTAGTGCAGGAACGTTTTAAAGAATATTTGGTCAAGAGGTGACAGTTACACCTGTAGTGAAAGTCAGTGAGCCCAAGAGTCCAGATGATGGAAATATTATCTAGGTAACACAGGTAAAGTGCAGGTTCGAGGAGGCTCATGTTTGTATACTGAGGGGCCATCTTTCTGCCCATAGCTAAGTCTACGGCTTGGAAAAAGTGTTGATTGTTGAAGGTAAAGTTATGGGTGAGGATGAAGTTGATGAATTGTACAACATACTGTTGCAAATCTGAGCTTTCTCATAGGTATTTTGGGTAAGGTGCTGTACCTTCATGGTATGTGATTTTAGTGGACAAGACAGTAACATCTGTGGTTGAGGTGGTTGATGTTCTGGATTTCATTGAGTAAGTCTATTCTATGTGGTAGAAAACTTGCTCTGAGTGACAAGTGGTTTTAGGATACAGTAGTTTCTATGAATCCTGATAGCTCTTCAGTGAGGGTACCACAGCTGGATATGATGGGTCTACCTATGTTACCTTGTTTGTGAATCTTTGGGAGCATAAAGTTCCTCAGAGTCAGGAATTAGTGGAAGTAGTTTTTCCTGGTATGGGAAGGATTTGCTAATATTTTCCAGTTCTAGAGCAAGTACTGATGTGATCCTTTATAGTAGTTGGTGTCAGTTCATCTGTTGGCCTCAGTGATATAGTCCTGACAGTTGAGAACAAGTATAGCTTCACCTTTATCTGATGGTTTGATTTATTATTTTGTTGTTAGATCTTGGGGATTTCTGGCTTTTCTTTCTGAAGGAGAGAAGTCATCCTGGTCCTGGCTTTTTGTTAGCTTTCTATGGCTTTTGTTAGCTTTATAACTCATAATATGGCACTGCCACCTGTGTAACAGATTTTGCTGTTAGCTTTCTTCCTGAAAGTTGATGCAGTAACTCAATGTGTGGCTATATCCTCTCAGAGGTGCCCAGTTCAATGTTTTACTATTGTATGTTTTATCAGTTGTGGTTAAGAGGGTTATCAGAGGTGGTTCTGTATTGCTTGCATAAGTATTCTTTCAGGCAAAGTCTGAGAGAGAATTCTTATTCTCTGGTTATTAGTATCTTGTCAGGTTGTTTTTCTGGGCAGAAGTTCAGGCCTTTGGAGAGTGAAGATATTTCAAAGTGGGATAGGGGGCATTGTGCTAAGTAATGATGTTGTTCTTGGTGCTGCTATCCTGATTCTCTACCATGTTGTTGGTGCAGTGCCTGTAAAGTGGTTCCTATTGTGATAGTTGATTTCAGTTTTTCTCATGTTGGATGGCTTTCATCAGGCTTTTGGCAGTACATTTGGGTCTGCTGCATAGTAGCCAGATATGTCTCCAGGTTCAATCTCTCTTAAATTTAGTAGTGTTAGTATGTCCTGTTTAAATTGGTTCCTTTTTGAAGTAGGTTAGTTGAAGATGATGGTTTCTCAGTTTTTAATTTTATATTAAGTCAAATAGATCATTTAAAACATTTCTAAGAATTAGTTTTATCTAACATAAAATAAAAGCCAATCTATTGTCCTTACCCTTCAGCCATAGAAATGCACAAAGTGGAGGCATTCCATTGCAATATTACTGCACAGTATCTAACCTACTGTTTCCTAAAGTAAAAAGACAATTATCTTGCATTCATATATGATGGTACTAATAACCTCACACTGTAGAAACAGATACTGTATTTGCATGCAGACATGCAAAATACATACTAGCATACACCATACCATGATACCAGCTACCATAACCAGAACATGTATTGCTACTTTTCCTCCTTCTTAACTCTCCTCCCCAACAAACACTAACAATCATTTCCTTAAACTATACTTACATTCATGCAATCATCTTCTCTCAACCAAACCCACAACTACTTTACAAACCATCCACATCTGCTGTTGCTAGGAAAAATAATTTAGTAAAGGAGCTTCCAAAGAAGGATAAGCAGATTGAGAAGGGAGGGACATAGGAAAGATTCAAGTAAACGTATCTGCCATTCAGCTCATCATGAAAAGGGCTAGTAAATACATGCTTTTCAGATTTCAAAACTATAATTCCATTAATAGGAAGCATCAAGAAAAATCCCACAGCACCAAATTTGCACTGAGAACACCTGTGACTGTCACCTGACAAATCTCAAGGGCTGTCACCCAACAAGGACACTCCTCTAGAGACACAGATCATACTTCTGAAAGAGCAACCTGGATACCACATGAAGAATTGCTGCAGTACAGAAAGAAAACCCCCATGAATCACATATCACTAGCTATGACATATCAACCCTCCCTGGAACCTATGCAGAAAATCCTCAAACAACTGCAACCCATACTAAAAGAGGACGACACAATTCTTAAAAAGATCTTCCCAGAACCACCAATCCTATCCTTTTAAATAAGCACTGAACCTCACCAACTTCATCACCAGAAGCAAACTTCCTATGCCCCAGAACACACTGAATGGATCCAGACCATATCAGAAAAAAAATGTAAAACCTGCCAACATACATCTCCACCACCCACATGACAACTACACCCCACAACAGAACCATCAACATTCCTGGATCTTATACCTGCACCTCCAAAAATGTAATGCATCTCATTCAGTGCACGAAATGCCGCGATGGAAAATATGTAGGAGAAATCAAACAACAACTGCGCACCAAAATGAACACGGATCAAAAGTTTCTCAAAGACAAGAATACCCAATTACCTGTGGGGGCACATTCCTCACAAGAAAATTCTCTCTCCAATCTCCTCAGCTTTAATCCTCAAAGCGAATTTACAAAACACCTTTCACAGACGAGCTTACAAACTTCACTTGATCAACCTACTGGATACAACACATCACTGACTAAATATAGACATTAGATTTATCATAAATTTCATAGACATCAGGGCTGGAAGGGACCTCGGGAGATCATCGAGTCCAGCCCCCTGTCCAAAGGGCAAGAAGTCAGCTGGGGTCATAGGATCCCAGCAAGATAAGCATCCAATTTACTCTTGAAGGTGTTCAATGTAG
>NW_017728906.1:91219264-91280122 GCF_001723895.1 Crocodylus porosus | reverse complement strand
ATCACTAGGTCGCCGATTTTTAGGTCGTCCCCTGTAGCCAGTACCAGGTCGAGCAGCGCTTTGCCTCTCGTTGGCCCATACTCTTCTTGAGTCAGGTAGAGGTCATCCACGCACAAGAGAAAGCAAAATCCGAGCGGTCGCAAAGCTGAGTGATCTTCCCAGGAGATGTCCGGGTAACTGAAGTCACCCATGACAACCAAGGTCCTGGAGCAAGCGGCCTCAGTCAGTTCCCGGGTGAACTCCTGGTCCAGCTCAGGACTTTGAGCGGGAGGTCTGTAGTAGACTCCCACCATTGTGTCCCCTATGCCGTATTCCCCACGAATTTTTACCCAGAGGGTCTCCAGCCAAACAACTTATTGCTTGGGTGCTCATGAAAAATCTGAATTTAGTGTTCTATCAAAAACAAAGATTTTTCCATTCCGACCAGTGGAGAAATGGGTCAAAGTAGTCAATTTTCTTGCATAGCACATGCTCTCTAAGATGCACACCTTGCTTTTTCAAAAGCAGAATGAAGAAAAAAGATCTTTCCTTAAAAATACCTGTAAGTAGTTTCACAGGGAAAATGAGGCAGCTGCAGTAAGGGTAGTGGAAGAGAGAAAATTCTGTAGCTTCTCTGTTTAACTGCAGGAGGTGGCAGGGGCTTCTGGTTGCCTACTTAAAGAGGAGCTAGGCAGCTTGGCTCTGATAGGATCAACCCTTCAGCTGTTGCTTAAGCCAAACTACCTCGTCCTTCTTCTCAAGCTGGGTGGGCAGACAGCAGCACCAGCAAGATTTGGAGCTGGGAGTCCAAATCTTGCTGGAGCTAAGCTGCTTGGCCCAACTTCTTGAGCTGAGTGGGTCCTCAACTGATCAGCATGTGCTGCTGGCTGGCCACCCAGCTCAAGAACAGGATCCATGCAGCTTAGCTCCCACATGACTGGGACCATTGTTCCACATACTTCCTTGAGTAAGAAACACTCCAGTTTCCAGTACCTAATTTTCAGGGGGAAAGGTGCATGTCATATGCAAGTAAGTATGGGTACACACTAGATTTACTGCCTGCATCAAGACCAGTTTTGGATACTGTCTCTCATAGCCATAGATTAGTTATAATCTGTACTGGCCTTGAAGTGACCTAAGCAATGGACAAATGTAAAAGGAAAAAATGTATTTGTTATTAGTGATCTTACA
The DNA here is from genome assembly GCF_001723895.1 of Crocodylus porosus. Lineage (NCBI taxonomy): Eukaryota > Metazoa > Chordata > Crocodylia > Crocodylidae > Crocodylus > Crocodylus porosus. The sequence continues at coordinate 91,278,952 of NW_017728906.1, read as the reverse complement.
GCTGAGCCTCTTGGATTCTCTCCCTCATGGAAGCAGTGGGTGATCATTAATATCAAAACACTTGATGTACAAGTGGCAAAGTAAAAGTAACTCAATTACATGAAAATACCAAACTTCAAAAACTTAATCACACTGCAAATGCCTACTTAATATATTCTTTTAATAAAGGAGCAACAGAACTTGCAACTTCTTTGATTTGGTATTAATCTTAAATTCTAGTTGTTGCTATTCTCCATGTAAGAGAGTGAGAGAGAGAGAAACTTCTTGACTCATAAAAACAAAGTGAAAGTTGAAAGTGTGTGGCCCCCCTAGGGGCCAAGCATGAAACACTTGCCAGTAATGAAAATGCTAAAATCACAAGAGACTGAACCCCCACTTCCTCAAATACCGTTCATAGGGTTCCATATTTAGGACTAGCTGTCCATCCTCCAACTTCCAGAGTACCCCCTCAGTCACCCAGTGTGGCAAACTGGTCCACATTCTGTTGCAAAGTAAAATGTCTAAGCTCAAATGTGACAAACACTCAGACAAAGAAGCAGAGGAGTTGGAGGGTGTTGTCATAGCCTGTCCCTGCAAGCTGGGTTCTGCAGCTTTCAAGGTCACCATATCGGCCTAACTCAGGAGGAAACTGTAAGGCTAGATTGCATTCCTTTCGGCTGCTTGATACAAGATAGACTTCTCTGTGACTGTGTACATTTTTTCTAAGTCCAGTGTGCCAAACAGAGCAGTGAGAGGATCAAAGAGTGGCTAAAGCCAGGGAAAGTCCAGGAAGGCGTGGAAAACAGCCTCCTTCTCCTCACAGAAATGGCAGACTGCTGCCACGGTAAGGTCTAGGTGGTGGACAAAGATACCCATGGTGAGGGCCCTGTGCAGCAGCTGCCAATGGAAATCATCAATTCTCTTGGCAATGGCTAGCTTGTCCAGGGTGTACCAGGCTGAGCAAACTTGCTCTGGTGTTGCCTCCAGATCATTTCAGGGCAGGCACTGAGAATATGGACATGGCACACTCTGACTATCCATAGGTACAGTGCCTTCCCATACAGGATCTCAAAGCAGATCCCACCACTGTTCTCATGGGATACAGGGAAGGACAGCAGGGTATCAGGCCCACCACTCTCATCACGGTCCACAGCTGGAAAAATAGGCAAAGATAAGAGGAGAGGGGGCCTGTCTTGCAAGCTGCCACTGGAGAAGGCTTGTTGTGTAGAGGCAGACCACAGGACAACAAGTGTATTTAGAAACTTTCACTTCAAATGAGGCAGAGTAGAAAGACTACAGGCTCAGCCAGACTGGCCAGGGGTTCGGCAAGAGCTAGGTGGACCAGGCTGAATTGAGAAGGTGGATCAGCTGGATGGTGTGTAACTGGACTAAGGAAGTAATGAGGATTCCAGAGTCTTAGCTTGGGACCCCCTGCTGCAGGGCAAGGTTATCAGTGGCTTCTGCAGCAGCTCTGTAAACTGCAGGTGCCTACCCTGGGGTCTCAGTTGGAAGAAAGTTTGCTAGGTCTAGGTGACGCTGCAATAAAAGGGCAGAAGGGAATCTCAACTGAGGCGATCAGGATCCAAGAGGAAAAGTTCCTGATTTGAGGTCCCCCACCCAACATAGGACAGCAAAGGCCAAGCCACTGCTAGGGAAAGGGTTCACATGTGAAGAGCAAACACCTGAAGAGCTTGCAAGTAGAAAGCAGCCATCCTGCTTGCCAGGTTGATGAGGTCCCTATTCCTTGTTGGGCAGGTGAAAGGACAGCCCACTGGAGAAGTCCACAAAAATCTTCCAATGCCTTCTAAACAAGATCATAGGCAAGTCCAGCATGGCACACCTGTATCAAAGTAGCAGTTGCCAGGTTGCTGATGACCAGGACCCAGCTGCTATAGGAGAAGCTGGGTAGGCACCAGTACCCATGCTGAAATTGTGTTTCCACTTGCTCATCTAGGCCATATCAGATCTTTGCTAGCCAGACAGGCAGGCCTAAGAAAATGTCCAGGGTTTTGAAGCCATCACAGTACCAGGCCAGACTTCCAGGCAAACCTAGGGGCTGAGCATCGCTCCATGTGCCCAGGAGAGATGTGTCATTTTGAACAGTTAACAGGAGGTGAAGAAATGTGCTTCAGGCCACTGACACTGGATGTTTCTCTCACTGCTCAAAAACAGTCATGTCATCAGCATACATTGTCACCTTATCTAGGGGACCAGGGGCCATGGTTGTAGCTGATGGGAGGGTCAGACCTGAGCAGTGGCTCAATAGTTAAAAAGAGCATTCTAGAGGAGGCAGCCCTGCCAGATGCCCCTGCTTGCTAGGAAGAGAGCATATAGCACTCCGTTCACCTTCAGGAGGTTAAAAATATCCCAGTATAAGAGCAGCATGGTTGGAGGAGGGAGGCAAAAACAAAGGCTTCCGGGGTCTGGAATAAAAAGCTGTGGTTGACCCAATCAAAGGCTTTCTCTTGTGCCAGGAACACAAGCCTGATATCCAAGTCAAAGAGTTCCATGGCTAACAGCAGGAAGTGTAGCAGAACCTGAATGGTTCTGTTGGATATGCAGTAGTGCTGTTCAGTGTCAACAACTTTAAGCCAGAATCTGGGTCAGGATTTTGTAATCAGCATATAGGAGCAATACCAGTTGCCAGTTCTTAAGTTCACTTTTTGAACTACAGCATGAAGACTGCTCTCCAGCAGCTGAATGGCAAGAATTCATATTTGAGGCTCTCCTGGAAGATGCACAGGAGGTCTGGCCTGAGGAGGGGGCAGGTCTTGTAGAATTCAATGGGCCTGATACTAGGGTCCTGAATGGCAGGTTTCAGCTCTGCCAAAGATAGCTCCTGTTTGAGCTTGTCAGCCTCAGATGCATAGTGTTTGGGGAGGCCCTTGTGCAGGTGCTGAATGGCCTTTGGGCAAGCAGTCTTGGCTGCAAACAGATGCAGAAGCTAATGGCACGCTCTCAGATTTCAGCAGAAAACATGAGCGCCTAACCTGACAGAGTTTTAAGGTGGCTGCTGATCTGTTGTTCTGTGCACTTTTTCCTCTAGGCTGGGGAAGAACTGAGTCATGGAGTAGGCAAGCTTGAGTTTGTGACCTGGGTCTACAGTTGTCTCAAGTGCTTTTGCTGGAGCTTGAGGCTCTTGTACACCTTGTGGTCTCTACCAACATCCCTCAGGGCAGTCACAAGCTCAAAATGTCTCTCTTAAGCTCTTGCACGTTATGGCAGTGGTCTTCGATCACCTGCTGTGTGTATGTTGACAGAAAATCTTGATTTGTATTTTCCCCATTTCCCACCACTATTTCCAGGACAAGGAAGCTGCTTCTTGAGGCCACCCAAGTCTGCTAGGTTACATGAAGCAGTTCCAAAAGTAGGACTTCAGCAGAAGCTTAATGTTTAGACACCAATATAGTGCTTAGCTATGAGTCGAGTCAGAAAAGCTCAGTTCACACCAAACTAGGCTGTGGTCGGAGAGACCTCCATAGAGTAATGGCTGCAGTAAAGCAGCAGTAAGTGGTGTTCGGTGATATAAAGCTGATTCAAATGAGCCATGGAAGGTCATTTAGCACTTGTCTTCATTCAGGTATAGTACCTGATTTTTGTTGTTTGTTTTTTTGTTTTAGTTTGTATGCATAGCACTGTGTTGCCTCCTCAGCTAGCAGTTTCTCCGTTGGTCTACGAGCTGAGACTAGGAAACATTTATGGTCGGGGGGAACCATTCAGTTATTTGGTTCTCTACCTCCCAGGATCCCTTGGTCTCATCAAGGAACCAACTTAATATGATGCTTTCAAGGGAGTAACCTTTCACATCCCCAAAGGAAGTGTTCAAGGACTAGTAGTTCTTCTGCAAGGGATGATAGTTTCTCCCTTCGGGATGTGGGGAGTGCTCTCGGATGCATCATCAATAAAGCCTGTAACTTCCCCTTCTTCCTCCTTACCCTCAGACTCTCTAAGTCAGTGTCCAGTTCAGAGCAGGAACTGTTTGGGACTGTAGGAGAGTGTAGGGGCTGAGGCCTGGGGGGCAGTCACCTTCCCACTGGATCTATCAGCATCATTTCCTGAGGGCTCTTTCCCTTCAGTGGGTTCTCCAAGGTTTCTCAGCAATCTTCCGGGCCATATTTTCTGGGGTCAAAGCTTCTGAGTCCCAGGGTAACTTTTTTGGTCTTTACCCTTTGTGGCTGGGTTGGGGGAGTTTCGCTCCTGACATAGCTGATGCTGGGGAGCTAAAGGAAGGTACTGCGACGATTTTGAGCCAGCTGGAGCAGGTTCAGCTCCAGCAATAAACATCAAGATTTTCTCCTGAATGGATTGGGTTCAGTGGATGACACTCCATCTTCCCAGTGCTTAAAAAGAGACAGCTGTGCACTGAGTGTGTGTGTGTGGGGGGGGAGAGGCGGTCAGTTCCTCCATTCTGTCCCTCACCTTGAGTTGATTTAGGGTTGTCCTTGCCCTGTGTGGGTGAGACTGTGTCCTTGCTGGTGATGGCTAGAAAATGCTATTTAAATATTTGCTTTTGGGAATTGGCCTATAGGTAAAGTAGATATGAATTAGAATAATAGTCCAGAGCAATGGTAAGGATTAACTGATTTCTAAAAGCCTATTTGTGGCAGTTTTGTTCAAGGCCCACTGTGTCTGATACAGGCAAGCAGAAAGTAGTCAAACAGGCTGGGTAACTGAAGACATATGTTCCATAACAGAGACAAGGGACTCCACAGTACTGGCACCAGGTCACAGTGCCCAAGTGCAGAGCCTTTGGGATTTCCAGTTTTAGTAGATGGACCAAATTAGTACGAGGCCTGGAAAAAGTCCAAAATTAGGATGTGTGCATGTGTTGGGTTTGTGAAACAAAGGAATATGTTTACAGGACAGAACATGGACAGTGTGACGACCACAGGAAGACCAATCAACAATGCCCAGAGATGAAGAGTCATCTGGGGGGGAAAAGAATACAAAAGGAGAGATTTCAGAGCAGCAAAGGGTCTCTGAGCGGGGTGTCCAAGGTCACTATGGAAACCACCAGCCTGCTGACAGCTGATATTCAAGAAAGAACCTCAGAGTGAAGTTCATGTACTGGCCAGATGTACTTTGACTCTGTGAACCCTGCACTGGTAGATGCAGCAATTATTTGCATTATACTTGTCTGCTATCACTGTCTATCAATTAAATTTGCCTATTATTGAATGAAGAGGTCATAGTCAGTGAGGGTTTGGGGTCTACCTGGAACAAGGTATCTGGGTCACAAATCCAGTGCCAACAGCTGCAGCCTGCTTCTTCACCAGGCAATTCCCAGGTCCTGGGGGCTGTTGCAGTGAAAACACATGGTCTCTCGCATGGAGAAGTATAGGGCGCATTGTTTGTACCCAGTGTGGATTACAGGGTAGTTTTTCAAAGATTCCTCCTGCTTCAGAATCATAAAGAGCTACCTTATGAAGGACAGGACATGCTTCAACTCAGGGGCTTTGCATCCAAATGACATTTTACAAATGGAACTCCTTATTTTACTATTGTGAGCTAGATCCTCAACTAGCTTGTCATCACTGAGATAAAGGGGGGTGTTGGACACTATGACCTTTATGGCTGGCAAAGTGGTGCTGAAGACAACTGATTTTAACATCTTGCTCCACCTCAAAAAATGAAAGTAGAAGGGGAAAAAAAATCAGGAAAAAACAGCAGAAGAGGAAATAAATAGAACAACAAAAGTCCTAAAACAAAGGGACTGGAAGGACTGGGTCAGGAAGGAAGCTGCCAAAGCTTTTTTGGCTCAGCAGGGCAGGATGTGTGTAGGGAGGTGGGGGGATGCTAAGACAGAAAGAGAGAATTCAGTGTCAACATAAACCAAAACCAGCCTTCTTCAGCTCTACATTTCTTTAGCCCCTTGTTGGGCTCAACAGTTCTGCTCCTACTCTCTGCTGTTTCTGAAAGTCTCTTCCTCTTTGCCACTGCCCCACAGATCCAGCAGATAGCTCCAATCAATTTTTTTTTCCATATGACAAATATGAAAATGTCTTCATCAGCTTGTTCCTAACCCTGGGTCACACTGCAGGAATCTTCCAATTCTCTGAAGGTTTATCATCCTCTGAGCAAACTTCTTTATATATGTGACACTGCATTTTATCTAAGGATCACGCCGCTTCTAAATTATCATCTGATCCCTTTCCAGAAAACTTATCATTACTTGGGAAACCAGCTTCAGTGAGACATAGGCAAAACTGAGCCACAGTCCTCTTAAAGAACCATCCTCTTAAATGACCAACAGTGAAATGGTTTCAAGGCACTTAGGAAAGATATTTTCCAAGGAAAAGAGAAAGAACAACTTCATAATGTTAGCTACTCACTCATATACTAAGCGTTCACATATGAAGGATTTTACATTTTTCATGTTTCCATCTACGAGAGACAACTGGGCACTTTGGCAGCTGGGCTGCCAGTGGTAGTAGCTGCTATTTTTGTGCTTCCCCACACCCAACCTGCCCTGAGGCTTATGCCCTGTTTGTTTGTCTCCTGCCCCCTACTTTTAGTACTAATACCAAATGATTTCTCTGGCAAAGGCTGACTCCAGGGAAGTGTGCTTATTATTAGGTGAAATTATACAGAACACTAGAATAAACTAGTTGTGTAACAAACAAAAAATCCTGGATAAATCAGAAAACAAGATGTATAAAAAAAGACAATCCCAATGTCAAGCACGTAAAGGAGCAACTGCCATACAACAACTGACAAACAGCTAGGGAACACATTTTCAAACTTCCTATAATCAGACAACAAGAATGATAATTTACTATGAAGTGTGAGTTTATCTAATACATATTACATTTGGAAAAATTGTTATATTCCATTTGAATTGAAATTTGCATTGCTTTGCATTTTTTGTATTATTTTGTATCTTTAATGTTTAAAATTTAGCAAATTTTACCAGATTCCATTGTCATCTGAAGTAAGGCATCAAGAGCATTGGAAAGCAGACCTCTACTGGATATTTTTAAGTGACTTAATATGACAGGCACAGATTGGTACTCCAAAAATATGGTCTTCCCTTCATCTGTCTTCAAGTCCATGCAAAGGGAATCAAATGCCTGAGCCAGGTAATCAGCTGAAAGACACCAGAACATAAACACAAAATTCCATGTAAAAAATACCGTGAAATTAAATAATGTTACAGATGTAAAACTGTAACAAAATTAGAGTACCAAGATACTACATTTTAGGTTAAAACCCTATTTTAAGTTTTCTTATTCGTGTATTTCTAATTGTCAATTTGCTGCATTTCTGTTCAAATTAGGGGATGAAGAAGTTGAGGCCACTCAAATTTTAAAACCCTAACTTACAAAAGTAAACATTTCTAATTTTGCTCAAGAAACTAATTACTGGTTTGAGAATATGTTCTCCTCAACACTTATGAGACCTCCACAATGACCTCAGAGATGAAGAAGCTGAGTACTTATAATAGAGACAAAGTCTACAAGTACTCCATTCCTCTTCACCTACCTAAGGATTGAAAATAAATTAATTTTCTTCATAGTTTCAATGTATAAGTCAATTATTGTTCTACAGTACAGTGGCCAGCAACAGTTACAAGCTATGGGCTGGAACAACCTGGCTCCAATCCAACACAGGCTTCCCCCATCAGGGGGTTTCTACTTCCCAGTCCCCAGCTTCCAGCTGGTGGGAAACTGAGCCAGGACTAGGCAGCTGGAAGCTGTATCTGCACTACCACCACTTCTTCCCACCCTTCTGCTACCCTGGCTGTGGCACAGGTACAGCTCCCCACCAGCTAGAAGCTATGTCAATGCCACAGCTAGGGGGAGGAGGGACAAAAGAAGCAATGGTAGGTAATGTGGTCACAGACAAAGCCCTCCAGGTCCATGGACCCTAATTAGTGGCTCTAGAAGTGGCATCCAACCCAGAGGCTTTATTCTTTTGACCCCTATTATAGCATACTAAATGTACAAGGAATTCAGATTCAAGGTTAAACAATAAACTCCTTTAGACTCACTATGCCAAAAGAAGGGTGACTGTGCCCAAAAGCTTGCCAAGAACTTGTTTCCAACTACTTAGTTGGTCTAATAAAAGATGTATCACATCTACTCAAAGAACTTTGCCTGCCTTTAAGTGCCTTAAGTAATCACAGTTGCTGTATTTCAGATCCATTCAAGTTGTTCTCAGCATTAGGGATACTAACACTCAGTATTAGTGAGAATTCATAAAATGGAAAAATGTTTGCAGTAGAAAGCTTTAGTTATAGTGCCACCTATTGGATTTAAGACACTTTAAAAGAAACCCAACATAACATCTCTTACTGAACATCTCATTTGGTGGATAGCAAAAAAATAGTGCTTTCCAGTAAGAGAGTAATCATAGTTTAAATACTAGGCCTGTGCGAATAGGGAAGTATTCAATTCAGATTTGGATTCAGCCGATTCGGAGGACAGTGATTTGAATCACCAAATCCTGGCAGAGCCCCTACATGCAGTCCCTGCTCCCCAATCGTCCCCCTTCCCTCCCCACCTGGCCCCACCCCTGATGGCCCCCCAGCCCAGCCCCAGCAGTCCACAAACAAACAAAAAATAAAAAACTGCATTCACCAGCAGTAGCAGTGGCTGTGGGAATTTTGGGGCCACGTGGCAGAGCCCCCTGTATAGCCACTGCTCCCCCATTCCCCCCCACTCAGCCCCGCCTCCAGCTGGGGCCACTGGGGCTGAGCGGTACCAAGCTCCAGCTGACACATGGAGCCACCCCGCTGAGTCAGGCTGTACGCACACCATGGGGCAGCTGTCACGTGTTTGCCAGGCAGGGGGGAGATCCCTGCTGACTTTCACTGTCCCACTCTGCATGCAGAGACTCTGCTATGAGCCCTCAGAGGCCCCAATTGCTGCTGCTGCAGCCAGTGAGTGCAGGGCTTTTTTTCTTAAGTGACAGGAGCAAGCTGGAGCCAGGCAGGGCATGGATCTGGGCAGGGCAGCCATGGGGGCTTCTCCTGTGGCTCCCCTACCCAGAGGGAAGCAGGCACAGCCAGAAGAGCTGCAGGAGAACCTACAGCTGTGCCTCCTTCTCCCCAGCTGATCCAAATCTCCAAATCTTTTCCAAATGAATTTGGAGGCTTCAGATTCGATTCAGACCTTTTTGGTCTGAATCTCCTCTGAATTGAATTGGTGACCAAAGCTTCGCACAGCCCTAGTAAATACTGTAATACTTTGCTGATGTTTTGGTAGAACATATCTTACAATATGATAGTAAAAAAGCAAAATGCTATGAAAAGGCTATGTTTAGACTGATACAAACATTTTTGTAACAGGTAATTATTCATTCTTAGTAGGGGTCTCCAGAAATATAAATCCCAGTTTAAGAGCACTTATTACATTTGAAATATAGTGAGCTTGCTTCCTTCCATTGATGAGAATAGTGTAGTTCTTTAAAAAATCATAAAACCAAACCCATACACTATACATCTTCACAGCAGGGAAACCTTCTATGTACAAAAGTATGGGTCAAATCTCCAGGATTTTTAAATCTTTGACCTCCCTTCCAGGACTACTAATCAGCATGTCAAGAGATACTATAGTTTATAATGTGGATTTCATCCCACTAAAACTAATCTAGAATTGGTTAGAAATATTTTAACATATTTCATGCAAGCTCAAGTGTCCAAGTAGACCGTGAACAAAAAGCTGACTTTCTGCAATGGATTTATACTGGCAGGCTAAAGGCAAAGTTCTCTGTACCCCACTATAAAGTTTCCAGATTATGTAGTTCCTTATCTTTCTGTTTTACAAAACATTTCTCTGACTCATTAAAAAAAAAGTGTAAAAATAAAACCTGTTCTTGCTTTTGGAAACTCCTGGTTAGGAGACAACATAGTCCTCACAAATAGTTTTAGGGATGCAACAGCTATTCTTTATGCCTGCTCCTAACAGATTAGGCCCAGAAGTGCCCCTGAGCCTCTAGTGTACAGGAAAAGAACCAAAAAATGACGATAATAATCACTATGCAACTTCCTGAAAGATCAGTAGCCCTGCTTTTCACAATGTGATCTCCACAGATTCTTCTGTTCTCCATGAACAGAAAATCAGATTCTTTTTAACTACCAGTCTTTATTGAAGCCACCCTTCTGTCCCCACCTACCCAACGTTGTACAGGACATACCAGGCACAACTAGCCCTCAGGTTCTTTACAAACACAGAATTCAGTTGTTACAGGGATCTACAGTAAAAATGAAACTTTAATATTACTGACTATTAAGCTAACTTAAAATCGTACAACATTCAAAAGAAGCATCCACTGTTGAGGGTTCCATCTCAAAGCCACATATAACAAGGAACTGAGGGAATGGTTGGGCCCACCCTGCTCTTTATGTCCTCAAATGGAAAGAAATGAGTTGCAATCACACATAGGGCAAAGCCAAAGATTCAAATACTATCCCTAATTTTTTAAATATCACATGCAAGAAGCCAAGACTGGGATCTGTGTGAACAATCACTCAAAAGAACTGGCATGTTCACACTCCATCCAAATGCATAATGTTTTAATTTGAGTACTGATGACTTACTGCAGCAATGGAGATGGAAAGGTGTGGGGTAAGATAGAAGACAGCTAAGGTATGCACTGCAATGGCACAGATACCAGCCTAGGTTTCAGTTCTGCTTAACTGGTAGAATTACCAGTTTCATGACATATCTTCTGTCCTAATTCAATTTCTCTAGCAATTATTCTCCTGTTCAGGAGGTCACTTATAAAACTATCCAGGTCTACTACATAGGTATGTCAGAGAGACAGGATCAAGAGCACTGCAGCTGCCCACCCTTCTCAGGGCACATACAAAAAACCGGAAAAGAATACTCAAACACTCCTGGCCTGAAAAAGAAATATGAGAACTTTCTAAAAGTAGCAGGTTTTACACTACTTATTTCACTTTAGAAGGCAGTATCAACTGATACCATCATAATATAAAGGTAGGTTTTATATTTTGATTTTTTCCAGAAACAGGCTGCTACTTAAGCATAGTAAAGGCATTTCAGAACCTACCTTGTGTTACTGTTTTGAGTACTATTAAAGTTGACACAAATCTCAAAGGCAAAATGGAACTCTTAAAGAAAGCAGCTGACTTTGGTTTATTGTCAGTAGGTTGTTCAGAAGAACTATGCTGATTTCCCTTACTTATTATTCCTCTGAATATGTCTTCACCAAGTCTCCTCATTGTTGATGTCATTGTTGTATGCTGTTAAACGATATACCCATTGTAAAATATTTAAACAATTGAAGATGTTCTTTAAAATATTCTATTTATAAATAATATTCTATGTATTTGTGTTCCCTCGTAACATGTAAAAAGCTAATGGTAAATCAAGTATTAAAATTCAAGTTAGCTAGTCAGGGTTTGAATTATGGGGGAGCTCAGTGGGGCTGAGCCCTCCCTTAAGAGACGAGAGCATCCCCATAAGAGACTAAGCAACTCAGGTGGCGGCAGTGACTCCTTCTGGCTTCTATCTGCCACCATCGCAGACCGCTCCCCACAAGAGTCAGAGTGTAATCTGAACCATGTAGCTAGTGTTAAAATAATGCTGAGGTACAAATAAGCTTACAAAATTAAGAAAATTTTAAGCCCAGACTGCAACCCCATGGCAGCCTTCAAATCATCCTGCTTTGATTATCAGCTGTAGCAGAAGGCAAGACAGGGTGAAGCTTGTTCAGAGAGGCATGAGTTCTTGTAGGCTATAGACTACTTTAAAAAAAAAAAAAAAAAGACTACTAGACTACTTCATCAGACGCTATACGTAGCCTTGCAGAAAGCAGGGGTACTAAACAGAAGGGAATAAAGTTACTGAAATACAGCCCATATCATCATTGGACCCAACCACATGTATTATAACATCCTAGGGTTCATGAAGCTGCTCCAGTACCAATGTTATATGTGCTATCACCATCTTACAGTGGTGTCTACCTTGGATAGATGGGGCCATCCCTACATGAAAGAATGAAGCAACACTGATCTGCTATCACTTCCAGGAAGACACAAAAGCCCATGGCAGAACACTTTATTCCATCATTGATTCTTAAACCATTTGAATGCACAATTGCAAAAGAAAAAATAATCCACAGCCTGGATTACATTAATTATGGTCTCAACAGAGACTTTGCAGTCTTACCCCATTACCTGAACTGCCTTCTATAATCCCCATGTCCTCAGGCTATGGACAGAACTTACACATAAAGTGGTTTAAGTGATCGGAAACTGGTTTAAACCTGTAACAGAACAGAAGTTCAGTGCACATGAACCGCTTTTCAAAATGATCAGAACTGGTTTAAGATAAACAAGTCTGGTTGAATGTAGTATCAGGCTTAATCAACTTAGGTCAAACTTGAAATGGGAAGGGGGGAATTTCCCATAGCTCCCAAGGCCTGTCTGGACTAGGGAACCCAGGCTGGGGGAAACTTCCTGAGGGGAGGCTCCCCCAAGGTGGGCTAGCACCTGGACACTGGGCCCCTGAACCGCCTGTGGGGGGACAGCAGGGGCCTGGGGACACTTGGCTGGGCTAGCAATGGCCAGCAGGCTGGGAAATGTGCTCTAGTGCCCCATGTCTACTTGCCTGGGTCAGTGCAGACCTCCCCCTGCCTTTCCCAATTAAAAACTGTCTGTTGGTTCAGTTGGTTACCGGTTCAACCTACGTAGTTTAGAGGAAGCTGCCTAATTTGAATCAATTCAGCTTCAGGCTTTTTTTACTGTCTGTACTTAGCCTCAATGGTTTAACTGGTTTGTTTATCCCTTTTGATCTCTTCAATCCACATTTGCCTCTCAACAGTGTCTCTTTCTTTCCTCCCCACTTCCCTGTCCTTTGTATTTAAATAATTTTGTCCTTTTCTGCTCTCTATCCCTGCTCTCTGCAAGACCATTCATAGTATCTGATGAGGTAAGCTGTAGCCTACAAAAGTTCATGCCTCTCTGAATGAAACAGTCAGCAAGGTAGCTTGCCTTCTGCCTATCTGGTTCTGTAATATAAAGTTCATTGTTGTTCTGTGAAATCTGGTAGAAAATATTTGCATCTTCCTCTCAACCTGTCTTGAACTGGAGAAAGAATGTGCCTTCCTTACCATAACAAATCTTTAATAAGATCCAAACAAAAAGAAGCAGAGATACCCATAAAATTTTTTTTTTACTTTCATCAACATTTATTCAATTAAACTCCAAATCGGCAAAGACTATGTATATACTTCTGTTTATGTACACTAACCTGTCTCAATGAAATGAACAAGACTTCAAGCACCAAGTTAAGCATGGGCATCAGGACCCAAACAGGAGCCCTATCTATGCTTCTTTAAGTAAGCTTCTAAGAGAACTTCCATTACGAACTTCATAGTTTCATAGTTAGTAGGGTCAGAAGGGACCTGAGCAGATCAATTCTGACGCCCTGACATGGGCAGGAAAGAATGCTGGGGTCAAATGACCCCAGCAAGGTGTCTATCTAGCCTCCTTTTGAAGACCCCCAAGGTAGGAGCCAGCACCACTTCCCTTGGAAGTTGGTTCCAGATCCTAGCCACCCTGACCGTGAAGTAGTGCTTCCTGACGTCTAACTTGAATCTACTCTCCGTCAACTTATGGCCGTTATTCTTTGTTACTCCCAGTAGTGCTGGGGGGAACAGGGACTTTCCCGTAACCTGCTGGTCCCCCTTGGCCAGTTTGTAGATGGCCACCAGATCCCCTCTCAGCCTTCTCTTGTGGAGGGTGAACAGGTTCAGGTCTTGTAGCCTCTCCTTGTACAGACTGCCCCACTGACTCCTGATCATGCGACTGGCCCTCCTCTGGACCCTCTCCATGTTGTCCACATCCCTCCTAAAGTGTGGCGCCCAGAACTTGACACAGTAGTGGGAGGATCACCTCCTTGGACCTGCTCGTGATGCATCGTGGATGGATGCATGACAAGGTGCGGGGTTAGCCTTCCTGACTACATCCCCACATTGACGGTCCATGTTCATCTATAATGATGCCACAATCCTTTTCTGCCTCTGAGCTGACGAGAGGGGAGTTCCCCAGCCTGCAGGTATGCTGCTGGTTCTTTCTCCCTAGGTGTCAGTATTGAATCCCATCTTATTCTCATCCGGCCACCCCTGTAACCTGTCCAGATCCAATTGCAATCTGTCCCTCCCTTTCAACGTGCCCACTTCTCCCCACATCTTAGTGTCATCTGTGAATTTGAACAAGGTGCTTTTCAACCCCTTGTCCAAGTCGCTGAACTTGACAAAATGCTTCAAGAGGATTTTTTAAGAACATTTTCTTTTTAGTACAAAATAATTTACTCTTTCACCGCCTTTTGAATTCTAAATAATTTAATTTTTCACTTTTTTTGCTTCTAATATTGAGAATGCCACATAATACCCACTGTGCTTCTATTATGCAATTACTTTCATATTTTTATTACACTTCTATATACTTCAGAAATCTACCCTAAGGAATGAAGAAGGGCCTTATAGTTAAGGCACTGAACAGCAGCATTGATGATCTGCATTCCCTTTTCTGCTTTGCTACATACTTCCTGTACCAGCCTGAACAAATCACAATCTGTATGCCTAAATTAATAACCCAAAAATGCAGGTAAAAATACTTCTTTTTCTAGTCAACAAGGATGTTGTGAAGATAAATGTAATAATGTTTGTAGATGCTCAGATACTGTTACAATATGAGCCACATAAGTACCAGGGCAGCTTGGGTCTATGCTTCAATATGAAATAACAGCAAAACACTCTTTTAATGAGAGACTTATTTTTCTTTCATTTGCTCCTTGCCCATGACAAATTATTTAGTATGTACTTTCTAAAGGGTGTAGGATCTTTAATACTATCTTGAAAATTATCCTTTCATCTAATATTGTAGTATTTGAGCACTTTCTGAAAATGAAATATTAAAGAATTTTCTTGTAAGTAGGTACTCATCTTACCTGTGTCCCACTGTCTAGCTGCCGTACAGCCCAGTAAATAAATTTAATCACAGACCTATGCAGTTGAGGATTTACAAATGGCATCCACTGAAGTTGCTCGGCAACCATAGGTAGGAGCTAGAAACATATACAATAATTTTAAAGAGCATAAATATTGCTAAGTAAACAACTCATAAAACCCTGTTTTATAATAATAGGATATATCTTAGGCAGTTTTAAAAATAAAAATAATCTAACACATAATGTAGCAAAAGTATCAAATCGAAAAACGTTGTGGGAACACTTTGTAGCACAGCGCCCCAATTAGGAAACATACATTAAAAATGGTGTAAAATTTTCTCTTTCTCTCTCTCTCTTTTGTTTTAGGTAGCTGGGTCATAATGCACGTGATCATACAACATTAGTTTGAATGTGCTTTGATTTCTCCATGTAACTAGTTCAGTTTCTCTTCATAAAATTTTCAGATATTCCAAATCAGGTTCTGGATAGAATTTATTCAAGGTAGTCTTACTTTTCTTGTTAATATTTTTGATAAGCAATGATTATTTCTTTAAAAACCCGATGTTTTCAAAAATCAATATTTATTTGCTAAACATTTATTATTTATAAAAACTTGATAGGGCAGGATTTTGACTATGTGTGGTGCAAAGAAGGGGGAGATTTTTCTTTCTTTTCTTTTACCAGAAAGATAGAACAGGACTTTCAGTCATTTCTAACTTTTTTCATAGTAATACAGCGGTTATTCTTTTGGACACAAAAAGAGATGTATGTGTATTCATCAGGAATTAATCTCTTTTATCAGATTTTTATCCTATATTGAAGTTTATAGTACAATCATATAACAATTTACATACAGACAGAGAATATTTGTGGGCACTTAGCCCAAACATCCCTATGCTCCAACTCTCTTCCCAGTCCCTTCCATCCCATTCTACTTCTCCAATCATAAGCACACATCAACTATTATATATAAACAGTATCAATTCTGCCAACTATTTTTGTGTTGGACCACTGTCCTGTCTATAACACCAAACTATTCTCTATCAACACAAGCAATATCCATAACTGACAGCAGTGGGGGAAAATGATTTAGTAAAGGATAATGCAAAGAGGGATTACGAGGTTGAGAAGCCAAAGTTAAGGTTAACTACTTGATATTCAGATAACTATAAAGCTGCTAGACACTGTTCAAACCTCCAAATGTGTCTGTATTTTTTTATTAAGCCTCTAGAAACAGACCACAGCAAACACATCCCATTCCTGTTAAGACAAAAACAATGTGAAAAGTCCATCTTATATAGGTACTCTGGAGAAATTAGGATGGGTCACTATGTAAAGATGTGTATGTAGCTATCTTCTATATTTCTACAGCATACTATCCCTTTCTTGGCTAGATGCAAAAGTAAATCTTACAAAGAAACAAAATTGCACAACAAAAACAGAAATCCGAACCATTTAATTTTCTTTTACCTTTGCACACTTCTCTTGTGTGTAATTTTTTTGGGAGGTGCACATCACTTTGTGACTGTTTTCTCTTTCTTCCTCAGCTTTCATTTTACTGAGGTACTGATCTGAGATCCAATCCATAAGAACAGTTAACAGGTCATAAACATGCAAATTAAGCGGTACCTGTAACACATCCATAACATAAAATATTTTAGCCTTCAAGTTGACGATGCTTATCTGAAGCATACTGTCCAATATTAAGACCTTTAGATCAGAAGAGACTGATATGTATAAAAACAATAGTTTTGAACATTTTGTTAGATATATTTGGAGGGTCTCAAACAAAAGAGATTCTGCCATGGGTCGGCAATCCCTGACATGGATGCCAGTGGGGCACAGGAAGGCATTTTGCTTGGCACATGTGCCTCGGGGTGGATGGCAGGGAAGGGGCTGGGGCTGCACTGTCACAACAACAACAACAAAGATTGGGCCTCGTATGGCTTCCCTACAGCCTCTGGCACACCAACATGTTAAACATCAAGGTTGCAGGTGTTCTTGGCACTCTGCCCAAAAATGTTGCTGGCTTATGCTATTATTTCTGATGTTTATTGAATAGCACAGTATAGCACATGCATACATAAGTTGTAAAAAGACAGTAACAAATCCTGGGAAAGCATTTTCATACACAAAAATGGATCCGTTTTTATCAGTCTGCTCATGAGAATCAGGAAAGGATATGAAAGACAACTGCTAATTCACAGAATGTTTGAATGTTGCCACTTTTATTTGGGAAAACTCAGATGCACTAAAAAAAAATTCACATCACTTTCTTGTACAGACCTCACAGCTGTTAAAATGTACTTCAGTAACTTCCATTGAACATTCCAATAATGAAGCAATACACAGCAAAGAAGAAGACTTCACAGTATTACATTTACCAATTTTGTCTTCTCCAATATATAAACTCAGTCCCAAAGAATAACATTCTTTTCAGGTTTATCAGGGAAAAAATGCTTTCAGAGAAGTTTGTGTCAGCCCTCAACATTCTAATATAATAAAAGGGCTTAGTCTGTCAGTGTGTCTGTCTGTCTGTAACGCTTTTGGACAACTGTGTATGTGCTGCTGAGGGCTGGTGGCGATTGGCTACGGGGGTTCAGGCTCCTCAGGCAAGGAAGCAGGAGCCCCGCTGCTCTGCAGGAGGCAGGTGGATGAGGAGGGAGGAGGAGCCACTGCTTCCTCAGGTGGAGAGAAGCCCTGCTGCTTTGCAGGGGGAGGTGGGGGCAGGCAGGCAGGCAAGTTGGGGGAGGGAGCCACCGTGCTGGACGCTGGAGGAAGAGGTGGCGGTGGCAGAGAGACTGTTTACATGGCTGGCCCTGAAGGGTGAGCGGGGGGTGCCATGTAAACACTCCCTGAAAAGTGTGTCATTTATGACAGGCAATTGGCTAGTAGTGAAATATTACAGAATACTAACAAAAGGCCAAAAAGTACCTATCAAGACAGAAAAAAAAAAAAGTACCTTCCAAGATTGAAAGGAAGTTAATCATACTACAATTAATACTGAACACATCTGTATTCATTTTATTTTCTCCTCACTAGAAGCACAATCACCTGTGGAAGTTTTCAGAGCTAATCTTCTTGTACATAACATCACTTAATAGTTTTCTTTTTTGGTAAACTATTGAGAAATAGATATAAAGATATTCTGATATATATTGCAGATGTATGAAAATATACTGGATGCATCTACATGTGCATGAATGCACCTTTTCTAATGCAAATTAAAATTTAGTACCTCCAATGTGAAATACTAAATTAATGCGCATTAGACTGTGCTACTGTTCAGTAGTGCATTTGTATGCCTTTTTAGCGACGCTTAATGCACAGTAGATTATTTTATTGTGCATCAGCATAATGTCACTTTTTTATGTGATACTTTAATGCGGAGTAAAATAGTCTACTGAGCATTAAAGCACATGTGTAGATGCACCCACTTAAGTACTTTCCAACCCCCCAAAGACAGTACAACAGGGAAAAGGGGATGAAAGAGAGGAAGAGATGATATACAACATAAAAGAAAAAGGATATTGTGTTGGTGTACTACTTCTTTCTTAAACACAATTTTTTTCAGGTATATAGTCTAACTAATCTACATTTCAATTCCAGTGCTCTATTGCCTTGAAGACTTTAATCCTTTTCCTTGATGCAAAAAAATAAAATCAGTAAATGAGTTTCACTAGCGTCATGCGGGAAAAGCAAAGGAAACGGATGTTTAAAAAGTACCAATATCTAATGACATTCAATAAGAGAGAAGGGCTTTCTTTCTGTCTTGCTCATGCCTTACCTTAGCAATTTTTGATGTTGATACCATTTTTTCCTGCTTGACAGGTTTACTTTGCTGCACTGCTTGAGAAACATCTTTTGACTTCTGTATTATCAAAAACTCATGCTTTCTCTATAAGACAGCATATACATAAATTACATTTGACTTGTCTATTACAAGAGAAGAAGCAATAAGGAAGATCTTCAAATCTTACTTGTAAATTCTCTAACCGGGCTTGAACTTTTTTTGCTTCAACTTCCAACTTCTTGTTCTGGTCACTAACATCACTTAACTACAAGAGTAAAAAAAAAATTAAAAATCCATGGATTCAAAATTCATTCTTTTTTATGTAAAGGTTGTTCCAAAATCATTAATGTATTTCTAGAAGATCAGATTTATTAAATCAAAATATCATGGTTACATCCTCTAAATGTGGAAAATTCAAAATCATGGACTTCTTCATAAAATAACTTTGCCAGCAAGAGGCTAGCAAGAGCTTGAAGTCTATAAACAATGTAAAGTACAACAATTAGCAATGTTTTGTAAACTGAAAACTCACAATCTAAACACTAGATTTCTATTATACATAGGCACAGCCAAATAATAAAGTCTTATATTAAAAAAAAAACCATTTCATTTTGAAGATAATATATATAGTTATCTTAGTTGATTATGTGGTATATAGATACATACATGTTACTGAGTAATGATTACAGGTATATTTATTACTTTCAAAGCACTACACATATAATTCATTTATCCAAAAACCAACCTCTGTGAAAAAAGAATCTCTCTGAAATAACACTATTACAGCAAAATGAGCATATGAAAACCTAAGGGCCATGTCTTAAATGTTAAATGCACTTAAAACATGAGCATCCATGTGTCCAATCAGCAAAACGTGCCAAGTTTTCTAGTATCATAGCAAATTTATTACTCTTTGGGCAAGGAGTACTGCCAGATCGTATTAAGTAACACATGCACATCTACCATTAGCCTGCTCCACAGAGATAATATAAGCAATTTTCAGCCCTCCAGCATCCCAGGATACACTACATCCAGCCCTACCCACTCCAAGAGCCTGTCTAGTCACCTACACAAACTCTACTGTCCCCAGGGTGGTATTGATCCCAAGGCAACCTCCCCACCTGCCTGGAGAAGTGAAGGGGGCAACCCCAGACCACAGTATCACCCCGAGCACCCACTGAAAGCCTCAAGGTTCAGTGAAGCCTGCTGGGAGGCCCGTTCACCATTCCTCTAGCAGCAGTGTATGAGGTGTTTATTTAGGGTTTGAAGTAAACATTACCATGCAACTGCTCAAAACAAGTGCAACAAGGCCCTCTATGTAGAGCTACAAAACTATACAGTCCAGTTACTAATACTTATTTTTTCTCAACTTAGTGGTATGAAGCAGAATGAGATTATAAAAATGCTCAATGATCAGTCACCAAAAAGTGGAAATGTAAAAAAGCAAATGTACTATTACTTTCCTTCCCCAAATGCTGAAAAAATTCTCTACAGAGTATTTGTGCAAAAACAGCTTGAGGTAGCCAAGTCTCCCACTTGGTAACTCTATCATTACTCTGCAGGGTAAGCTGAATATAAATCAGCAGTACAAGATTTTGCAGCATGCTGGAGCAGCAGACAAAAGAAATTCTGCATCATCTCCCTTCAAATTTAAAATTGTTTGACTAAATGTTAAACAGAACAACAGAAGAAGCATCACAGGTTATTTACTTTATACTGTCCTATATTTGATAAACCACAGATTTCTGTACTGACAGAACAGACACCCATACTACAGAAGATATGCTGAAGGAAGCCAATGGATTTGGCAGTTGATAGGAAAACAGTAAGGATAATTACAGACTGGGTTAAACACTTTAGCTGGATGATAAAATAGTGAAAATATCTGAAGATGAAAATTTGAGTGAATGGAGCATTTGACATACTGAAGTCGAGCTTCAGGTCGTCTTCAAATTCATGAAGATAATAGTGGGGAGTCATAACATTACACACAATTTATATTTTCTAAGTTTTCTTTGCAACCACATATGCTAGAAATATATAGAACTGGTTATATAATACAGTTTAGCAGCAAAAGGAGAATTCCACAACACCCTGGAATGCACAAGCACCTCCCTATATTATAAATAAGGCTAGAGTTGCATTCTTTCCCTTTCCTTCAGGATTTTATCCCTGAGATAGCCATTTGTTTAAGATATTATGACATCTTTTTGCATATGAATGACCTATTGCTTGACCTTCAGAAGAATAACTGCATTTTTTTTCAGTATTTGGAAATGATAAAAAAAGAAATCAATTACATTTCAAGTTTTAGGAAAGGAAACAGAAGATTATCTCCATTATCCAAATCTTGCTTGATAGGGCTAAAAATATGACATTTTAGAACCAATTTTAAATTATATTTGGAAAATTCCGAATTTTTCTTGAACTGGTATAAATAGCGATCTTGCCTGTTTTCTTAAGGAGTCATTCATTTCCTTCAAAGTGTCAAATGATGATTTGAGCCTCTTGTTTTCTTTAGTCTTCTCTCTCAATGCATCTGACAGCTGTTTAACTTCTGTCTCATATTGCTATAAAAATAAGAATTTTAAAACATGAGTGATGACAGAATACATTAGAAACAACTTCTGAGATCAGTATGATTAAAAATAAGTACCATTTAGTGTTAACATTGAGGACCTAATTTTTAAAGAGTATATAGGCATTTTCTTTGACCATGCTTGTATGTAAGCTTTAAAAAAAAAAAACCCAAACATATTTATCTTTCACCCTCTTCCTTCTTTTCACTGCTTGTGTATGAAAGGAAAATAAAATAGAAAGAAAAGCATAAGGACAAACCTTAGAATTCCTTTTTCACGTCTAATTAGCATCACCAAATGCACATTTCACAACTGACAATACAGGAAGCCATAAGGCATCTCCCTTTCACTCTAATATACCCTGTCTGCAGCCAACAGAACCAGAAGGCTGTGGGAAAGGACTTGCCTGACTACAGTACTTCACTTACCTGTGGAGAGCACCTCCTCCATATAAGTACACAGTTGTGAAAGCCAAGACAAAACTTTTCTTACCAATACATTTGAGGCATATATTAACATACTACTTCTAATACATACTGCTATGTTTACAGGAACACATAACCTTCTTCATATTGTCTCCATATTCATTAGGAGTTTTATTTTGAAATTCCAACATATATTTTGCGAAAAAACAGTGGACATAAGCTAGCCTAGAATTACTTAATATGATTCAGTCATTAAAGGACAAGGTAGATATGCACATTGCAGAGATTTGTAACACACTGTAGTTTAGGCAGAATGTAAAAACGTTATGACTCCCTGTCCTGCTCTTCCAGATAAGATCTGACTCCTTTGACAAGCATTAGCTTCACTAATAAATCCCCAAGAAACAGTATCTTTAAATGTCTACTTCTGTCTAGAGGTCTTAATTTTAAGGGGGGAAATGAAAACTTAAGTTGGCTTTTTCTTTCATTAAAAGTTGTATTTTTACAGCTCTCCCTGGTAAATTCTGTTTGAAACAAACCCTATACTATTATAATCATCTAAAATAAATGGATTTGGTGGTCTGAGACTCTTATAAAAATCAGGCATGCTTTAGGTCAGGGGTGGGCAATGTCTGGCCTATGGGCAGGATCCAGCTGGCAGTGGACTCCATTTGCCAGTTGCCCCTGCCAAAGTGGCTGGGGCCAGTTTCCATGGAGACCCCAGCAGCAGCCACACTATGATAATCACAGGGCCAGGGTTTCTGTAGAGACTGGCTCCAGCAGCACTGGCAGGGTGCGTGGCATGGTGGGGAGCTACTCCAGGGCCTGGCTGGTGACAGTATGGTCTAGATTTAGGACAAAGCTGCGATCTGAAGCCTGCATGCTCCAGGCAAGGGCATGCAGGCATGCAGGCAGCGGATTGGAGCTCTGCCCTGGCTCCAGACCATGCAGGCTGCAGATCGTGGTTCTACCCTGGCTCTGGACCACATTGTTACAGCTGCAAGATCCCAGCCCGGTCCAGAGCAGCTCCTGTCCCACCTGCCACAAACCCTGCCAGCGCTGCTGGGGCTGGTCTCCACAGAAACCCCAGCTCTGCACTATCACAGTGTGGCTGCTGCTGGGGTCTCCCTTGAAACTGGCCCCAGCCACATGGGTAGGGGCTGCTGGGAAATGGACTCTGACTGCCGGCCAGATCTGTCATTTTGCTCACCCTGGCTTTAGGTACTACTGCAAAAAAGAAATGTAGGACTTACGTTAAGTTATAGGTGAGAGACGAGACTTTTTGTGGGTGTTATCTTTTACTACAGACGATGTGCTGAAGGAAAGCAATAGATTTAGCAGCTGGATAGGAAAACAGTAGGGATAATTACTAACTGTGGGTTAATTACTTCAGCTGGATGAAAAAACAGTGAAAATAGACTCAGACAAGTGGGATAGACTCAGGTGGTCTTAGACTCAGGTGGGATAGACTCAGACAAGCTTTCAAATACAGTACATTCTTCTTTAGGTCTGAATTCAATATTTCCATTAAGTTACATGCCAAGTTTTAAATGCATTATCTCTAGGGGTAAATCAATAAAGATTTTCTTGGCTGGTACTGATGGCCAAATATTAACCAGCCATATCAACCGAAACTGATCTCATAGCAAATTCACAGGAATGCAGCTGGGCAGCATGGAGAGTAGAATCTTGTTGGTAAGTCAGTGGGGGGGAAGGGCCATGGGGGAGGGAAAGGGAGTATGGGAGCAGATAGAGGCCTTCCCGGTGAGGGAAGGAGTGGGGCAGGGGCTATCCAGCCAGGGAGATGCATGCGACCCCAGGGCAGGGAGTGGGACAAAGCTGTGGGTGACTCGTCCAGGGGACACTGGGTTGGGGGGTGGTACGGAGGGAGGGGTAGCTTACCTCTGCCGCATGCACCCCTGGTAGAGGCATAGGGGGCACATGCCCCCCCAGATTTATGCACAGGGCAAGAGCGAGCTGCTTGCTGGAGGCTTGGAGCCAGAGGTTGTGCCAGCCTCTTCCTGGCAAGGGGGCTAAGCCGGGGCTGCACTCAGGGTGGGGGTGGGACAGGCTCGGCTGCAGGAGAGAGTGCCCCAAGCAGGGGCGGTGCTGGAGGGCTTGAGCGGCTATGGCCACCCAAAAATTCTCCACAACCCCCCTCCCAGCACCACCACCGCCGCCATCCACTTAGAGCAGCTGAGCCCACCCTACTCCCATCCTCCTTGAGTGCACCCCTGGCCCAGCCCTGCTGCCAGGAAGTGGCAAGCACAGCCCCTGGCCCCAAGCCTGCAACAGGCAGCCAATCCTCACTGCGCACAAATCCGGGGGGCACATGCCCCCCATGCCTCCCCCAGGGAGCTGTCCCTCCTCTCCACCCTCCCCATGCCTCCTGGATGAGTTGCCTGAGGCTGCATTCCACACCTGTCCCTGCCCCACTCCTTCCCCCCCCCATGGGGGCCTCAACCTGCATGTCCCTCCCCTGACCCCCACAGACTTATCAGCAGGACGCTGTTCTCGACACTGCTGGGCTGTATTTCTGGCCGCTTGCATGCTGTGGCTGCATGCATGCATGCATGCAGCATTTAATGGTGATAGCTATTTATCCAAAAAGCTGATTGGCAGTAATGTTAATTGTCTTGTTATTGGTGCTGATCTGATATGTGACTGATATATCAATGCACCTCTAGTTATCTCCAATTCTTTGTTCTTACACGTAAACCAGGTTATAGTTAAATTTAATTACAGTAGACTCCCATTTTACTCATACTCGACTTACCCATGTCTCACGTTTACACGAATTAATATTAACCCCCAAGCAGAAAATACACCAAGCTTTCAAGAGCTATTATCTACGAAGGACCTTCAAGAACCTTATCAATGAGACAGAGTCAAAGGAAGAGACAAACTTCAAAGAATTTTGGAAGAAATTTAACATCAAGTTGGCCATAGACATCATTGGAGAAGCCTGGAATGATGTTACACAGCCGTGCCTTAATGGTGTCTGGAAAAACATCTGGCCTGCTGTTGTGAATGATTTCCAAGGCTTTGCTGTTGACAAATTTATCAGTGATGCAAGGCATGAGATCACTGAGATGGCTAAGAGTTTGGGCTTTGAGCAGGTTGACGAGGAAAATGTGGCTGGGGAGAAGCAACAGAAAAGCTTTACAGGGAGAAGCAGCACTGCTTTGTGTAAAATTCCTTGGACAAGTTCTTCAGGAAGCAGGGCAGCACTGTCTCGACTCAATCAACCAATGTTTTTGTAACATAATAAATAAAGTATTAGTTGAAAAAGGTCTTATTTTGGTACCTTTGGTATCATAAATGTGAGGTCTAAGGAACGCAACCACTCACTTTTCTATTATTTTCTATGGGAAAATTCACCTCAAGTCACGTGAATTTGGCATACGCAAGGTTTCTCAGGAACACAATATACACGTAAGTCGGGAGTCTACTGTATTTTTTCAGAAAGAGGTAATCTTGTTTTCAAAATAGAGTAAAAGATAATCCAGAAACAGACTGTTAAAGACATCTCTTTGAGAAAGCAGATGTCATAACTAAAATATATACCAAACACCAATGTTATTTTGTACTTACATACCAACTTTTAATTTGAAAAAAAAAAAAATCACCAAACACTTTACAGAAAAGATAATTTTATACATGACAATAAACTGAGGATATCTGTATGTAATTCAAATGGCTGGTGCAAAGTAATAAACAGATTAACATACCTCCTTTATCATTTGAAATTTTGCATGGACTTCTTCCTCAACACCCCTTATCTTAGTCAAAGCAGCTTCATGTCTGAAAAGCAATGCTTCTCTTTCAGCTAAAAATTGTTCTCGCTTCTGAAGCTGCAGAGTGTATTCCTGTTGTGCTGAATTTTCTTGCTATATTAAAAATTGACAATGAAAAAAATCTTTAAAAAAAAAGAAATTAAATTACCCTAATCTGTACTGAAACATGGGTGTTTTCTCCAGAAATAATTTTCAGTTATAAATAAAAGTAAGACACTGTATGCAAGGTTCACTGAGTAAAGTCTCCCTTTCATATATAGAAACACAGCACAAAAGGTTAGATACTATCAGCATCTCAAAAAAGTCTTTCAATTGACTTGGTTATGCTCTGGGGCTACTCAGCACTTCTGAAAATGAGGTCACTTCCATTTAGGTGCTCAAATATTAGGTACCTACATCTAAAAATGTTGGCTATTACTACTAATTGCAATATATTTACATAGTGTCTTTTATCTGAGGATATCAAACACTTGGAAGAATCTATTATTCCTAAATTGCAGCACAATAGAGATGTGAAGACTCATAGCCCCCTCCCTGGCCTCTAAGCTGGCAACTGACATAAAAGACAACAAAAAGTCCTTTTACAGATACATATGGAGCAAGAAAAAACTGGGATCCATTGTGAGACCTCTACGCAGACAAAAAGCAGGAAAGGAACCAAGAGACCCACTTGGCTCAACAAGGATATTACGGATCTATTGAAAAAGAAAGAAACAGCATCTAAGGAATGGAAGAATAGAGAGGAATACACCTGTATTGACAGGGCCTGCAGATACGAGACACAGAAAGCTAAGGCAGGCATGGAAATCAAGCTGGCAACTGGCATAAAAGACAACAAAAAGTCCTTTTACAGATACATATGGAGCAAGAAAAAACTGGGATCCACTGTGAGACCTCTACTGAACAATCAGGGGCAGCCCATAGTGAATCCTCAAGAAAAGGCAGAACTACTAAAAACATACTTCACCTCAGTATTCCTGAAATCTGTTCACCTGACCAGAGGCCCAGGGAATATGGAGAACACAAGAGATTATGTGAAATCAGTCCTGAACAGGTGAGGGATCTCCTACAACACCTGCACACTTTCAAGTCTGCTAGGCCAGACAACCTGCAACCGAGAGTCCTGAAAGAACTGACTGAGATTATAACAACACCACTGGCCAAACTGTCTGAAGAATCATGGAACTATGGAGTGAACCAGGATGACTGGAAGAGGGCTAATATGGTGCCCATCTTTAAAAAAGGGAAGAGGGATGACCCAGGAAACTACAGACCAGTCAGCCTGACTTTGGCCCTAGATAAAATCTTTAAAAAATGTTTAAGGAGGCCATCAATCACAAGCTGGTAACTGAAAGGGTGTTATGAAGCGACCAGCATGGATTTCTTGAGGGTAGATCATGCCTGACTAACTTGGTGTCTTTCTACAACCAGGTAACTAGCCATCTGGGCGAGGGATACGATGTTGACATCATTTATTTAGACTTCAGTAAAGCCTTTGATTCTTTTTCCCACAGGATTCTCTCAAACAAACTGGAAGGTACTGAGCTGGACCAGTCTGCAGTGAGATGGGTGGACAACTGGCTTAGAGGCCACTCTCAGAGAGTTGTAACCGATGGAATGGCCTCATCCTGGAGGTCCATCTCCAGTGGTGTCCCCCACAGATCGGTGCTTAGACCTGTGCTGTTTAATATATTTATTAATGACCTGGATGAGGGGGTGGAAAGCTCAATTATTAAGTTTGCGGCCGATATCAAGCTGTGGTGAAATTCAAGAACATGAGAGGATAGGGCAAAGATTCAGGATGACCTTGACAGACTGGATTCATGGGCAGAACAAAATTAGATGAGGTTTAACAAGGAGAAGTGCAAGGTCCTTCACCTGTGTAGGAAGAACCCTGACCATAACTACACGATGGGTGGTAGTTCACTGGCTGGCTTAGCATCTGAATGAGACCTGGGGGTTACGATCCACCAGAAGATGAGCATGAGCCAACAGTGCAATGAGATTGCCAGAAAAGCAAATATAACTCTGGCATTCATCAACCGATGTGTGGTCAAGAGATTCAGGGAGGTACTCCTCCCTCTCTATTCAGCATTGGTGAGGCCTCAGCTGGAGTACTGTGCCCAGTTCTGGGCACCACACTTTAAGAAGGATGTGGATAAACTCAAGAGGTACAAAGAAAGGCCACCACTATGGTTCAGGACATGGAGGGCAGGCCCTGAGGAGAGACTTTGGGATCTGGGCCTGTTCAGTCTGAGTAAGAGAAGGCTAAGAGGTGACTTGATAGCCGCCTACAAGTATGTCGGGGTGAGCATCAAGAACTAGGGGAGCAACTCTTCAAGAAAGCACCTCAGGGGAGGATGAGGACCAACAGGCATAAACTAATAGAAAGTAAATTCAAGCTAGACATAAGAAAAAACTTCTTCTCTGTACGGGTCACCAGAATCTAAAACACACCCTCAGCAGAGGTGGTACAGTCACCCTCCTGGGAGGTGTTCAAGATGAGGCTGAACAGGCACCTTGTCAAGATCGTCTGAGCCCAATAACTTCCTGCCCATGGCAGAGGACTGGATTTGATGATCTTACAGGTCCCTTCCGGTTCTATGATTCAGTGATATAAAAAAAAATTACAGATTTAATCATACTGATGGGGTGGAGGGGTGGATGACACTGACAAATTTTTGTAGTCTTCATCAACTGCAAGTTCCTTAGGAAAGGCATCTAGTAAACTCTTAAGTCATTTCCAGTTCGTACCTGCAGTTTTTGATGTATAACAAATAACTCCTGATAAATCTGTTTGATATGAGATGGTATCAAGCTCTGACCACTCAATGCTTTAGTCTCTGGCCTGCTCCGAGTCTTCCTTCCTAGATCACTGCTGGTATTGAAATCACTACCTGTGACTGTATTTGCTGCCAAATTAGATGGTAAGGTGACATCTAAGAAACAAACAAACATAACAAACCATTTTATATAAAAAGTAAGCCTGGTAATGTACACTAGTAAACTAAATGAGTAATTCCTGGTACATGAAAAATGGAAACATTTTTTAGGCTTTGTAATTAGACACTGCTGTACCACATACCAACATGAAAAGTTAACCTCAATATGTCCTGATGTACTCATGCAATGAGTACTCATTGAAAATCTTTATACCTTATTTCCAGCTATTCATTTTGATTATCATTCATCATTAGTTTTCTGACCAGTGTAATTTAATAAAACTATACCTTCTAGTTTTAAAAAGCCAGATTCTAATCCACCTCTAAAATACCCAAACGGCTATATAAGTGGCAGGTGAAGGTAGTCTGATAGTTCCCCATTACTTGGCAAACCCAAAGCCAGATGACCACTAGTCCTGCATAAGAATCTGCCAAGTGTGCGGAAGACAATAGCTGCTGTACAAGTGATACTGCTGGGGCCTGGCTTTGAGTTTGCCAGGATGGGGGAGCCTACTGGCTCCCTGCACTTGAGTTGCACCATGCCTGGCTTTCAATTTTTCAGTGCACATGGAAACTGGGATAACAATCCTGGGCTCCATATGCACTGGCAAATTGAAAGGGCACTTCTGACTGTGCCAGTAGGACATGATCAATATCTGAACCCCAATCCACAAAATCATGCATCCTGCTATGCAAGTGTGGCATGGCAAGATGCATGATTTTTGGGATCCAGGATTAAATCCCAAGGCACCATTAAATTAATGTCTTCCACGGTCCCTAGGGTCAACTGGAACACTCTGTAGTTATATTTTTCTGAGAAAGTATACAAATTACAGCTTCTTCTCCAAGTACTTGGATTTTTACTTTCTGTTTTGTTTTCTTACCCAGTGACAGATCACCCTGTCATACAGACCACCTGTTCTTAAAACTGAAATTAAGTTGGTCTAATAAAAGATACCAGATTCACCCAAAGAACCTTGCCTGCCAGATTACCATGGCTTTAATTTTATCTGATTGTGGACTAACAATATGCAGTAACTGAAAATACTTTCCAGAAGACTTTAAAAAACGGCTGATATTGTTTGTATGTAAATTATAAAGCATGACTGGATCTGCTGAAATAGTTTAAGGGCTAACTGCAGTTATATAAAATATTATCAACCAAAATTGAAATAGATTTTACTCATTTTTTACAGTTCATAAAAACTGTAACTAAATATCATTTGGATTCCCTGGGGACTCTAAATCAAGCTTTGATTTTTCATAAAAATAAGAGTTATGCAACAATAATGATTAATATTTCGTTTTACCTGTTTCTGTGTGCATGGCTGTATTTTTAATAATATCATTTCCATAAACATTTACAATATCCTCTTCTTCTAGTTCTAGCTGACTTGAATCATGAAGATAATTTAGCTCATCATCAAAGCTAAGAAATATAAATCAGTGATAGTAATTTGAAGTTATTCAGTGCCATTGTAAACTATTATGCATGCAATTAAAAGAAGACTTGCACAGAAATACAAATGTTTCTTAATTTAACCTATCTACATTTTACTGAATACAAATAGACAACATTAAGTAATTTCCAAAGTAATTTAAAATCTCTTCAGGATGAAAGGCATTGTTATCTATCAGATTTTAAATACTAGCAAAAAATGGGGCTGATCACTTCACAAAAGAATTGGGATAGATTCATAGAAGTAGGGTTGGAGGGGACCTGAGGAGATCATCCAATCTGACCCCCTGGCCTAGGCAGGAATGAATACGGGGCTCTTATGACCCCTACTAAAGTTAAGCTCAAATGACCCCAGCTAGGTAGTTATCAAGCCTCCTTTTAAAGACCCCTAAGGTAGGAGCTAGCACAGGGGCAGGCAATTATTTTGGGCAGAGGGCCACTTACTGAGTTTTGGCAAGCCATCGAGGGCCACATGACAGGCAGCCCAGGGCAGATTAATATTAATTTTCTAAATTTTTTAGGGGCCCCGCAGGCCAGATAGAACGGCCTGGCAGGTTGCATCTGGCCCCTGGGCCACATTTTGCCCACCCATGAGCTAGCACCACTTCCCTTGGAAGCTGGTTCCAGATCCTAGCCGCCCTGACTGTGAAGTAGTGCCTCTTGATGTCTAGCCTGATCCTACTAATCAACTTGGGGCTGTTATTCCTTGTTACTCCAGGAGGTGCTCGGAGGAACAGCGTCTCAGCCATTCCTCTCTAGTCCCCCCTGGTAAGTTTACAGATGGCCGCTAGATCCCCCCTCAGCCTTCTCTTGTGAAGGCTGAACAGGTTCCGGTCCCAAAGCCTCTCTTTGTAGGGTCTACAATGATGCCCCCTGATCATGCGAGTGGCCCTCCTCTGGACCCTCTCGATGCTGGCCTTTCAACTTGCCAGTGCATATGGAGCCCAGGATTGTTATCCCAGCCTCCACATGCACTGAAAAATGCTAGGTATAGATAAGTACATTTTTTATTTTTAATCTTCACTTGCATGGGAAAATTAATGCAGACTAAAATACATTTCCTGCCTGTCCCCCACTCCCTAAAACAGGGTACCCAGAGAAGAAACTTTAGGAAGCAATATGCTGCTTTACCCTTTCTCATAAAAAGGTTTTAAAATGATCTCTTTGGAATCTTCAGAAACCAACTTCTTTCTAAAGTGATTTCAGACAATCTTGTCAATTCAAGCTGTTTTTCCTCCTTTTTTGCTCCCATCCTCTTTTTATAGTATAATCTCCACATCCCATTAGCTGATTCCAACACATACACATGGATCTTAATTCTACAAAATCATTACTGAACAAAGTAACAGGAGGCCCATAAAAGCTGCTGAATTTAGGCCCTGTACACAGCACTGTAATCTACTACTGGATCAGACTGAACATGTTATCCAACCTATTAAGGGTTTTCCTGAATTGGTGGGGGTGGCAGAGCAGGGGAGGAGGATACGCAGTATAAAAAGAGTTGAGCAGAGGAGGTAACAATTCTTACCAATCCAAGTTTTTAAACATCTTACACAAATCATCAAAAGGTTTGGTGTAGTACTTTCTTCCAATTTGAGAAGATTTTGATTGTGAAGCATTTATGGACAAAGAAACAACTGTATTATCCAACAAACTGTCCAGGTTACCTATAAATATATCACATTATTAAATACTTTATTTTGCAGCTGAAAAGCCCATTAAACCAGCATGGATCCACTGTGGTTTAATACAATTTTTACCATGTGAGCAATACCATTTAAGAAAGCAAAATCCTGAATTACATTAGAACACGGTCTAGTAAGTAAGGAATTAAATTTAGATGGAGAAATATTAGAATAACTTGCAACTTAGAAGTGTTATTACTGATTTAAAAATAAGACAATGTTCAGCTTATGATACTGTTATAGATCTTTTTAAAAGCTTTTGATTGATAATACTATCTCAGAAACCTCAGATTTGCTTTCAGGTAAGATTTGTCTTTGTGAAGTTCTACAGCTTGAATTCCTATGCTAATTTGCTTTAAAATTTCAGCTCTGACATCATATCTATTTAGTTGCAACTCTTGAGAGCCAGGATGGTAAGAAGTCTTACTCGCAAATATTTAAGGAGTACCTTTGGTCTTAAGTTTGTTAAATATATTAAGAAGCAAACACAGAGTATATAAATGTATTATAGAACTATTATAAAATGTCTAAAATGATTTTAAGTTTCCTGTTTTATTTTTTTTATTATATCACAAGGTGTTTAACTTTGCCCCCTCCAGCCAACAATCTCTATTTATTAGTGGCATCTGCACACCACATGAATGCAAATACATTTCTATAAAAGAAAAAAATGCCTCACAAATTGTACCTCTTATTACCTTTATTCAGCATGAGGATATCAGTCAGCTTTATCCCTCAACTTCCTTTATATGCAACACCCCCTAATCACAACCATGCTCCCAAAAAACACACATACACACATATATAAACACGTATTCCATGCTCCAATAACACGTTGGGGTGCTCTAATCCACTTGTGCCACCCACCAGTGCTGGGCAAACCCCAGATGGAAATCCTTCCCCTACCTTCTCCCAAACTGGATCTCGATCCCCCAACCTCCCAGACCCAATATCAAACATCTGCTGGGTCAGGGGGAATGCTGTAATTCATAGCACTTCCTGCAAAGCACTAACAGTCACAGCAGGGAGCTACACGTCTGTCAGTGCCCTATAGTGGCAATGATCTTCCTTTTCATCCCCATAAAGTAGGGTGTCAAACTTACAGCCCATGGAGCCATATCATGCAGCCAGGAACTGAGGGGCACTGAGGACAGGAGGGGCCCACTGCTGAAATCAGGGGCATGGTGGTCCAGATCCAGCCTGAGGGATGAGGTCAGTCTAATATTTCTGCCATAAGACATTGATCACTCCTCCCCTCACAACCCATCCAAAGCTGCAGCACAGGAAAACTCTTTCAGAGTTTCCTTGGAGATTTTACGTACACTCCTAGGTTGGTACCAGATTTTCACATATGCCAGCCAAGGCGAGTTTGCCTCCCCGACAGAAAAGGTATAAGCATACTTTCCTAAGCACCTTAATTCTTAAGAGAAATTTAAGAGAAATGAATTGTAATTCTGAATCCTTTTAATAAAAACATCTGGAGCATCCTTTTCTCTTGTATTACCTGTGTACGTTGGGGAATTCTCACTCTTAGATTTGGTCTGTAATGCACCTGAAAGACAATCCTAAAAAAAAAAAAAAAAAAAGACACACAAATAAATTGATCCCAGCATATCTCACCATGTCATAATATAATATGTTTATTGCTTATAATCACTTCACTGTGAAACTCCTGCTAAAAAGTTGCTTGGTTTGAAAAAGGGATGATTTTTTCCAAACAAAAATGTGTAACCCTCACACACACAGGAGCAAACAAAACAATTAGTATGAAACTAATTTAGTTGTTTGGCCTAAAGTTTAAAGAAAAGACTGCTATTTTTCCTTTTAAATACTTAAGTCCCTCAGATACTGCAGTGACAAGGTTCATTTAAACCAACAGACCTAAAAGCAAGTTAGGACTCCACTTAGTCCTATATTTTTGCCTGTCACTCCAGAATTTTCAACTATTCTAATATTATAAAAGCCTTAATCTGTCTGTCTGTCCATAATGCTTTATTTTGACTATGATTAGCAGACTGAAACAACTAATCACGAAATGGCAGCCAACTGTGCTGGCCTCCCCCCCGCCCCGGAGGTGGAAGCAATGGAGCGGACAGAACGGGGAGAGAGAGGCCAGCACTGCTGGCCCAGGCCTGCTGTTCCCCGCCCCTCCCCCCTGCCATGGTGGGCCAGCTTCTCTGCACCCTCAAGCCCAGTCCTCCCCTACAGCCCCTGCATCAGCAGGAAAGGGGAGAGCAGGCCCACACCCCAAGAGGCAGGAGGGAAGCAGGGATTGGGCCTAGACAGGGGGAGGGAGGGACATGGGGCTCTGTCCCTGCTCCATCATTCTTGATGGGTAATTTGCTAGTTAATTTACGACAAATAATATCCTTAAAAACTACAGAAAAGAACTTAAGCATAAGTAGACTAGGTATGTCAGATTCAAAGCAGGTCTTGTGAAAAAAATAACCATGTGATGATATAATTAAAGGATGTATCATAATAAATTTTAAAAAAACAGTAATCCAGCACTTCCTAAGTACTTTACATTACAATCTCAATCTGAAAAAGGTCGTAGGGAATCAAACTGTCTGTAGACAACAACACACAAAGGACTAATGCATCTAACTTGAAAATAACTTACATTAACAGAATGTTAACAGAAAAGAAAAGAAATAATTTTATTCTTTTAGATACAACTGTAACATTCATAATGCATCATCAGCAGGGAACTTGGTTTTCTCTGATTAAAAAAAATTCCTAATTTTAAGATTAAAAAAGTAACCCAAAATCCACATTTTTTTGTGATTAAAATGAAACATCATTATATATTACATTTTTATATCTGAAAATTGGGGGGGGGTTATCAGAGAAAAACAGGATACCTGCTGATCAGCAGTAGGAGCTGAACTTCAGCTTTTCAGCAGAGTGCTTTTATTTGAGTTAACTAATTACATCAGCAAGCAAGCTGGAGAAAGCTGTTACTCCAGAAAGAAAATGGACTGGTAGGATTCAGGATGCGATTGCTGGAAGACTCTAATCTTTGCCTGGACTTGGAAAGAGGTGAAATTAAGATGGCAAATAAGGAGGTGAATCCAAAATTTTCAGGATGGGGAGAATGGCCATGAAAACACACTTCACAGCAATTTCACAGCACATACCCAACTGATGCTCTCAGAAGGTAGTATGGATTGCCCGACCCACTTATATACTTAGCCTGAGGAGCTCAGGCCTCCACTTGCCTCAAACTACAGTTTCTGATTGTTCTCAAGTATTTCTAGTAAGGTATCCAGCTGCTGCTGTGACATAGTAATTCGCCTAGCCAAAGCTGAAACAGAAGTTCCTGGAACACAGAAAAGACATCTGTATAGATCAAGGTTCTTCTTATGACAGAATGTAGGCCAGCTTCTGGAAGACAAGGTTGGAACAACATAGCGCTAGGCATTCTAAGTAGTGCTAACACTTCTTCCAAGCCCATGGTATGGCCCAAACTGAACTTCTTCTCTACTTTGTTTTCTATCAACTCTTGAAATCATTATTACTAACCTTCCCATGAGTTCAGCTTATCACCTTGGGAATATCTTCATCTTTTCCTCACTGTCATACATCTAGTCACTGTCCACATACTAGTATTGTTTCCTTCACATCACTGCTCATTACCTGACTTTCTTTCCTTTCTGACTATTAAAACTGAAGGTACCAATCTTTCTTGATTAGTGCAGTCTCATTGCTCAAGTTGCCATGACAACAATGTCTTCTATCCATCTCTAACGGGCAAACACGACCACTGGTAAGTCTTATGTTGAAGGCACCCCTCAGAAAATGCCTGCTCTGCAGAAAAATAACTGAGCAATTCTTCTACTGCCAAGAAGTCAGAAAGACCATAACTGGCCAGAACATCACTGACAATATGAATTCCAATTTGAAATCTCTGGGTTTGTGCAGTGAATCACGCATAGGCATTGCATACCTAACACTAATACAGAGCAGCATACCATGGCACCCTGAAAAGCATCTCCTAGACAAGGCACCCTGGTTGAGAAAGGTTGTTAGCTGTGCTGGTTTGAAGTCAGTGAGAAGGCAGGGCAGATCTGTACATCTGTAGACCAAGGAAGCAAAGTGGAGAGAGAGAGACAGCATGTGCATAAACTTTTCTGATCCAAGTTCACTTCAGATACTTAAGTGAACTTGGATTAACACAGGCTTGTACTCCATCCCTCTCTATATACTGAGCTTATTCCGTTGATAGCTATAAAGGTGCCAATCTACCTTGGCCTCTCCCTGTCTGAGTTTTGGCTATGTTTTAGAAGCATCTTGCTCTGAAGGTAGGCTGCCACCCACCCCCAGCTGTTGAACTGCTGCCAAACTACTTCTGATGCAGCAATCAATATCCCTCACTGCTGATGTCCTGGTTTTGCGCAGCAGGTATGGCCTGTAGGGCCGCAGGTTGCCACCCCCTGCGCTAATTCCATGACAATTTAATGTCATTAAGAGCCTCTGATGTAGGATTTTCAAAAAGCTTGTGGAAAAGCCTAGATAGGCTATATCAGTGGTGCTCAACCTTACAGTGCTGCCATTTGGCCCAGGGGAGGGGATCCCCACAGGTCCAGAAATCTGTAGGTGGTAAAGCCACAGCAGCATTAACTGCCACTCCTCTGCTGCTAGATTTCTGATGTGTGGGGAGCCCTAGACCTTAAATGCTGAAGGGTGCAAGTGAGAGAAGGACAGTAGAAAAAACCCTGGTCATAAAAACCCCTATTCCACTCCCCCTTTCAGCATTCACTCTCTGCCGCTGTGCAACACAAGCATATTTGCTATGCTCAAGGGTGGGCCCATCAAGGAAAACCTGTAAGCCTCCATTAATAAGGGAGGCTATTGGGGACACATCAACTAAATACAGGGC
This sequence comes from Crocodylus porosus, assembly GCF_001723895.1. Classification (NCBI taxonomy): domain Eukaryota; kingdom Metazoa; phylum Chordata; order Crocodylia; family Crocodylidae; genus Crocodylus; species Crocodylus porosus. Next base: position 91,242,490 of record NW_017728906.1, on the reverse strand, counting down.
ACTTAAAGAGAAGTCAGGAAAATGAAGTCACAGGTTAATAATAAGGGAGCCAGAAGGGGACACTGAAAAGAACACACCAGTCAATGCCCACTGCTCCCTGAACAAGTTGAGGGAGCCTGTAGACGCCAACTAGTGAAACTCTGCCTGGGGTCAATCGTGGAGGAGGGAGAAGACAGCCCCATAACTTGCCTGGGTTCCCCCTAGCCAGAGCCTCCTTCCTGGCCCGGTAGATGGCCAGCTTGGCAAGGTCCAGGAGGTTGACCAGAGGTCCCAGACCTTGGCAGGGCCATGGATGGGGAGCACATAAACAAAAAGGTGGGTGGGGGGAGAAAGGCAGGGCACTCAGAACCTCATGAGGTTCGGGAGGAGGTAGAAGAAAACCACAACCTGGTGCACTTGAGCCAAGCACGCACTGGGGTCTCTCCTGGCTGGCAAAGGGGCAGGTGTTGTGGGTGTCTGTAAAGTATGCCCAATACTCGCCTGTAGCAACAACTCTGTGCAGGCCTTTAATATGCCATTGGGAAACCTGGGCCACTGTCCACCAAGTATATTATAAGCCTCCCCTAATGAGGGAGTCCACTAACTGCCCATCAACTTATTACTTGGGACAACTGAGAAAAGAAAAAGAAAACAGGGATAAAAGCAAGGGTTAAAGGTTGATAACGAGCACTGGGGGGGCAGAGGGTCCACCAAGCAGAGCACACTGGCCAGAACCCACTGGCTCTCAAAGGACCAGTGGACACTGCCTGGTGAAATCCTGTCCAGATGCAAACAGATGAGGAAGAGGGAAATGGCCCCACAGTAGCTGGGGGTCCTCTCAGCCAGAGCCTCCTTACTGGTTAGGTAGAGGGCCAGCTTAGCCAGGGCCAGGTCTATTTGTTACCTTTTAATCACACAGGCCCAGCCCACCAAGTTTCTCATTAGAGAGCATGGTGGCTACAGGAAAAGAAGGCAACAGATTTCTTGGGACAAATAATAAAAAAACCACGGATAGCAGTGCTGGTCAGAGGTTCAAAACAAAATGCCAAGCGGGGACACTGAGCAGAGCACAGCAGACTGCACCCACTGGCCCTCAAACTAGTCCAAGGACCCAGCAGACGCTATCCAGTGATACTCTGCTCAGAGATGGAAGCGAAGGGCAAGAAAAGTGGCCCCACAGTCTGCGGGGACCTTCCCGGGCAGAGCCTCCTTCCTGGTCAGGTACAACCGGCCTGGCCAGTGTCAGAAGGGTGACCAGGAGGTGCCAGGGCTTGGCAGGGCCATGGATGGGAAGCATGTGAAGAGGGGGAGGTGGCAGGCAGTGCAGCCTCAGCAGGAGCCTGGCACACAGCAGGCATCAGCCTCCCCCTGGGCACTGCTGGGGGCAAGGGCACAGGCTTTCTAAAGAGGGCTGGAGGGGCCGTGGTCTGACCAGCACATAGCAGCTCTGAGCGGCAGCACCCCAACCCAGACCTGTGGTCTCCATCCTCTACCTCCCGCTGGTCCAGCCCCACTCCCCTTGCCCCCATCTTAGCCCCACCCCCTCCCCCTGCAGCCAATCCTGGGGCTCATAGAAGCAATCCTGGGGCTTCCCTGGCCCTACATATTAGGCCCCGCCTCGTCCTGTCCAGCCAATCCCGGGGCTCCCCGCTCCGCCCGGCAACGTGCACGCTCCCAACCCAAGGGGGGGAGGGGCGACTCCCCCCACCCCGCCCCAAGTGCTCCCTCACCCCCACGGGTCCCCGGTCCCCGCGCAGGTAGCGCCGCCTCAGGCGCTCCAGGGAGCGGCTCAGAACCGGACTCGTCATAGCCCCCTGTCCTCCGCGCGCGCCTGCAGCCGTCCGCGGGATCTGAACCCCCCCGCCTCTGGGAGGGGAAACGCACCACGCATGCGCCGGGGGGTATGCGGAGCGGGAAGCGGGCGCAGGAGACGCGCGGTCGCTCTGCGGCGGCGCGGCAGGGGGCGCTCTGCGGGAAATTCTCCCCCCAGAAGGCGCCACGCTGGGCGCTCCCACCGCGCCGGGCTCTGCGAGGGGAAGAGGCAGATGGTACATTCCGGAGGGGATGGTGCAGCCCGCCTATTGGCTGATACCTGGGCGTTCCGCGCTGCCCTCGAGCCCACCCAAGGCGGCTCTTGCGTTGGGGCCGCGGAGCCTCGGCACGAGTGCCGGTCTCGCAGCTTTCCCATCGTTTGAATCGTGTCCATGAAAAGTCTTCTCTTCAACCCAACCCCCTGATTGAGAATCACTAAAGGAGCAACTGCAATAGCTAATAAAATTAAAGAACTAGAGCAGAGCTCCATGCAACACCCTCTCTGCCCAGCTCTGGTGGCTGTCTGCAAGGCAAGGGCAGGCTTGTCCTGCCAGAGTGCTGCCCCACATGAATGAAGCCAGCTGGAGCTTATCAAAGTTTATACCAGTGGTTCTCAACCCTCTTTTAAGACTCAGTATCCCCCTCCCCCCAGAACATGCCAGCCCTTTTGTTTTTGCTGTCATTTTGACTAGAAAAATACTAGAACAGGTCGCTTGCCAAGAACTCAGACGACGGACTTGGCATCTCTCAGTTTAATCTCATGAATCATCTTTGCACACTCACGTGCTAATGTTGCCTGGCACCCCAGTTGAGAACCGCTGCTCTATATCTTAGATAGTCTGTAAGCGCAAATCTACCCTGCCTTGCCCCTCCATGGGGACATGCTCTGTATTCAGATAATTGTACAGCAGTGGAAAACAAGCAGCATTTCAGAACAACATAAGGTAGGATGATGGCCTTGGCCACATGGAAATCAAGCTGCTTCTCTCAGTGTCACTCTAATCTTGGGAATTATGGGGAAGATGCTTTGGTTGCCTGGGCTCCATCCTGCGCGTAGGCTTCAGAACCGTGCAGGGAAAGCTACAAGCATGCAGATCAGGAGTATCCACTTAATATAGGACAGTGCTTCCGACCCCACGGGCCTCATGAGTGGCAGTGGATCAGTGTGCATGCAGCGTCCTCCTGTTGGTCTGCAGCTGCTATAATAGAGCATGCCAGCCTGATCCCACACACTTGGATTCAGCCATTGAGTGACTACTCATGCCAATGTGATCTAGCATGCAGGGACACTATCCATGAGACTCTCCAGAGGTCAGAAACTTGGCAGCAGGGGAGCATCAATTAATACTGCTAGGGCTTCCTTGGTGCTGTATTCCCAAACTTCTGGGCAGCCCCTCAAGCCAAACAACAGCTCTGAGCTAAATGAGGTCTACAACAGGAGTTTGGGCACTATTGCTGTAGCATAGCTGGCCTTTTTTGTAAGCTCTTTGAAAATCCTGTATCAGAGGTTTTTAATGAAACTAAGTTGTCACAGAATTAAAACGGGGTACCTGCAGCCCTACAGGCCAGATCTGGCCTGCAAAGCCAGAACATTAGCAGTGAGGGGAATTGATTGCCAGGTCAGGAGTGGGTTGGCAACAGCCAAGAGCAGGGGACCTTCAGAGCAAGTTGCTTCTAAAACATTGTTAAAGTGTTGAATTAGAGGCAAGTCAGACTTGTGGATCAGGAACTGGCAGAACAGAATAGTTATAAATGGTCAGTTCTTACAGGTGAAAGAATATGTAGAGACCTACAGAAATTGTGATCTTGCAACTTTTGCAGAAACTGCAAATTCAGATGAGCTCTGTGAAAAAGTGTGGGCTCTGCAATTTTGGTGAAAGAAAAAAAAAGGATGCAAGAGAAAGGTGAGAAGCTTTCTAGAGTCTTAACAGCACAAGGGAGAGGACAGCTGTGGGATGGGGACAGCAAATCAAGAGGCTAAACCCCTGACAGGCTCAGTTCAGGAACAAGTCTGGGGCCAGCTAGGGAAGGTTTTTGTGCCAGCTTTTAAAGCACCCACAGACATGTTGCTACAGCATACTGCAGACTGAGGAGAAGCAGGGCTAATGAACACCAAGGAATTCTCCAAGACGGACAAATACGTTTCAATGCTGGTCCATGTAGGACAGTATTCTGCACGGACCTTGCACGCAGGAGGCAGACTCTTTTGTACTGCCTGCAATGTAACTTCGGATGTGTTGAGGCGAGTATACATCAACACTTCAGGGTCTGTGGCATACATGAAGTGAAAGGCTGTTGTGACTGTGTCCTCCCTGTTTAAAAGGACTGCAGAAAGCAGCTTGGTAAGGTGAGGTGCAGCATTTTCACTCATGGAGGCTTTCACAGCAGTGAACATCCTGCTGGAGAAACTTGATCACTCCCAGTTAAGGGACTACGTGAAACAACACATGCCCAATGCTAGCAGTTTTCCATGTGCCAACAATCTTCATCAAGACCATCTCCCTACTGTGATTGCTTCACATGTATGATCTACAAATAATGCCTTGGCAGAGTATGAATCTTCTGTTGAGGCTGATGAATCCACTAACCCACAAGAAGAAGTGTTCATAAACACTTATTTGTACCAGGGAGCCAGACAGATCAGGACCCTGTCTGTGTTTCAAACAGTGCCAGTTCACCTCACCTGTCATTTTTTCTATCACGTCGCAAGCAATTGTGAAAGTAATTGTCAGCTATGGGGTAGATTTTAATAAGATCTCACCATTCGTGTCCAGCAATGCTATTTACATGTGCAAGACTTTCTCTGATGTGCTTCAATGAATGCTGCCAAATGCAGGTCACATTACTTGCAATGCACACATTCTGTCTTTAGCAAGTGACATCTAGCAGAGTTTCCTGATGTGGATAGCTTGGTGTCTTCCTTCAAGAAAGCCTTCAAGCTCCAGGACATAAGGTCCAGTACAGGGACTCCATTGCCTGTCAAAATGGGAACTCACACAGCACTGTGCTGCTGCCACCAGAGCCTGTGCTCACACAGTAGAATTCGTGGTTCAGCACAGTCCATTACCACACCAAGCATATGCAGCACTACCAGCACATTTCAAGTGAGGAGCTAGAAGTCACACCCAGCACACAGTGCATGCTTAAACTTTGCAGGCTGTTAGGGCAAGGTAACATTTAAGATCAAATGAGAATTGTAGTTGACAGCACTACCTGGTTCATGGAGCTCCTACCATGGTTTGAAAGCTAGCAGGCTGTGATCCATCACACACAAGCAGATAGATTTGATAAACTGGGCCAAAGATAGGGCATTGCAAGAACTATCAAGCTGTCCACATGAAAACCAGCACAGAAGGGACCTATTTCAGGCAACAGCTGTGAAGCTAAACCAGTATTACAGGCATCACTGCCACCACAGTTCAGACAGCTGACTGCCTTCTTCCTTAGTGCTGTTCACATCTTGGACCCCAATCAGGTGCCTATTCCAAGTTGTGAGTCTCAGCTGCTGCTAGCAAGCCTGGGATGGGGGAAAGAGCACTACAATGAACATGCTGCTTATATGAACTTTATCAGTACTGGATGCCCATGTTCTGGGACTCTGTCTGTGACCAATTTTCCACATCTTTACACCCTGGCAAGATGCTGCCTCATCATTCCAATGAACTCAGTGACACTGGACATGCCATCTCTGTGCATGGACAAGTGCTCACCCCACTGAGACTGTCTGCAGTAACTGTGGCTGGATGCAGCATGCTTGCACTTAATACCTAGCATGAACTGCCTGTCTCAAGGTTAGCATTCAGTTTTAGTAAACTCCTTTTTATGTCCTTTAATACAGCATATATCATTGGCATTTGTTAACAAAGTGTAAATAGCTGGTATTAGTTAGAATTCATGCTGTACATAGATTTATTTTAATAAAATATTTCAGTTTAGAGTTGTAACTAATACCACCTCAGCATTTAGTTAAATTCCTGATATGCATAGCTTTACTTTAATATTTGATTTTAGGGTTGAAATGCTTAGATTGCTTAATACAGCATCAGTTAATGGCTTCTGCAGGCTTAATCCTCTGATTAGGCTTATGGAAGTCATTAAGGGAAACACTGTTAAGCAATTTAAGTGGCAGCTGGAGTCATCTGACAACCTCCAGGGAGGAGCAAGACTGCCAGGGACCCTTGCCCAGAAGTATAGGGGGCCTGCCAACCCATAAAAATAGCAGCCAGCACTGGGAGTTACTTACAAATTAGTTGGCCACCTCCTTGAGTTCAGTAGATCCCTAGGAATGTGAAGTGGGGTCTGCAAGGGGTGTGCACAAACAATTTTGTATGTTCATAGATGGTTTGAGGTAAGATGAATAGGGACATGACCGAGTTGCCACATAACAATAAGTCATTCAAAATGGTACAAACAACAGCTGACTAAAGAACTACAGGAGGATCTTAAAAATTGAGTGAATGGACAACGAAAGGGCAAATGAAGTTTCACATTGATGAGTGCAGAAGTGACACCTCAGGAAAGAATAGCCTGAGATGCACTTAAATGGTGATGGGTTCTACATTAACTGTCACTCAAAAGAGTGCATGGGAGTTACTGCAGATAACTCACTAAAAACTCTGACCCAATGGTGTTAAAAAGGTATTTAGAACAATCTAAGCATTACATCTCTCTACACCCATCCTAAAATATCCCAACTTTACTAGACTGTTTTGGAATTCTGGTAGAGCTGAAGTTAAGAAACACAATTCAGAAGTTCACCGTTTGTTTCCTTGATTGCTTTTATATCAGTAAACCAGAAAAAACACCACCAAATTCCCAATTCAATTTTATTTAAATTTATGCAAAAACAATGCAAAAAGTTTCATTTTACATTGAACTTCTTTTTATAACTATCAATAGATAATGTGTAATAAAATCATAATTTGAATCTTGTTGCTACTCAACTACAGTTTCAAATCATGAGGATGGAAAGCTCCAGACTCATTAATTTAGCTCCACAAGTTTAAAGCAACAGAAAAACATGGATGCAATTACATTTTGTTTACTTTTTAAAAAAGTCACAGAAAGAACAGAACATAAAACACATTTCTGCAATCCTCCCCACTTTTCCTAGCTTAATTCATATAGTAAAACTGATTATTTTACAAAACTGATGTTATGAAGAACTAAAGTATTTTATTAAAAAGTGAAAAGATTGCTTTTTATATATGAAGGATTCGCACATTATCTACATACTTCACAAAAATTTCTTAATTGCTTTAACTCATTAATCATGTTTATAAAGGTTTAACAGAAAAACCCTCTTTACTTAATAAGTGTAATTTACACATAATTACTTTGTTGCTCTGTACTAAATTTAAGCCAACATTTGCCAGTCAGTAGAAACAAGCTATCATAAAAAGAACCAAAAACTGCATTTGCTCCAAACGATTCAAGCAGCATGGTGACAAAAAGGTCACCCAGTAACATTTGGTGCAAGTCTGCAGAATAATAATTTTCAGGGTTTGTTTTTTTGTTTCCAGTTTTCCCACCCAATAAGCATTACTAGGTTCATTTATCTTATAGTCAAATATTTTATTAGTAGTATGCCACTGTACGTAGGAACAGTATGTGCAGAAAAGCCCAATGACAAAAAGAGACCTTAAATGTATCCATTAGATCTCGACAATGAAAGCCTATAACAACCTTACACAGGCGGTAATTTACCAACATCAGTGTTCAGGTACCCAAATACTACTCACAACACTACCAAGTAGCAAATACAAGCCCTTAGTGTATAAAACAAAGTGGTCCTGCTTACAGGGATGATGTTAAAAGGTGAATCCATTAGCTGTTTCCACATGTGTCTCCAGCACTTCCATACTAAATCCTCTTACTCAAGATGTTGATACAGCAGAGCAGCAAGCCAGAACAGCTGAAACGGTAATATTCCTTGTACAAACCAAAGTGAAGACACAGACCATTGCTTTAACAAGACTAGGATTTAATTTGAAAATGGACATTTAATACAGATGTCAGAATAACAAAATACACCTGAAATGCACCAGTGCTTGAACTGTTTTATTTCACAACATGCAAAATCAATTAGAACAAATTAAAAAAAATACTTGGCTATAAAGCTATAAATTTTACATTTATACATCAGAAGTGTTCATTTCAAAATGCTGAACATAATTGGCCAACAGATAAACTTCAACTTAGGCTGTTAAAAGATTATTGGTATGAGGTTAAAGCGATGATTCTATATTTGTCCACAGTCTGTAATAACAATTCTTCTGCTCACTACTCCCTTGGGAGAACCAAAAGATTCCATCTTTTTCACAACATCCATGCCATCCTTCACAAATCCAAATACCACATGTTTAAAGTCCAAGTGTTCTGCTTTTTTAAGTGTAATAAAAAATTGAGAATTATTTGTGTCTCGGCCCCTGTTTGCCATTGAGAGTAATCCAGGACCAGTGTGTTTTACTTCAAAGTTCTCATCCTCAAATGCCTCTCCATAAATGGACCGTCCACCTGTTCCATCTTGTTTAGTGATATCTCCTCCCTGAAAGTATTAGAGATTTATTAAAACTTCTAAACCCAAATATATTTATGAAGTAGAAAACTTGCTGTTTTCCACAGAAAACTACTGCATTAGAAAATTAGAGCTAGAGATAGTTTTTTTCTTTTAGAACAAGAAGATTGTGTTTTTTCATGCTTCACTTTGTGCAAGCTAGACAAACAAAGCAAACCAAAATTATTAATTCTTCCCATGAGATTTTATTTCTTACCTTTCAAGTTCAGGACCAAACTGCAAAGCACCAAGTTTATCTACAGACATTAGGGGAAGGTTAGACTGCGTCGAAAATGGCTACCCAATCAAATTTAGTTCACACAAGTCAATCTTAGCGTGAACAGCACATAAGTTCAGGACGGTTAAATTGGATCAGCTATTTTTAGATCAATCCAAGCTAACCCTACCTCTAAGGTACACCTAACTTTAGATCGGGTTGTCCATTTTTTGACTCATCTGTTTTGAACATCTGTACAGTTCCCAATTCAGGCCCAGGGCTGGGAAGCCTAGCTGCTGACCCCAGTCTAAAGGCTGTGCTTTTCCTACCCTCTCCCTGGCACTGGGCTATTTTTAGTGCCCCTCCTTCCCTGAATATCTTTCCACACCCTTATACTACTAGTATGCTGTGTTCTGACTGAATCTGTTCTGGCACGTAAAGTGATCAACAATTTTACAAGGGTTGGCCCTGCAAAAACAGACAAATTCTTAAATTTATCTTTGTGAAAGAACACATGAGCCAGCATAAACTTGCAATAGCATAAGACGTTCAGCAGCTAGTAGAGCTATTTAGTGCCTTTCAGAATCAGAACTACATTCTCTATTCAGAAAGGTAGTGGCATTTACAAGCATATGGAATATTAGCATTACTAAGTGGCACAGCTGAAAATCACCACTCCTGGGACTTAAAAAAAAAAAAAAAATAGAAAAAAAGAAATGGGTCAAAATGAAGCGAGTATAAAGAATGCATTTAGTAAGCAGTTACACAGTAAGGCAAGGCATGAAAGGAGGAGACCAACCAGGTCTTATTAAATCTATTACTCTCCAAATTCTTAAATACTGACAAGATGTTGCAAATGCTATGAAAAGCCTCTGCCCCCCACCAACTCTCCTTATGTTTTCTATTTCAAGTTCAGATATATATTTGAAGTATGCAGGTAAACCAATACAAGCATTTGACTGGCAAAATCTTTATTTCTGGTTTTATACTGAGCCAGAAAAAGCACTCCACTTGGCCTTTCCCAACCCAATATTTTTAGTTGTAAATGAAAGTTTCCTACTGAAATCCCTGAGGCAGGATACAAGAGAAAAAACACATTTAGAGAAAACATACGCACCACTTTTCAAATTAGATCTGAACTTTGGAACCAAGTAAAAACCCACCCACTGAATTGAAAAGTTTTTTGTAAATCCACTTTTAAGTAATAAGCAATTCTTGTAATACGAAATCCTATGAAAATAATCTTACGTAATTTCTTCATAAAGTCTGACAAAATGCCAGTCAGCCAAGATGGATTTAGTTTACTGTTGCTTAAGGCCTGAACTTGCACTTACCTGGCACATAAAATCAGGAACTATTCTAAAAAATGTGGAGTTCTTGAACCCAAATCCTTTTTCCCCTGTGCACAGGGCCCTGAAGTTTTCAGCAGTGCGAGGAACAATATTTGAAAACAGTTCCATGGTTACGTGTCCTATTGGTTCATCATCAGCAGAAACTTCAAAATACACCACAGGGTTGCTCTCCTTTGACAGTCCTGCTGCCAGGGATACATGTCTTTTCTGCAGTTCTGATGAGCTTCGTTGGCACTCTTCAAATCTCCTCTTAAAAGAATCAGCCATCTCTTGGTTTTTAAATCTGACCGCAAGTTGTTCTACTTTTCCTTCACCATCTGAAATTCGAAATTCCCAAAGAGATTACTCCAAGCATATTCAGCATCAGTTTCAACAGAAACAAAAAAAACCTTCCAGTTGTCTTATGCATTTAGAAAAGTGTTGTATAGCTGTTTCTCCAAGCCATACAATTCCCCCTCTTCCCATACCCCCAAAACATTTCATCCACTAAAACGCACCAGAGTGATCTGCGGCAGTCCAAACTAAAGCATTGTTTGATGTATTCAAGGGCTTTAAGTTCATGGATTTTGTGATAAAATGATTTGCACAGACTTTAAGAACCTGGTCCCTTCTCATCAGAATTCTATAATATTTCTTCTGGGTATGGAAGAGGATCTTGATCTCTCCAACTCCACGTTCTTTCCACTGAGACACCTCCCTGTCCCATCTGTAGAGTTTTGCCCTCTCTTTAAAGAGAATTTCTTCATCTTCTTCTCCAGATTTAACTTCCACCTACAAAATAAGAAAATTCATGTTTTCCTGGACAGCACTATCACCAGTGAATTTTTCACGCATATAAGAGCCTTTGTAGTTGCTTTCCACTGTAGTCCTAGAGGTAGGTAACTATATTAGGCACAAGGCAGGGCATGTGACACCTTAGGACTCACTGGCTCAGAGAGACATAACTGAGGTGGTTGCCTATGAAAGTTTATACCTCTTTGAATTAATCTATAAAAGTTTCACCCTGCCCTGCTTCCTGCCATTGTAGTTCTGCACACTTTTAAGAAGACTTCCCTCAAACATTTCTACTTCAGACTCCGAACACAAATCCACAGCTAGAGGCGATACCTGCCCACACTTAAGAGGAACTGAACAAACTGTCTGAAACTAGATTAGAAAATTTAAAATTTAGGAGTAATTGACAAATTTCTAGAATAGTTTCTGGTGGTCATACACTTTTCTAAGGCTTTACACAGCCACATTTTTTGGTAGGGATCCCCACTACATTTCTAAGTTTTGTTGATACACAGGTGTGCCGCAGGAATTTAATTTTTTTTTCTTTTTTTTAATACATGCTAACAGCACTTCTTTAGTAGTATGCTATCTGTGGAACACTGGGTAGCGTGTCCTCAAAAAACTTGTTACATACTATTAGACCACTCAAGATAAACATAATTATCTTGTGTAAATAAAGTTTCTAGTCTCTATAGAAAAATGTTTAAAAAATATTAGTTGCTAGAGTTCTTCTGGAGCAAGGAAATGCTTAAAAAGGTGTGGATGTAGGAGTAAACAAGGTGATAAACCAGAGATGTTTTGTGGAAGTACACATGAAGAGAAGGAAGAACAGTAATAGCAGGGAAGAAAAAACATAATAGCGAAGATGGAGCCAGGTTATGCAGAGTTTGAGAGAAGATACTAAGTTGATGCAAGGAGCTTATTTCTAAGCTGAACTAAATAATGTTAACTTAATAGACAGTGAAAATGAAGGTGCTATTCACCCAGCATCTGTGGTTTGCAGCCCCTGAAATATGCTATTTCTCTCTCAGCTTAACTCTTAAGATTCAAGGATGCTGCATATAAAAGGCACAGTATCTCACCTCCAAATGGTGTTTTAGTTAATGTTTTTTGAAACCACATTTATTACTGTTGCAGCAGTCTAGTTACAGGAAAAACACAAAGGTTTGTCTTAAAAAAAAAAAAAAAAAAAAAAGGTCTTTTCTAACTCAGTTTGCACTCAATTACCATATTTACTTGAATAAAAGACAAGATTACCCCATCCTGTTGGCATGGGGGGTGGGGGGAGAAGCCCCTCACCTTATAACAACATGCAACAAAACCTCACTAAATATACTATAATTATAACTGCTGCCAAGAGCAGCATGTGCTCATCAATGGAAACCAACTATGAAGTTGTTTTAATGTAGCCACCACTGAGCATGACTATAAAACACATGGAAGCCTACCACAAGAATAGGTTAGTGCAGCCCATTTGAATAAAACATACAGTAGTGCTCATTAAGTGCAGTCCCCCTCACCACCAACTCTTTTTCAAGTCATGGTGAGCCACTCCATCACCTACAATTCACCCAGACTCACTGGTACCCCCTCTCTTTCAGCCTTGCACATATTAGTGTGGTACCGCCCACCAAGCAGTGAAGCTGGACGAAGCTGCCCTTGTGCCTCATCTGCATATAAAATTTTGGAGCATCCCATAACTTGAGACAAAAACACCCACTTCCAGTCATAATTAGCACATGGATCCTTTGGAAGTGGTATCTGGAGTGCACACATACTGAGGAGTGTTGAGCTGTGAGGTCACTGTGGTTTCAAATGCTGTTGACTCTGGTGGGGCCCAGCCCAATGAACTATGTAGTAAACCATGAGCCTGTGACTTTGGACTAATAGCTTGCATAGTTTGTGCTATAATATAAGCAGGTGCCAAAGTGATGCTCAAAGTGTGTCTCTGGAGGTAATTTGCTAAAGCTTGCAGCAGTTTATAAAAGGTAACGTTCACTGATTCTGGATAAACTACATGCATGGGAACTACATGCAGCTGCTACAGCCATGTTTAATTTCAAGGGTATTGTTTGCAATTTTGCTCCTCACTTCCATGTACTCAGGGAGAGCAGGGTCTTACAGTAAGGAGAGGAAGAAGGGGCTGCCAGGGGAAAAAGTTGGGGGGAAGCAAACAGCAAAAGGCTATCTGACCCACCCCAAATTTAAATTTTCCCTAACGTAGCAGTAGAAGGGAGACAAATTCAAGGCAAATCTACAATAAATTAGATGTTATACCTGGAAAATGTATATATTTGTTATAATTTTCCATATCTAGAATCCGATTAATCGGGGGTCATTTTATAATCAGGGTTGTATTCTATTTGAATAAATACTGTAATCATCTTAGCAACATTTTCAATATGGTGGTAACATCCTTAGTAAACCAAGCTGCATTCACAGTTCCAGTTTCACTTCCTATCAGATTAAAACTGAATGAATTTGCAGAACATTTCCTGAAGCTCATTCTGCTGTCTGCTACAATACTTCATTTAGCTGATTTATATTCTGCCCTTCTTGGTGACTAACAATAAAATAGCTGTTCCTCCTAGCTCTTGAAACCATTTCTTTTACCAACTAGCTACTCAACTAAAAATTGTTCACAAGCTCATTTCAGTGTCTTACTGCTCAGTGATCCTGGTATGGTCTCCCTTTGGGTTGGAGGGCAAAGAACACAATATACAAAATGGTGGAACAACGTTATAAGCTTGAATTGGGATGGCTACATTACTTATAAGTGGAAGTCAAAGAGATTCTCTAAACAAGGGAATTCCATATTATATAAAAAACAAAAAACCAAGAAAACTGCCACTTGTTTTACCACAAGTTAAATAACTGACCTTTAAAAATCAGTTTCAACAAGGAAGTCTTTAGCCAGGATGTTTTTACTAGGATTTGAGGTCTGGCAAGCTGCTTCTGAGATTTAAGTGAAACTTCACAAATATAAAAATCTTTGACGTTTGTGTTTACCTACAAAACTGAGGTTTCTACATGCAAGTACACCTGTAGTAGTAGGCAACCGTCGATCCTACTGAATCACAGTGTATGTGTGAGGTCACCCAGACCTTTGACACATATGCCTAGGCAGGAGTAAGGAGGAGTAGAGACTGCCCAGACCATCCACCCCCCTTAGACCACAAAGAAGCAATCCAAAGGACAGACCGAGTCCAGATGCTCAGTGCCTCAACGGCTGCAGTTATATGGGTGTCTAGGAATTGAACACAGGTCTTCTGCATAGCAGACATGGATTCTACTACGGAACTGCAACAGCAGATATACCCATAGAGGCTTAAGTTCAAGTGTTTTAGAACCTCAAGAAAATCTAAGGCAGATTTTACCATACACTAATAACTTCAAAGTAAAATTTCTCTGGACCTCTCAGGGTTAAAATCATGCTCTGTCCTACTGGAAAGCTAGGCAACTCCCTAAAATGGGTCTTACTTTGACAACATTTATTTTTAAGGCAGAAATGAGGAGTGAGCAGTGCTTACGTGAGACCTTCTTTTTTTTTTTAAGCAGCAGCAACCTTTGCATCCAAGCAGAATACAAAGAAAATGCAAGCATTGCGTAGGAAAATTTAGTTTTAAAATTAATTCTAATCTACTTATTTTATTATGTCTACTGCTAACACTGTATCATCTTGATAGTACTCTTTTAAAGCCGACTTTGGTCACAGTTACCTCTGGCAAGGACACTATAGGTTCAAAGTGGATATCTTCACTATGGACCTCTTCTTCATCACTACCATCCTCTTCCTCTCCTTTACTGGTTGTGTGTACTCCAAATACTGTTGCTCCAGTATTTGCCCACTTGAAGTTCTTATCTAGTTATAAAAGATTTAAGGTATAAATATTTTTCCAAAATTTAAATATACACACACAGGATATGGATTCAGTAGTAACTTAAACATGGGCAGAAAATCAATGAACTCACATACCACATGCCCCTCTCCCTCTCCCCAAGTTAGCGTACAATGCTTTAAGCAGGGTGGCCAATTTGGAGGCTGGAATACAAGCACAGAGATGATGTAATGACTGCTGTGATCCTGTTTCGCTGGCCCTTGGCAGACTTTACATTTAGGACATGATTAACAAGTTAATCGCATCTATACTAACCCAGTTCATGCAGTTATTACACAAAATATACGTTATAATTTTGTGGCTGGTTCCCATCATGCCTTGAACTGTAGGTGTAGTCAGAGCTCATCAGCTGATTGGTGCTCTCAGCTTTGGGAGTGCACCAGAGCCTAAGATTTCTATGGCTAGGGATGCCAGTCAACTGATCAGTGCTTCTAGCCACAAGTACATTAGAGCCCTTCACCCTAGTAAGCTCCCATGGCTGGGGGACTGGCACTCCCACACTCAGGACTGCACCAGTCTTGAGGGGCTCTGGCACTCCTGAGGCTGGAAGTGTCAGTCACCTAGCTGGCACTCCCTGCATTGTGAGTACACCAGAGCCTCTCAAAACTCCAGCTCACTCCCAGTGCTGGGAGGGCCAATCAGCTGACTGGTGCTCTGAGCCACAGATGCAGAGGCACACAGCTTGCTACTTGCTGGTGCAGGGGGTGCCCTAGATCATGATCCTCCGCTTCCCCTGCACCAGCAATAGGGTGCGATTGGGATCTGATCTTCAATCCCATTATCGCACCTCTGGCCACACACGTGGCAAGGCTAGAAGTGCGACTGTTGGGATTGCATATCAGTTCCCATAGGACCTTTAACTGAATGCGTGTCAGTGACCTCTGTGGTCGCAGAAAGTGAGGGCAGTGTCACAGTTTTAACTTTCATATCCATTGCACAACTGGCAATAGCTTTTTCTGAGCAGCCAAAAGCTGCTGACAAATTCAGCAGTGACTATGACAAGGTTAAGACTGTAGCTCTGGCTGGGCAGCAATGGCCAGGGTTCAGCCATTACTCTAAAGATTTTTTTCTTTTCATTATGCCTTCTCAAAAGGTGCATCTTTTCTGGGTGCAGTGGTAAGTGAAAAAAATATGGTAACTACTTAGCATAAAGTCAGTCCAATATGAGTTTGTTTCCAAATACAGATATGAAGCTTACCTTTAGAACCAAAAGCAAAGTCCCCAGAATTTTTTGAAGCCAGATCAGCAAACGACAAGCCAGCAGCAGTGTCAAATCCAAATGAGATGGGTCCAGTTCCTATCACAGTAAGAAACAAAGTTTTAGGATTATTTAGGATTTTCCTCCTTCCCAAAGCAATTTTTCCCTATTCTATCCCATATGTTACTATAACATTTACAAGACACCAAAATGGTAAAAAATAGTTTCACCTCTCTCTCTAATTTTCCACTGAAGGTCAATGTATGGTGACAAAGCAAAGTAAGCCTGACAAGGTTTAAACATACCCTAACGAACAAATATATTGGTTCTTTTGGAACTGTATAAAAAATGTTGAAGAAGTTACCATACTTTTCTGGGCAGAACTATGGAATTTTAGTAGTGCCTCACTGTTTATATAAAAAGAACCTCCCACAATTAATGAATATTAATGTCCTGGAATGTTACTTTTTTTTTGGTAAAAATACTGAATGTTTGTGGGATTTTTAAGGTCCAGGTCCAGTTTTCATTAACTACATCAGTTCTCAAACTAAGCCAATTTATTTACTTTAATGAAGTTACTGTATTAAACAGAAGCAAGATATTAAATTTGTTAACCTTGGTACATAAAGAAGTATGGTTTTAAACCACAAGACTGCATCCTACCTTGAACTGTCGAGTCTGCAGAATCTGGATCATTTTCCTTTTTAGTTGACAAATCTACAGGCTTGTCATCAGTCCCCAATAAAGTCTGAGATACATTTGTACATTCTGTGGTAGACACTGGTTCTTCACATGTAATGGTGGATTGAACAGATATTGCTTCCTCACTGAATGAGGGAACAGATACTTCACTGGTAAAGACTGCATCAGATGAACTGGTAACTTCATTTTCTTGAAACTCCTTTAAAAGAAACAAGACATGATTTTTTTTCTTTTTAAGTTTCCAGTGAATATTTTAGAGGAGGCTATCATTTGAAACACCTGGAACAGTGTTTTTCAACCTCATTAGACTCACAGCCCCTGCAGTGTCAGCTCTTTGCTCATTTTCTTACTGGGGTTGGCAGGGAAGGGAACTCTCTCATCATCTGTCTGTTTCTAATTATCATCTGTCTGTATTATAATATTTATCTGTCTATTAGTGTTCTTGGTGAATTCTTGGCAACAGAAGACAACTTTGGCAAAAACACTAACAGAACACATGCACACAGAGAACAATTGTGTGCACTGATGCGTGTGTGGGTGTGCATGCATAAGTGCATGTGTGCACATATATGCAAGCATGTTTATTATATTATATGCGTTTGGGTGTGTATAAATATATAAATGTGTTTGGGTGTGTATAAATATAAATATGTATGTGTACACATACAAATGTGTATGCATGCATATGTGTGTAAATATATATCCAAAGTGTATGCGTAAAGCACAATTCTTGTATTGTGAAGCATTGATAAGAACACTAAGATTAGAAAGTTTTTGACCCTATGGATTTGTATTTAAAATGTCTCAGGGTTTATCTTGTGAATCAGTTCCAATATTCTGCAGCACTGCTGAAAGGATTCCACAGTTCTCCAAGGTGAAAAATCATGGGTCTGTAATTCCTCTGAAAAATATCAAACCCCATTTTCCACTGCTGTTCCTCCATTTGTTTGCCAAAGAACACTGCAGAAAGGTAGAAACCTTGGTCTACTAAGAACCAGCAGCAGCAACTTTGAGAGTTGCTGACCACCTTCAGTTCTCACCAATTTGTGGTCAATCTATGAAGAATCAGGTAACTCCTGACTCCTAGAACTCAGTATGCAAGCCACAGGGAGAAGTGTAAGAGTCTGAATATTCAAGCTGGATGCCACAATTTCTCACCTCTCAGTGGTAAAACTGAGATAACTTTTTAAAATCCATAATTCTCAAAACACTGCTGGAAGAATTTGGTACACTAAGATTTGATTTTTTTTTAAGTTATTTCAAAACAGTATTTGGGATTTCTTCAGCACCCTACTACTAATTGAGCTTAAATCAATATGGGCACAAGGAGTGCCTTAAATTCTACCCTTGAATTTTTTCTAAAGCATTTTTTCAAAAGCATTTTCTTCAAACCAGATTTTAACTGGGTTAAATAATTTTCTTACAGCTTTGGTAGAGATGACTCAGGAGGGAGTTAAGATGAATATCAAAGCTACCAAACATGACCCTGCAGGTGCAGAGCTCAATTGACCAACACAGGGAAGCTTCTATTGCCTCCAAACAGGGGCTGGTAAGACTGAAGTTAACATCCAAATTTGGGGAGATACTCTAAAAACACAAAATAACATGCATGAATGTGGAGGAAACTTTCAGACTACAGAACACCTTCTGGCCTACCTGTGTACAGGGGTACCATGCATCAACAAGGACTACATATTCAGCAGTAATAGTGTCTGCCCCTGGACCCATATTTGACATGTGAGGAATAACTCATTTTGTAATTTACTTTAATACAAAAACTTAAAAGGGAAACCCACAAATTAAACTTTAGATTGCATCAAAAGAAAACATCTAAAATTGTCTTAAAGTTTCATATAGTTCCATCAGATTTAGTCTAAACTGCACCTCTTGAAGGGATTACTCCCAAATAAGGGAAACTAGTGCACACTGAGATGTGGGAGCAGCAACATCCATTTTAAAAAAAAGCAAACATTAATGCAATGAATTTCAAAGGGTCACAAGTTCCTTTTAAGTTGAAATTCTTAAATGATGAAACAAAACATATTTGAAAGTCATGCTTAAAGATATAATTCCTACTTTAACTTCTTGAGCTTTTTTCATCAGTTCTGCATGAAAATCATCCAGATTGTCATGGTCTTCATCAGTATCACTGCTGACACCACAGAAAAATGTAGAAGGGAGCATTAGAGTCTCTGCTTTGACCTTCTCCTCAGGAGTTGGCTTCTTTTCCCAAACAATGACACACTCTCTCTCATTCTTTGGTTCATTTTCACAGGCCATACCTACAGACAGCAGACTACAAATTACTGAAAGCAGAAAACAAGATGGCAAGATATTTCTGAAATGCTAAAACCAAAGGGATAACACTTGGGTATACAGCTTGCCAGCTAGCGCTGACACTTAACAAATCAAGTTCATAACAGGTTAATAGGAAAGTAGGGCTGTAAAAGACCTCACAAGGTCATCTAGTCCAGCCCCCCTGCTCAAGGCAGGATCACCCCTGACTAAGCCATCCTAACCAAGTGTCTGGCAAACCTGCTCTTGCTACTTCTAAGAATAGAGATTCCATAATTTGTCTAGGTAACCCGTTCCAATGCTTGACCACTATGACAGCCAGAAAATTCTTCCTAATCTCCAGCCTAAATTTCCCTTGCTTCAGCTTGAGGGCACTGCTTCTAATCCCCTACAGCCACAGAGAAAAGCCCATCCCCATCCTCTCTATGATCACCATTCAGGTATCTGAACTTATCAAATCCCTTCCCCCCTCTTTCTCTTCTTCTCTAGACTAACTAACCCTAATTCCTTTAGTCTTAAGTCTCAGCTCCCAGAATGCTAATAATTTTTGCTGCTGTGCACCTACACTCTTTCCAAACTGTCCACATCCTGCATGAAGGGTAGGGTCCAAAACTGAACATGGTACTCTAGGTGAAGCCTTACCCATGCTGAACAGAGTAGAACAATTGCTTCCCATGATTCGCAACTAATGCTTCTTTAATACAACCTAGAATATGGTTGCCTTTTTTGCAAGAAGAGCACACTGTTACCTTACATTCAGCTTACAGTACCTCTCAGGTCCTTTGCTGCAGTACTGTAGCCTAGCCACATTCCCGTCTGTATTTGTGCATGCAATTATTCTGTCCCAAGTGCAGGGTTTTATACCTGTCCTTCCTGAATCGTATCTGACTGATCATAGACCATTTCTCCAGTCTGTTCAGGTCACTCAGGATCCTAGCCACACCCTCTGGAGTATCTGCAACTCCACACAACGTGATGTCATACACAAATTTGGTAAGCATGCACTGAATCCCATCATCCAAATTATTACTGAAGATATTCAACAATATTCAACTGGACCTAGGATAGATCCCTAGGGAACCCCACTCAATATCTCCTCCCAAGTAGGCATTGAGCCACTGATGACTGTTGAATACGATGACCAGTTATATATTCATTATCCATGTTAGATTTTATTTGTTTTCATTACCTAGAGTGAGTTGATCCAATGGGAAATACTCATTTTAGAACCCTCCTTTTCTAGTGGGGGCTTTTCATTTCAATATGAAAGTTGTCAAGCTGTAACAACTGTTCTGCCAGATGCCACCTAGAGTAATTTATGCCAGACAAACCACTCCGCTGTTGTCAAGTGACAGGTAGGGAGAAGGTAAATCCAAATAGAAGAGCATTTCAACAGTCTTCTATCAGTGTTTTTGTAGAAACTGTCTCTAGCCTTTATAACAAAGCTAGGTTTTAAATTATTAACTTACCTTTTTCATAAAATATACTTAAATGGGTAAGCTCAAACTGGAATGTGTTTCATGGGTATCTGAAACTAATAGCCGCTAATTTTTCAGATCTGACTAGCTCCCTCAAAATTTTAGTTTTAAACATTTAAGGTTGGAAGCATCAAGAGAGTATACTGCACTGGCCTTTTCCACTCTTTCATTTAGGTATGTGAAAGACAATAACATTTATATCCAAGCAAGCAAAAGCAACAGGTTATGTATTAAAATATATTACATATAAAGCTTTTCTCCGTCTACCACTTAATCCCTCAAATAACCATCCAAGATGTGGTAAAGCCCAAATCTTCAAACCTGTGTGTTTTTTTCCACCCCATCTCATTCAAACTCTCTCAAAGAAACAGGGTTTTTAAAAGGGATCCAGCATGAGCTTACCTTCATTCTAGAAAGGACAACCTGGTGTCAATAATAAGTAATGGTTATTCAGGTGCAATTCTTAGTTTCAGCTTCAACACTTGGACATAGTAGTTTAGATACTGAGATTGCTAAATCTTTTTCACTACAGATCACAACAAGAACATCCAATGACCACAGACCAACAGGAACATGCCAATATACTTTTGCTTATAGAGGTATGTCATGCAGTCAAGAATGTCTGAAGAAAGTCAGTTTTTGAGAACAGAAGTATTTTGTAAAACTTAAGTAGTGGCACTGTTGTAGCCATTATGGCCCAAGGACTATGCATGTAGGATTTCCATGATAATATATCTTGTTAAACCATTAAATGTAAACGGAGAGGTGTCAGATAAGACTTCAGGGATAATATGCCCTTCCTCATGTCATTGTACAACTAAGTCCAATTTGACAGACTGCTGATTGAGCAGAGAAAATTGCTCTGGGTTCTGGAAGTTGCCTGACACGTTACTTTTGACCACAGCCCTAGCATGCTGAGTGCTGCATGGCTGGAGACCTAGAGCTGTATGGCTTCCCTGTAGGAAGCCTGGGAGTCCTAGACCACCACCAATGTTAAGCAAGTTCAGAAGGGTAGTTGACAGTTGTTTCAAGATTTACCTTTCACTGGATCTTGTGAAGATGTACATTCCTCTCGATCATCAGCATATAACTTTCCATTCAGTTTCTTAACAGCTGTGTCATAGTCTTCATCTTAAAGAAGTCAAGAGAGTCCATCAGTTCAGACATCCTCTATGAACTTACAGCTCTAGCTAATTCGTCACAGGCACTGTGCTCACTACACTTGCAAAGTTCCTGATTCTGGCTAGCTTCTATATTTAAAAAGGGAACAGCCAAAACAAAAACAAGTTTTGGCTAAAGTTTAACTTTCCCCTTTTAAGCATCTGTTGATATTCCATCAGTCAGAGTCTAGGTATAACATTGTTCCCCCAAATTCAACTCAGAGGTAATTTTTAAAGCGATCCCTTACCATCATCCTCTTCACTGACATAACCAGCCTTGTTCTTGTAGCAGAAGAACGTTGAAGGGAGTTTAAGAGAGTCAGCAAGAGCCTTCTGTTCAGGGGTAGGTTTCAACTCATAAACAATGAGTACATCATCAGACTGAGTTTCTACAGGGGATTCCTTTTTGCTCTCAGCTATTACAAAGCCAAAAAAAAAATAACAGAATTGAAATGAAAATGTTTGAGAGCAAGTCTGAAAAATAAACTCTCATTATTAGTAGAAAGTTGAAAGCATTCTGAAGGCTAAAAAAGTTTTTAAAAAAAAGCCTGTGTTGCAAATATATTTAGCTACAAGAAAGTAAGTATTATGGCAGGACATTAAGAAGCACATAAACATCTTTCAGTTTTCATAATCCTTACTGATTTTGGCCACATTGCTTAAGCAAGATAAAAAAATGCTGTTGTTGGATGCATTTTAATTTTTAGAACTTTTTAAGAAAGCAGGTTACGTTTGGCATGCTAAGTAGTTATTAATTTGAGCAATGCAGTGTATAATTTTTAATAAAGAATTAATCTTTTAAGAAAACAGGTTAGTCTGCTCCGAGATCAAAACTGCAGGCCAAATTACATGATTTACTACTCCTTACATTTTTACAAGTAACTACCAACTTGATTTTCTCTGGAGTCAGTAAAGTTAAAATTCCTGCCACTGGAAACAACTTTATATTACACACATTCATTCTATATTTAAACTGGACTTTTAGGGCTCCTTTAAAAACGTGATGCCATAGCACACGGTTATGTAAGCAATACATAGCATTACTATTACAATTTTTAACTTCCATTCTTCACTTGGGACAGGAGCATTAAAGTTCACTTATGCCTTATGTCATTTTTAATTGTTTAGCTTTTCCAGCTAAGGAACTGCCACATCTATACCTTCATTCAACATTTTACCCTTACCAGAAAGCAAGAAGATTCTCCTCATACCCTCTCTCAACATTTCTAAAGGAAGAAGTTTGAACACATCAGTACTACACCAGTATTTGCTTGGCACAGCCAAAGTAGGCAAGTGGATAATATCAGAAAGGGGCACTTCATATAACAATACTTAGGCAATCTGCAACTTCTGATTAAAGCAATCAGAAAAATTGAGCATGCTTTACCATACTCAAATGTGTCTGCCAGCACAGGATTTTTTTTTCCATCTAACAAGTGAACAAATTTTTTAAGGATCAAGGGGGAGGGGGCCGCAAGAAGACGTGGAGACACCACCTGAGCAAGACAGGTGACAAAAGCAAGGAGTGCCCAGGTAAGAAACAGGGGTCCAGACAGTCTCCTAAATCAGGGGGTGGCACACGCAGCTAGGCAAGGCTTTAAATGCCTGTATACCAATAATCGCAGTATGGGGAACAAACAGGAGGAACTCGCCCTCAGAATAGCCAGTTCAGACCCAGACATAATAGGGCTTACAGAAACGTGGTGGGATTCATCCCACGACTGGGTAGTTAGCATTAGGGGCTATAGGCTTTACAGGCGGGATAGAGAAGGAAGGAAAGGCGGGGGTGTGGCGCTCTATGTCA
>NW_017728906.1:91208326-91218689 GCF_001723895.1 Crocodylus porosus | reverse complement strand
GCCTAAGCTAAGGCAGACATAGAGCTAGGACTAGCGTCCAAGATCAAAGATAATAAAAAGTCCTTTTTCAAATATATAGGGAGGATGAAGGCAGCACTGCGAAACGCGGGGCCCCTGCAAGATATGCTGGGCAATTTGGTGGGTGTGCCAGAGGAGAAAGCAGAGCTCTTTAACCAATTCTTCACCTCCATTTTCTTGTGCAGGGACCGGGACTTCCCCACCATGATGATGCAAGACAGACTCGAAGGGAAAGTCTCCAGGCCTCAGGCTGGGGAGGACCGGGTTAGAGAGCTTCTGGAGGGGCTGGATGTGTTCAAATCAGTGGGTCTAGATGTTTTCCACCCCAGGGTATTGAGGGAGCTAGCAGGAGTTATTGCAGGGCCCTTGGTACAGCTTTATGAGAGCTCGTGGTGCTCGGGCCCGGTGCCAGATGATTGGAACATAGCCAACGTGGTCCCCATCTTTAAAAAGGGAGAAGGGAGGATCCGGGCAACTACAGGCCCATCAGTCTTTCCCTAGGATTGAGGTAACTCTTTGAGAAGATCCTCAAGGAGCACATCTGTGATGGGCTAGCAGCGGGGATGATGCTCAAGGGCAACCAGCACGGTTTCATTAGGGACGGGTCATGTCAGACCAACCTGATTTATGATCAGGGCACAAAAGCACTGGATGCAAGTGGCACTGTGGATGTAGTCTTTCTGGACTTCAGCAAGGCCTTTGACACTGTCTCCCACCCCATCCTCATTAAAAAATTGGGCGACTGTGGCATTCATACCTATAGTCAGATAACCCTTCAGCCAATCTGCAGTCTATACTCAAAGGGTGGTGGTGGATGGGTCGTATTCGACCTGGGGGGAAGCAGGCAGCGGAGTTCCCCAGGGCTCGGTCTTTGGGCCCGTGCTGTTTAATTTATCAGCAATTTGGACAATGGGGTGAAAAGCAACCTGTTTAAATTTGCTGATGATACCAAAATTTGGGGTGAGGTGAGCACTAGTAGGGAGGGAAAGACTGCAGCAAGACCTGGATAGGTTGCAGGGGTGGGCTAACAAAAAATAGGATGCGTTTCAATACTGACAAGTGCAGGGTGCTGCACTTGGGCAGTAGTAACCAGCAGCACACTTATAAGATAGGAAGCTCTTGGAGTCATTACAGACTCCAAGATGAACATGGGCCGACAATGCGAGGTCATGGTTGGCAGGGCTAACCGCACCTTGCCCTGCATCCACAGGTGCATCTCAAGCAGGGCCAAGGAGGTGATCCTCCCCCTCTATGCAACACTGGTCAGGCCACAGCTGGAATACTGTGTCCAGTTCTGGCCTACCTAGAAAATGGCCCAGAGTACCTTCAAATAAAACAAAAACCCAGCCAAAAACAAAGCATAATAGGGATAAAGGACCAATACTCTTGCTGGATTTCCAAGGGGGGAGAACACATGCAACCCTTCCCCCCCACCCGCAACATATTTGTATCTTAACTATGCTGGCAGCCAGTGAGATGGTTCCAAGACCAACAGTATCTAGCTTCTGGCTTTTGGACACTAAAGAGATGAAAAGGACAGTTTGACCCTGAATTGCAAACCCTGTTCATCTTAGGAAGAATTTTCTTGCCCAGAACTTACTATTTCTATCACATTATTAACTACCTTTTTAGAGCCTTAGAAGACCTTTGCAAATAAAAAGACAGTAACATCTGCAGTTACTCTAACAGCAAAGAATAGATCATATAAATATGCTTTTAATAGTCCAAACATTCCTTTGATTACGTTGGAAGGAATTAGTTAAAAAAAAAACCAAGACGTGCTTACTTCTGGGTTAAAACTACAGCAGTTCAGAATTTAAACAAACCACGCAGGATTCCTTTTCTATTCTACAGTTTTAACCACTCAAACACAACCATGCCAAATCTCACACTTGATCAGTTCATCCAAACCAAATCCACTCCACTCCAAATCCAGGAAGCCTTAGTCCAAAGTGCTTATCAGTCTTACACCAAGTTTAAAAAAAATACAACTGTTGTAGGAACATACTAACATTTACTCTCGAGAGGCAACAGCAAGCTTGTTGCATGCAACCTTAGTGGTGGCTCCTCCAAAACAAAGCTGAAGCAGGTACATTTCACACTGCCACTGCCCATGCTGTTTGTAGCTAGTTAAAGGACATTAGTTTCCAGTGCTTCCAATCTGGCACCTTCTGGGTGCACCAAATCCATCACTGTTATTTCTAACATGCAGAAAATAGCTTTCATGCAAACTAAGCCTAAGGGAACATATTAACGTACGTGCAAGTTCAAGTAACAAGGCTATGGCCAAAATCCTCTGAGAGAGTCCAATACCTGGAACGCTAGGATTTATGACCTCAATAGTCCAATGCCCAGGCTCACTAAATGCACAGTTCAGAGACTAGTTGCAAAAGAACCGTTGCTTATTGCAGACAGAAATCCCAGATCTGGCGTAATTCTAAATTATTACCTAAAACCTTGCTGGCTATTGCACAGAATGGTTTGCAATGAAAAGTGTTTATCCATATACTCTAAAAAAATTCTCTATTTTCCTACCCAGTAAAAGAGCAGATATGGTTGAGCTACTTGCAAGACTTCTAACACTGCTACACACAGCCATGGAAGGTTGTGCACAACATTGCTAAGTGGGCTGTTCAGCTATAACCCCCCCACAAAAGGATTTGTCTGCTCAAATCATGAAATAAGGAAAAGTGAAGTCAGTTCAGTTCATAAAAAAGAGGTTGCACTCATTCACGACTGTTCTCAGCAATCCTGTCTTTACTTTTTATTTCAACTCAAACACCCATATTAAGAAGACCTACATAAGTTAGACTTTAGTAGCTAGGTATCAATGATACTTGGTCATTCAAGATTACTATTTTGTAGAATATAAGGGACATGCATTTAATTTTTGAGGATTTTAATGCAATTATGAGATGCCATTTAAGGCATAATTGAAAGATTTACTATTTTTCAGAATACTTAACAACCCTCCCTCAATGCCTCCATTTAGGCCAAGTCAGAAATTACTGTTACAGTTATAACGAGGTTGCCTTTACATGTTTCTAAGGGTATGGACAGAAGTAATGTCTGAAATGGTTCTATGTGAAACACCTGGAAATGTTTCATAAAGGTAGTATTTCAGCCATGGTACACAAGTGGCTCTTTGCTGTTGCTGGCTGGAGTGTTTCAGGACACTGTAGCTCCTCTAGCACCAACAGGCGGCAGTGACCTATGGTGTGGCCTTTATCTCCCCTCCCTTCTCCAGGCAAGAGGTAGAGTGGGAGGCAAGAGCCTTGCAAAGAGGGGGTGCAAAGCTAGCAAGGGGCAGGTCCAGTGCTCTCTACTTCCCTTCTCCCCCTGTCACCCTGTCACAGGTAGAGGGAAATGGAACTGAAGAGCTAGGCTCCCTCTTCCCCCATGTCAACAGGGGTCTGGTGAGGGAAATAGGAGGGGAGTGAAATAGCCTGGCAGGGGCGGAGGTCCCAGCAAGGAGCTGGTTGGGAGGGCAGGCTGCAGGGATCCCGCAGGTATCCAGCAGTGGCCTGCAGCCCACCACCTGCTCTACCTCTCTTCAGAGAGAAGTGAAATCCTCCACAACAAGACTTCATTTCAAGAGGTTCTATTTTGTGGTATTTCAGGTGCTTTTAGGATGGTTTCAAAGGGTTTGTATGTACATACAGCTGGCCCTTCAAAAAGGTTTCAAAAGTTGTTTAAAACATGTTAATTATGTATGTCCATACCCTAAATTGCTCCTAGAAGCCCTTTGGCCATATTTAAGGGATGAACTTGAAAGTTAATTCAGATGAGGGGATTAACAGAGGACCTACATCAGGTTAATTAACTGCAGCTGCAGCTAAAGGTAGATCAATTTTAAAACTTTTAAAAAAAAAAGCTAACATTCACAAAATTGTGAGAACGATTATAAATATACAACTACTATATCTTTAGAGTATCAATCAAGTAGGAATTAACAGTCTGAAGTTTCTAAAAAACAGAAGCTTTTGCTTTTTCTGTATAATAAAGTACTTTAATGGAACATCTCAAAATTGAAGGTGGAGCGGAGATTTAGCAGTTTAAAGGCACAAAGAACAGTGCACAAGTTAAAGATTAACAATTTGAAAGCATTTTTACCTTAGTTTTTTTCTTCTCTCTCTTTTTTTTTTTTTTTTTTTACGAGCTATAGCCAAATTATGCTTACTCTGTGTTTTACAATAAAACTAAAAGGCTTTTTACTGTGTACAAGAGGAAGATCAATTTAAAAAAAAACCCCAAATCAGAAGACAAGTTAAGGGCAACACAGAAGGACATTTACTCCAGTTTAAATATACAAACGGTAAAAGAAACCAGCTTGGAACTGTAATGTAGAGCTAGTAGTGACTGAACTTAGTGATCTATTAAGATTACAATGTAAAACACTATGCTATGCCCTCTAGGTATAGAGGAGTAATTTCCTTGACAAAATTTTGTTTCGGAAAAACTGTATTTGATTTTTTTTCTTTTCGTAACACTAGTAGATGTCTCAATTATACAGTGTTTGCATGTACTCACTCAGCACCCATGAGCAACAGATTCTTTATATATCCTTTAAACCCTTGTATTTTTTAAAACACCACCACCTGTATAGAATTTTCTATGGTTAGGCTTACTGCTTCTTAAATAAAGGCTCCAGAAATAAAGCACGTTGCTCTCAGCAAGTCATTAGTGACCCCAAACACAAAAATTAAAAATGGTGGAGAGCATCATCTTACGGAACCACATGCTGTATGGCTAAAGAACTGACTTTCCGATCCCTCACCGTGTGACTTGATATGAAAACCAGAGGCAAACCCAGTAAGAATAAGCAAGCAAACTGAATGTTTCTAGTTGCAGACAGGCCAATTCAAATTGAGGCATTATGGAAAACTGAGCTGGATGTTTTATTTGTGTCTGCTTCCCCCGTCAGAGGTTTGTTTTTACACATTCATTTCCATTCTCACTGTCAACTACTAGGAAGTAAGCTAATTATAAATTCTTCATAAAGAATACCAGAATCATCTGCCTTTCAGACAGACACGCTCAGTAAATTTCCTTAATCTTCTCTTCAGAAAGATTTTAGCAAACAGATCTAAAGCCCTATGATAAATATGAAGCAAACTGAAGCTACCACACAGCTGAGCATTGCAAACGCCACCAGTTGTGGATATTAATACACATTAAAAATTAACAGAAGTAATTTATATCGAACTACCACAGGTATAAAAAAATTAAAGAAGTAATTTTAACTATTCCTCTCAGCATGCGTGTTAATGAATCTAATTTCCATACTATTAGAGCCAACTGCTTTGCCACATTTGACCAGCTGTCAATACCTACTACAGAGTGATTTCATCACGCATTCAGTGCAGTGTGTAAATACCTTTACTATCAGGATGAAATGAAGGTGTGCTGGTCCAAAAGGCCATTGGATTAGATTTAAAAAGACTAAAATTAAATCCTAGAAAATAAAGCGTGGATGTAAGTGTTCACCTGGTATTTTGAGGGGGCATAAACAAACTTACCTATGTTATTGAAGACTTTCACTTCACATCTACAGATCATGGAATTAGTTACTGAAGAGTTTATACTGTGTGGTGTATGAATTTATCCAACCCACTTAAATATCATATTTACTTGAAATACAAATAATGCCCATTTTAGCCACAGACTCTGCAATGTTAGGCAACACTTTTTACTAAGAGGATCTATTTCTACTTCAATAAATCATTTTTCACTTACTGCTTTATGCCACCATAGAGTCCAATATCACATGCTTCATTTTAGAACAAAGGTGAACAACTCGTAGCATGTGCACCACAAGTGGCAAAGGAGTCTGTGCGTGACTGGCAGTAGAGTGGGGAATGGACTGGCAACACAGCAACAGATTGGTTTCTGCTTCCTGCCTGGAGCAGCTGATCAGGCAGAAGGGGATTGAAGTGTCACTCTGGGAAGGCAATGGGCTAATCTGTGGCATGTCTGCCAAAAAAAGGTCAACTTCCACCAGGTTCAAACTATTCCATGTGGTGAAATCTTAGTTATACGACTACTGGTAACAAGTCTAGGCTGAGGTCTCAAAGTCTGTGAAACCAAAGTTGCTATTAGCTTACATGAAACCATAGCACATTCAACATCAGTCTACAACGAAAGATCTCATGCTGTAATCTCCAATTTCAAGACATCTGAAGTAGTTAACTGAAGACTGCACTTTGGTCGCTTGTGATTAAAAGTCGAGTTTTATCTACCACAAAATTGTTTTAGTAACAAGCATTTGGCTTAGTAAGATGTAAACCACCTGAGTGCTACAAGATTTACAAGAGGGTAAATAATTTGATAAACCTGGTTTTCACCCTCACTAAGCAGTGCCAACTGTAACAGTTACCTGTTAGTTGTTAACTAAGGCACTGTACCTCTCCATGAAGAATAAAACCAAGTTTTCTGAACTCTACTGTCCAAAGAAAAAGTAGAGGTGTAAGGACTTGTATGTCTTGTGTAAGAGGCAAGACTCAAGAATCTTAGAACACATCTTTCTCCCCTCACCCCTTGTTTGTACAGGTTAAGGTTAAAGCAATTAAGCCTGAAACAGCTGTCTTTGGCGTGCCTTAGGAGTTACCAAGTCTTATTCAAATGTTTAGCTGTAGGCACATACAGTAAACTGTAAATTGACCACTCCAAAGAAAATGCAAATCAGAGGTTCATAATCTGGGGCAAAGGAAGGGGGAAGGGAGGGAAGAAGGAATGTATAGGAGGGAGACAGTGCACCTGAACAATGCCACACTGATAACATAACCAGCATTCACTGCACTTGCTGACAAGCATGACAGTTTTGTTACCCCTTCCATGCATTTTCAACAAACACAAGTGGAAGGGAAAAAAAGCACAGAACCATAAAGTTGAGAGATCTGTAAATGGCTATTGAACAGAATGGCTGGAGAAGTTTCTTTTAGCAACTTTATACTGCTAAGTGGTAGATGCCAGGGAGGATATTAAATAGGGGATAGATTACTTAAGAACTATCTAGTTTAATGTTTTACCGGGATAGCATCTATCTCTGCCACTGTCAGAGACAGGATACAAGCTAGATGGAACTTCTGTTCTTAATACTTCAAGCTAAAGATGTATTTGCAATAAAAGTTAAAAACCTAAGGCAAACTAAAAAAAGGAAGCCTAAACTTAATATTAGAACCTACTGTATTTAATTGATTAGATGAGGTTCCCCCCACGTTAACATGAAGGAGGAACCTGTGCCTTACAATCAAGCACAAGGCAGCGGGGGGGTAGGCAGTTGCCACCTGCCCCCCACCCGCTGCCTCTGAACATCTCACTACTCCTGCCCTGCAGACCCAAGTCTGTGACCCCCACTCCTCTCACTCAACACTTCCTATCACCTCTGCTATACTCCTTACTTTTGCTCTGCACTGGCAGGCTCCATCGCTGCTACAGCCTGGTGCACAAGAGATTACTCCAACCGAGCCCTGTAGTAGCAGTGCATGGGGAGCCAGCACCTCTGCTACAGGGCTAGGCTGGAACAGCAGTGCTGGCTTTGCACCACTGCTATGGGGCTGGGCTGGAACCATGCTCTTTGCCCCAGACTGCAGCAGGGATGGAGGGCTGACACAAAACAGAAATACAGGAGGGAGAGATGGGAGGAAGGGGGTGTGGGGATTTAAGACTGCAGGTAGCAAAAGCAGTGTGGAGAGGAGAGGAGGAGTACTCTTCATCTTGTACTTGGGTAAATATGGTACTATATGGCAATTGTATTGGAATATAACCAAAAATTTATAGCCAAAAATTTTGGGGATTTTCAGAAGTCTGAAAAGTTACTTTACTAAATAAATCTACTAACAGTGGAAGATAGGAAGTTTTGTTTAATGTAAATAGCTCCCAGTTCAGATAATGCTTACCTTTTTCTAGTGTTTTAAATGTGCAATTTGAAGACTCTTCTGTTGAAGAAACCGAATTGTTTTCCATTTTGCTGTCTGAAGCCTTCTGATTAACTGCATGGCTTTTCTGAGGCTCAGTTACTTTGAGTTCTCTCTGCATTGCATTTTGTGACACTGAACTAACATCTTCAGTTATATTTTTTGAAGGAGGGGTAAAGCTGAAGCCAAACAGAGATCCAGTAGCTGAAGTATTTCCAAATGTGAACGGCTTTGATTTTTCACTACTAAAAATACTCTTGACAGATTCTGAGCCAAATACAAATTTAGGAGGAGAAACCACTGCTTTTGTTGGTGTTTCGGAAGTGCTTGACACCTCTGATGCCTCTACAGTCACATCAGAGGTATCCTCATCATGGATCTGATCAGTTCTCTCCCTGGTGGTTTCCTCCAGCACAGCTACAGCAATTTTACCACACGGAGATTCCTTTGGAGTACTGGCACGCGAAGACAGGGGTGTAATCAAGGTGTCTTTTTCTTGGGCATGTTTTGCTTCATCAAAAATTTGCTTAAATGAGTCTGCAACATCTTGAAGCTTAAACCGCACAGCTAAGAGCTCCACCTTTCTTTCCCCATCTGCAAAATCACAGGCAGTCCATACCCATGCTCTATCTGTTCCTTTCATCTGCTGTAAGTTCATGTCTGGTGTTATTCTATGATTGGCACAGAGTTTTAATACCTGATCCCTTCTCATTACTATACGAACTTGTTTGTTGTCATAGTTCTGTAGAATCTTTATATCCCCAATACCCCTCTCTTTCCATTGATTAGCATCCTTGTCATATCTATAGAGTTTAGCTCTATGACTGAATACAACTTGCTCATTTTCTTCACCACTTGTCACTTCTACAAGGTCAGGTAAAGGTACCACAGGTTCAAAGTACTGTCCATCTCGTTCTTCTTCTTGAGTGATATCAGACTCTTCATCAGTGCCTACAGATGATCTGCTCTGGTTCTGCTTGGCAGGAGACTTTGAGGGGCTTAAGGCAGATTTAAAGCTAAAGTTAAATCCAGTTGTAGATTCCCCAAATCTGAACAGATTTTTTCTCACAGGACTACTTGCCAGAGGCAATGCATACACAGAGCTACCAACACTATCATCCAATGCTTCTTCACGCAAGTCATAGTTATCCCATTCCAACGTAGGTGCAGTGCTTTCTGCATGTGGCTTTATAACCAAGTCAGAAGTACTGGTGGCTAAAGGTGAGCTTCTCTTTTCTTCCTCTGTAAGTTTAGTTTTATCATCTGTCAAAAATGTTTTGAGATCTTTCAATCCAGTTTTCATTTTTTCTGCTTTCTGTATAAGTTGAGCTGTCCTACCTGTGTCAACAAGTTTATGTGGGGTCTGCAGTGGTATATCCAACAACAGCCTCTGACACTCCTCAAATTTCTGTTTGAATTCCTCAGCCTGCTCTGGTGTCTTGAATTTAGCTGCTAGATGCTCCACCTTTGCATCACCATCAGAAAAGTCACTGGCTAGCCACATCCATGCTTTATCTGAGCCAGACAGAGGTTTCAAGTTCATGGTAGTAGTTATCCAATGGTTTGCACATACTTTTAGTACCTGTTCACGTCGCATTAGAATTCTTAGCTTGCCGTTATCTTCATTTTTAAGAATTTTTAAGTTGCCCACGCCTCGTTCTTTCCACTGACTTACTTCTGCATCAAACCTAAAGAGTTTTATCCTTTGTGAATACAGCACTTTCTCATCCTCTTCCCCTGTTACTAGTTCTACTTTTTCAGGCATTTGGACAACTGGGTCAAAGTGAATATCATCACAGTCCTCAGTCTTATACGAATCATCATCCTTCTCTAAATCAGCAGTATTAGCTTTGTGATCCACTTTAGAACTCTGTGAGGAAAACAGTTTTTCACCTGCACCTGAAAAGCCCTTGAAGTTTGGATCTTTTTTCCCAAACTGGAATCCTTCTCCAGGAGTAGTTTTTGCAAGATCAGCAAAAGTGAAAGTGCTGCTATTCTGCCCAAAAACTAAATCACCAGTTGGCTTATCAGAGGCTCCTTGAGACTGAATACCAGCCCCAGCTTCTGAAAAAGGAGCCTCTCTTTTCTCTTTTTTGTCAAGACTTTTTAAGAAGCCTGCTGTACTTTCTTTGGTTGACTCATCTTTCTTTGTAATATTTTTACCAGGCTCTTGTATGCCAAATTTAAACCCACCTGCACGCACAGGCATAGAAAAGTTAAATCCTTCATTTGTAGGGTTAGCTTCACTACCAGAAGGAATCTGAAATGTGAAGCAAGGTGCCTTTCCTTCTGCTTGATCAAATGTAAATCCTTTTTCTGAAAAGTCACTCTTAAAACCTGTTCCCAATTGTCCTCCAGCAGATTTAGACAACTTGCTCTTGAAGCCAAATGCAGGAGTTGAGGCGGCATCCCCAGGTTTACTAGATGGA
>NW_017728906.1:91157299-91207539 GCF_001723895.1 Crocodylus porosus | reverse complement strand
TGCTTGACAGGCTACACAGGTTGCAGAAGAGGCTTCATTTCGTACTAAACAAACAGGACAATCCCACTGTCCTTCCATTTTAGCAAAGAGCTCTCCAAATCCATTTTTAGGGGGTTTACTTTCAGAATATGTCTGAACAGTAGACGTAGGGGCCTTCAGCGGACCTTGAGAATGAGGAGATTTGCAGGCCACACAATTTACTGTTGTTGCTTCGTTTCTTGTTAAGCACACCTTGCAATCCCACTGACCCTCCTTTTCAGAGCAAGCAGAAGAAAGCTCATTTTCTGAACTCTTTTCAACATCTACTTGGCCAAATTTAAAGGAAGCTGGCTGACCAGACACTTGCATGTTAGCCTGATTTGGGTTCTCGCAGGCCACACAATTTACAACTGTTGCTTCATTCTTCGCTGAATACACACTGCAATCCCACTGACCTTCCTTTCTTGCAATAACTGATCCAAACGTATCCTGTATGGTCTCAGCATTAGATATAAAACCTGCAGTGGTTTCAGCTACTGGTACAACATATGTTTCCTTATTATTCAGATTTGGAACATTACATGCTATACAGTTCTTAGCTGTTACATCGTTACAAGTGAAACACAATCTACACTTCCACTGATCTTTTCTTGGCGTAAACTGTTCGCCCAATCCACTAGCAGTATATGTAGATGGCATTTCCTTTCCAAAGGAAAAGGATGGTGGGGATACATCCAACATAGATATAAAACTGCTCTTGCTATCAGGTCCTTTTATAGAACTACCTGTATTTGGAACTGAAACCTGGCATGTACACAGGGATGAAGCTGTACTATTTTTCCTCTGGCAGAGGTTACACTCCCACATTCCCTCTTTCTTAAATTGAAATCCAAAGTTCAGGGGCCCAGGAGTAGATTTGCAAGGCTCCTTGATATCTTGATTAACGGTGTCTCTGGAACTTTCAATGTGCTGAGTGGTTGTTCCAGATGTTCTCAAAATATTTTGTGCCTCTTCAAATTTACATTTGAAAAGCATTGCCTCTTCTGGTGTTTTGAATCTAATGGCAAGCTGTTCAGGTTTTGGCAATTCATCTGCATAATCTACAGCATGCCACACAAATGTTTTATCTGAATCAGCATTTGGTTTCAGTTTCATGTCAGTATTTATATAATGATTTGCACAGATTTTCAACACTTGTTCCCGTCTCATAAGTAGACGAAATTTGCCAGATATTTTGTGTCTCAGTATTTTCACGTTTCCAATGCCCCTTTCTTTCCATTCTTTAGATTCTACAAAACGGAACAGCTTAGCTCTATTGCAAAAGAATTCTTCCTCATCTTCTTCCCCTGTCTTTACTTCTATTTTATCAGGGAGTGGCACAACAGGCTCAAAGTGAGGACCATCATCTTCATCTTCACCTCCATGGACGCTTCCGCCATCTGTTTCGTGACTTTTGTTGGCTAGATCTAAACTTGGGGTCCCAAACCCTGATTTTCCCACTTCATGGAAGCCAACTGTGTCACCTTTCCCAAAGAAAGAATTTTTAGGTTGGTTTTGTCCCATGTTTTCTGTAAATGGGATGCCTGAAATACTTTTATTACCAAAACTGAAGACATTTCTTTGGCTAGGTGTATGATCTGGAACTGTTTTTTGTCCTGTATACCGCTCATCTTGTAAAGGTTTATCCGATGTCAGAAGACCCAACAGGCTTTCACTACTATTAAAAGTTGCACTGGAAGACTGTGTTAGAACTTGAGGTGAAGAAAATGTGAAGTCTCCATCATTTGATTTGAAGTTAGAATTGAACTTAAAAGTTGTTGACTGAGCTGACTGTGCTGGAGTCATCAGAGATGGCTTTGTTACTTCTGTTGGTACAGGTTGTCCGAACGTAGATTTCCCAAATTCTACCACTTTTGGTTCTGCAGGCTTTGCAGCTGGAGGAGCAATTGAAGGCTTTGTGAAATAGCCTGGTTCAGGTAATGGTGGATTTGAGCTTGCTTGTGGAACACTGTAATTATAATACTCATCCCCACCACGTGGAGACAGAAGCCCAGTAGCAGGAGAATCAAAACGCAATGGACCGCCATATATTTCTTGGGAAAACATACATGCAGAAGTGTTCTGCAGTGGTGGTGTGTGCATTGGCTGCTGATAGGCATATATATGTTGCTGAGGTGTAAGCCTGTTCATACCATAGACAGGAGCCTAAAAAAAGAGAGAGAGAAAAAATTATTATTTTTACTTGGTATTAAAGTAGTTTCAAGAGGCCAAGCACCCCCCTTGCACAAGCACAAAACAAATCACAAGCACTACATAAGTAACATAGTCTCTGCCCTAAAGAGATTATGTGGATTTTTAGTTTCCATTCTTCAATACACATAGACTTTGATGTTGAACAACGTCAAGAAAATCTATATAGCTGTTTTGTGTAACATATTGCATGGTGCTTCTCTTTCTCTACTGCACCCTCTAAGTTTTCTCCATCATAGAGAAGAAACTACTTCAGGAAAGTTTCCCAATAGAAGGCTTTAAATAGGCATGTGAACTTTTCAAGAGACGCGTACAAGCTCTTGTTCTTTAGGCCGCACGTGCATGGCAGTACCCCGACCCTAAAAAAATCATGCAATTAGATCCCAACTGCACCTTATTTTGCTTCGCACCAGCAAAATCAAGTGCCTGCAATTAGCCAATTGTCAGCTGGGACCAGGGACCAAACCAGGGTCTGGAACTGGTCCTGTTGCACTGGGACCTGTAAAAATTACATGTACAGCTGTTTTCCAATATCCCTGGTACACAGGGACCTCAGGATCAGGGAGAGGTTCCTTGATTCTGGGGTCTTCAGGCACCAGGGTGTCAGAAAAATCTCATGGGGCAGCAAGGCTGCACATGCAGTTTTTAAAGGTCCAGGGTGCAGCAACTCCAAAAATCAGGGAGACAGAGAGCACGGTGAGCCCAACATCAGAGACTATCTTTTCTCTGGAGCGCTGGGGTTCCAAGAACTGTTTCTGCCCTGAGCCAAACTGGGTAGGAGACAGCTGTGTCCCAGATTTGGGCTGCCCCATGCTGGATTCTGATGTTCAGCTTAGAGTTGAGACCTGTCATGAGCCAGCCCCAAATGAGCCACAAATTCAGTTTAAGGAGTAACACATCATATGTAGTTAAATGTTACATGTGGAATAACTGTATCACTCATTTACTTTATTATCACACCCTAAATTGTCTTGAACCTGTGGCTAGATTCCTATTTAAAAGTGCAATTAAGCAGGTTAACTGAAATGTTTAACTGGTCTTAGACAACTCCCTTCCTCTCCATTAGAGTTCAAGTAAGAGGACTCACTGAAGTAAGTCCAAATATTCCAAGTCTAGAAAATAAACATAGAAGCGTAAATATCAGTTACACCCAACAGTCTTCATCTGTAAAATCCATGTTACATACAGCAGGCGAGAAGCATTATGAGATTATAGTTCACAAAACAGTTCAGGAGTAAATTAAGAGATTCATCATCACCTTTGTTGGTGTTACATTGGTGGCAGCTGTTCTGAGAAGGTACTGAGAGTTATATGCAGGTGACTGGCTGTAATAGACAGATGGGCCAGTAGTGGCAACTAAAAGAGAACATAAAATGGTTTAATCCTAGTTCGTTTCTATCCAAAACATACCATCTTTGAAAAATAAAATATTTTTAGAATTCATTCACCCTATTTAATTAAGTCTTTTATCACAATTTTAGAAGCTTACCTGTTAATGGTGCTCCATGAAAGTTTTGTGCTCCTTGATAGCCATCTGATATTGTATCTGCTCCATAGCTTTCAGAAGGCCACCGATGAGATGACAAGTTTGAGCTGGAATTTAGTTTCATTTCATGCATCTCATTCTATCAGGAAAGAAGTATTTATGCAGTTTTAATTAAAACAAGATGTTCCCCCTCCAAGGCAATGTTTACCTGAAAAAAGCCTGGTGTGTACAAGTGCACATATGTACGCATGCACACACTAAGGCACACAGTTTTACCTTTATATAACATGACATCCAGCCTCAGTTTTGAGGCTGGCAAAGCTTCTAGTTTACTATTATACATAGCAATTTATACAGAAAGGACTCATGAGATATAAGCAATCTACTACCAAGTCAACAGTCAAAACCATGAGTGTAAGTCATACAATTGGTCAGGTACCAGCAAGAATATTGGAGGATAGCCCAAAGCACTGTAGTTAAAAAAAGACAAAAAACCCAAACCCAAACCCTTTCCCCTAAAGGTAAGCGTATGTTCTCTTCTAGGTTCGCAGATCTCCTCCAGTGGGCTTTAAACTAGGCTCGTCAGAGGAAGGGGAAGAAAAGGGAGCAGGAAGCCTTGGACCGCTAAACCAAGCGGCACTCACAAGTACACCCCAGCCTAGGCCGACGAGCGGAACATATACACAGGTAAGTAACAGGGTCCAGGCAATGCTGTGATTAGGGGGCCAGTGCACACATCCACAGGAGGCCTCAAATGCCTCTACACAAATGCTTGTAGTATGGGAAGCAAGCAGGAGGAACTTACCCTCCTGCTAGCTGACACCAACCCAGACATAGTGGGGCTCACTGAAATGTGGCTGGACCCAACGCATGACTGGGCGGTGAATATCAAGGGCTATAGGCTATACAGGAGGGACAGGACAGGGGGGAGAGGTGGGGGTGTGGCGCTCTACATTAAGGAGGAATACACATCCTCATCAGGTAGCACAGAGTCAGCGGAGGGGCACACAGAAGTGCTCTGGGTTAGAATACAGGGCAGTTGAGGGGAAAGAGACTTAACGAGGGGGTCTACTACAGACCACCCAATGAAAGAAAAGAGCTAGACCAGGAACTCTTAAGTCAGCTCACAGAGGTAGTTAGGTCAAAGGATGACCTGAACTTCCCAGACATCTGCTGGGAAGAGCAGTCAGCCAGCTCTGACCGCTCATGTACGTTCCTAGCCTAAATGCAAAACTCCATCTAACCCAGGAGGTGCACAGCCCCAGCAGGGGAGATGCCTTGTTGGACCTAGTGCTGGCCACGGGAGATGACCTGGTGAAGGGGCTGCGGGTGCTCGACCACCTGGGTGACAGTGATCACCGCCTGCTGGAATTCACCATCCAGCGCAAGGTGGCAAAGTCCTAGAGCAAGGCAGCAGCCCTAGATTTAAGGAGGGCGGACTTCAATGAGCTAAGGAGAATAGTCAGGGAAGCACTGAGGTCCCGGAGGGGAAGGGAGCCAGGTGTCCAAGAAGAGTGGTTGCTCCTTAAGGAAACGATCCTCCAAGCCCAAAGGGAGATAATCCCAACATGGATCAAAGAGGGCAGGAGGGCACAAAAGCCCCCATAGCTCAAAAGCATCCAGGAATGTCTCCTGGCTAAAAGGGAGGTATACACCCAATGGAAGGGAGGGGCCATCACCAGGGAGGATTGTACTGCGGTTGCTCAGGGATGCAGGGGGGCGGCCAGGAAAGCCAAGGCGGAGATGGAACTGGGACTAGCTTCCTGAACAAGAAGTCCTCTTTTAAATACATAGGGGGCAAAAAGAAGGTACTGGGTAACGTGGGACCCCTGCATGACACGCTAGAAGATTTGGTCATCACACCAGATGACAAAACTAACTTATTTAATGACTTCTTTGCCTCCATTTTCCTGAGCAAGGACCAGATCAGCCCCCTCACCAGGCCCCCCTCAGGCCCCAAGGGAGGCACACCTAGGCCAAGGGTCAGTGGGGATCTAGTCAGGAAACTTCTGGAGGGTCTGGATGTATTCAAATCAGCTAGTCTGGATGATCTCCACCCCAGAGTGCTGAGGGAATTAGCTGAGGTCATTGCGGGACCCCTGGCACGGCTTTACAAGCATTCGTGGTGCTCTGGTGTGGTGCCAGAGGACTGGAAGAGGGCCAATGTGGTTCCCATTTTCAAAGAAGGGAGGAAGGAGGCCCTGGGGAACTATAGGCCAGTCAGACTTACCTCAATCCTGGGTAAGCTTTTTGAGAGAATTATTCTGGCACATGTCCATGAGGGACCAGCAGGGGAGAGAGACTATGCTTAGGGGCAACCAACACGGGTTCATTAGTGGCAGGTCCTGCCAGACCAACCTGGTGGCCTTCTGTGACCAGGTCACATAATCCTTAGATGCAAGGGTAGCAGTGGACATAGTCTTCCTG
Organism: Crocodylus porosus; assembly: GCF_001723895.1. Lineage (NCBI taxonomy): Eukaryota > Metazoa > Chordata > Crocodylia > Crocodylidae > Crocodylus > Crocodylus porosus. Next base: position 91,201,397 of record NW_017728906.1, on the reverse strand, counting down.
GACTTTCGGAAGGCCTTCGACATTGTCTCTCACCCCATTTTCATCAAGAAACTGGGGGACTGTGGTGTCGACACCTACACAGTCAAATGGGTTGCCAACTGGCTGGAGGGCCGCACCCAGAGAGTGGTGGTGGATGAGTCATTTTTAACCTGGAGGGATGTGGGCAGTGGGGTTCGCCAGGGCTCAGTCCTTGGGCCCGCACTGTTCAACATCTTCATCAGTGACTTGCATGAGGGGGTCAAAAGCACCCTGTTCAAATTTGCTGATGACACTAAGATGTGGGGGGATGTGGGCACGTTAGAAGGGAGGAATAGGCTGCAATCGGACCTAGACAGGTTACAGGGGTGGGCAGATGAGAATAGGATGGGTTTCAATACTGACAAGTGCAAGGTGATGCACCTGGGGAGGAAAAACCAGCACCATACCTACAGGCTGGGGAACTCCCTTCTCGTCAGTGCAGAGGCAGAAAAGGATTTTTGGAGTCATCATTGATGCCAAGATGAACATGGGCAGCAGTGTGGGGATGCAGTCAGGAAGGCCAACCACACCTTGTCATGCATCCACAGATACATCTGAAGCAGGTCCAAGGAGGTAATATTCCCCCTCTATGCGGCACTGGTTAGGCTGCAGTTGGAGTACTGCGTCCAGTTCTGGGTGCCGCACTTCAAGAGGGATGTGAACAACATGGAGATGGTCCAGAGGAGGGCTACTCACATGATCGGGGGCAGCAGGGCAGGCCCTACGAGGACAGGCTAGGAGACCTGAACCTGTTCAGCCTCCATAAGAGAAGGCTGAGGGCAGATCTACTGGCCTGTTACAAACTAGTCAGAGGGGACAGGCAGACAGGGAAGTCCCTGTTCCCCCAAACACTACCAGGAGTGACTAGGAATAACGGTCACAAGCTGGCAGAGGGTAAATTCAGGTTAGACATCAGGAGGTGCTACTTCACTGTCAGGGCGGCTAGGATCTGGAACCAACTTCCAAGCGAGGTGGTGCTGGCTCCTACCCTGGGGGTCTTTAAGAGGAGGCTTGACAATCACCTTGCTGGGGTCGTTTGACCCCAGTACTCTTTCCTGCCATGGCAGGGGGTCGGACTTGATGATCTGCTCAGGTCCCTTCCAACCCTACTAACTATGAAACAACTATCCTGAAGGGAACAATTATAAGTGTAGTGAGTTTATTAAAAAGAGACTGTATAGAAAGGAACCAAAGGATAAACTACCAGCAGCATTTGCCCTTAATTTTTTTAAGCATGGATCAGCACAGCATACCACAGAGTACTGAAGTACGTCACTACAGACTGGAGTTAAATATTTGGAGCATCAGGGAACATGCATTTTGTTGAAAACCTGAGGAGAAAAAGCTATTTCTCCCCAATGCAGTCAGTTTCCTTTCCAGTAGATGGGAATTCTGGTGACAGAAAGCAGGCACTGCAAAGAGGCACCTGGAGTGTGCGCGCACCAGCATGAGCCCACACTATGAGCAGAGTCATCAGCACACAACACGCACCTTGTGCAGGCACAGCTGTTAGAAGGTGCCATGGAAGCTGGCAGAAGGTACAGACTTGCCTACATTTACCTTTTGATTGCTGCTGAATAGCAGCAGAAGTTTTTTTTCACTTTGTTTCTGTCACCACAGGAGACCTGCAAGACTGAATGCCTTCAGTTTTGCTGGCAGAATGACACAGCATAGATCAGGTCTGAGCCTGAAACAAGGACAGGCAATACTAGCATACTGCTCTGTTCCTTGGAGAGCAAAAGTTTGGGTCTCTCCTAATGGGTAGATGAAGACAAAGGCAAGTCATATTCATCAGGATGTTCAGAGAAACCTTGCCTCAGCAGGTGCCAGAGCCGTCTTTAGTGCACCTGACCTTGGATGGTACATACTGGCTGAAACAAGTGTCAGAATTTCCTCATTTTTATTGGCACAGCGAACACAGCTGCAGTCAGACACATGGCTCACAGAGCAGTTGTAGACTTTCAGCTCCCCTTTTGCAAACTGAATTAACCTGGTGCCGAGTAAAGTCAGAGTCTGAGAACTCCAAATCTACAACTTTGGTAGAAACAGAGGTGCTACTCTTCAAGGGACAAAGTAAGAAGACACAGTTTGTTTCAGTATAACCAGTACTAAATGAACCTTCCAGAAACAAACTAACCTTGTTATGCTATCACTGGATTCTAATAAAGTATAACACAAAAAAGCTAGGGACATGAAGACATAGGCTATAAGGGTTCTGCTTTGAAGCGGTAAGCTTTAAAAAACAAAACAAAACTGATACTGTAGTGCTTAGGCAACCCCCCCTTCCCCCCCCACCAAAAAAAAAAGCAACAACCCAGAATGAAAAAAAAAGTTTAATCAGTTTGTAACTAAAACACTTCACTCCTGGATTGAGAACTACCTTCCTTATGCCTGCCGGTACCCACACCCCACCCAAAAACAAACAGAAAAACAACTGCTTGGCTAACAAGTATGATCTCACAAGGCTTCATATGAAATCGAGAAAAATAAGGATAATTTTCTGTCAGGTCAGCAACACTGGTTACTAGTGTTTGAGACATGGGAGAAAGCCATCATAATGAGAATAAGGCACCGCTAAGTTGGCCTGGAAAAGAGGTCTACGAAAGAAAAGCATCCTAACTACACTGCTGAGTGGAAGACACAAGGTAAGTGAACCAAATGCCTAACTGACTAGGTTACAGAAGTCAAAATCATTTTTATCCGTGCTTCTACTAGATAGGCCATTCAATAGGTATAAATGTATTTTGTAATTATCTAGTACTTTTGTTCTGTCCCTTTAACCATTTAACTTAAGATGTTTCTCTCTCTTCCCCCTTTCTGAGTATTAGAGAAAGTCTTCTTACAGAAAAGACTAAAAAGCTTTTTCCTTAGTAAGTATTGGTCATGTTGTTCATAGTTCCCTAACAGATGTCTATATCTACTTAAGCGCTAGTATTACAGGTTCTTAAGAAAGATTTTTAGTTAAATGACACCTTTCCCTAGGTGAGAGATTTAGACAAATTACACAGAACTAAAACAGAGGTCCCACCACACTGGTGAAGTTTTAAGCCAAAACTTCACCAGCCAATGTTGATTTTTACAAATATACACATTGCTAGAAAGACTCTTCTTCACTAAACAGACTTAGATATGTTCCAAATGGTCATACATACCTTAAGGGCTTCTACTTGCTGACAGATCATCTGAAGTAAGGATTTCTGATCTTCTGCCCAGCGAGGCGGAGTCTTGGGAGAAAACTAGAAGAGGAAATATTGAATCTTCATTTTCTTTTCTTTAGAAATGCATACTCTTTAGGAAAAAACTTTTACTCTTTGATATACCTTGTAGCTTTTACTTGGTGATAAAGTAAATTTTGTGGGCGAGGGAGTAGAGTGTTTTACTTCTGCAGCTGCAGCTTGAGATAGATCGTTCTTGAAGACAGGGCTTCCTTCTTCACCATAATCCCCAAGTTCATGGATTACTGTATCCAGCGTCTCCTTCACAGTTTCTATTGACACTGGTAACTAGGAAAGAATTTCAGGAATAAGTCATCCCTTTAAGTTTTCTTTATTAATTCAGGATATGTTGCCTTCAATCTATTGTACTAGTGGTGTACAATGTACTAGCCAGCAAGAAGTGTTTTATGTTAAGATGCTTCCCCCCAAACATTACTGCCTTCCTGTCTGAAAAAATTAAGGTTTGGATCAATGTTTCTAATAAAGCAAACTTGGACACTACTTTGTTAAGGCTTCATAATCCTTCACAGAATTTTCCAGAATACTTTTGCTGTTCACCTCCATTATTTACATGAAACAAGTTCATTTTTCTTGCACAATCTGATATAAAGAGTTCAAGTGCAGGCTTCCCTCAATTTATGCGGTACATGCGTTCCTGGAAAACTGCGTGTAAATCAAATTTGCAAAAAGGGAACCCAGTTTACAATGTAAGAAATAGGGATACGTTCCCACAGCAGTGAGGGGAGGGAGGGAGGAAGGCTGGGACTAGGGAAGGGGCAGGGGGAGGGGCACAATGCAGTCCATGGGCTGCTCCTGGGACTGCAGCAAGGAGCAAAGTGGAGGAAACTGAGTGGATACAGGGTGCGGGATGGGGGAACACAGCACTTGTTACTATGTGCATCCCAGGATGGCTGCGGGCTGGGCTGTTCTTAGGAGGCATGTGCCCCTGGATCTGCATGCAGGAGAGCAGGCTGCTGCTGCAGGCAGCACTGGGCTCTTCCCAGCACTTGGGGTGGGGGCACTGCTGCCGCCCCAAAATTTGCGATAGCCCCTGACCCTGCCCTCCCAGCACTGCCATTGAGCACCAGAAAGAGCCCAGTACTGCTGCCAGTACCAAACTGCAATGGCAGCCTGCTGCTCTCCTGCGCACAGATCCAGGGACATGTGCCCCCCGGAAAGAGCCCAGCGCAGCCCCCCAGGGTGCACACAGAAGCAAGACCTATGCCCCACCCCTGTGCCGCACCTACTCACAGTTCCCTCTGCTTTGCTCCCTGCTGCAGCCCTGGGAGTGGCCAATAGGCTGCGCTGTGCCCCACCCCTTTCCCTACTGACTTACCACATCGCATACCGGGCCTCTGCTTCTCCCCATCACTCCAACCCCTGCTGCAGCGGCCCTGGAAGCAGCTGACACCACCTGCCTGCACCATGACAGCACAACCCAGGGGCTGGGGTGAGTGGGGACAAGCGGAACCCTGGAGCCAATCACGTAAGAGTGAATTTACCCTGCGTATAATGAATCTAGGGTATAAGAAGGGTCATTGCATAAGACCGAGTTTGCACACATGGAACCCACATAAATTGAGGGAAACCTGTATACAAATCATTATCCTTAGGGTAAAATGCTGGAACTTCTGGAGAAGGAAGTGGCCCTAACAAGTCATTAACTGATTTAACAACACATAATATTAAAACATCTTTTTCTGATTAAATCAGCCACATTTACAATTATTTACAAACAGATATTCAAGTTAAGCTATACAGAAAGTTAATAATCAAATCTGTGCTACAACCCTGACAACCTTACACCCTCCAAAGTTCTCTCATTTCAGTTCAATTTCAGAATTGTGACTACAGTACTTCATATTTACAAAAAGAAGCATGAAGGCATACAGCAGTATTTCAGAAGAGAACATTATGCTGACCATCCTCTACACTTTCAAGACAAGCTAGGGGGAATTCTTTTCAATTGGTCAGTCTTCAATAGAAAGATGTAACACACTAAACCCTTTTACTCATAAAAAAGTGTTTGAGATCAAGATTCTGATCACATTAACAAGCAGATCTGGAATAAGCCCAACATGCATACCTTCTCAATTACTGAAATGTCTGTAAAACTTTCATCAATGATCTTCATTAGATAGTCTCTACTCTTTCGCAAGTGATTTTTGCATTCTTCTTGTTCTTCTGGTGAGAGTGCATCACTCTCAATCTCCTCAGCCTTTCTTTGGAATATCTAGCCAACAGAGTGAGACTTAGCATATAGTTTTAAACACCCCAAAAGTTTAAAGGGAAAAAAAAGTTTTATACACTTACTAGTGCAAGATTCCAGTATGAAACAACATTCTTAATATTTTCAAATGCTAGCAAGGCATCTTCAGTTCTTCCATCAACTGCAGCGAGCATAGCAGATGCTATACGTTCCTCCTGTTCATATTCTGCAACTTGAGAAGGCTATAAAAAAGGTGTCAAGAATTTAAAGTAAAACATGTGTTTTACACCAAAAAAGTATACATTTAATTTAAGTCTTGTAAATGCTAAAACGAGTAACATGCATTATACCAAATTACTACGTACTAAACTAGACAGATGCCAAATATTAGGACATATAAGAACAGTTTGATATTCACAATATTATTCCTAAAAAGAAAATAAAAAGTAAAATGATTCGGGCTCAACTGCTACAGTGGGTCAATTCAGTGAGGTGTGATATAATCAGTCAGCAGATGGGTATGAGCTTGTGGATGATATCCTCAAGATCAACCCCCATTAACAGTGTGCAAGTAAGTCACAAGTACTTGTAAGATCTAGCTAAACTTTTTAAAGGCAAGTTTCCAGCTTGAGACCTGAGGGCTGAGTTTTCATCTTCTCAAGAAGCTGATGTAAGTAACCTCCATACTATTTTTTAAAAATAATTTAAAATTCCAAACACCAAAAAAAGTTAGCAGATTTTTTATTCTGGTTATTCTGTGCCTCCCTTCACCCATCTTTAGAGTAGGGATAGCACCACTCCAACGAGGGAAAATTCATTAATGACTGGAGCACTGCATTATTAGAGAGACTGGCATCCAAGAAGAACCTATGGAGATATTCAGTAGTCAGAACTGGTTTGGGTAGTATCCAGTGAACAAAGCATAGGGCTGCATATGAAGCTTAAAGTTATAAAAATACAGGATAAAACAAACCAACAAAAGGGTTTTTGGTGTTTTGTTCAGTGAGCTGTATCCATTGGAGGGAGAAGTCCTATGACCACACACATCAACATGCAACTTAAGATTTCATACTTCAAATCCTGTGTGTATGCATTACCCTGGCACACTTGGGTGCACTACCCTGGAACACAGTTCCCTTAACACAGCATGTACATGTACTTTTTCTTTTTATAACCACAAAAAATAAACTAGGACTATGGGAAAAGCAGGATTTTTAACCCTTTGAAAGTGACTAGACTTCAAGGTGCTGCCTCTTGAAAAATTAAGCCTGAAATCTAGGCTTAAAACAAGACTTTGACAGTTTTCTGCTTGTCGGCTAGATTTCATATTCCTTATGATTTTCAAACAGATTGTCAGTCACTATCTAGTAATTCCCAATTTGTTAGCCACATAATACTAACAGAAAATGAAGCCATGTAAAATTTTTGGCTTGGTGCAGCATTTTTCTCTTCTGTTGAAGAAAGCCATTAACCCACTCTGGTCCCCTTTGTAGAGTAACGATATGGATATGAAAAAGCAAAGAAACAATAGGCATCATGATTCAGAATATGTGCAAGGTTAAAATGCAACTTAGAACACGATTTCTTGGGTACCTGTTTATGCCTGAATAAATTATTAGGAAATCAGGCCAGTCTTGCTGGTAACTATCCTTAAGGTGGGGATAAACAAAACTTTCTACTTGCCTAGCCAGTTTTTGAAAAAATACTCCAAAAGAGCACATTAAAACACAATATTTGCAAAATTATGAAATTATGGGTAACAAGTTTTATATGCTTGTTTGTTTTTTTAAACAGACTATGTTGTTTTTCTGGACTCTCTCTGCATTTGCTAGTTTTCAATCGTCCCAGCTCTTTTCAGGAAGTCTTTTAGAAGGAGACAGCACAGATGTCATAGGTAATTTCAATTTTACTCAGCTAAAATACTTCCTTCAAAAATTACTTAAAGCCCAGACTGTAAGTTGTGCAGTCACTGTACTCTAGAGATCTGTTAAACATACTCAGTTCTACATTAGACTCTACACAATTAGATTATTGTGTGTTCTCTCTAAGCAGAGACCTATTCCTTTTATTGTGTCCTCAGCTTTAGTTTTTGCTGGAGAAACTTGTAAGTTGTCCAGTTTTATGAAGTGTGCGACTCTCAGCTGCAACAACCCAGGTGCCTTAAGATGCTTTCAGGGGTGCTGCAAGTCCACACCAGGTGGGGGAGGGGAGTTAAGGGGAAGGTCTTCCTTCAAATAAGGCTGTTTTTTGGCAAATGCTGGTTTCCCTCTCTTGAAAGAAGCCCCTGCAGCCAGCCTTAGCCTGGTTTCACAAGGGGCAGGCCTCCGACTTCAAGACCCTGGCTCTTCTCAGCCCCTGGCTTCCCTGGTGATCCGTAGCACCCTCATCTCTGGGAGCTCCTTCTTTTCAGTCAGCTCCTCGGAAGGAGGGAGGGTGTTTTCTTCTTTAGAAGAGCGTTATCAGAGTGCCAATATCCCAAGCAGCAGAGCAGACACTGCTTCAAAACGATCTTTACCGTGCTATTCCAATGCCATTTACCCTGGCACCGTTCCTTGCCTGTGCAGGTCCCTCAGAGCTTCGCTCATTCTCTAGTCTGGTCAGCCACACACACAGCAAAACAGTTACAAAACTATAGTCTTAACCTGAGGACAAACACTTACCCAATACAATAAAACATTACATCGGGGGAACCAAAGGGCAGTCTCTGTGGCTGGCTGTCAGGCCTAGACTGCCATCTGCCCTTAGGGTGAAGAGGAGGACATCTAGCTGTCCTACTTAGGGAACTATAAGCATTATTCAAATTAAAGCCTGCCCACAGAGCCTCCCCAGAGTGCTTCCCACCAGAACTGCAAGCTAGCATCCAGTTCTCAACTTCTTCCATCACACCATGCACTAGCCAGGAGGATGAGGGGGGCCACAAAGTGTGTGTGTGTGTCTGTCTGTGTGTTGGGGGGGACGGGACGGGGACATGGATGGATGGACAAGAGCATGCTGCCCAAGAGGTGAATGCCAGACTGTGTGCACCCCCTGGACACACTGCACAGCCCTGGCCTAAAGCATAAAAAAACCCCCTGTAAGCTCAAGCAATTACACAAGTTAAGAAAGTGGTTTAAGAGGGAAAAGCAACAGCTTGAAGCTATAAGGAGATTTTTAAACTACGTAGAAGGAAGAATTCCTGACAAAATTAAACCTTCTGATAAACTGGAGGGCAGTAATTGACGTCCAGGGCTGTAAAAGGGAAATAAATCCAAAATCTGAAATGAAACCTCCATCTGCATGAGGAACTAGAAGTGGCCCCAGGTTACTTGGCATTCTTCATTTTTATAGTCCTAGTTATTTTTGTACCTGGATGTCTACACTATGGAAGTGTTTAAACAGAGGATCAGCAGGTTCAGGAATGCTTTTCTTCTTTTTGATTATCTCCAGCATAGGTAAAACTTTTTTCCAATAATAAACACTTCGGCCAATGTATTCCCTTTGGTCATAGAAAGAGTTTAGACTACTGCCCTGTGAAAGGAAGCAGAATTTTAAAAAGTTTACTTAAAAATTTAACATTGTTAAGGTATGAAACACAGCTCTAAAAAGCTCTTTTATTCCAGCTCATTTACTGCTTCTAAGGTTAGCTCAGGCAGTCTGCGCAAGCCTATATAAGAAAAAAAGAAAAACGCAACTAAAATAATTTTTTAAAAGTACTAAATATAGGTTGGCAAAAGAAATGGAGAAAGATGTTTCATCTCTGAATAAATGATCAAGTGGACATTTACTACATCCCCCGTTTATTTCTGCCGAGAACTAGATTAGCACAATTTAGAATAGCAGTAAGAGAAGCTAAAAGTACAGATATATTCAGGAATAGCAGCATCTTTAAGTGGTGTCAACTTACTGTCTTTTGCAGACTCCTTGCCCAATGTATGATTAAGGCAGGCTGAAGGCCTGGTTTCTCCAGTGCCCTCAGAGTGTTTATTTCATGTTGGACTAGGATCCTCAATTTTGCTGCTGTGCCAGGTCTGAAAAGTAGATTACACGTTACTTGATTAAATCACAACTGTTTTACGGAGACTGCCCTTTGTCTTCAAACTACAATAAGGAATAAACAAGTTTAGTTCTTGTAATATGCACCAAGCCAGATGTAAAACAAGTATATAAATCCCTGTTTATACAGTTTCTCCTGGCTGTCCCAGAAGTCTTTATTTATATCAATGAAATATGGAAATTCATCAAGTGAGCAAGACAAAGCAATGAAATAAAGCTCAAGAACCTAAAACTGCCCAATTCAAGTTACCATGTTAGAAGCAATTTAAAATGAATTAGTAAAAAAAATAAATAAATACTTACAATGCTTTTTTGTGAAGAAGAGTATAAACAGCCTCCCACCAGGATCTCTGTCTTTCAGTACAAAGCTGTTTGCTCACTGGTAGAGGCAAAAATTGCGGCTGATGTGAACTGTACTGAGTATTAAATTTCTCTTGCAACTGTAAGTGGCTAGTAAATATCACCCCAAGTAGAAACACCTGTTTTTGCAAGACAAGTACGTGTCAAACTATAGACTTACACTGTATTACAAGTGTTAGCGAATAAAAATAGTTTCCTTACCTCAAGGTCCAATAAGCAAATTGATTCAGGAGCATTGGTCTCAAGTCTTGATGTCTCCTGGGGCAAGTGGAAGAGCTGTTTTAACCACCTGCGTACTGCAGGTAAAATGGACATGAAATTCCACTGTAAACCAAGCCATATAAGGTGCTGGAGACTACCGTTGTGCATTCGAACAGCACCTAAGGGCAATAAAGAACTGGTGAATATTTATAAATCAGCAGAATCACCAGATAATCAAAACTAGGCATAATTCCAATTTGGAAGCCATAATTTAAATAAATGCCTACACACTGAAACCACCTTTTTGGTGTTGTTTTTGAATTTGCTTCTCTTCTTGACTTGCAGTGATCCCGAGTTAAAGGAATCAGGAAGCTTGGGACAACAAGTTGTATTTCCACAGAAACATATTAAAAGATTGTTCTCAATGGGATTACACATTAGGGGAAATGGGAGAGTATAAAACACTCCATTAAGTGTCTCACCAAGTGAAATTTTAGATTCTATGATTGTACCATCTCATAGTTACCGATTTTGAGATTACCGACTCAGCAAAAGTGTTTCAGGTAACAAAATCAGGTATTATGAATAGAGCATATATGTTGCAGCCCTGGGTACAGTTAACACGGCAACCTCTGAACACTCAATTTCATTTGCTTACACCTTGCTTAAAATTAGTATGAAAAATAATTGTTTTAGTTTTCATATTAGAAATGCTGTTGCTAGTATTAGGTAAACAACGCTCAAATCTTCAAGAACAAGGCAACTGAAAGATGGTCCTAAATAACATAAAAAGAAAAGCAACAAAAAAATTTTTATTTGGTAGCTGCTATAGTAGTTTAGTTTTTCAGATGCAAGAGACCACTTAACCCAGGCACCTGAGGAATTTGTCCATCACTTAACTACTTCTGCAGTTGGACGGACCTCCAAAAAAGCACAGAAGTGTTTGCAACAGATTAGCACTCTCTTAACTGAATTCTTACTTTAGAAGAGAGCAATCTAAAGTAGTAAGATGCATACTTGAGGTGGTTTTGGTTTTCTTTAAACTTTTCATTTGTGAAGGACGACTGTTTATACCCAGGGTAGGCAACATTTTTTGGCCAGAGTGCTGAAAAACACCACAATGCCTACCTTGGAAGGTGCCGAAGTGCCAGCATGCCAGAAAAACGAATGAGGGCAGAGAGTACATGGCAGGATGCCTTGCTTGTGCCCCTTGCCTCCAACCCAAAGCCCCTGCCCCCCAGCCTGGGCTCTGCAGCTGTCAGCAGCTACCCAGAACCTGGGCCAGCTGCAAACATCTGCTGCCTCTCACCCTGGCCCTGGGCTCCAGGGAGAGAGCACATACCGGCAATGCTCCCTTGTTGGAACCTGGCGTGGCAGAGCACAACAAGAGTGGTGCAGAAAGATGCCTGCTCTCAGCTGCCCTGCCATACTTCCCTTGTGTGCACAGGAGCAGTGTGGGCAGCAGCACAGGACTGTGCCCCTTGCTGCTGCCCCTGCCCGCAGGGGAAGTGTAGCAGGGCAGTAGGGAGCTTGGAGCAGGCAACTTTCTGCACCCCTGCTGTGCCGTGCCATGCCAGGTTCCAATGCTGCTTTGCAGAAGCAGCGAGGGCAGCATAGCCGGGAACACTGCCAGTATGTGCTGCCTCCCTGGAGCCCAGGTGGAAAGCCAACGGATGTCTGCAGCTGGCCCAGGCTCTAGGTAGTTGCTTTCAGCCACAGAGCCAGGGCTGCTTGCAGCAGGGCTTCCATGGCAGCAGCCTAGTCTCCATGGCTGTCAGCAGCTACCCAGAGCCAGGGCTGGCTGCAGCCGAGAAGCTACAAACAGCTGCTGCCCTCTGGCCCTGGCCCCGGCCCCAGCTGTCTGCCGGTTCCGGGAAGGCAGCAGGTGCTGGCACTGCACCCACTGGGGCCAGGACCAGGGAGGCATCGGCTGTTTGTAGCCTCCCAACTGCAGCTGGCCCCGGCTCTGGGTAGCTGCTGATAGCCACAAAGCCTGGGCTGCTCCCAGCAGGGCTTCCAGTGTCGCGGATGCCTGCTGGGAACAGCCCGGGCTCCTGACTGGCAGCAACTACCCCAGGGGTGGGCAATTATTTTAGGCGGAGGGCCACTTACCCAGTTTTGGCAAGCTGTTGAGGGCCACATAGGTAGCCCCGCCCCCTGGTCACCATCTTGGGAGGAGTGTCTCAGGTCCAGCGCCAGTGGGGTCCAGAGCAGGGTGCTGGCTAGCAGGGGTCTGTGGAGCCAGGGTGGGCTGCATCAGCAGGGACAAGGGGGAGCTGACCTGGCTCTATAGAGCCCCTGCTGTCCAGGGCCCCTGTGCTCCTGCTGCCCTGCTCTGACCCCGACGATGTTGGCCCTGAGACACTGGTGTGGGCCCCATGCACCCACCCACTCCCAGTACCCACCAGCCCCGTGGTACAGGCGGGAGGCAGCATGTCACCCCAACCCCCTGCTCTATGGCAAAGAACAAGCTGGTGCTGAGCGCAGGGAAAAGTGGCCCCTGCCCTGCCCTGCGGCTGGTGCTCCTTGCTGCAGTTGCTCACAGCCCACATGGGGTTGTCCTGAGCAGGCAAAGGCAGCCAGCCCCATGTGGGCTGCGAGCGGCAGCAGCATGGGGCGCTGAGCAGGTCTGCTTTTCCCACGCTTGGCACCAGCTTGTAACCTGCCCCCACTGCCAGCCTGGTCCCCATGCCGGCACAGGGCTTGCCCACTGGGGCTCTGCTGCAGTGGCAGCAGCTGTGGCACCCCCTGCTTGCCGCTCTGGGCAGTGTTTGCCATCGCCACCTCTTGGCTGCCCAGCGCACAAGCTCTGGGTGGGCAGAAGCACAGCAAGCAGGGGGGCCGCAGCTGCTGCCACCATATGAAGGCCCGATGGGCAAGTCTGGTGCCAGCAAGGGGCCCAGGCTGGCTGTGGGGGCAGGTTACGAGCTGGTGCTGAGCATGGGAAAAGCAGCCACACCCCTGCCCCATGCCCAGCACCCCATGCTGCATGCGTGGAGCTGTCTGTGCCTGCTCAGGACAGCCCCAAGCAGGCTGCAAGTGGGTGCATCAGGGAGCACCAGCCACGGGGTTGGGGAAGGGCCACTTTTCCCTAGGCTCCTTCCGTCCCTTTACCTGAGGTTCCAGCATGGTGCAGCCACATGGTCCTAGGCCTGAAGCCCCTACTGGGGCTTCTGGCTGGGGGGGCGGGGCTGGGTGGGCCCTGCTATTTCAGGAGCCCGCCAGGCTTCCCCTGTTTCCTACTGCCCCTGGCTCCTGTTATTTTTGATAGGAACCAAAGACAGATAAATATTAACTTTTCTAAATTTTTTAGGGACCCCACGGGGTCCGGACAGAATGGCCTCACAGGCCAGATGCAGCCCACAGGCCATATTTTGCCTACCCCTGAGCTACCCAAAGCTGGGGCTGGCTGCAAACAGCTGCTGCCTCCCCAGCCCCAATGTGTGCTGAGAAAAATGGCCTTGCATGCCATGCTTGGCAGACCCCTGGTTTATACTGTCAGAACACATTAGCTTAATTCAGAAATACCCACCATTTCATGTATACCACCTAAAAAATAGCCCAGGAAGTAAGGGCATTACAACCTTTTTGAAATATCCATTTGATAGATCTGGATGTGGGCTGTCCAGAGAGATCAGTTCTTCCAATGCAATACTACATTTAATCACCTGAAATGTCAAGCTAACAGTCTCTAACTTAAATAAGCAGGTTGCTTATAGATTACAGCCTTTGCACATATAATCTCCATCTAGTCTAACAGAAAAGGTTTCATCTTCTGGGGATGTTAGACTAACCTATTTTCCATTAGGTTAATGGAAAAGTAGATGATTAACAGATAGCTGGGTGTTGAGTTCTCAGGCTTATTCAACTCATTTATAACCACAAGGTAAATTATAGTCTAAAATTACTTTGAGAACAAATTTGTTCTCAATTGCAGTCCGTAATGTTCAAGTACCTATACGTAACACCTGCATGAGCATGACCTTAATACACAAAATACACTTAAAGTGACATATCTTACCAATATCATGTCTAGCAAGTTCCATACGTTCCGGTGGATGTACACTGATGTTTCCAATATCATCTGTGCCAAGGAAAGACCGCTCTCTAGAAATGCCTCTCTCAAAGAGTGCATTAAATAAAGTAGATTGCCCACTTTTGTTTGCAAAAGACTCCACAATCTCTTTAAAGAAGTCTTGCTTGCCATGACTTAGGTTTAGCAACATGTGACCTAGAAAGCAAGATACTTTGTTAATTCAAAAACAATGAATTACGTTTTTTTTTTTTTAATTTAAAATGAATTTTGTTCAGTAGCAAGCATCTTAGGGCAGTAACCCAGTATGTCAAAAAAGAGGACTGTAGACAAATTTCTCTTTCCAAGAAATTCCCTTTGACTTCTATTGTGCCAGAATTTAACTCCATACGCCCAAGTCCTTTCATGCTCCACACCGAGGCATCTAGGCCAAAGAATTTTGATATCCAGTCCTCTGGACATGAATATGGAACCTTTGGTAAAGATGGTTTAACAAATATGGAAGAAAAATCCCCACAGTACATCCAGCATTCTTTATTTCCACAAATAGCTATGATAGGAGCTAGAAGGAAATCCTGAAGAGCATCTCATTCAGAGAGCCAATAATCCAAAAGCACAAAAGGTGAAAGAAGCCTTGGAGTACTAACAGCATTTGAAGAAGATTCAAAAAGGTACAAAACTTTTAAAGTTGGTATCACTCAGGAGTATGAAAGAAGGGTAGTGGGAAAATGTACTGATTTTTCCATATTAACTCATTTTTTCACATGGCAGAAGAAAAAAAAAAGATGGGGAATGAAATACTGTTGCATGATCAAAGATGCTTTTAAATTCAATCATGGGATATCAAAATAACTACATATATGCCCAAAGTCGAGAGTAAATTCTTCTCTCTCATGTTTTGGAACAGTTTAATGTTTCTTACAAACTAAGTAACAACTTTAAGAAGTTTCAGTTAATATTTTTGTTACCAGACTGGCTTAGTCGATCACAAGCTAGCATTTCCACTATGTCTTGTCCGGCTTGGTCTCCTTTTATAAGTTTTCCCTTTGGTTTAGGAACCTAGGAGAAATTTAAAGGGAAAAAAAATCAGAAAGTTACAAATTTCAAGACATTAGACCTCAACAATAAGAAAATTTTCCTAAATTTTCCTAAATTCCTGGATATGTAATTTACGAAACACTTTTGTACGGAAAGAGAGAAGGAGAGGAGAGAGAGACTGTTACAAGAAAGATTAAGTTTGCATGAATGCAAACTATCTCCAGATTACAGGCACAGCGATGGAAGGAGACCCACTGATTTTGTAAGATTAAACAAAAGAGAGATCTAAGTTCTTAGAAGCCGCCACAGTAGAAAAGTACAAGTCATCTTTTTAAGCCTTTTTAGCGTTATGGGCAATTCTATTGAGCCAGACAGTACACCACCTCATAGGAAGAGGGAACATATTTGTGTCTGTCCAGAAGTTATTGTTCAAGTCCCACAGAGTGCTGAGGGAATTAGCAGAGGTCATTGCGGGACCCCTGGCACAGCTTTACGAGCACTCGTGGTGCTCTGGTGTGGTGCCAGAGGACTGGAAAAGGGCCAATGTGGTTCCCATTTTCAAAGAAGGGAGGAAGGAAGACCTAGGAAACTATAGGCCAGTTAGTCTTACCTCAATCTTGGGTGAGCTTTTTGAGAGAATTATCCTGGCACATGTCCATAAGGGGCCAGCAGGGGAGATTATGCTAAGGGGTAACCAACACGGGTTCATTAGAGGCAGGTCCTGTCAGACCAACCTGGTGGCCTTCTGTGACCAGGTCACATAATCCTTAGGCGCTGGGGTAGCAGTGGACATAGGCCTTCTTAAAGTCCAGAAAGACTTCGACACTGACTCTCACCCCATTCTCATTAAAAAACTAGGGGACTGTGGTGTTGACACCTATACAGTCAAATGGGTCACTAGCTGGCTGGAGGGCCGCACCCAGAGAGTGGTGGTGGATGGGTCATTTTTGACCTAGAGGGATGTGGGCAGTGGGGTCCCCCCAGGGCTTGGTCCTTGGGCCCGCACTGTTCAACATTTTCATCAGTGACTTGGGCAGGGGGGTAAAAACCACCCTGTTCAAAGTTGCTGATGACACTAAGATGTGGGGGGATTTGGGCACGTTAGAAGGGAGGAATAGGCTGCAATCGGACCTAGATAGGTTACAAGGGTGGGCGGATGAGAACAGGATGGGTTTCAACACTGAGAAGTGCAAGGTGATGCACCTGGGGAGGAAGAACCGGCACCATACCTACAGGCTGGGGAACTCCCTTCTCATCAGTGCAGAGGCAGAAAAGGATCTCGGAGTCATCACTGATGCCAAAATGAACATAGGCCGACAGCATGGGGACGTGGTCAGGAAGGCCAACCATACCTTGTCATGCATCCACAGATGCATCTCAAGCAGGTCCAAGGAGGTGATCATCCCCCTCTACATGACACTGGGTCAGGCCGCAGCTGGAGTACTGCATCCAGTTATCGGCGCCACAGTTCAGGAGACCTGGGGCTTTTAAGAGGAGGCTAGACGAACACCTTAATGGGGTTGTTTGACCCCAGTACTTTTTCCTGCCATGGCAGGGGGTTGGACTTGATGATCTGCTCAGGTTCCTTCCGACCCTACCAACAATGAAGCTACAAGTCCCTGCACTTGTATAGAATTCACTATTCCTAAATCATTCCAGACAGGTGACTATCAAACATTTTCTTTAAAATCTCCAATTTAAGAAGATACAACAACATCCCCATTTGCTCTCCTGAAAAAAGTATACTACTGCAAGGACACTACATCAACCTAGGCATAACAAAAATAAACTAAAAACTACTTACTTGAAAAGCAATCAGGTAACACAAAGCTGCCAGTTCAGAAACAGCTCTCCACTGGGCCTCGCTGTGTTCAGCCATTTTCAGTAGCAGAGTTCCAGCATGCAGGTAGAAGTGACCTCTCATTTCCATGAAAGTCACAGACAGTTCATCAGTCCCATTCACATATGGTTTCACAGAATGAAGTGCACTATCAAAACTACAAGACAAACAAAATTTGTTTAAACTAGTGCCAGCTGCATACTAGTTTTAGAGTTAAGAAATTCTACTTGCAAAGTGTAAATGGTATGTTGAACTGAGAGAGAGCTATATAGAAGAGAATCTCAAGTTCAAGACTCTTGTTAGTTTCTGGTACACTTTACTTGTATACAGAAATATTTCTATATAAGAGCCTACCCTCCGACTCTTTTGTTGCTAAAACCTCTTCCAAATAGTAAGTATGCCAGTGGAAAAATATTCACACCCCAAGAAGGGTCAAGAAGCACACAACAATGCAAGTCTGGTTCTCAACAATATCAAACCAGGGTAGCACAACACAGAAACACGGGTTTTAATAACTAGCAGAGAGTTTTTTAAAAATCAGTTGTTTTCCTAAACCACTTGCATAGTGAAACAAGCCTACTTGATAATTTTTTAGTGCAGACCAACATCTCTTGGCATTGAGAAGAAGTGTTTCAGCATGGGAAGTTACAATGAGAATACCTTTCAAGTACTTCTCTACTTTCTTGAACGTTTCTAGTAGAAAGTGTCATTACTACAAGGTTGGAATAGGCCAGCAGCAGATCCTTGTTGGTGGTTCTCCAGTTACTTTTATCAGATTCCGAGTCCTGTACAGATTCCAGATATTCCTAGAGAAGATTTACCATAAAATAAGGTACAGTCAATATCTTGGTGGGCTAGAACACTTCCACTTCCAAATCTCACTAGCTACCACTGACCGCATTCTCCATTTTACAAGCTCAACATACAATCCACATACATTTCATCCTAGTGTCCAGAGAGAAAACAGAGGGAAGTTCTGAGCTTTCGGTTCAAGACAAAACTAAGAGTCTTACTTAAAACACATTCAACTTAAAAATGTTGAAACGCTAAGCCAGAGCAAGGATGAAAAACTAATGTTGTTAGATTCCCCTCCTTCTTGGAAAATTCAGGAATTACACTAATGCAACTTAGTGTAGAAGACTAAAAACTGTTCCCTTGTGCCCCCCCCCGAGCCTATATTAGAATTAAGCACACCTTAAGTGTCTGTACAACACAGGAACACCATTCCAAGCTTGACCGAGAAGTTATCTTCTTTTCTGCTTCACAGCAGTGAGCCACAGCATCTCCAAGTCGCTTGTTTGACCGGTAGAGTTCAACTAGCCTGATGTTTACATAGACATCATCTGGTCTTGCATAGAGTTCTGACTGAATCAGGTCAAAAAGCTGATTCCATCCATCCTCGCCTTTACAATCCAGTAACTGCTCCTATTAAAAAACAAAACCAACATGTTTATTATTTTATGTGCCATTTAACTATGCAACTAACTTTGCTATTTCTGCTCATACAGGTTGGACTGGTTTGCAGAGGGCTTTCAGATTTATTTAAAATATTAAATTAACATTAATAAGCCTTAACAGAAGTAACTGATATTTTGCATCTTTAAACATGTTTTGGGATAGGTTTAAGAGCACATCAGAATTCTGTTGCATCAGTAATTAACTTTGTTTTACTGACAGAGAAGTCCATTAGAGGTCTCCTACTGCAGCTTATCTAGCCACAAATTCATTTTTAGAAGGAGGTATTCTGTTCCCAACGCAGAAGAAAGTTATGCACCTCTACGCAGATCAAGTCATACTGTGTTTCTGGAGACACCGTTCCGAAGCATACTAATTATATTTTGAAAAGCAACAGAAGTCTCACATCTTATGTTCATGAGCATCCAAATCCAAGACAAACATATTTAAAGGACCAAAACATTTATTCAAGTCAAGATAATAAAAATTAAACCATCAGAGTAGTCCTCTTTCTGAAAGAGCTACTATATACATGCATGCTACGCCCTCAGAGCCACACAAAAGAAAATGTTTATGTACAATGAATTCATGATATACAGTTCATACTTAACACAGTTGCCTTCTATGTAAAAAAAAACCAAAAAAACACCCAAATTTTATTTAAAACTTCTGAAGTCTGACTACTGAAGTATTTATAACTGTTCCCAAGAAACTCTAAAGAAATAAGCAAGGTCTGAGGGTTACTAGTACAGGGCTGAAGACCTGCCATATAACATCTGCTCAAATTGACAACAACCTTGAATTTAAAACAACCCCCTCTAATTAGATTCTATACCTAACAAATTTATAAATTTTCCATAATTTTACATGTATTGAATCTAATTATTGAAGGGTCAATCTTTAATCCATGCCCCCACTGCTGCAGGAGGGTAAGTGATCAAGCAGCTTTCCCCCTGCTTGCGCCTGCTCCTCTTTTCTCTCTGTTCTCCCTCCAATCCTTCCCGTGCCATCCTCTGCTCCCTGCCCCTCCTTACCCCCATGCAAGTTCCATCCAATGAGCACACCCCCAGCCCAGCCCCTGCAACAGTGGCATGCAGCCCACACAGCTGCTACAGGGCCAGGTTGAAATTGTGCTTAATGCCCGGGCTGCAGCATGGATTGAGCCTGTCAGTGCAGAGCAACGGTAAAAGGTAGGGAGGGAGAAGGCCAAGGTGGGGGAGCAGACAATGCATAGAAGGTGGAGGAGGAAGGCAAAGAGGCTGCAGGGGTAGATGGCAGAGTGCAGAAGGACAGGCAGCAGCTGTGACTCCAAACCTAGGAACGGGCTGTAAATATGATAATCAGCCATTAACTCCGATCAGGGGGGGAAAAAAAAAAAAAATATCAGTACTAGACAAGAACAATCCAGGAACAGTATAAAGGTCTGCTAACTTGCTATCCATGAGAACCAGAAATGGCCCTATGATCAGTAGATTCTCCTTTTATTATCCGATTTCTGGACTAGAAATCAGATTTAAGTTTCTCATATAACTCTCTCTGGAAAGAATCTTAAAACCACTCGTAAGAATGTTACAGTATCTACACTACCTAGCACATAGAAACCCTACTCCTAGAGTAAAATCAATTATGTGGCGACCACTGTAGAAAAAAACCAAAACAATGGTTCCTACGCCTCAGTTGTAAACTTTATGTTAATATTTATTACAAGACTGTCAAAGTGTGGTGATCTGCAGTGGTCAAAGAATAAGCAGATTCAATAACCAAGGGAGAAAGAAAACAAATATACTCAAAAAGCCTAACCAAAAAGGTTAGAAAAGACGAAATCACTATATCAAATTGCCTTTGTCCTAAATTGCCTTTGTTTGTTTTAAAAAAAACAAGAGCATGCATAATTAGAAGTTAATGATAAAACTCAGGTGGATTAATTTACCTTCAATCTGTACACAGCAGGGCTTCCAGGGAAATGTTTAGCAGCTCTCTCAACCCAATATTTTGCTCTTCCATCGGTAACATCATTTTTACACAGTAATTCCGCAATTTTCAGTACAAGGTCTTTCTGAGTTGGGTTCAACTCCACTGAGCGCTATTTCCCAAACACAAGACACAAGTTACTTTTGCAGACAGCATGGAACATTTCAACATTTATCTATAGTGTAACTAGAACAAACATGAATTCTAACTATGAAGAGCAATACTGGTGATCAATATGTACTTGGAAAGTTTGAAATGGGCCATAAAGATACCTTTAGAAATTCCAGGGAATAGTACTCTACCAAGATGCATTTTGAATCTGTTAGCAGCAAAATCTTAAAGAAGGGGAAGATACTTATTGTGGTAGTTTTACAGCCACGTACATCCAGAACAACTATCATGCGTCTTAATTCTATAATATATTTTACTAGTAGTTAGACTCATCAGGTTGGAGGTACACAAGAATCTTAGAACCTAAAGATGGTAAACTCTTTTCAATGCAGAAAGAGTTAAATAGTAGAGCTTTTTAAAGATCAGCTGTGGAACTGATGTTGGACACAGACAGTGTTATAATTGTCTAAATTTGGTTAATTCATCATTGGTGTAATTACCATACAAAAAAGAGTTTGGAAGAAACAGAGGAATCCTTCTTCCCAATTTTTCATCTTGTGCATTTGACAACAGAAGAAGCTTTATCAGAT
The DNA here is from genome assembly GCF_001723895.1 of Crocodylus porosus. Classification (NCBI taxonomy): domain Eukaryota; kingdom Metazoa; phylum Chordata; order Crocodylia; family Crocodylidae; genus Crocodylus; species Crocodylus porosus. The sequence continues at coordinate 91,180,324 of NW_017728906.1, read as the reverse complement.
TGTTCACTTAGATACAGCACAGTTGCCTCCTATCTGCTTTGTATAGCAAAAAGCAAATAGAAAAAAAAAGCTGACCACCCTTTTCTGAATTCTACATAATTCAAATAGAATGCAGGATAACCTATTACTTACCTTATAACAACCCACAGCCTTTTCTATATTATCTTCAGCTTCATAGAGCTGGCCAAGGAATCTGTGGGCTTTTGGGTCTCTTTCTTGTACGCTAAGGTATGTTGATATATACCTAGAAAGAAAGAAAAAAAAGAAAAAAAGTTTCCTGATCACTACTTAAAAAAAAATCTAAACACTTAACCCATTCTTGTGCTGAATAGTGAGGGTTAAAACCACAGCATTTAGCTCTGCAGCCCCAAATCAGCACACAGCGTTTATCTGGTATATAAGGATGCTACACTTGCTACTAAATATCTGGATAGCACAAAGAACCAACAAATGCATACTGTGCTGTAGAACTGTGACTACCTCAAAGAGCAGATTTACTTTTCGATTTCCAATTTTCCTTCAGGTTCTCTACTCCCACACCCCCCACCTCCCACTCTAAATCTCTCTTGCTCCATCAAGTTGCATCAAGGATAAGATGCACTGAACACTACCTGAAATTAACACGGTTTTGATATTTAAAGTACATATGATAAATAGCTATATAATAATAATATGTAATTAGCCATCATAGTAATTAAAAACAATGTTTTTAATGCATGTTACCTTTTAGCAAGTTCATATTCTTTTGCTTCATAATACAGCTTAGCAAAAAAAAATCCTTTCATTGATTTCTAGAAGGCGAGAAATATGAAGTGTTATGGCAAAACTTTCATAAAATACAACAGTCCTATATATAACCAAGATAGTTTAAATATGATTTTCAGTTTATCTGTATTCAACTAAGGGACTAAACTTTAGACACGTATTTTCAATCCTACTCCAGTTTCTCATTAAATTGTGTTATTCTTACCCCAAACTATTATGAAGTCCTACCTAGCAAATAGAAAACTTCACTGCCTGAGTATATATTGGGAATGTTTTTGTTGACTAAGAAAGGATCATTTCGGTCAAAACCAAACATGATCATTTTGGTCAAAACAGAGTAAATTTGCTGTCGAAAGTCTATTATGCATCGATCTAGATGAACTCCCTCTTAAATTATATATATCAGAACAAGTCTATCAGCAGAAATTGATTTTCACAATTGCAGAAATAGCTCATTATTTCTAGCCACAGAACTCCTGATACCTTCTGTTAGTTCACTCTAAGAGGAAGAATTGTGCTTGTGCAAAAGTTAATTTATAATCGGGTGCACTGTATGTGGATCACTTCCCACATTCAACAATTGTTTAAAATATGTGCGTCAACTACAGCAACTTCTTAATTGGAAGGAAACATTTAAAATATTCACTATACAGTTAGGTTCCTTTAAATACAGTTTTGAAACTACAATCAAGATAACTCAACATTACACAACCAGACAGTACTCTGAGAAATATCAGCCTTCTATACACCATGGTCAGAGAACTACTGCATTAATGGCAATCAAAAACTACTCAATAATTATCTGGAAAGCCTGCAAGGAACAGGAAGGCTTTATAAGCCACAAGGTAATTCTATGAAAGGAGGATGAACTGTGGACATTGAGTTGAAAACTAAGAATTTTGCTTGGTTTGCAGCAGTAAGTTCAAGCACTTCTTTGTTAACAGGATAATATTCAACTTTCAGCTCATTTAAGATGTGTGGCAAATAGAAGATGAGCCATTATTTCATACATTTCATAGACATTGGGGCTGGAAGGGACCTTGGAAGATCTCAAGCCCAGCCCCCTGCCCCAGGGGCAGGAAGTCAGTAGGGGTCATAGGATTCCAGCAAGATAAACATTCAAATTTCTCTTGAAGGAGTGCTTGAACCATCTCTGGCGGCAGTCTATTTCAGACCTTGGGGGCTTGGATTAAATCCTTTATATTTTTAAACATCTCTTCGCTTCAAGTCCCCTATCTTAAATCAAGTAGAGTGATTTTCTGAATGAAGATGGAACAGATTTAAACTTCAAACTTGCCTCTATGGCCTATGGTATAGATTCAAAACTGAAATCTAAAGATGCCTGTGAGCTAGTCTACTAGAAAGGGACTAATGAAGCAGTGTAGTCACACAGTATCCAAGATCAGTGTAACTGAGGAATAAGAAGCATGTATTTCTACTGGTTACTCCTTGCATTCAGCTGTAGCATAGTTCAGTGTCACTCAGTGCTCCCCATTTCTGTAAGTCTTTCACACAGCAAACAAGAGATGAAAAGTATTAAAAGTGGGGTGTGGTTAATAAACATCTGCAATGGCCAACTTCTTAAATTCAACAAATACCAACTTGTCATCATCTGGTTTAGAAAGGATCTAAATTCTGTGACTCAGCCTCAACAAAATCCTTGCGTGTTTGCTCAGGTAAGAGACCATACAAATGCTGCATTCATTGATCCCGTCGAAATCCTTCCGTGTGTTACAGTGCACACGGATGTGCGTATGCCATAAAAAGGCTGCATTGTTAAATATCCTACCACTGCAGTTTGCAGCAAGGTAAACAGCAAATACAGACCTAGGGAACAAACACCAACTCAGCATGGCTGCATGAGACCTTTGAAAAAAAGGTCACATAATGGCTTGTCAATAGGCCAGGGGCACCCATGACTCCACCATGACAGCTTACTGACCACTTCCTGGGCTTGACAGCTAGGGAGCTGGCTATCCAGACCCTCTTTCCTGCTACATTAAACATGCCAAGAACAAACATTTTTCCCACTATATAAGAACTCCCACTGACTGGGTCAGACCATAAGTCCATCTTGCTCAATATCACTGTGTCCGTGGCACAGAGCAGAGGCTGAAAGGGAACGTGACCTGGCTACGACCAGGGGTGTAGATTGTAGCTGTGTTTGTCTAAAGACACAGGCAGACAAGGTTCTTTGCATAAAGCTGATATCTTTTATTAGGCCGACTCAAATAGTTGGACAAATTCTTCTTAGCAAGCTGCGGGTTTGTGCCTGAAAGCTTGCTAAGGCGCATGTTTCCAACTGGAGCTAAGGACGTTACCATGCTAGCAAACAGTGTTCTTTATCTCCTTGGCTCTTCTGCCTCAGTCCTATCTGACTCCTGTCTTTTCTTCCTACCTGATGTTATATATAAAAAACAGGCTATACAAACCAATGAGGCATATAAATACACTGAGCCTCTTGTGCAACAATGGGTTATTCAGGACCTGGCTATCAATGCAGCGACTTCTCTGCTATAAGTAGCCCAAAGCACGGCCCTTCCCCACAGGGCTGATTGCCCTAGTGTTCCTTCGCCCTATCACTACCCTGTCATGTCAGTGCCTACGATGCCCAGCCTTTTGATGATCTAATATCACTTCATAGTTTCATAGTAGTTAGGGTCAGGAAGGACCTGAACAGATCACCTAACCTGACCCACTGCCACAGGTGGGAATGAATGCTGGGTTCACAAGACCCCAGACAGGAGATCATCTAACCTCTTTTTGAATTTACCTACGGTAGAGGCAAGGACCACTTCCCTAGGAAGTTGGTTCCACATTCTGGCCACCCTAACTGTAAAATATTGCCCCCTGATCTTTAGCTTAAACCTATTCTCAATCAGCTTATTGTTTCTCATCACCCCAGGTGATGCTAAGGAGAATAGGGCTCTTTCTAGTTCCTGATGATAGGACTTGGCGGCAAAACTACTTTACATGCTGAATGCTTATCTTCTCTCAATTTTCTTATTCAAATTGTCCCATGTTTCCAACAAAGCCTTGACTGGGATGATCTAGGAGTGCCTAGTCCTGCTTTGAGCAGGAAGTTGAACTAGGTGACCTTCTGAGGTCCCTTCCAACCCTAATTTTCTGATTCTATTTGAGTCAGTCTAATAAAAGATATTGGATTTACCCAGAGAAACTAAACTGGCAAGCACCAGGGGTTTTCCCCACTGTTCCTCTGTCACTTGCAGCCTCCGACATTTAAAAACTAGGAAGCCCTGCCTCTGAAGCCACACTTCTCACTTCCCTGCTTGCTAACTCCTCTGCCCCTTTCCTCTAAGAGCCTGTCCCATCCCTCTTGGAATTGGTCAAAACTCCCCACCTCCCTCACAGCCAGTGGCCAGGGGGAATGTCACACCTGAATGAAATACAGCCTGAAAGAGAACCGCCCCCTGACAACTGGACACTCCCAGCCTACTAGTTTCCTTTTCCAACTCCTAGGTCTGCTGTGATGGGAAAGAGAAAGTGATAAATCCCGATCAGCTTTCCCTTCGCCATTCAGCAGGATCCCGTGATTTCACGCACCCGAGCACAGCCAGGATGAGACACAACTCCTCCCCTGCCCCCTATCTTTATTAAGGCCAAACTCAATCGGGCAAGGCCCAAGAGTAAAGCTCCCAAATTCAAGCCTGCCGGCCCGCCTCGACCCGGCCACGCTCACCTCGCGGGGCGACGGAGCGGCGGCCTGCACGGAGGCGATGTACCGCTCCACCTCGGCCTTACTGCGCCGCATCATGGCGGCCACGGCGGGCAGCCGTTCCCCGCGGACCAGACCGGGCTGGGAGCGCCGCGCGGCGGGAGTGACGCGATCCGCCCGCGACTGCGAGCGAGGGCCCGTGTCGCGCGGCGGGAAGCGGAAGTGACAAAAGGAAGTGCTTAAAGCGCATGCGCACCCCCTATCAATTCCACTTGTTCCCTCTCAAGACGCGGAACTCCCCTAACATCCGGGCATTTTCCCCCTTTCCTGAGTGGCCGTGGCACCGCCCCCAACATCCAGGCATTTTCACTCCTCTCCTTCCCCACCGAGTAGCTCCGCCCCCTGCCGCATAGCCCCGCCCCAACATCCGGCCACTTTCGCGTTCCCACCTCCCATTGGGTAGCCCCGCCCCACCCTTCACCCTGGTATGTTCCTTTTGTCGCTACTTTGTTGTGCTGGCGGGGCCTCTCACCAGTGCAGCCCAGTATGCCATTAGCCTTCTTAGCAACCAGGGCACGCTGCTAGCTCCTATTCAGCTTATTATCTGCTGTCACCTCCAGGGCCTTTTCTGCAGGGTTGCTGCTTGCCAGTTGGTCCCCAGCCTGTAACGGTGCATGGGATCTCATACAGTCCAGCCCCTGTTCAGAACAAGGCTACCCCAACCAGACCACTCCCTTCCTGTAGTGGGGGCCCAAAACAGGACACTACTCCAGATACGGCCTCACCCATGCTGAATAGAGGGGAAGAATCACTCCCCTTGCTATCCTGGCATAACCTTCACAATATTAAATGGCAGAGAAAGTCAATGGAGATTTGTCATTTGCTCTCACCATATAAGAACTAAGGGTCACAACTTGCACCGGGGAGGTAGTCAGCTTCAAACTAACATGAGGCATGCCATGCGTCATTTGAGCGTGGACCTCACTGCCACCAGATGTGGAAGCTGCCAGTTTCACCGAATGCAAACAGGGATTGGATAAATTCCAATCTAGGGATGAGTAGTCACTATTGAGCGTAGGAGCTAGGGATATGGCCTCTGAATTACAACTTCCTAGACCTTTGCTGTTGGATGCTGCAAGTGAGAGAGGAGCAGTGGAAACTGGTCATCTGTTGACTCCCCCTTTCAGCATCTGCTCTCTATCACTGTGTGACACCAAGGGTCTGACCCGGTCAATGGCAACTCTTACGTTTTGCCATTGGCAGTCCCTGCGCAGAGCTCAGAGCCAGCGGAGCCAGAGGGATAGGCGATGAGATGACTGAATGTAGTCAGGATGCTGGTGCAGGCTATAGGGATTTAGATGTCATCCTCTACCCACTGGGTTTCTTGCCCTGGAAACCAACCATTTCAACCTTCTCTGGCTTCCTTCCTTCTCTGGCTTCCTTCCTTTTCTGGCGGAGAGAAGCTGAAGGGACTTGGCCCTGACTAGGCTCTTGGCAAAGATGCGTCCTTCTCTCACAGATGGCAGGGCACAGCAACAAGACATTTTGTAAAAGGGAGGACACAGACTCTTTCTTTAGCTCATTTGGTAATGCATAATCCATCAGAATCTGTTAAGGTTGTCATTTAAAGATGCTGAGCACTTAACAGGATTGACCTTTTATCCTTGAGCTCTGTGATGTAAATGTAACATTCCCAAATAACAGGTAAATGTTTCATGTGCTCATCTAAAAATTACTTATTCCACACAGCAATGCAAAGTATTTTTAAAACCTCAAGTGTTCACATTTGAAAAAAAAAATACTTCAGACATCTGGTACAGTTAAAGCATGTTATCTTTTGAAATACCTGGCATACATTTTCTGCATAAAAATATGAAATAAAATTGCATATATATTTAACAGATCATTTTTTAAACATTATTAAGGTCCAGCAGAATAAGGCACAAAAAGGAAATAAAATACAAAACACTCACAGAAGTTACTGCATTGTTTTAAACTGAACATAGCAAAATTCAAGTAGTTCTGAATATGCTCATTTCTTGCAACAGGAATATATTTCTTATGTTGCTGTTTCCACTTTTGAAGTCTGATGTACAAACATTAATAAGTTTAATCTAGTTAAGGCAATATACCTTCTGCATTAATTACAGTAAGATTGACAGTTGTTTCAGAGACAGTTAAAAAGTAAGGCTTTTCTAAGTGTACTTTGATTAGAATCTAAAGAATGAACAGATCCCAAGAAAGTGATAAATTACAGATTTAGGCCTGAGTCATTCAAAGACTTACATACATGATTAATTTTATGCACACAAATAGTACTGAGGACTTTAAAGGAACTATTCATGTACATAAAGTTATGCGCATTTTTAAAGTCTTTGCAGTGACGTACTAGCAGATCTTACGTCTATACAGTATCCCCACCTAACATCAGTGGGTGGGCAACAGGTTCTATCTAGGAGTCCAACTATAGAGCCACCAGTCTCTCTCATGAACTGATAACTCATTTAGTATATGAATATAAACTACATAGCAACAGACAGATATAACTGCAAGTGGCAAATAGAGAATTTAAGATATATTTAGTTTTTGCTACTTATGAAGTTTACATAAAGTATCAGAGTGTTCTAGACATATGTTTTGAGGGAGATAAGAGGCAAGAACTTTAGTATGAAGCTAATCATGCAGCAGGGAAACTCATTCTCTTTGCTTGTGTTTTACCGATCACAGCCTCAAATGAAATAAAATCAAATAATATTGTTAACAGCTTCTCATTTTTGCACAGAAAATGAGATTTTTGGTATCTTTACTTCCTCCCTAAAGTTTCAGCTAGTTTCTTCAGTCTCTTCTTCAGTTCCAAGGGAAACTTCTCATAGCACTTCTTGCAGACAGGCTTCATATCAAACTCAACAAACTTGTTCCTAAAAATCGTAAAGCAAAATATAACTTTAGTGAAAGGAATTTTGAAGATGTCTCATAATGTTATAAAAATAAAAGATACTTAAACCACTATGAGGATTTTTATTTACACATGGAACACAAATTACAAATAATAAAATGAGACAGCACATGCAGACATACCTGAATCTAGATTTTATTTTAAAGGGCACATACTATTATACACATGACTATTTATGCCTGTGTTTTTGAGTAATGTTAAGGAAGAAAGACCCAAGTTCAGAAGAATCTGGGTTTCTTCTGGCTTGTTGAGTATTGGTTCCTTCACTAAAGAAGACAAACTAGGTTTTGAAAAATGGTGCTAAGTGCACACCAGGTATATAATCAATACACAGACACACACACATAAATAGTACACTAGTGTATATACTCTATATATACTACAAGGAGAAATATCATAAACATACTACTAGTAGATATATCATATATAGTATATAAGAGAGATAATATATTAGAGAGCAAGAGAGAAAAAGAAAATGAAGTAAATAACTGAAGTGAAGAAACAATTTTGTACTGTACTTTAACTGCAAAACATTGGGACTGACCAAAAAAAAAAAAAAAAAGATTATACAATTATCTGAACTCCTCTACCTACACAAATAGCCTACATATACTTTTTGCACCTCAGTAAGGCCAGTTACCTTATCAGACTGCCTTACGCCTTTTCTAACAGCTTTGAAATTGATGACTCCTAGTCCATTTTACCAATTATGCAGTCAGACATAGGAAGGCCTGATTTGGTACAACATGCAGTGATGTATAATTAAACAATGAATCGTAAACCTATTAGTACAGATATGGGATACATTTTCAAAATTCTTCACATTTCCATTAGTAAAAACCTATCTTGTTTGAATATTGGCACAGGCTATTATGAAGACAACAGAAATTGCTATACTGGATTGAAGCATGGGCATCTTGTTAAACATCCTGTTTCTAGCAATCAGCAATACCAGCTGCTTTTAGAGGAAAGCAGAAGAAACCCTATAGCTGTGGGTTAATCTGTCCAGACAGGAAGTGCTATTGTGTCAACAAAATAATAAAATGCTGCTGTCAAATGCCAGCAAACGTACTGGAAAAGTAAAGCACTATGTAATATTTTCTGACCTGTAGTATATTAGGTTACTTAAAACACGTAGTACTATTTTCCAGATGTAAACTGAATTCTCAAGTTTGCTTTGCCTATATTTTAACTATCTGTTGTATTTTTAAAAATGGAAATGGTTTTCTGATTATTAATCCATGGAGGAAAAAAATTTTTGTTTTCTCACAAGATTTCATGTCACTTTGGAACAATATGATGGCTTGTAATAGGAGACTCTGGCAACCCTTTTATTTAGAAGTAACGATTTATAAGTGGTTCCAAAAACAAGGAACATATGAATTGTAAGAAATAAGTTCACTGCTATTCAGAAGGTGGCTGGACAGAGCTTCTAATACATGAATTTAGACAGTCCTCTGTTTGGGTAATGAATTAAGATTAAGATAAGAACAAGAGCTCCTAGCATACAGTAATTAAAAATGCAGTGCAATATTAATGTTGCAGTGAAAAAATCTTAATTGGAAAATAGAATTTGAATACAACATTGTTTTCAGGGACTGGTGTTTTTAAGCTGATAAAAAGACCAGCTTTAAAAACACGAATTTAAGTACTAAGTGGCCACTCAAAACTATGCAGCCTCTATACTTGCATCCCTGAGGTTTTTAAACACGAAACTACATTTGAGATACAGGTAAATAGTCAAACTCTGTGCCCAAATGCCTGTTTGCACATGTACTTAATTGTGCTTAGAAACCTTGGGCGATTTGGGAGGTTGAAGCCTGAGTGCTGAACATTGTAGTGAAGCATTAACATAATCTGTTAAAAAAATTAAGAAGCTTTAAACACAAATTTCCACATTTTCTAGCTGTGTTAATAAGAGGAATATCACAAGATTTGTTTCTTGCAAGAATGGCCAAAACTTAATATTAAAATTAGTATTAAAGATTTCAAGTTGTATAGGCAAATTAATCATTGTGTTATCTTCAGTTATCACAGATACATGCAAAAATGAAAAGAATATCCATTAACACTAACCAAAGAAGAAAGGAACAGAGGTGGTAAGAGGAGGAAAAGAAAAGTTTACAAACAGACTGGCTTTTTCTTTTTCTGCTTGTCTTTATCCTTCGCTTCTCGCTCCCGTTTGGCTAGTCGCCGTTTAAATTCTTCAGGCATTTTCTCATAACAGTGTTTGCAGACAGGCTTTAGATCAATTTCAACAAACTTATCCCTTTTGATAGGGCAAGGAAGAAACAAAGGAAAGAACAGCGAAAGAGTTATAAAGTAATCTTAGCTGAAGAAAGAACTGATCAGAAAGCAGAAGTAGATTTAAAAGGAGTAAATGTAATAAAAGAGAAGAACATGGATGTCATTTATGAAAGACTGTCTGTTTTCTGTACCACTGCAGTTAAACAACATCAATATGCATCAACATTTAAAGATGACCCTTGACCCATTTTGAAACATCACAGATGTTTTCATCATCTTAAACTATCTGATAAACTTACTTGAGTGTTAATTTAGTGTTGCAAGTGGAACAAGAGAAACAGTTGACACACCATGCCTTATTCAGAGCAGAGACAACTACGGAGAAGGGGAGAAAGACATTACTTTCAGTTCAATAAACAGAGGCATTTGTTAAAAAAATAAAAAATTGCACAATTCGTAGGACATACAGTTGAGGAGCTTATGGTGATGAAAGATTAAAATTAAGGAGAAACCCGGGGATGATCATAACAATAAAAGGGAGATAAGGAAATACACACAAATATTTTGTAGGTAAATGCTGGGTAACCTGGGACAGTGGTCTCCAAATTGCATCAATTTGTTTAGGCTGACCCTGAACTAGTTATGATTCTATTTTAGCAAGGTCTTTATTTATCATTTTGAGACAGCTCCACACTGGCAGGGTTTAATTTTGATTTGAGATCAAAGTTGCTTTGTACATTTGTCAATCTCTTTTTTTCCTACACCTTTTTCTCTCTCCTATCTCTTTCCACTTTTCTTCTCTCTCTCCCATGCCAAAATTTGTCTCCTCTCCCCTTCTTGCTTGATTAGTAGATGTAGCACAAACATATGACAATACTATTCTATTAAAATGCATCCCAGAATGAAACAGATAACCTGTTTTGCAGTTGTAATCAGTTATTTTCATTTACAGTAGTTGCTGCCATAAATTAAACATTTCTCTCTGAAGGAACATGGTGCTAGTTGTGCACTGTATCCTCTTCAGCTTTAGGGTGCTAGTTGTCCAGTGAATGCCAAAATATTATGCCACTGCTTGTCTAAGTAATCCTTATCCAACAGATAGCGGACACAGTCCCTCATGGAGGTAGTCCGTTTCAAATTAACCCCCCTGAGACACAGTCAATTATCCTGTTACAGGTAATCCTCTCCCTTATTTGTTCATTCGTTTTCCATCTCTGGTAGAATAAAACTGAACAAACTTCATTCCTGAATACAGTGTTTTATTATGCATGTGTATTCAGGAATAAAAGAATGGCTATAAAATAATGGTTAAAAGTGTGCAGAGAACAATGACATTACATACTGCGATCTGCTCAATTTAGCATCGAGAACCTATAATATGAAACACAGTACACAGTAGAAACATGAAGGTACCTAATTATCACTTAATCCAAATTAACTGTTTTCTTTTTGCAGCACTTCAGTGAAGTCAAACAGAATATTTCCTTCAAGACGACTCCTACATTGTTGTTTTATAGATACATTATTCTATAATATTGAAAATATATGGGTTCCCCCTATACTGATGCTACAATCCATGACATGATCTCGTCTTAAGAAGACTAAGTCTTGTTTCACAGGTAGTGGTAATGGCCTTGCTGATGCTAACACTGGTATATGGTACTTCTTCAGCCAGATGGTATTGTAAGGTAAATATTAATTTTGTATTATTGCATTGTTTTGATTATAAAATTTAACTTTTCCCCTAAAAATAAATCACTTTTTACTAATACAGGAGGTTAATTTATAATCTGATCAATACAATACTGTTGTGCAGAGCCTATGACCCCCTGCAAAGCTTAAGGGTGCTGCACAGGATCTTCCATTTCATTACCACCATGCTGGAGCAGACATCCTTGTGTGGAACCTTAAGGGCCAAACTGCCTGGCTCTTAAAGGTTCCACCCAAATTTATCCACACAGTGGCAGAGGAGTGGCAGGCATTGCTTACATGGATAAATCCCACCATGATGAGTCTTGGACAAAATGCTTTGGCACAGAAGCTTAGTTTAGCATTTTTAGTACATACAACCCTTTGGGTCCTTCCCTTGATTAGCTGATTCTCCTCTAGGATTTTGTAAAATAAATAAGATTTCAAAGTGTTTGATTTGTAGTTCTCAAGCTACATGCAGCGGAAATTTTTTTCCTAAAATTAATCCTGAAAATGAGGAGTTGGTTTATAATCGGAATAATATGGTACTTCAAAATTCTTCAGCAGCTTGTCTCAGTTTGTTGTCAAACAGCCATTGTAGTTCTAGGACATGTGCTCTCTTGTAGTGCTAGCCTTTTCCAGCATTAGCCAGATTTTTTAAGTACACTTAGGGCTGCTTAATATACACATACTCGGGAATGAGGGTGAGGCATTTTAATTAGAACGGTTTCCGGAGAGCCACTGTAATTAAAATGCTGCAGTGTCACATGTATTAAACCCCTGAGTATTTAAAAGCAGCCATGAGACACTTTAACTAAAGCTTATTTGAAGAGCTGTAGTTAAACTGCCTCCACAACTATTCTGAAAGGCGAGAGGGGGGAGGGAGGTGGTATAATACACGTGACACTGTGGTGATGCCAGTTCTAATTAGAATGTGGAACAGACTCGATTAATCGAGTCTGCTCGGACGTTTTCTAACTAGAACGCATGGGAGCATGTCCATAGGCAGCCTAAGTGCCTAATTATGGAGGTTAGCATCTAACAGGAATTTCAAAAGTTTCTAAGAATCTAATTCCCATTGAAATAGAAATATGGTGCTTAGGTGCTTTGAAAAATGTGGCTAGGTACTTATGTGTAACTGTAGGTGCCTACTTTTAACAATCTGAATTTTAGGCTCCAGTCATTTAGAGATGACTATATATGAACTTCTGTATCTGTACAGAGCTCCATTAAAGCCAGAAGGGCTCCAAACAAATGCAGGAACTGTCTGCCTACATCATATTCCATGACTGGGCCATAGTGTTTTACACTCATGAGAGAAATGGAATAATTTAGAAAAATACAAATTTGGAGACGGATAATGAGACATAATCATCACTTCTAAAGAGAAAACACACATCTTCACTTTTACTGGTGCCTCATTTAGTTACTGCTTCTTGTGAAATGATTTGATAAGAAAATGAAACGAGAGAAGCGTTTACCATCTCCTTCAATCACACGATTACAGTGGAAACAAACATCGCCAAACAGCTGTAGATGGAGAAAAAAATGCTATGAATTTATCCCGGGTAGATTCTTAAACAACCAAATAATTATGTTACAGCATAGGGACATTAACACAGCTCTGTTTAGCTCAGTATGATAAAAAGAATGCTGGGGAAAAAATTTAAAGCCACTTTCTACTTCCTTTTGTTACAAACAAGATTGTAAAATTATATCAATTTTAATAATATACAATCTGTTTCTTTTCTACTCTGCTAATCCTGTTTCATTTTTTCATTTCTCTTATCTGGCACATTTAAAATATGCTAGTCAATTTCCTTTATCATTAACTTATAGTTGATTTAACTTTCAGGTTCACATTCATGACTATAACCATGTCTTGATGTTTCTGTTACCAGCATTGCAGGGAAATACTCATGTCTTTTTGCTTTTGTTTTTATAAAAACTTATATTACAAGAGCTAGTTCCTTTTGGGCCAAGCAAACAAATATACTTGTTAACATCTATAGGTTATGGCATTTATCCTTTACATATCATCAATATTTAGAACTATCAGTATTTCAATCATCAATCCATCAAAACTATCTTTAGAACTATAGCATTTATTTTTTATTTGCAAAAAGTTATGCACATGATACTTTTCAAGTTGCTTGTGCTTCAAATAGTTGTAGTGAATTAATTTGAAAAGAATAAACAGAAAATATATGTAGTCTGTTCATCTTGCCAGTTATGTGAAGCTTAACATGGATATGCAAGGAACCTGAGGAAGGGCACTTGATGGCCAAAAGCCTGTCCAACCACTCTCCCAATTATACAGCTGGTCCAATAAAAGGCACCACAAAAAATCCTTGTCTCTCGTACACTTCCTGGACCATCACGGCTGTAGTGACATTATGACTCTACTATAAAATAAATGGATCTGTGGAAAGAAGGACCAACTATAAACATGTACAAAAATAAAAGTGGTCACTAGGTGGTGTCTTCCGACAAATGTATTTGGTGTTTGCAGCTTTGGGAGATGAAAAAGTTACCAGCTGAGCAGCACAGCACATCTTCATATAGAATTCTATCATTTGACAGTAATAGCTGTAAGGAAAGCCAAGCTCTTAAGGCCTAGTGTTAAACCCCTGCTACTGAGTAACAAGATTTTCTTTAGATTCTTGGAAAAGATTGGAGGTCATCTGTACCACTGAACAGATGCACAAACCTTGCAAACACCAGGAAGCTCAGGGCAGTCCTAAGTCAGTAGTAATGATAGATCTGAAAGCCAACTGCAAACCATCTCAGGCATACTTTGTAATAAGTCTTACAATCTTGTTGAAATACTTAAATCAGTTCCAGAAAAGCATTTAAATACTTATATATGAATGACAAAAACATATCCAAGATTACAATTATGAACAAGATGCACACAAATAGTTGTGAAATGGCCACACTGGGCCCTTACTATTATTATTTCTTTCCTACCAATAAAGCAATTTGATTAATTGTGAATTTATCAGTGGACAAATGCAAAATGCAACCTCACCTGATTGTAGTGGGTTTCACAATATGCCAAGCCCTTCCTTTCATAGTGACGATGACCAAGGAATGGCTTTTCACACTTTGCACAAACAAAATGCTGTAAAGCAAATGTTACAAATCACCTTCAGATTAGTGGTGCTAATGAAAATTTTTTGGAAACAAATACACAAATGAGGGGTCAGGATTAGTAAAGGAAAGTCTCTTAGCTGTTCCTTCTTAGACCTTAGAAATTTAACGTTAAGATCAAGTAAACATAAAATACTGCTTCTTTTAAGATCTGGCACTTCAGATTTCATGGACTAAATACACTAAAATATGAAACTGAAAAGGTTTTGGATGTGACTAATATCATGAAGTTAGCTTATTGAAACATTATTACAAAGTTTCTTGCTTAGTGTTCATCTCCCTGCTTCTTTGTCTATATTTGCACTTAAAAGTTTCTAGTTTCAAGAGAGATTTTTTAGATCTACCAGAGACCTTCCAGAAATTTCCATAATTCTCACTCAAAGTACAAGAAATATCAAAGCAGCACATTTTTTTAAATAGGAGCTGCACGTATGATGACAATTAAAAGATACAATGTAGAATGTACGGCAAACTATTTTGTAGAATGTTCTGATCCTTTTTATTAACATTAACTCACAAAATCCAAGCAAGTATATTCAGACTACCATTTTGTAAAACACAATACACTATCTGAGGATTACCTCCACATGCCACTGTTTGCCCATAGCATTCACTACGCGTCCTTCAATTGGTCTTCTACATGCTCCACAGATAGGAACACCCATTTTATCATGGCAAGGCAAGCAATATAATTCTCCCTTCAACTCTCGGGCATCAGCACTAAGTTCCTTCCTGTTGAAAAATTAATTGACGAGTAATACAAAGAGCTGATACTACAGACAGTTTCACTAATATGGATTCTTAAGCACAGGATTTACTCTTATGAATTTATTTTAAAAGGTTTATTTACAGTAAATAATTGTCTTACTCAAAAATAGAGTTACAACATAGTGCCTGGTTCTGGGGCTTTTGTCCTCAGGACTAACTACTTCTATTGGCAACTCAGAACCATTAAGTATCATACATTAAATTGTTTTAAATATATGGTAGTTTTCTCATTTGCTTACATGTCACAAGATCATTTTGCAAACTATAGGCATGTTGGAGTAAATTCAGTTCCCAGTGCTACTAAAGTAAATCAACTGTAGTTGACACATTCTGGATTTATACAAATGTAACTGAGAAAAAGAATATTCAATCATCTGTGTTTCCATTAATGCTCCATGTCCTACCAAGCTTCAAGGAAAAAAGAAATATGCATTCATATTTCATGGTCATATTTATTCTCTTCCAATCACAGGATCTCAGCTATGTTTCTTAGTGTTACTTTGTAACCTGGATGATAAATCTGAATAGTTATGTCATTGAGAAAATATAAACTTTAAAGCTGATGGCACTCCAAGATGATATGATTTGGTTACTCTTGCTTTAGGATTACAGATCCTTTTTCCAACTGATCTTTCCTGTCTATTTATCCTATATATCTCCAACGAGAAATTCCCTTCCTACTTCCTGAATGTCCAGCTACAAACAACTAGTATGCCTGTGTTATAGCTCCTACTATCTCCAACCACAGTATCTCAGTGAAAAGCTGTGGCTAGCTGTTCTACACTGGAGTCTAATGTTAAAAAAAAAACCAAAATCTGTTATGCACTCTCTCTGTCTGGTGCCTATTTGGGATGAGGAATACCTCTCCCATCCAGCTGTTACAGAGGCCACTTTGAAAATCCACAGTTTTTATGAAGTACATCAAGATCCATACTAGTGTTGTATAGCTTTCTAGCAGCTGTCACAGCAGTCTGCAAAATTCAGACATGTATCTCAGTCCTGAAGTCAAGAATAGGCTGCTGCAGCCAAAGACAGAAAAAGAAGTAAAAGCAGCCAAACAGCAAATGAGGTATATGCGAGGAAGAAAACTGTACTTTTCCCATTTGTTTTCAAGAAACTCAGAAAAACAGATAACTAACTGGGATTTCCAAATTTACCATGACTTAAAAAAGGACTTGCTATGCAGTACTGGCTTTGTTTTTGGATATTGTGGTCTAATTTTTCATTCCTTCGGGCCATAGTGATGATCGATATTGTGTCATACCAATGAATGTTTGTGGCCCCCTCTATACGTTAGAGGTATTGCACAGTTAACCAGCTAACTGAGCAATTACCTTGAGACCAGCTACACATGCAAAGTACATACCATGTCATAAAAAACTCCAACCAGCTTGAAAATGTGTACTAACTTTATAGCTGGTTGCTATTGAGCTTTCATTTGTACATGTATCAGGGTCTCCCAAATATTGATGGTACGTCTGATGACATATCAAGTGATGGAGAACCTACCATGCAGACAAGTAACCTGTCCTAATTGTTAGCCACTCTCCTTGTTACAATTGACTGGATTTCTTTAATGGGTTGTAGGGTGGACAAGCTTCTGTCCAGTCTCTTATCTCCTCCTCGATTTTCCTGCCACCATTTAAAACTCAGTTACATTCCAAAATGAACTTCTTTTCTTCCCTCTTAATTTCTCTCCGACTTTTCCTCCCATTTTTTTCAAAACTTGTCCATGGAATGCAACTTCAGTTTTACCTTCAACCTCTCTCCCCCCACCCCCCATATTCAATCACATTATATCTGCTCACTCTGTCTTCTCAACTGTAACCAAAAATGGTCATGTTCACCCTACTGAAACCCTTATCTATGTCTACAGCTGCAAACTGTGACTATACGTATAGCCACCACCTCTCCCCTGCTAGCTTCTTGTCCTGTAGTTTTCATTTAGACCCATTAGTTGTTTCCCAGATTTCTGGAATCCAGAAACACGAACATCTTCTATCTGAGCTAAAAAGATGCAGTCCATCAGCTGACAGGCATTTGCAGACTCAATGCTTAACACACACGTTGAGCTTGTAGAGGGGACATGGAGGCACACTATTAGCATAGGGTGCTCAAGGCTGCACTTTAAAATGCAAATAGGCAAAATAAATAAAACTAGCATTTCTTAATTATTTCTCCCTTTCCAGAATGCAGTTACCCGCAGTTGGCACAGTTGAAGTGATCTGGATGGTAAGGATCATTCTTGAAGATGAGAGGCTGTTCATCAATAATAGCATGGCACTTCTGGCAAATGTATTTCCCCAAGCCCCTCGCTTTTTCCCGGTTGTGACAAGGGCGGCAAAGATGCCTAAAAACAGTAGAAAAGGAAAAAAAACAGTATCAGTAAGTAAAGATATCTGGGAACTTTACTTATAAAATATCTATTCAAACTTCACTTCAATCAGCTGTCTGCTAGACATAGAAACCTTTATGGGTTTCCTGTGTAGTAAATCATGCTTAAGATAAGTAAAGGTAATTTTATTCCATTCACTGATGGAATCGTTGTTCTGTTCTCTTGTGTTTAGTCAAAAAAGTGGAATTAAAATGTGCTAAAATGTTGTGCTGTTGACTAGTTTTACTCTGTGAATCTTAAAGTTCAGATTGGAAGCCCTCATTCTGCCAATACTTACTGACAAGCTTAAATTTAACTGGATGAAATCAATGGAATGGCCCATGTGCACCAAAACATGCTACTGAAGAGTACAGGCCCTAGTGACAGACTCTGAAACATTCACTCACACTGAACAGTATCTCCCTCCTAGAGGAGTCCTGCAGAAGTTATTTGGACTACTCATGGAGTGCCCCCAAATCAGATAAAGGCATCAGAATCTGCACCATGGTGGGTTAGAAAGAAAAGGCAGTTGGAAAAGGTGGCTTGGAAAGAAAAGCCTGTAAATAAGACCAGAATATTTGTGAGTAAACCAAACAATTGCTTTTTTCCTATATATAAGGGTGAACTCCATAATGAAGAAATAAACAACAGAAAATGAAAAGCCCTGATTGCAGCCACATACTTCATTCTGAAGAAGTACTCAGAGAACCCCAGAGAGGTGTTAGGTAGATGTGTACAGAAATTGCTGAAGTGGCTATTATCACAGCACCTGTGTCTCTGAAGCATTAGCTACTGGAATCACACCAGAAAGTATCTGACATCCCACATGAAAGAATTAATGGAATCTACTGAATACTCAAAACACACTATCAAAACATTCTCCCCTTATTATGTACCCAAGTGACCTAAAGTAAAAGATATACCCAGAAGGTGACCCTGTAGGAAGTCTGGAGATGAAGTGGTTCATTTGTTGGCATTTTCTAAGTGTTTAAAAACAAAAAAAATCAAGAATTCTTAATGTTGACATTTCCTTTTTGTGCTGCATTCTCTGCGTACGAGGCATTCTTGAATCCTTGTCCCATAAGGGTACCTTACGTGTAAAGAGAGACACTTCAGTTATATTCACTCCCTTTACTGTCATTTTTTAAAGTTGAGATAAGGTCAGCTACAGATTTTGGGAAGCCTTTATCATCACCAGTACAGAAGAGGCCAAGGGTTTACCTGCCAGCATTCTTGACAAATCCAATATCAGCCAGCACTTGTTGGCAAATATCACAGCAGAAGCATTCTGGATGCCAGCTATTGTTCATGGCTTTAATAACACGACCAATAATGAACTCACCTGCAGGTAAATAAAATACCAAGATATTAAAAAGTATAAAGTCCTTTTAAATACCAACTCAGACTAAGTAAATAGAAAAAAAACACACAAACAAAAAAACCCAATCCTTCCTTTCGGTTTAAGCCCTATTGCTCCTAAAGCCTGGGTTCTCAACATTATCTTTGGCGATACAACCAAAACAAATTTCTCTGCAAACAAAGCATCTCTCCTCCCATCTCTCACACTCTTTACAACCGTGATTCTCAGTTGGGAAGCTGCAGCATGATGGGGTGCCACAAGATCCCGTTGGGGTGCCTCAATACTGGCCCTGTGCAAGGAGGTGAGTGCACTGCTCAATTCCTACCCTGCCTACCCCAGAGTCCCCTGGATAAGCTTCCTCTTCCAACCTTTGACAGCTCCTGCACTGGCTGCTCTGAGCAGCATGCTCTACCACAGACAGATGGGAAGAAGCAAAGATGCATTTTTCAGGTCAGCTCAGTCCCCAGTTTTTTGCAAGCACCCAGGGCTGGTGGGGAGGCAGTGCAGGCAGTAGTTTTGGCTCCCAGCATCTGAGACCCTGGAGGAACAGCTGCAGTCATATTTCTCTGAGAAGAGCTTTCCCCCTCAGGTACAGACGGTCTCAAAAGGGGTCCCGTTCCCTCCTATCCAAGCCTCATACGTTAAGGGCCCATCATGTGCCATGTTTGTGCAGCCTGACCCTCATCCCTTCCAGCTGCATGTCCATTTTGGCCCCAGGGCTGGAGTTCAGGGGCGGATCACCCTTGGGGTAAACAAAGCCAAACACTGCCCTGCTAGTTCCCAGTCCCTAGTGGTAACCTGGACCCGCATGTGTGTGGAATCCAGATACTGTTCTGGGAGCAAACATTCACAGGGCTAGACAGAACTTGGGGGAGTACCTTGAAGGGATGACTGTTCTACTTACATTATAATATAGCAATAGTGTTAACATCACATTCATTAATAAAATAATGTTTTTATATTATAATATTCATACCATATTCATATTAGTTTTTTAAAATGGGTGTTACCAAATTCTGAAATCTAGTGGAGGGATGAATGTCTTTAGTCTAAAAAGATGGATGTCTTTAGTCAAAAAGACCCACTAATTTACATGCCCTTCTTTATTGACCTCGTTTACTGTCTGTTTCCCTCTTCCAGTCCTTGAATTTGGTCAGTTCCTGTGAGGTAGAGGATTGATGCACATTGCTTTTTAACTGAAGTGAAGCCTAAATTTTAATTAGTGACATTCCTTGGCTCGTATAATCATAAATTTTGAAGACTGAATTTGACTTAAAAGCTCAGGGAACATTCTGGACATCAGTGGGAAGGACTCTAATGATCTGGAGGACAAATCAGAGATCAAGACATTAAGAGAGCCTGATTTCCAGGCAAAGCTTGTCTGGTTCTACTAGCCAAGCAGCATCATGACATCATATGCAAGTCAGCCTATGATCACGCCTTCCCTCCATTTTGCATATTGTGAATTCAGCAATTGGAACGATTCAGCAAATGAAACTGCAAGGTGTTTTCATAGATTTCATAGACATTAGGGGATGGAAGGGACCTTGTGAGATCGAATCCAGCCCCCACCGCCACAGGCAGGAAGTCAGCTGGAATCAAGTGACCCCAGCAAGAAAAACATCCACATGTTTTTTGAAAGAGTCCAAAGTAGGTACTTGCACCACCTCTGAGAGGAGTCTGTTCTAGACCCTGGACACTCACACCATAAAGACCTTGTTTCTTATATCTAGCCTAAATCGGTCTTCCTGGAGTTTATGGCTGTTAGATGTTGTTATTCTTTGGGGAGCTCTGGTGAACAGATGAACTCCTTATATAATTGTAGGCTGCTACCAAGTCCCTCCTGAGCCTTCTCTTTTCCTGACTAAAGAGTCCCAAGCCCCCCCGCCTCTCCTTGTACAGCCTGCCCTCCAGGCCTTAGATCATATGAGTGGCTCTCCTCTGGACTCTCTCAAGCTTTTCCACATCCCTCCCGAAGTGGGGGGCCCAAAACTGGATGCAGTACTCCAGCTGCAGTCTCACCAAAAGGCTGGGTAAAGCAGGAGGATGACATCCCTGGTTTTGCTTGAGATGCATCAGTGGATGCACACCAGAGTTTGGTTTGCTTTGCCAGCTATAACATCATATTGGTGGCTCATATTCATCTTGTGCTCAATCAAGAACCCCAAGTCTCTTTTGGTCATGGTGCTAGTAAGCACAGCACTGCTGAGCCTGTAAGTATGTTGAAGGTTCTTCCTGCCAAGGTGCAGCACCTTATACTTCTCTACATTGAAGGCCATCAGGTTTTGGTCAGTCCACATGACAGCATGTCCAAGTCAGCCTGTATCCTCAGCCTGTCCTGAGGTGTGACTGCCTTCCCCCCATAATTTCGTGTCATCTGTGAACTTTGCCAGTTCGCATCTGACTCCTGAATCCAGATCGTTAATGAAGATGTTAAAGAGTACCGGCACAAGTACCAAGCCCTGAGGGACTCCACTGGTCACCCTGTGTCACATTGATTTGCTCCTCTCAACTAGTACTCTTTGGGTCCAACCCTGTAGCCAATTACCTAGTCATCAGACCATAAGATGATCAAAGCCACAGATCCCCAGCTTAACCATGGGGAACCACATCAAAGCCTTTCTTAAAATCCAGATATATAACATCCACATCATCTTCCTTGTCCAGGGCACAGTTACCTGGTCATGGAAGGAGATGAGGTTGGCCAGGCAAGACTTGCCAGTCACAAAGCCATGTTGGCTGGCATTCAGATGCTTGCCTTCTGTTAGTCTGCTGTTGATAGATCCCTCAACAATTCTCTCCAGGATTTTTCCAGACACTGATTGGTCTGTAATTCCCCGGGTCATCCCTCCTCCCTTTCCTGAAGATAGGGACCACGTCAGCTCTTTTCCAGTCTTCCAGGACCTCACCCAGGCGCCACAAATTTTCAAATATCTTTGCCAAGGGGAATGCAATGATATCTGCCAGCCCTTTCAAGACTCTCGAATACATTCCATCTGGGCACACAGACTTGTGAATGCCCAGTTTCTCAAGGTGTTCACTCACCTGATCCAGATCAATTTTGGGCCTGTCACCCACTCCCAGGATGGTTTGTGTCTTTTTTGACAGTGTTATTCCCTTGGGAGGGTGAAAAACTGATGCGAAAAAGTCATTTAGGAGATTGGCCCTTTCTTGGGTGTCGGATGTCAGTTGCCCCGTTGGATCTGTCTTTGTTCTTTTTTCGACTTCCCACATATCTGAAGAAGGATTTTTTGTTGTCCTTGATTCCCAGAGCTAACCTGAGTTCAGTTTGTACCTTGGCATTTTTGGATTGCACTCTACAGGTATGGGTGAGTGTTGAGTAGTTCTCTTTGGTGATGCTTACTATTTTCCAACTGGTGTAGGCTTTTGAGTTTAATGAGGTCCAACAGTTCCTTGTTCAGCCAAGGGGGGCTTCCTTGCCCATTAACTAAATTTCTTGTGAGATGGAATGGCTTTTCCCTGTGCTTCAAGGATTATTACGTTTGTGAAGGATGACCATCCCTCATGTACTCCCTTTTCTACACAGGGGGTATGGCCTCTAATTGCCTGACTGACCAAATCTCTGAGTCTGCAAAAGTCAGCCTTCCCAAAGTTAAGGATTTCTGTTTTATTGAGGGGTTTGCCTGCTCTTCGGTGAACTAAGAAGATGACTAGTTCAGGGTCACCGTCGCCAAGCTTCCCTCCTCGATCCTCACATTGCTCACCAGGTCCTCCCCTTTGGCCAGGACCAGAATAAGCAATGCCTCTCCCCTCGTCTGCTCATAGACCTCCTGCATTAGGTAGAGGTCATCAATGGAAGTGAGAAAGCTATGCAATCTGTCAGATTTGTCCATGCGCTCATCCCACGATATGTCAGGGAAGTTGAAGTCCCCCACAACGATCATGCATTGGGAGTGTGCGGCCTTGACCAGTTCCCTATTGAACTGGTTTTCATAGATTTCATAGGCATTAGGGCTGGAAGGGACCTCGGGAGATCATCGAGTCCAGCCCCCTGCCCAAAGGGCAAGAAGTCAGCT
>NW_017728906.1:91140875-91155185 GCF_001723895.1 Crocodylus porosus | reverse complement strand
GGTCTTGCAGGAGTTTGTGACCGTTTGACCTCATCATCCCTTGGTGAATAAACGTTCCCCCAGATCCTGGTGGTCACCCCGATAAACTTATAGGTGGCCATCAGATCACCCCGAGCCTGCGCTTTTCCAGACTAAAGAGTCCCATGGCTCAGCCTGTCGTTGTAAGGTCTGTTTCCCTGACCTCTGATCATGTGCGTGGCTCTTCTCTGGACTGATCAATGTTTAACTGCAGTTTCTGGCTCCAGACTCTTAGTCTAACTCCTGATGTTTCCTCCTGCTCTCTGAATACATGACCTGGCCCTAACCATTAAGAAAAATGACTACACCCTGGATGGCAATAATGACCTGGCTGTAGTGAAGATGAAAGATGCACAGAAACTGGTCCTTGTGGCAAAAAAAAAAACCAACTGGACAAATTAAAGAAGCAGGAATTCTGATCATCCCTCTTGTACATCTACATTAGCACATTTAGCACACCCTACACTTTTTCATGCAATGATAATTTCACTTTCACACAGCCAAGCATATAGAACTGTGACTCCATGGTAACATATACATTATATCAGATCATATTTAAGTGCTGACAGGATGCTAAAAAACTGGTGCTGTTTATAGTACTACAGGCAGGAATTAATTTTGGAGCTATATGTTCAACTTACAAAATTCCTTTCCTAGCAGGAACCATTTCCCCCTAGCCCATCTGGTTGCCTCCCTGCTCTGCAATTCCCAAAAAAACAGCTTAGCACGGGTGAGGAAAAAAGTACATGACCACAGTGCATCTCCATGTCAGACACTTCAGCGATTTACTATGCAAACAACTTGCTAGCATAATGCTACTGTATAAAAGGGATCTTTTCCGGTCACAACTTTTATTGTAGAGGAATAAGAATTTAAAAATAATATTGCCATTAGATTAAATCAGACAAAATGAGGGAGTTTTTATGTAATGGGACTGGATTCTGATCCCAACCACTTCCAAGTCCAGCATGCTTCAGGTCTTCTTTTCTAGCTCAGGCTCCTCTGAAGAGAAAGATTTGGTGGGTTAGCAGTTGCTCAGCTCTCACAGTCTTTATTTCCTGAACGCACTTGCCTTACAGGAAACCCCACAAGCATATGTCAGTAATTAATGAACAAACATAAAAATAGTCCACAAGGGGTAACTCCCAGTCTGGGGCATTTTCCCAGACCTCAAGGGGGTGACTCAGGGATTGTGCTGCTCCCTCATCACTGCAGTCTTTCCTTTCTCTCTCTGGTGCTCCTGCCTTGGTGTTGTTGCTTCCAGCCTCGCAGCCCCTGGGCCTCTTCCAAACCCTAGGAGAGTCACTGGTCCGGCGTTGCAGACACTATCCAAGCAACCTTTCTTTCTCTTTCTGTCTGTCTCCCAGTTTTCCCTCTGTCTCGCTCGGTTTTTCTTCTCTCTCTGACCCTCTTATCTCTCTGAGCTTTTTAACTCCTACAGACCAGCCAATTATTGCTCTCAATTCGCCCACTCTTGTTGAGGCAGGGTTGCAATCACCCTCTGCCTGCTTCCAGCTGGGCTGCAGCCCCTGAGGCCTGCTACAGATCTGTGAAATGGTTTCAAGGAAAAACTGATGTAGCACTGCAGAACATCTACCTAAACACAACTGTAAAAATATGCATGCAAGCATGTCTGGGAATGGAAGGAAGCAGCACTTATATTTGGGTGCCTTAAGGCATCTCCTAACCAGATGCAAATACCAGCTAACTTGTTTAAACCAGACAGACATCATTATAATGCTACAGATGTTTCCCTTTTGAGTACATGCTTGTACAACACTATATAGATATGGGGGTAGCAGGATGTATGTTTTCTCCTAGAAATCTTTTTAAAAGCTTAACTGAATATTAAGCAGAAATTGAGAAATAATATATACTGCAATGTTTGCAGATTAGCGCCTTCATGGTTTTACTATGATGCTCTAAGGATCTGGAAAGCTTATATCTTTGTGAATCAAAATAAAGAAGTAAAAGCCAGAGTGAACTTTTAGAAGTGGTGAGCTTAGCATACACATAACTATGCCCTGGAAACTTAAAATTGCAAGCTTAGTTCTCATGCTCAACTTCACCCAGCATTAAAGAATGAAAGGTTCTTTATCTTTCAACCTCTCTGATACTAGTAAAAAAAACCACATCATTATGTAATTCTGCCAAGTACTTTGCAGTGCAATGCAACTAACACTGCAAAACAGATTCCAAAGAAGTGATTTAGAAAAATGTAGAAGGTTTAGATATGCTAGCGTATCAGTATAAAACTGCAGTCCATCTTACCTATTTATTGAGAATCATACCTTTCTCCTGCCAAACGTAATGCATCTTAAACTGAGAAATCAGAATGCTTCCTATTTTATGTTATTAAATAAGAGAGTGGCAATGTAAAGGTTAATTGTGTTTGCATAGCAGAGCCACTAAACACCACTCTGGGAAGCAGAACAGGTTTTCTTCCCTTCCGGATTTGTGCCAGGCAGGCATATTCCATTACTGTAAAACTTGTTTATATTTTTCAGTGATTTGGGCTTATTTTTAGCTGTGTTCTCTGGGCTGAGTTTATCTAGCAATGAAAACCTGCAGTTTATGTAGACAAAGTCACTTGATTGACAAAAGAAGGAGTTCCAAGAATCAAAAGTTTCCATGTCAAAAATTCTCAATGTAACATCACCACTGATTACTTGCAAATCTCCAGGTATTTACTAAACAGTGTTTCTTCAAGGACCCGCTGGCTCTAGCACTGTTTCTGCTTGGCATACAGAAAGAAAGAGGTCTCCAGATGACAGTGCAATATAAATAATAACAAAATTTGCAACTTTATCATAGCAGCCTCCTGCCATAAGCCACTATTATCTTCTGGAACTCAAAGGAGAATTCACCATAACTTTTACATAATGTAAAACTTGTGACTTATTATCCAAGCCAAACTTCCTAAAAATTCAGATCCCACTCCTAGAACTTTCTTGAGTGCTTGAACTGTTTGCTCCATATTTTCAGGGGAAGAGGAGAGAGAGTTTTCTCATGTCCTTTCTCATATCACAGTTACAGTAGGCTCTACTCCTGCAGAAACAGCCTTATGAAAGGGAACTATTTGACAAGTCTTTTTTCTGACCACACAGTAGCCACTCTAAATGGAAGAGTGATGACTGATGGCATTCAGTACCACTGAGTGGGTTACTGTTTACTTGAAATCTTCTGATTTACAAATTAGCAGATTTATATCAGTGGTCCAGGATTATGTTTCACTGCCCCTCTGGACATGCTGGCACCAAAGCTCCCTATTTAAGTAGGTTATTTTGCATTAGTAACAATGTATGGTCATGTACCTGTTATAAATCTCTAACGAGAACATTCCATTGCCAGATTACGGTATAAAACTAGAGGTAAACTAGTGAATCCAAAGCACAAAACTGTCTGGAATGGAGATCTGGTTTTGGATCAGAAAACACGCCAACTTGGTGAGGCCAAACAAAGGAAAACAAGCATTTCAAAGCAAACAGTAGACAAGGATTCCTATGTTACACTACAAACAAAACTTACTTCAACCCACAAACCACAAGACCAATAATGGTTGGTTAATTAACAACTTAAAATGAAAACTTTAAGATCAATTTTTTGCATGTGCTTGAGGCCAACAAAAGTCTCACTAAGTCTGTAGGGACATGTACTGGAATCTGGGCTGGGTAAGAATCGTTACTCCAGCACTTAGCTGCAGCTATCCTAAAGATGATGTGAAAAGAGCTACGTAAATTGTCTAGGAGTTCTTTGTCTGACCAGGATTCTTACGTCAGCACAGCTAACCAGAACTACTGCCCTGCTGTCAATGCCCAATTGTAGACGCACTGCACTGGTGTAATACAGGGCACACTTCACTGGTAATAGGTCTACAGAGAACCACAGGCAGCAGTGACAGATAGGGCAGGGAGCAGAAGCACAGCAGCAGCTTGGTTAGGGAGCTGAGCAACAAAATGGAGTAGGGTTGCAGGGCTAATCTGCAGGGCTAATTTGTGGCTTGCAAGTCAAAAAGGTTGGCTTCACTGGGTTAAAGCATGATCAGATAATCCTAGAAGAGGACTGTGCCCTATGCTACAGAGAAAGGCAAGGGCTACTGGGATTTTTTTTTGCCTATTTGACCAGGGGAAGAATTTCTGCCTCAATCCATATCTAGTAACCTGTTTGACCCTATATGTATGACCTAGCCCCAAAAGACAGGCACCTGAAAGGTCTGTCACGCAAGCAGAGCAGACAAATACAAAATGATAAACAGCTAATTACCATTAAGAATATCAGTGTATTCTAAGAAAATCCCTCCTCGAGTTGCAGTCAATCCCTGATGTTTTAGTAGACAGGGAAAAAAACCCAGAAGCCAATAATTAACTTATGGGCGGGAGGGAAGGGAGAAGCGGGGAATCTTCCTGGGCCACACAGGGAACTAGTAGAAGCCCCAAAGCATGGGTTTTGCAGATACCTTTCACAAAGAGGTCAAACTTCTTTTCGACCCCCTCACGAGGATATTAGATAATCCACTATGCATAGGGCAAACATACTGCTACCTCAGGAACATCCCTGTGTTATCATACTATATATATTCTATAAACTTGAGAACCATTTGAAGCCATTCAGATCCTTTAATCCCACAGTTTTTTTCACAAGACAGCTCCAGATATTCACTTATCTGAAAATAAGAAAGCTTCTGCTAGTTTCTAAGTTTTTTTGTGACTAGCCTGTATTATCTATCTGGTCTTGTCCAGACATTGTTTAACATGGCTAGTTCTTCCCCCTCCCTAACATTCACTAAAAAGTAGTCTGTTTAGAAAAGGCCTAAGAATCTATTGCCTGAGCTCACAGATACCCAGAGTGATGACTAGTTAAGACAACTTTGAAGTGGCTTGGGGATGGAGGAAGGGGACACCGTGATTGTTAATAGTTAGAGACGACTTCTGGAGAAGATACTTAGGACAAGAAAACCACGAATTTAGGAAAACAGGCCTACTGGATCCTTGTCAGAGGATGTAACAAGCTGAAATAAATCTTCTCACACGAAGAGAACAGTTTTAGGTACAGGAGTCATACGTTTGTTGGTATAAAGAGAAATTGCCAGGCCAAAGGGGAAAGAGTAGCATGGCTGAAGACAGTGATACCATTGGAAAGTCAAATACAACACAGAACTTTTCAGGGTCACTTATCCTAATCAGTATTACTCCCTTTCTAACACACTTTTTTAAAAGAAGAATACTGTATTTATTTGAATACAAGACAAGGCCAAGTGGAACAATGTGTCCTGCCCTGGCAACAGACAACTGTCAGGCCCCATCTCCAAGATCAGAGCTGGAGCTGGGACAATGACTGTTGCCCTCACAGCTGCCTGCTGCCCAGGCCAACTCCAATCTCAGAGCCATGGCTGGGACAATATTCCCTGCCCCTGCAGCTGCCTGTTGTTGGGGCCAGCTCCGATCTTGGAGCTGGCCCCGGCAGCAGGCAGCTGCAGGGGCAGGAAACAACATCCCAGCTCCAATCTCGGAGCCAGAGTCCAACAGTTGCCTACTACTGGGGTAGGAGACAATGTCCCAGTTCCCACT
This sequence comes from Crocodylus porosus, assembly GCF_001723895.1. Classification (NCBI taxonomy): domain Eukaryota; kingdom Metazoa; phylum Chordata; order Crocodylia; family Crocodylidae; genus Crocodylus; species Crocodylus porosus. Next base: position 91,149,600 of record NW_017728906.1, on the reverse strand, counting down.
CCAAGATCGGAGCAGGGGTTGGGCAGTAGGCAGCTGCCTGTGGTAGGGGTTTGGGGTGGGGGGCAGCTGCCCCAGGGTGCAGCAGGTTCCCACACCTTATAGAGTCCAGGCTTTATCTCAGTGCCCCCTGCCAGAGCTCCCCCTGGTTGTTACATGGGAGCAAAGCAGAGCAGGAGTAGTTCTGCCCTGAGATGCTCATGTCAGGAGCAAATTTGCTCCGGATGGGCACACGTATAGATGAGCTCCTAGTGCAGTAAGCATTCTACACATTAACTGCACATGTAGACATGGCCAGATTGTACAGCATATAAGAAGTACAAAAGTGCTATTTAAAAGTATGTTTATGGAGTACTTTTGCTAAAACTTGCAGCAGTTTTCAGAAAAGGTAAAATACATCAGTGCTGGATGAGTTAAGTCTATTGGTACCTGTACTAATTTGCCTACATGCACCTTACTGCAGGCATTTTTATTTCAAGGTCAGTGTTTTCAAATTTGCTCCTCACCTCCATGTGCTCAGAAAGAGCAGGGTCTGATAGTAAGAGAGGGAGGGGCAATACCTACCCCCACAGATTTATTTTCCCTGCTGTAGCAAGGGGAAGGGGACAAATTCAAGGCAAACCTCCAATAATTAGATTCTATACCTGAAAAATTATAACACATTTATCATTTTTCCATATATAGAACCTAATTATTGGGGGCTCTCCTTATATTCAGGGATATCTTGGATTCAAGTAAATACAGTAATGCTTTTGTAGCAAATGGCAATTTCTATACAAGCTAGGCACTACCTCCTTGAAAGTAAAAACATCACACAGCTAAACTCACTGGAAATTAATTTGACCAATGATACTGAAGAAGGGCTACTTTTATCTCTGGTATAATCTATCAACAGTTACCTTTGCCTTTAAGAGGAAGGCTCACTTTACAGTAAAACAGGTGCTTTAAAACAGCAGCAGAGAATGTTAAAGGATGCATTAAACAGATAATGGTGGGATACTTGCTCCCTGGTAAATGAAAAAAGCCTAGCCACAAATGAACCTGAAAAGAATAGGGGAACAAGATCATGCCAAGGATTTGCATGGGTATTGGTTGCAGTCATGTTGGTCTAAGGGCATCATAGGCAGACAAGGTTCTTTGGGTAAATCTGATATCTTTTATAAGACCAACTAAAATAGTTGGAAAAATTCTTCTTTGTAAGCTTTCAGGTACAAGCATTCTTCTTCAGGCTGAGGAAGTCTGCAGTTGTTCCGTGCTCTTCCTGGATGGGAAAGAATAGAATGGAAGCCCAAGGCTGTATTCTTTGGGCTAGGTGCAAATATGCTGATCTGCAATTTAAGTCTTTCCTTCTAGTGTTCCTGCACTATCCTACATAAGATGTGTTTCAAAATCTTCATGTTTGCAGAAGTCTGAAAGCACTAAAATACCAATTCCCCAGCAGCCAAGGTAGCAAATTGCCAGCAAATCCATAGCAATCACCCACCCAGCATCAGCCTCCTCTGAAAGCATTTGGTTCCAGGTTTTCAATTTTGGGTAAGATCTTAGTATGTTTTCTGAGTCTTAGCACCCAAAATCATCAAAAACTATTTGATGATACAAGTCCTCTCCGGTGTTAAATAATATCCACAGTGACAATATCCCAAACAAGATCTCAGTAATGAAACTGGCAGGATGATTTTATATTTATCTCATCACAGGAAATTATTTTACACCAACGTGTACTTAAACTGTCAGATTCATTATGTTGCCTCTAAACTGACCCTCAGTATCAATACACACCTGTGACAGTCATTTCTGTTAAAGATTTTCAAACTAGAGTGCATATTCCATTATATATAGAGACAAAATTTCAAGCAGAGCTGCTTCATGCTTATATCATTAAATGATTAATGATTATATCCTTAAATGGAATCTTCTGAACTACTGCAACATTGATTTTCTGCTTAATTGGAACACTACGTGTAGCCTAGTCATCCTCACACACATCGCAGCTCAGTGGAAGAGATGGCAATTTACAGCAATAACACTGTGGAAAGCAAACTGTCACACTCTTTAATTAAATAATTAGTGTGCTTCTTTTTATACTGCATTATGTCTGAAACACCTTAGATCCCTACAAAATCTCTCCTTTTGTTAGGAGATGGTTGTCTCCATTTTGAGAACACAGTATGACATAAATCTTTCTGTGCTTTCAGCCACTATTCCAATTTAGACTGCAAACTACTTAGGCTGTGATCCTGTTACGTTAAGTGCTGTGTGAAACAATAAATAAGGTGCTTCTATACAAACGCTTCAGTCATAAATAAAACAGAAAAGTCTAAACTGAATCAGCATTAAGGGTGTAACTGGGGTAGGATCATCTTGTGGCAAAAGCACTGGACTTGAAGTGAAGGAAATCTTGTTTTTAGTCTCAAAACTGCCCCAGACATCCTGTGTGACCATGAAAAGTTACTTAGGAACAAGATTTTGAAAAGACTGCAAGAGTGCAAGGAGCTTTTGAAATCTGGTCTTTAATCTTTTTGAGCCTCTGTAAACAAAGCTGTTCCATATTGCAGGCAGTCGTTTTTCTTACATATCAATTGCTCAATAGCATACCATAGGCAAAATCCTCTCTAAGGCCATTGCTGATCCAGTCATTACTCAGAAAAAGGAAAAGGCAACTGGATTATGACATATTTGACCTCTGGGTTTTTGAAAAAACATGGTGAGGTGTCTTTCCATGCAAAAACATAAAAACTTCTCTAATTCAGAATGACCCCTGAGGGCTGTGTCTAGGAAGTGAATGACATACACTCTGCACCCAGGATGCAGTGGGATGAGCAACGGCTATAGCATTAAAGAGAAACCAACTTTTCGCTTTGAATACTTTTGGAAGGTGATGTTTACTAGAAAGGATCCTGAATTGACCCACTTGATCTGAATCCCATCTGGCTTTTGGTACATTCAGATCTGAAGCTCAGTCTCATGGCTTGAGCTCATTTCTAACAAAGTATTTGGGAAAAGTCTGAGTTGTATTGAAGCCAATGACAAAATTCACTGAGGACTTTAGTGGAGCCAGAATTTCATTCTTCATTCTACATTTATTCCATTTTAGTAGCTCTGTTTTATCTATGCCTCCAGCACAATATGTAGAGTGTGTCTTCATACGCTGCAAGGAAAATTCTGCATTTACCACAATGCTTGGGGATAACCTAGGAGGTTTTTGCCCATCACTAATTCTGTGACTAAAAAAGATGTTAACATTCTCAAATTGCAATGACATTCTCTATATTGGCACAGAAATGCCTCTCCTTTCTTCTGTCTGCTGGATATTTATTTTCAAAGAACAATGCCACATTTTGCAGTGATATTACATGAACAGGTGTATTTTCCATTTACACCTTAAAAAGGAAACCCAGGAAATCAAGAGAAAAATATATTAACCTGTTTACCTCATAGAAGAGCCCTTCAGGGAACTGCTGAAAACACTGGGCACACACAAAACACTGCTCATGGTACAGTTCACCGTTGCTGTTAACGATTTTCTCAGCAGGTGCGAAGCCTCCTCTGCAGCGCTCACAGATGGCATTTGCAAGAGCATTTGCCATATTGCTGTAATGAAAGCAAAACAAAACAGGAAAAAGATGACACTGCTTCTCTGAAAGAAAGGGATAAAGAAAAAGAAAACTTCCAGATCCCTTGATTTTAACTTTTTTTTCCTCAAAAGCCACCTGGCCCTATCAAATTCCCACTGATGTTTTTCTGAATAATAGTGTTTAAGGTGCCATCATCGTGTCTTGCCATGGGCCTGATTTCAGACTAGTACAGCTAACTACCTCTCTACACATTGACTTAAATTGGAACTGAGACAGTTCTACAGACAGAAAATAGTAAAACGTCATTTAAATCCATCTACCATCTAAGCCCTTTAGTAATAGCATATTTGCAGATTTGTGTGAAGGGAAAAAACAGGTAAAGTTTTCTATAACAAGACAGAAAATGAAAATAAAATTATAATGGTTATGCAAAACAAGAGCCTGGCTTATCACTAATTTAAAATTGGTTTTCCTCTGTGAGATGAAACCAAGAATATTGCTCTAAAATGCACATAAAACCAGTACAAAGTATCTAGGGCATCAATGCACAGGAGTGGAATTAATAGTACTTAGCTTCTGTGGCAGAAATAACCAATGCACAAAAGAGTGCTCTTAAGAAGTATTAATTTTGCAAAATCCTTCCAACTACATGGAATCTGAATCAGAGATTTGAAAACCACCCACATAAATAACCTAGGTACTTCTGGGTTCCTAGGCATTTGTAATAAAATGTTAATGCAACATCTGTAAAAATCAGAAACCAAACTCACTCTTCAGGTTTGAATATTCAGCTGCAATAAATCAGCATTGCTCCATATCTGTCAACTGGGGGACCTGGCTTTAATTTTTGTAAGCCCTCGGACATTAGGCTGTTTCCTTGCTTACACCTAAATTCACAAAAGTCTTTGAGGCAGAGCTCTCTACCTGTACCTTTATGTGGGGAGCAAATACAGGGCAAATGATCAATTTAAGAATATCTGGCAAACCACTTGCAGAACAGTTATAGAGTATAAATAAAACCTAAATTAAGGGATGTGAACTTTCTGGTAAGATGATTGATTGAGGTATTTTTATAAAAGAAACTGTTTCTATTCTTCAGTAAGTAAAAAGATGATTTCTGTGTTTGATAGGAAGTCATGTTGCACCCATATAAATGGAGAGCAAAATCCTCTATAACAAGGTTTGCCAACCTGCAGCACAAGTGCCACAGGCAGCCTGTGTGGGTGGCTCATGGCAGATCAGTGAGAGGAGAGGCAGCACAGTCGCAGAAAGCAGAGCTGGAGATTGGGCAAAGTACAAGGTAGGGAGCAGAAAACAGAGCAGCAGACCAGGCAGAGGAAGGGGATCAGAATAGCACTCGGGGGTACGTCAACCCATAAGCAATAAATTCAGCAGCTTTTGCTTCAAAGTTTATTGTTCCTGGGAAGCTCCCTGGCGTATGGTTTTAGATGTGCTCAAACTGCACCATACCGAGCCAGGTCTGAGCAGCCTCGGCTGGCAGGGAGTCAGGGGAGTCAGCCTGCCAGCTTGGGGCTGCTCTGACCAGGCTCAATGTGTTGCACAGGGACTGGATGGGGCACAAGTGTGCTCCAGTGTGGGGCTAGCCAGCAGAGAGCTTCTGCACCGAAGCACCCTCATGCCCCAGGCAGCTAGGTCTGAGTCTACACATGTGCAGCTGTGCACAAAAAACTGCAGCAGGGTAGGACTTGTATTTACAAGTCCTACCCTGCTGCAGAGTTTATATTAGTTTCCTGCATCCTAACAGGGGTGTATGTCTACACACAGAGACATTTACTGCAGAATTAATTAGTCAGCTTTACAATAAATGTCTCACGTAGGCACACTCAGGGACAGTACAGGGCCAATTTGTGGCATGCCTGCCAAAAAGGCTGGATGCTGAGTATTACTTTGCAGGTATTAGTGTCCTCAACTCCAATTGACTTCCACTGTACAAAGCTTGCGTCGGTTCATGGTATTATGTTAACATGGATTGTGAACAGATCTGTGATTCAAGGATTGGACTCCTAAATCATCTCAAGACCCATCAATGAGCCTTGGGAGAGATCATCCTTGAATTGAGGGAGTGCCAACAATAATTAACACAGTTCTTATTAAATGGTTCCAAGCTGAGGAACTATATTTATTCTTTGTAGCAGAGTCTCAACAAGGAAACTGTGCGATCTTTTTAAAGGTGATATTACCACTGTTAGGTGCTCCAACATGATTCATAAGATAAACCCAGTGATTTCAAATAGGAATCAATCATGTCAGAAACATTCTATCCTGCTGTGGTCATTTTGAGTTCTTTGCAACAGAATAATTGCTCTAGTATTTTTTATAGTCACAAAACTAGTAGAAACAAACTCATTTTCTGAGGGGTGCTGTCTAATGAGGGGTGCCTCAAATCTGAAGAAGTTGAGCAGCACCATACATGCACTCCTGGCAGCCCCATGCAAACTTTTAGTATCAGGCCCCGCTTCACCAGAGATAATGATACTATTAATAAAATGACCATTTTCAGGCCCCCTTTCTGTCTGGGCCCTGGACGGCTGCTCGGTTCACCCATGCCTGTGTTCAGCCCTGAAGTTGAGAACAACTACCTAACACTACACCACAGAAAAATGGTAAGCCCTGCTTAAAACAGCACTTGCCTGGTTATTAGTAATCTGCTGGTTTTTCTATTCTACAACTCTTTTCAGAAGAGGGTGACATTAGCTGCATTTCCACATAAACCTCAAGAGTATCAGATCAAGAGCATTCCATTTTTCACAGGGTCTCAAGCAAATGCACATGTGTGTGCACGCATGCACGCACACACAAATAAGAAACGTAAAGAATGTCTAGCTGTATTGCTAACTGCCTCTCTTCATAATCTACTTCTGTCACAACTATTGTGACTTTTGGAAGGGAAACAGGTTATTTCATAAACTGCATCTACTGAAAAAGTGTCCAGATTGCATGTGAATACTGAACACAGCATAACTTGCAACATTTTCTATAGCTCAACAGCTCTTGCATGGGAAAGGTAAATAGATATTGTACCTTAGAATTTAACTTCAAGCATTTCTTGGATACAAAGTATTATCCAACCGCAAGTAGTTGGTGAAAAAACTTCGAAACACACAGCTTTTAGCAAAACCAAAACCCCCCCAGAAACAAACAAACGAAAAACCAAAACCAACCCTCCCTCCCCCTCAAAGCTTTCTTTTCTCCCTGCAAAACTCTCAAATACTTAATTCATTTTCCTTTTAGAAATGTCAAAATTTCCTAATGGCAACATAGCTTACTATTTGTTATGGTAATCAGTAATTGTCCACCAAAATGTAAAAGATAGAAAATTATGTTACCAGTACGATCATTTGTACCTTTCCCCCCAAATTTGTACAAACTAATATCCAAGTCTCACAACATATAATTTGCTTTGCAAATGCAAAATAGTTCATTAAAAAAATCACGCGGGGATGCAAACTACACATTTATCAATCACAACAAGTGGAATTGCACTAGAGGATGGATCAATCCTATTCTATACAAAATAAAATGAGTAAAGACAACTACAGACATTAAAAGGTGATCTGTCAAATAACATCTAAATGCTGAGCAAGTGAACTTACGATCTTGCATAAAAGTCACAAAACTCTTTGTATACTTTTATTTCACTGTGCCTACGCTGTAATTTTGACACTGGTTTTTCGCCTTCATTTCCTCTGATATCGTAGGCATCCTGAGGGACCTTGTGTGGAGCGTCTTCAGTCTCTGGAATCAGATAGGAGCGAGCTCTGCTTTGGAATTCCATCCTTCATTAACTATTATGAAAAATCCACTGTAATACTCAGTAGGAAGCTGCAGACAAAAATCCAGAGAAATAATACGCAGGAATCCCCCTTGTTCCCAGGGAAGTGATTTACTTCCACAGTGTCATGTCAGTTAGCTCGGCTTTGTCGAGCGCCCTGGTAGAGCTTCACGTTAAGAGCTCAGCTGCAGAGCAGCTAGAACGTCATGCTGCTATTTACTAAAGGGTCATTGGAAGCTGAGGAACACATTCCATTACAAGGTTGTAATACAAACTTGGACAGTACATCAGGGCTTCACTATCTATTGCCGAAAGAAGAATTCTAGTCAGGCACAGAAGAGCTATTCTATGAGTAAACTTGTACGAGTGAACACATTCATTGTCAAGCTCATCAAATTGCTAGAGGAAAAAAGTACTAGGTAGAAAAAAATGACAACAGTGCTACTTCATCATGAAAACACCAACACCAAAAAACATAAAAGAAATATTTTGTCACTAGATGAAGATTGTTTTTAAACTTCTGCCAAACTAAATTGTAAAAATAGCCTTTTGCACTACTAATGAGTCATTCTTAGTGAAGTACTCTGAGATTATGGATCAACAAGGACTTAAACTGCAACAAGGGAAATTTAGATTGGATGAACTCTGTCACTACGGGGGTGGTTAATCACTAGAACAAACTACCTAAAGAGAGGTTGTGGAATCTCCTTCATCACCACACATTTTTAACTGAGGGTTTAACTGAGGATAGGCAAACATTTGGCTAAACCGAGGTATCAGAGATACGGCCCATGGGGTCCAACAGCTGGCCCCTGCCCCTGCATCTTGAGTTGAAGCACGTGAGGTGTGCACTGGACTGGCCCCATGCGTAGGGCCCAAGACATTCCAAATGCAATGCCTGCACCAGCATGTACAGACACTCTGAGACCTGCACTACAAGCAGCACCTGCACACAGCCAGTTCAGGACCCCTCTGCCCGCCACATACTGAATCTAATAGCCATGGCGCTTGCTCTAGGACTGTGCTGCACAACTGGTCTGGGACATATGCTGTGTGTGATATTTTCTTTCCCTGCAGGGTTCTGCGACCAAGGAGGATGCACCTCAAAATGAGCCCTCCACTGCTAAGTGGCAGACGGTCACCTCCCGTGCCAGGGCTGCTTGAAACACGGCAGCACCAGTTCTTCCAGTCCGGCTGGAGAACAGGTACGAAGCCCTGGCAGCCCAGGAGGAGGAGGAAGGAGAGGACGAAACCGGGGAGGAGGCAACTCCACGTTCACCATGTCCCGTGCAAGCTGAAGGAGGCAAGAAGGCCAGGAGGAAGAAGCGTCGCGTGATCGTCATTGGTGACTCCATCCTGA
>NW_017728906.1:91126720-91140864 GCF_001723895.1 Crocodylus porosus | reverse complement strand
CAGGGGGTCAGACTAGATGGTCTGCTCAGGTCCCTTCCGACCCTAGAAACTATGAAACATCCCAGACTGGTTGGAACAGCTGCTGTATCTAGCATGTGGGGAAGGGCGTGGGGCCCATTTGGCCTGCAGGGCTGGCCCGGAGTCATTCACCTGGCCCATGAACTGGTCCTGTGCCACTCATCCAGCCCATGAAGCCTGATCACTTTGACACCTCTGGTTTAAATAGTCATGACTCTTCCTTGATCAGAAAGGGCTGGCCAAGATCAGGGGTTGGTATCCTATAGTCTCTGGGCTGTAGCTGTTGGATAGGTAACCTACAGTCTACCCTGCAGAGCCATTGGATCCAACCTATGGATCCCAGAGGACTCTAGCGATATTCAAGGAGCAGGACGGCCTCACTCATGCTATGTTGCACTGCAGCTAGGTGGAGTGTGTGGAGTTCATTCCAGCCTGTCACCATAAAAAGGCTACCAACTGATGGATTAAATGACTTCTTGGCGGTTCCTACCAACCATATTATTCTGATCCTATAACAATTTTCTTCCTAGAAAAATTGAGGGTTTTTTTTCCATTTTCCTTTCATTAACAGAATTGCCAAGAAAGGTGTAGTTAACTATGGAAGAAACAGTGATAACAAACTTGATTTTCAGTTACCAGGCTGTGCTTGCAGCACTGTACTTACAGAAAAAGTCCTAAACAGATTGGAAGTCTGAAAAAGGGAAGAGAAAAGAGAAAACCATCCTGTCATCACATGGATGACAATTCCTGACACTGAATGACACCATTTTTCGTATTATTTTAATGCTACATTTTTCTTAAAAACAGTATCATTTTCCATGTTCCACCAATGGCAGGCCTCTTTTAAAGTAGTTGTCCCATCCCAGGAGATTGTGCATCTTTAGGTTCCATAGGAAGGTCAGATAAAGTCAGGATTGGCAGCCAGTAAGTATGCTCTCTTGCTATACTCTAGCTGGTTAAAACCTGATACCTGTGACATACAGATGATAGACCCAACCTCTAACAGCTTTGGACTTGAAACTGAAACGGATAGCCCAAGTAACTAAGTGATGTGTCACAGTCAACTGACTCATTAGCAACTGGTTAAAAATGCACAGTAAAGCCACACACACGTTACCTTGTCGACAGGAGTGGTTTTGGTATCTATGCTTGTTACTGTGCAGCATGAGAAAGCCAGGGCAGAGATCAGGGAGAAACTAACTAGGAATGAACACTTGAGCTCGCAAACACAGAAAACTGACAGTATTAAGGGAACTCCAGTAAAGCTCCTGTTTCTTAGGAAATCCCAGCAGCTTTAAAAAAAGGAAAGGCCCTGTTTGTACTACAATTTTTGACCATGTTGAAAATAATGATTGGCACAGCTGGCTGACTCTAAATAATGTTCAAGGCAACACTGAGTATGGTTAAAAACAGCAGCAAGACACCCTTAGCAGAGGCCTAGTCTGACACTTGGCTGTTTTTCTGCCACCAAGCTGTGTTTCTGCTGTAAGGGACAAACAGAGATGTTGTGCAACTGGTTTGCGCTTGTCCTACATCCACTTTTTCTTGGCTGTATGACGCTCCGGAGCATGCCTCCCCCACATGCAGCTTGCAGCTTTCTGTGGGCAGGTCCTACAGGCATTCTAGCCACAAACTAAAACCTCACTGGATTGCAGCCTGGGGTGTCACAGGACATGCCTTTAGCATATGGCTCAGCAGAAGCACTGGGTCACATGCTCCACCATGGCTTTGATGCCAGAATTGCTGTCATGTACACACAAACTGAACCATGCTACCTGTCACTAATTAAGGAGGTGAGATTTTTTTTAAATGACTTAAAAGACACACTTTACCAGTATAATGGAGACAGGACTTGGCACCACCTCTACTTCATACAATGATGTCTGAGTCAAACATTTTTCCTCCCCCGTTCCCCTACCCCCCAAAGTGTAATCTTGAAACAAAATATGTGGCAGGTGCATGGACAGGAGACAAAATCTGTAGCTGTTTCTGTGGAACATTTACAAGTACTTTAATCTGTTAGAGCAGGAGTCTGCAATCAAAAGCTGCAGACATGCAGCTTTGGCAGCATTTGGCAGTGGGGACAAGTGCAGGCTGAACGCTCTCCCTGTAGCTTCAGATAGAAACTGCAACGATGGCAGCAGGGTCCTAGTGCCATCTTGACACACACTGCTCCTCCACCAAGCCTTAGTGCCACTCTTTTATTGATTAATCCTGCCCTTCCTGTGGAACTAAGGAGGCAAAGAAGCTTCATCATGATACCGTATCATTAACCCAGAGCTGGTGTGTTTCAAGAGGTAGTCTTAACATGGTGCCCACTGGACATCATTAGGGTTTGCAGTTTCCTAGTTTGTGAATTAAAAAAATCCTCCTGGATTGTAAAGCATGCATCCGGGGAAATAAGTTCAAGGTGCAAACAAAAGCACACAAAAAGGCCCAAACTGTATTTGTACTGGTAAGGCACCTCCCATTTAAATGTTTTAACACTGAGTGAAGCCTGGATATCACAAGCATTTTAGAGGTGGAGAGAAGTAGCAATGGTGGCTGGTTTGGGAGTGCTGGCCTGCCTGGAACTGAACTGCGTTATTTCAGCCTGCTGCTCTGAAAAGCTTGCCAACATATGGACTAGAATAAACGTCTGTTGCTTCTACAGGCTAAGCTTATTGGAAATGCCAAGATTCCTTTGTTTCCCTCTATTTTTCTTGCCCACAAAGCCCTCTGTAAGATACTTTCCCATCCCCCTGTATGTCTGTGGGACCCCAAAAGGCAATTGCTCCTCATACCAGTGACTCCTACGTGTCTCTTCATTCTGCCCCTCCCTGAATTTTCCCTTTCTCTATCTGCAGAGGAGAACGATGCATGGCCCTCATTTTCCCTTTCCACTGTTATAAACAAATGGATAACAGAGGTATATCTTCAAAGTGGAACAGAAGGCACAGCAAGCTTGTATTATAAAGGAATAACTGGCCAGCTGTCAGATGCATTTTATATGCTAGATGCTTTTACAGTTCTTAGGCCTTTTCATTCAGTAACAAAATGGCTTTCTGGCAGGTAAGCCCTGAGTGTTCAGCTGTGAAAGCTCTAGGTCAGTGATGCTCAATCACAATGATGCTCAATCAGTGTGCTCCAGCCCAGAAAATAAGGCAGATAAGAGAAAGCTCAAGCTCTCTGGGTCTAGCTGCTCCCCTTGCCCAACTACCCAGCCTCACTGCAAGGAGGGAAGCCCTGTGATAAAATAAATGCATTTTTTAAATGAGGTGTCATTCAATTCACAAAAGGTATGGAGGGGTGCCTTGAGTAGAATGAGAGGTGCCTGACATGTAAAAAAGTTGAAAACCTCTTGGCCCAGATTCCATTCTCTCTTCCTCTGGTATTCAGGAACAAATTCAGTAAAATCAACAGACATGTAGCTGTAAGTCTAGCTAGAATTCTAGCAGAAGCTCCTGGTGTTTATTTTACATCTGTAGTCTTATCACTAAAACCAGCTAAGAGATTAACACAGGCCCTGAGAACTGCTGAGAACATGCTGAGAACTCGAGGAAACACAAACTTTGCTACACAGTCCCTTCTGAAGACAGTAGGAGTCAGATGGGCAGAGTGCCACAAAACATTTTAATTTGCAAACCCAAATAAGCTTGTTACTACTCTAACACAGGATAGAGAAGATTACACAGTAGTTTACATTGCAAACAAAGACATGGGTTACCCCGCTTGTCACAGTACAAAAGGGAAGGAGGCAGAGGTAACTATGAACCATTCATGTATCCCTGGGATTACAGACTGTGTAGACTACTGCAGGGGCTGAAATGGCCCAAGCTTCAGTCAGCAGTTTCACAGACTCCTCTGATTTACAGCAGTCTCCTAGGAGCAATGAAGGGGGTGTCTCCCCTGTCTGCAAACTAAGTAAGAAAAAATGGATCAAAGTTTCATAGGGCAACAACTGAAGAGATGATTAAGGATGTAAAAAAAGGAAAAGGAAGTGGTAGTTTTCCTTCAAATTGTTTTAAAAATAGGAATATTATTCCTGGTGCTGAGGGAGGACACCAGAAAGGATAACACTGAGAACTGGGTAAGGACATAACAGAGAGTTAAGAAGGGGAAAGCTCAGGCATCAGGCAGGGGGAGTGGAGACATTACAGCAGTGATACAGGTGGAAGATCAGTTTATTGGTGCTTTAAAGTTTAAGACAAGGCACTTACATTTGATATGGTAAGAAACAGGAAGGAACGGAAATTAACCTTTTGAAAATGCAGGTTCACAATGAACTGGACACAACTCCAACTATAACATTATGAAAGGTGGGTAGTAGCGTATTACTAATGTTAATTAAAGCAGCTTTTAATAGAAAGTGTGTGCTGCTTTGCCAGCTGGCTGGTACATGAAGAATTACTACTGCAAAGCTCCTAAACCCCTCCTGAGTGGATTCTTTAAAACCAAGCTGAACATTTTGGCATTTGCCCAAGAAAATAGGGAGACTTTTATAGAGAAAGCTCTGCAGGCAGCAGCAAGTCCTGCTGAACGTTTTGCTTCATTCCACAAATAGATGTGCAGAACAGTCACATCTCCAAACTAGGTTTTCGGCATTAACAGCTGCCATTGGCAGCCTAATTGCACCACAGTGAAATAATGTTGCTCACTTCAGCTCAAAGGCTGCTGTTATGATTGTTGCTTTTAGGAGATCAAAACCACCACATTCCCTGTATACCATTAAGGAGTAGGATAAGTATTCACAGCTTAATTCTTCCCTTCCACACACAAAAAGATGATTTAGTTTTAAACAAATTCAACCTCAGACTTTGTGCAATATGTCCCATGAAAGCAGGCAGTTACTACTGGAAAATTTCCCCTAAGGTTATAAAATATCCAGGACTTTCCAGGGCTCTGCAGATTGTTCCCTGATCTGAGTTGGATCATCACCTGACTTTTTCATGATCTGAGCTGGATTGTTTGTGTTGCTACACATTCAATTTGGTGCTGACATACAATAATATTCTTGTCTTCTGTGACCAAAAGTCAATTGTCAGCCACATAAGCAATGTGTGCCCTAAACTAAATGTGTAACTTATTACAAATAAGAGGAAAGGAGTCATTCTCTCTTTAAAAAAAAAATAGGGATCAGATTTTCAAATGTATTTGATACCACTCTAACTCTGTTCCCACTGAAGATCAAGGAAAACACTCTCAGGGACTTCCATAGGATCAGAATAAAGTAAATTCTGAGGCTTTCTACAAATTTCATCCCACATGCTCCACAATATAAAGCTGAAGATTTTTGTGGTGGTGTTTATACACAGAATTATCTGGAGAGTGAAAGACTTCCCTAACTCTATGACATAATTCATTATAGGATTATGCCAGGGGGCACAGGTATGAAAAAGTGCTTATCTGTCACTTGAGAGATTAATGTCCCTTCTGTTTGCAGGGAAATGAAGAGAACATGAAAGTAATTGTATGTAAGCAGCACCTTCCAATGAGGCTTTTTATACAAGTCACAACTCAGTAGAAGCCAGCCTAAAGTAAAACTTTTGTGGGAGGAGGGAAATATGTGAAACACAGTACAACACGTTTTGTTGGGTGAGATGCTGCATTTACTTTTGCTTATGGAAAGAGTTACCTTTGAAAGCCTCACTGTGTATATAACACACGCATATTTTTTCTTTATGCCCTACTTCAATATGACCCTTGTCTGCATCTCTTATCCTCCTGTAACTGTCCCACACTTTTTGGCCATATCCAGATGCACAGGGGCATGCTCTTGCAGCGACAAAAATAGTAGCGGCACAAATTTGTGCTACTACTTTCTGCCACAGTGCATGCCCCTGTACATGCACTCTGTTGAGGGACAAACTGTCCCACTTCAGGCAAACTGCTCTTGCTCAGTTCCTTCCAGCTCTGGGCATGCTGGAGGAGCCAGGGCATAACTGAAGGAGTAGAAACGCTCTGGCAACAAAAATTGCCTTTTATGACCAAGTAACTAAATCCTCGGATGATGGTGTTGCCATGGACATAGTCTTTCTAGACTTTAAGAAGGCCTTTGACACTGTCTCTCACCCCATCCTCATTGATAAATTAAGCGACTGTGGCATTGATGCCTACACAGATGGACGGGTAAAAAAAAACTGGCTGATGGGGTGGACCCAGAGAGTAGTGGTGGACGGGTCAAACTCAACTTGGCGAGATGTGAGTAGTGGGGTACCCCAGGGCTCTGTCCTTGGGCTCGGCTCACACTGTTTAACATCTTCATCAGCAACTTGGACAAGGGGGTGGAAAGCACGCTATCCAAGTTTGCTGATGACACTAAGATGTGGGGTGAGGTGGACACATTTGAAGGGAAAGAGAGGCTGCAAACAGATTTAGGCAGACTACCAAAGTGGGCAGATGAGAATAGGATGGGGTTCAGTGTAGACAAATGCAGGGTACTGCACCATGGGAGAAGGAATCCACAGCATACATACAGGCTGGGGAGTTCCCCTCTTGAAAGCACAGAAGCAGAATGGGATCTTGGAGTCATTACTGACTCCAAGATGAACATGAGCAGCCAATGCCAGACCACAGCCAGCAAGGCCAGCCATACCTTGTTGTGCATGCAAAGATGCATCTCAAGCCAGTCCGGAGAGGTGATATTCCCCCTCTATGCAACTTTGGTCATGGTGCAGTTGGAGTACTGTGTCCAGTACTCCGTCATCAGGTCCAGCCCCCTGCACCAAGCAGGAAACATAACTGGAGGTCAGGTGACGCCAGCAAGGTGACCGTCTGGTCTCCTCTTGAAGATTTCCAGGGTAGGTGATTACACCACCTCTGGAGGGAACTTATTCCACAGTCTGGACACCTTGACTCTAAAGAACATTTTCCTAATGTTGAGCTTGAATCGATCTTCCAGCAGTTTGTGGCCATTACTCCTGATTTTCCCCTCGGGTGCCCTGGTGAACAGTTGCTCAATGAGCCCTCGATGTACGCCATTGATGTAGCAGTAAGCTGCTACCAAGTCCCCTCTCAGCTGCCTTTTCCTCAGGCTGAAGAGTCCCAGATCTCTCAGCCTTTCCCTGTATGGCTTGCCTTTGAAGACTCTGATCATACGGGTGGCTCTTCTTTGGACTCCCTGAAGCTTGTCCACGTCCTTGTAAAGTGCGGTACCCAGAACTGGACACAGTACTCTGGCTGCAGTCTCACTAGTGCTGAGTAGAGCAGAAGAATCACTTCCTTGATTTGCTGGAGATGCATTATTGATGCATGCCAGAGTATTATTTGCCCTGCTGGCTACAGCATCGCACTGCCGGCTCATATTCATACTGTGATCTATTATTACCCCAGGTCCCTTTCATTCATGGTGCTAGTCAGTTTGGTGCCGCCAAGCCTGTAGGTGTGTTGGGGGTTGCTTGTCCTGAGGTGGAGCACTTTTCATTTCTCAATGTTGAACTTCATCCGGTTCCAACGTGCCAAACTTGCGAGCCTGTTTAGGGCTACCTGTAACTGTAGCCTGTCTTCGAGCGTGACAACAATTCTCCATAACTTGGTGTCATCCGCGAACTTGGCCAGCGAGCTCTTCACCCTCACATCCGAATTGTTAATAAAGCTGTTGAAAAGTACTGGACCAAGCACCGACCCCCGTGAGACACTGCTGCCCACTTCTTGCCAGGGTGACACAAATCCATTCACTACAACTCTCTGGGTCCTATCCTGCAGCCAGCTTCTCACCCACCTAACTGTCTCAGAGATAAGCCCACAATCCTCCAATTTTCTTGCAAGGATATCATGGGATACTAGATCAAAGGCCTTTTGTAAGTCTAGGTATACAATGTCAGCCTTCTCCCTCATGCCCACCCCGAGCTTCCATTGTTTATAAGCCTCTTTCTTCTTTCTTAAGAGGGCTAAACAGGGAAATCATGGTCAACAGGGCTTCCCAGTCCTTCTGTTACCTTTTCTCTGTATGGGAATGGACTTCTTTTGTGCTTCAAAGATCATATCCTTAAGAAACAACCACTCTTTGTGCACACCTTTCACCTTCAGTCCCTGGTTCCGCAGCACTTGCCTTACTAGTGACCCAAGCTTGTTGAGATTTGCATTTCTGAAGTCCAAGACTTCAGTCATGTTATCTGATTTGTCTGCCTTACATAGAACAGTGAACATGATAGTTTCATGGTCGCTGTCGCCCAAATTCTCTCTATATTTAAGTCGGTCACCAGGTCATCTCCTTTGGCCAGGACCAAGTCTAGCAGAGCTTCACCTCTGGTTGACCCATGCACCTCCTGAGTCAGGAAGAGCTCCTCGACACACAGCAGGAAGGATCACAACCATTCTGATTTGGCCAAGCATTCCTCCCAGGAGATGTCTGAATAATTAAAATCTCCCATGATGACCATGTCATGTGCACATGTAGCCTCAATCAATACTCAGGTAAACTCCAGATCGAGTTCCTCCCCCTGGTCTGGTGGTCTGCAGTATACACCTACAGTCAGGTCTCTCTTGCTGCACCTCCCCCACGCATCTGCAACTTGACCCAGAGTTTCAGGATGTCCATTTTTGAAGCTGATGTCATCCTCCAAGGAGGTGTACTTCTCTTTCACATAGAGAGCAACGCTTCCACCTTTTTTCCCCACCCAGTCCCTTTTATGCAGGGTGTATCTTCTATAGCTAAACTCCAGTCATGTCACGAGTCCCACCAGGTCCAATAAATGTACCACTGTATAGCAACAGTTCAGAAATGTGGAAATATTTTTGTACTGAGGTATGAAATAATTATCTATAAAGTGGGAGTCATAAACATTTTTGTTTGTTTTGGCCATGCTACAAGCACTCATGCTGTATACGGACGTGCCAGAGCAGAATAATTTCAAGCAATCATACATGATCCTCATCTCAACTTGACAGCATTTTTCCCCTTTGCCCATTTGGAGATTAGACAATCATTTCTGACCACCATGGCCAACCCATTCTAAAATTTCAGGAAATACTCTAGGTACCCAGGAGCAGGATCCTATTGATTTGAGATTAAAACAATCTATCAGAAAACCAAAAGGAAGAAAGTGGGGAACAGAGAGAGCCCCAGACATCAGGTTAGCAGATCCAACAGCTTCAGTCAGGACCTTAATTGTCTAGGAATCTGTTGATATCCACAGACCACATCGCACCAAAGCAATACCAACCACGCACATGGAGTGCCTGGAGTAAGGGGGCAGAGATGGGAAGTTGTTACAGAAGGTGTTACAGAAGGAGACTGTGGAGAAAGGAGGAATAGGAGGAGCTGCTGGCATCTGCAGGGAGTTCATAGATTCATAGTTGTTAGGGTTGGAAGGGACCTCAATAGATCATCGAGTCTGACCCCCTGCATAAACAGCAAAGAGTGCTGGGTTCAGATGACCCCAGCCACATACCCATCCAACCTCCTCTTGAAGACCCTCAGGGTAGGGGAGAGCACCACCTCCCTTGGGAGCCCATTTCAGATCTTGGTCACTCTAACTGTGAAGAAGTTCCTCCTAATGTCCAGTCTAAATCTGCTCTCTGCTAGCTTATGGCCATTATTTCTTGTGACCCCCAGGGACGCCTTGGTGAGTAGAGCCTCACTATTTCCCTTCTGCGCCCCCATGATGAATTATAGGCAGCCACAAGGTCGCCTCTCAGCCTTCTCTTGCAGAGGCTGAAGAGGTCCAGGTGCTCTAGTTTCTCTTCATAGGGCTTGGCCTGCAAGCCCTTAATCATACGAGTGGCATGAGTTGGATTGATGGAAGGTCAAAGTGTGCAACCCCCTAATAAAAAACATTTTGATCATTTGCTTTAGATATTATATCCACATAGAATATATGAGAGGTTAAACACCACATTTACTGACACATAAGGTCCCAGTGACACTTGGTTTTATGGTTCTTCCCTTTGAAAGAGAAGTTTCCTATCCCAGAGGTATTTGATTCATATCCCAAATCATTACAAATGGCCACATACAAATTATGCACTTGGTAAATTGAAAGAAAAAGTAGATGAGATACTAGATATGTGCTAACCATCCGCTTACACTAGCTGTGACTGATGTTTTTATAAGCTGAGTGCTATGACCTGAACAGTTCATCCAGGAGCTATAATTAATATCTTGACTAAATTGAATGCCCAGCCTACTATGAAAGATGTCTAGTATGTCCGTGAAGTTCCTTATACGGTTGGGGATAACTGTCAACACCAGACTTTCTGGCTCTAAATTACATTCTTTTTATAGTAACGACTCCACTGCAGATACCACACTGAGGCTTGACCTTCAGCTAAGGTGGTGGGGAACAGTGTTTTTATTTACTAAGTAGCATGTCATTTCCTTACAGATCTCTTTTTAAGTAAACAAAAGTTACTACTATGAATGCTACAATGAGGCTAGGGGAACCTGTTTTAATAAGCGAGAGTTAATTTCTTTGGGCAAAGGAAAACACTTTTTGTATAGAGCTAATGCCATTTCTCCTCTTTCACAGATCAGATCATACTAATTAATTATCTGAGTTGTTAATATTGCATTTTATTTTTAAAATGTTCACCACTGCATTATCCATCTCCCCAAACACAGAATAGGAAACAATTAAACTACCTGTATTTAGCTTCCCTCACAGCAGCTGCTAGAAAAATGAACTGGAAATATATTAAGTCCACAAGAGACAAGTGTGTTAAAATATATTGGTAAACAAAGCCAATGCAAAATAACATTGCTTTGACAATTCCACAGATTTAAAACAAGAACAAGCTAGTATGATTGTCTGACTATCTATATAACATGGACCAAAGAACTTCCCCTTCTATATTATATTTTATATTTAATAATGACTTCCTCCAGAGTAAATGAAGCTGAAGAGTATTAACTGAAGAGTTCTTAAGCATTCCCCAAACTGAGGGCACTGGTTCATGATTTTCTAAAGTGACCTGCTGTCAGTGTCTCAGAAAGTCTCAATTAACCTAGTTAACTTCTGTGACATTACAATGTCTTTCATCTACCTTCAGCATATTGTATGGTGTTTTTTGTGAGAGGGGCTAGAGTGGGCAAATTTCAGGACTCTTTGGATAAGCTGTTGCCTCAGTAGCCCAGGCGATCCATTCCAGTCTTATGTTCATATGTCTATCACCAAAAGAATAGAAAGAGTCAACACATGGAATGCATATTTGAGAACACAAAAAAGATGAGTGGAGGAGAGATGATGTTGCACAAAAGATTATAGTGTGAGGCTAGGGACAGAAGTTACACATACACCTGTACAAGTGATCAGAAACTGGTTCAAATCTGTTACACAACAGAAGTTCAGTACACAAACTGCTTTTAAAATGGCTGAAACCAGTTTATGATAAACCTGGATGGATGTAGTATCAGACCTAACTGATTTAGGTTAAATCATTTTTTTGAGCTTCTGTGCCAGATCCCCTCCAGATTCAAGTTAACTCACGGTCCCCCAACATCCCAGGATGCTTTGCATCTCCCCTGCAAAGCCCCACTTACAAGGGCGGGCAGGCTAGCTGGGGCCCAAACTGTCTGATCCAGATGAGCAAGGAGGTGTGCTCTAGTGCCCCCTGGTTTCTGGCCTGAGCCACTGCAAGCATGTGGTGGCATTTCCAGAATCAGACGCCAATGTCTGTTCACTTGCTTATCGGTTCAATCTACACAGCTTAGACTAACCTGCAAAGATTGAATCAATTCAGCCTTGGGCTTTTTGGCCATCTTTACTTAGGCTGAGGGTTCGCTTAAAAGTTCACTTTAATCCTCCTGTCAAAATTCATTAGCAACATGTCAGTTCGTTAAACTCTCTGAAAGCTACAGAGCTTGCATTTACTGTTAAGAAAGCAAGCATTCACACACATCTCTGTTTAGAATATCTCCAGGTCAGAAGAACATGTCATGGATATGTTCATGCCTTAACCAATTGGGTGTCCAGTGGAAGAAGCTAGAACACAGCCCCTTAAAACAAGGGGAACAGATTTTGCAACAAGTTTAATAATCAATAACCTTTTCAAGGAGAAATGCACATAAATAGTTCTCACTGAAGAGTTCTGAACAGAGACGGAAGGCAATAGGAAAATACTGGATTAAAAGCAAACAGACCAGCTCAGGTGATTTGATTGGTATCTACTACATTGATGATAACCAGGTTTCAATAGGTGCATGAGAACATGCAGTACTTGGGTATACAGAACAAGTTTTCTTTCAAGGACATTCTAAACATTACAGAGCATGACGTACATTGGTTTAATACAGTGAAATTATCCATTTCACATTTGCTTCACCTTCATTCAATTCAGTTCTGGTATAAAAACCATAGCAGAGGAAAAGAGGTTCCTTGCAGCAGGGTTTTTAAGCACAGATGAAAAAAGGCAGAGCAGTCTGACAACAAGACGACTCACTCATGACCAGGGATTCTAGTTTTCTCTGATAGAAAAAAATCCCCAATTTTCAGATTAAAAAAGCAACCCCAAATCCACATTTTCCCATGATTAAAATGAAACGCCACTAATATATAGACCAGTGGTTCCCAATGCGGTGCCCAAGGGCACCATGGCGCCTCCCCGAGGTTTATTCAGGTGCCCATGCACATTTTCATGATCAGTAAAAATCATTACTCCAACAAATATTTTTACCTATTTTTGTAAGAAAAAGGAAACTGCATTTTGAAGTTGCAGATCTAGTGCAATTTTAAGTTATGAATGAGATGATCAGATTGATCTAAATTCTAAACTTTAATATTTATATTCTTTTTCTATTAAATTCAAATGTGCCCTAAGGCACATAAACATTGGGAACCCCTGATATAAATCATGACAGGGTGTATACAATAAGGCCCTCAAAAGGCAAACAAAGAAGAAAAAAGAAAAAGGACATTTTCTGTCTTAAACATTGCCACTGTCATTACAACAAGCAGAATACTGGATCAGAGGTGAGTGAGCTATTACTTCTTTTTACAATTTCTATGTACATTCAAACACTATGATTTTTGCTTCAACCTTCAGTTCAAAGAAACAGAAAAATCTCAGACAAAATTCTTGACATTGTTGACACTGAAACAGTAACATGAGCAGGCTTGCAGGCAGATTTGCAAATGTTTTGGTGAACCTAAGTTTCTTATCAGTAAGAACACCCAAACACTGAAATATTCACTGTGCAGTCATTCGTTCATAATCCTACCAAGAATTTTAAAGGATAAATATAACCACTGTTAAATTGACATCTAGAAAGGAAAAATATGAATTCCAGCCCTAGACTCATGCACTCCTATGAAAAGAAGTGAAGCAAAAAGGACCTTAACCCCACACGCTCTACGACATCAGATGGTATGCAAGATAGTTCAGTTTTATTTATGCTTGAGATCTGCACCAAGAGCATCACAAAAACCATCCAGTACATGATTCACAAGGGGGGACAGTATGGATCAGAATAATAGTTCAACTTCAGCCCACTGAACTACAAGAATACAAGAAAAAAAGTCACGACCTAGGGCTTCCTCTTCTGAGTGAGAGACCAGGTCTCATGAATTTGTGCGGCTGTCTTTAGGTCAGTGGTTTTTATTTAAAGAGGAGACGTTTAAGGAAGATTTAGGTTATTTCCACAAAGGAGCATTCCTGTGTGGAAATTCACAGTTTAATGACATATACTGAATTAATAATAGTTTAACATATTTATATAACTGAAGAATGATAAGCAACAAGGCTGGATTTTATGTATAGAATGCTGCAGTCCAGGGGTACTTAGCTATCGAACCGCAGTAAGCTACATGTCAGAAAGCAGGTCTATTAAGGTTTATGAAAGTTAATCAAGTAGCTCTGAAAGAACAAATTCTCACACCTCACTTTATGTGCATGTGCCCCAACCAGTGGAAAAAATTAACGTGTGATAAAACCACCAAAGCTTTACACTCGTGTCATCTCAGTTATTTAAGAGAAACAATTGCTTAAATTTCACTTGTGCAAGTCTTTGACATCTAGTCATTCAGGGTCAGAAGACATGATGTTCAACATCTTCATTAATGATGTGGACATTGCAGTCAGGAGTGGACTGGCCAAGTTCGCCGATGACACCAAACTTGAGGGCAAAGCATCCACGCCAGAAGATAGGCGGGTGATCCAGGCTGACCTGGACAAGCTCAGCAAATGGGCAGACGAGAACCTGATGGTGTTTA
>NW_017728906.1:91115060-91126140 GCF_001723895.1 Crocodylus porosus | reverse complement strand
GATCCTATGACCCCAGCTGACTTCCTGCCCTTTGGGCAGGGGGCTGGACTCGATCTCCCGAGGTCCCTTCCAGCCCTGATGTCTATGAAATCTCATGTCACTGAATAAATCAAAAGAAATTGTTTAAGAACTATTATTTAACATGCAGAAGCAGCATGAGGGCGAGGCCAAGTGGGGTGTTTTAATTATGAGTTATTTTAAGCCTTAAGCAATGAAAAGTAGTGTGGATGTATGATTGAATGCCTCTAGTCACTTGGATGAGTTGGACAAGGCTTGCCTACAGTCTCCAAAACAGCTCATTTTAAAATATCCTAAGGCTCATTCCTTTGACTGCTGCAAGATACCATAATTATTTTATGGTGGGTTTAGACACATGAACCTTCTCTCCACCTAGAACACCACACAGATGATTCAAAGTGTTCTTTCAATCAAGGGTTCAAAAATGATTTAGATTCAGGGAAAAAAAGTTTGCTGGTCCACAATTTATGGTAGATCACTCTGACAAGGTTTCCAGTCATGGTAATTTGGGACTTTTACAATTATTTTAGTATTTTTGTTGCTGAATATTTATAATCAGTCTTACGCAGTGGAAGTCAGCAACTACAGTTCAGGAATTCTAAAAAGTAACTCTACTTTTCTTGCCTCTTCTCTGCTCCCAGGATCCCACTGAATTCAAAAGTTCTACAGAGTCCCTCAATCTCTGGACAACCATGGTCCACTGCCTCGGTCAACTCCTCACAGTTCTTCCGGTGAAGAGTGGAAAGTTTGCAGTAAGGCAAGTGCCATACATACAGCGGACTTGTCTTCTAAGGTCTACTATAAGTGAGGGATTTTCGACTTTATATCAGGGAAGATCACGACCCTGCATAATTCCTAAATAGTTGAAGGTACAGAGGTAAACAAAGGATGCTGGGTTTCCTGAGACAACTTTGAGTTTTACAAACAAAGAGCGTCCGTAGATGTAGTCCAGCAGGCAGGGGGAGGGGGAGCACTTTAATTAGTGAGCCACGCTAATTAAAAGTGCCCAAGCATCATGTGCATCAGCATCCCCATGCTGAAAAAATGGTGGCAGGGCACTTTAAACTAAAGCTCTTTTAACAAGCTTCAGTTCAAAGCTGGCATACCATGGCACCACCATTTTTCAGTGCAGGGACACTGATACATGCGACGCTGGAGACTGCTGGAATGTGTTAATTTCTGCGCTCCAGCTGACTCGATTAATCGAGTCTACTCCGACATGATGGATTTACAGCACATCGGAGCAGCCTCCCTGTATATGCAGAGGAGCCCTAAGGCTTTGGTTCAGAAAAGCCTACATCTCAAATCCCAATGGAACTTAAGCATGTATTTAAGTAGGCTCCTGAATTGATAAGCTGCAAGAAACCCAGGAGCTTTACTGAATGAAATAAAGAGATTTGTTAGGCTCCACCGGAAAAGTACAAAATCAGTGCAGTAGTCAGTATCTTCCCACAAAGAGATATCTTTAAGGTATTTTTGGTGACTAAAGGAAAGAGCAGAAAACTACTCAAATAACTGATAGCTATTAGTAGCATATCTTCAATAGCTATTTGTTGTGCTGCACAAGATAATTTCAGTGAAGGATTTTACTGAAATCTCATTTCCTAGAAGTTTTAGAAAAGTAATTGCTTAGGAATTTTAAAAAAATTAAGGATCCTACTTTACTCAGTTTTAAACTGTCATTATTAAAATACTATCAACAGTTGTTTGACTTGTTTCTTTTCTTTTTTTCAGTATATTCTATTGAACTGCAAAAGGCGAGAATTTCCAATCCAAACATTAGTTTTGAACACCACTCAGAAAGGAAGGGAGGACGGGGTGAAAAAAGGGGAAGATGTGCAAATAGCATCTATAAAGCTGAGTAATTCCTCATGATTAATCACAGATGTCTGCTTACTGTTTTCTTAACATCCTGTTTATGGGAGAAAGCAGGGAGGAAGGTTTCAGCAGATAGGTGACATTTTTAACAAAATATTTGACAGTCCAGTACTCTTAAGGAGGCGGTTTTGAAAAATGCTTCATTGTGTCATAAAGCAATTTAACGGTTGCGAATTATTTGAGCATTTAAACAGTGTTTTGTGCATACTAACTACTAAAACTGGCATACCATGACATTATTTGCTCTTGTATTGCAACTGGTTACACAACAATTACAAATATTAACAGCACTTACTAGGGGTGCACCAATAAATATTTCTGGGTCAATACCGATGGCCGATTGTTCATAGATGTTAGGGGCTGGAAAGGAAATCATCAGGTTCAGCCCTGCTGCACTTGGGCAGGAAGGACTGCTGGGGTCAGATGACCCCAGCAAGGTGATGTCACGCTTCAGCTGGACTCTGCCAGCTTTGCCCAGCAACAGATGCCGTCAAGCACTCTCCCCACAATCTGGAAAGCCCCTACTCTCCCCACAATTTGGCTTGCTGCATGGCTGTGGCCATGTGCTGGGGAAACCCCATCCCCTGTGGAAAAAACCGCGTGAACATTCTGGCGTGAAAATCTGACCGATCAGGGACTTGAAATTGGGCTTGTCATCTGGCCTATAAAAGTTAGGGTTGAGCTTGCGCCCAGGGAGAAGCACAGAGAAACCAGAGCAGTCACCGCTCAGTAGAGAGGAGCCAGAGCACTCTCCACCGCTCAGTGGGTAGGCCTGGCCAGCTTCCCACGGCTTCTCCTGCCTCTGGAGCCATAAGCAATCATTTGTGCACTCGATTGTCCCGGTTCGTACGTTCTTGTTCTCTATCTCATTTTGTTTTTTGTTATCTTGAATCCATCGTTTTGTTGTTTTTCATTCGTTCGTCCCTTATCCAAACCAGGACAGAATGCGCAGCCGCATCAACACCGGTGGTGCATACATTGTTGTTCTCGGATCCATTGTTTTGTTTTTTTGTTCGTCCGTCCCTTATTCGAACCAGGACAGATCCAAGTGTAACTGCCTGCACAGCCACATCTACACCAGTGGTGCGTAAATAAGAGATCAAATAAAAAATGTTCTGGAACCGTTATGAGTCCACCTCTCCCTCTCGCAAACTAACATCAGGGGATAGAACCCACCAGGGCAACAGTCACAACCTGGCTCGCGCCCCGCACAGGTGAGTGTCCAGACATTTTTTGAAAATATCCAGAGTAGGTGATTGTACCACTTTGGGGGGAGTCTATTCAGACACACGAGTTGTAAATAAGTTTTTGCTTGCATCTAATCTAAAGTGGTCTTCTAGCAATTTATGACCATTAGCCCTAGTCTTCCCCTGGGGAGCCCTGATGAACAAATGTTCTCCCAGTCCCTGATATGTGCCCCTTATATACTTATAGGCTGCCAAGTCCCCTCTGAGTTACCATACATGTAACCCTCCTTTGGACTCTCTCAAGCCTCTCCACAACCTTCCTAAAGTGTGGTGCCCAGAACTGGATGCAGTACTCCAGCTGTGGCCTCACCAAGGCCAAGCAAAGTGGGAAGATGACATCCTTAGTCTTGTCTGAGATGCACCTGTAGATGCACGCCAGTGTTTTGTTTGCTTTGCCAGCTATGGCATCACATTGGTGGCTCACGTTCATTCTATGGAGGGGAGGGCAGATCAAGGCCTCCCATGGTGAGGGAGGGAACAGGGCTGGGGTAGAGGCAGAGACAAGGGGAGACGCTGCCCAGCCAGGGCAGAACAGGGCACAAGACAGAGTCATGGGCGGTTCATCTGGGGGCTGCAGGGGAGCAGGAAGGGGACACAGCTCCCAGCCACTGCATGCACCCTGAGGCAGGCATGGGGGACATGCCTGCTGCACACCGGGGAAGCCAAGCAGGTCCCCTGGCAACTGCAGCAGTGGCAGTAGCAGAGGTGCCTGAAAACTATGCATGGTGGCTGGGCTGGGCCCTTCTGGCCACGAGGGTCAAAGCAAGGGGCGTGGGCTTGGCAGGGTGCAATTAATTGGTGGGTGGGCCAGATCTGGCCCATGAACTAGATCTGACCCATGAACTGTGGGCCAGATCCCGCCCATGAACCATATTTTGCCCACCCCTCTCTTAAACCAGTTAACATCTACCCATTTGTAAGTCCCACTTCAAGAACTGGAGAGACTGAGGCAAGGAGAGATCAAGTGGCTTGTTCAGTGTCACACAGACTGTGGCCAACTGAAACTTAACTTGCAGTTTTTGGGCTCCCAATTTAGTTCAAGACACAAAATTAGGTGTCTAGCTGATAAAGTCTAAAATATTTTGAGTTACTGTTTAAATAAGCCATTTGTTAAATTCCAGGTACAGCACTAAAATTATGAGGCTATTTAGAGGATTCTGTTGCAAACTTAAAACTTTAAAATTTATGAGTAAGGCCCAAACCATTGGTGTAATCCACCCTACAAAAGGTTACAGAGGAAGACTTGCTTATGGGCTGATTCTCTGCAAACAGTAGGACAGATTTACAAACTTTTAGAAAACAATTATAGAGATAGGTCAGGCTTTGTATTATATGAGCATTAATGGGTAGAGATGCAAAAGTAAGAGATCTACTTCCTGTTATGAACCCTCAAATCCTGCTGTATCTGATCCATCATAACGTTACGTTAACACAGGAAATTACTCTATTTTCATATTGTACTTCAAACTATGTCTCATTAAGGAACTTTATTTCATGCAAAAAAAATGGTCTTTTTTACTTTGTATACCTTTAGGAATGTACATTTAGCTACATATTCATAAAATACTGTTCAATGGTGGCATTAGGATTTCAGGGTTCCAATTATTGATGAATTATATTTTAATACTTCAGAATAATCCACATTGAACTTAATTTCAAGTTAAAAATGTAAACATAATTTTGGTACCAAAGAGCCAGTCAAAGTTTTTTTAAAAGCTCATTGATAATTTTGATGCTTTCACTACAATCTGAAAAGCCCGTGACAAAAAAAAAAAAATCCAGCAGAAAAGAATTTAAACAGGAACTTTTTGGTTTATCTGTTTGCTTTCCAAACTGTATGGAATTATATACACTCCTGCATTTGGAACAGAAGTTATTTTGTTCTCCTCTTCTACTTTCCTTTCCTTTGATACTGCTGAGTTTTAATGTTGATTCTATCCAGTTAATTAACTGGCCTCATGTCCAAACCTTACATTCATAGTCATTAAGCATTCCATGATGGTTTCTTTTTCAGAAAATCTTAGTTCTTCAACTCAGGACCCTGGACACTCTGGTATTATTCGTACTTGAGTTATCCTGTCCTAGCTGCCATCCCACATCCAGCTGTAGCACATACTCGAAAACTGTGTAAGAAAGACTGAGGTCAGAGATTAAATCTACTCAGTGGTGATGTGTAGGGGGTACATGGGGGTACATGTGCACCAGTGTACTCCCTGACTGGCCGCACTTGCAGCTTGGGAGATGGGCGGGGGAGACAGGCAGGAGCACTGGTGCCCCCCCTGCAAGTGACTGGGGAGCAGAGCGCTGTTACACTCCCAGAAGCGGCTGCAGCAATCAGCTGTCTCGTGATTGGCCATATTGCAATTGGCTGGGAGGGAGGGGGGCACATGCCCCCCCCCCCCCAACTAAGGCAGCACCAGTCACCCATGAATCTACTTCTCTACCTAGGGCAGTGAGTGGTGCTGCTGTACACTATTTAGTTATGCTCTGTACAAGCACACATTGGCGGTTTACGCAGTTCCTGACAACTTGGAGGGCAAATACTACAAACAGGGTAAGGGAAAAGGACACCACAAAGAAACAGAGAAAAAGCTTCGGAAGAAAAAAAGAAGGGGTATTTATAATTTACTACAGTCTTTTCAAAGTCTTTTTCAGAAACCCCTCACAAGAGACAACTTTGGAAACTAAGCAGTAACAGGTACACAATGATATAGGATTAGAAAATAGAATAGAAACTAATGTAAGCATTATTTAGCATATTTAAATTCATAACGGTATTAAAAAGGGAGCTAGGCAACACTATAAGGCTAGGGACAAAATTACACATAAACCAGTATAAGTGATCAGAAAGTGGTTCAAATCTGTAACAGAACCAAAGTTCAGTGCGTATAAACCACTTTCAAAATGGCTGAAACCAGTTTAAGATAAACTTGGATGGATGCAGTATCAGACTTAACTGATTTAGGTTAAAGCGGTTTATTGAACTTCTGTTCCAGATCCTCTTCAGATTCAAGTTAACTGGCAGTCCCTCAGCATCCCAGGATGCTTTGCCCCACCCTCCCCACCACAAAAGACTAGGGTAGTGTTGACCCAAGCTGTCTGCTCCAGCAGAGCAGGAAGGCATACTCTAGTGCCCCTCAGCTTCTGGCCTGAGCCACTGCAAGCATTTGGCTGCTTTCCAGAATCAAAAGTCACTATCTGTTCACTTGCTTATTGGTTCAATCTATGTAGCTTAGACTAACCTGCAAAGTTTGAATTGATTCAGCCCAGGCTTTTGGACCGTTTGTACTTAGCTTAGAAAACTAACAAGCAGATGAATTTTAACAGATGTTTCAAAACCATGCAACAGGGCAATATGATGGTTCAGAAATAACACATGTTGGAGGCAGTAGTTTGTACTCCTTGTGTATGAACAGATTCTAAATTGACTATGTTCACTAAGAACAGACACTTCAGTGTCACTGGGAAGAATTTAGTAAGCTGGTGTTTTTCAGGGTTCCATTTGATGTTCTTGCAAAATAAGGACTTTCTTTTTCACCTTTATTTATAAGAGTACAAAAATATTTTCCTAGTTTTATAATGGCAGAGTCTTTTTCCATAAAAATTATTGCAAGATCACAATAGCAGGTATGGGAAACAAGAGGAAAGGGGTTAAAAGAAAGAGCAAGGCCTACTTTAAACAACCAACTTAATTAACAAAGTTATTGGAACAGTTTGACCTCTGTGGCCACATCCAGACATGCAGGGATTTGTGCTTGCAGCAGCACAAATTCCCACACTGCAAGCCCCTGCACGTGTGCTTCATTGTGGACAAATTGTCCTACAACAGGCAAACTGCCCTTGCCCAGCTTCTCCTGGCTCTTTAGCCAGGGAGAGCTGGAGGCTGGGGCCAGCAGTCTTACCAGGTGGCCTTGAGCAGCAGGGACACAGGTTGGGCAACAGAGGCCTGGCTGGCAGTCAGAACATTGCTCTGGATGGCCCGGGCTCCATGTGTTCTGGCAAATACTTGCTGTGCATGCATTGCGCTGCTTTTTGTTCTGATTTTTACTTTTTGCTACCAAAAAATCCCAATAGCAAGTTCTGCTTGTAAATTTGCAGCATGGGTCACATTTTAATGTTCACCACGTGTGGTTTGTGGTGCCACAAAGAGGTCTGCAGTACCACAAACTGCAGGCCCCCGCATGTCTGGACGCAGCCTAAGTGCCCACTTTTGACACTGCCTCTTCAAAAGGTGTTGGTCTCCTTACCCACTTGTCCCAAAAACACACCCAGACACTCTGCCATTCCACTCTATGAATGGATCATCCTCCGTTAACTGATCTGTGAGACTATGGACTTCTTTAAATCCCTTCTGGACACAAATCTGCTCTCACACCTAACCTTTAGGTATGTTCATCTTTTTAACCTTTAAGTAGTCCATGGTAAGAGTCATGTCAACTTTATATTTATACAGCATCCCCATGGGGCCTTACTTCAGATCAAGGCTCATGAATACTACTCTGACATGAACACTAAAAAAAGAACAACAGGAATATTATTGCTATCAAATATGCATCTTTGTAACTTGCTTCCAACAGCTTTACTGATGGATTTGAGTTATGAAAGCATATTTTGATCCCATAGCATGACATTAAACATGACCTTTATTTTTTCTTTTGTACTAGTTTAAAATAAATTAAACTGAATATAGAAACTATATTACAAAAGGAAAAAACATTGAATCAAGCATAAACTTCTAGACTTAGGTAGACTGAAAAATAACCTGGACTAAGAGGTGTATAGCTGATTAAGTGTAATAGTTTGATTTGGGGTACATACATCCAAAAACATGAAGTATGCAATAAGGAAAAGAAGGACATTTGAAGTTAGGAATGCTAATATGAGATTGTAAGACTTTTAATATGAACATGTATTAGAATTCTTAAAAATGCAGGTAAAGAGTGGTCCCATGAATAAATGCCTGATCAAGATTCAAGTTAACAGAATTGCAAGAAGACTTTAGTTTTACTTCTTTTTGTATCGTGGCGACTAAAAGACTTTATCTAAAGTTTCTATAATGTCTGTTTGAAAATAGTTTATAAACTGACATTAAGTTGTTAAAATTAAGCACATCAATCTAAATTTCCATCCTTCTGAAACCACAAGCTCAAATAATTTAACTGAAGTATTTGTGCATTTACAGAAGTAGCTGTAATTTCTGTAGAGTTTCAGTCAAAGTTTGAAGGCCTGAAAAGATGATTTTGTTATACAGAAGCTGACAATACTGTAACCCCCATATAAAAAAGTAACACGCAATTTTATGTAGCGCTCCAGTTATAGAGTTCAAACAAAAAAAATAGCATAGAAATAAGAGCAATGTAGTAGTCATTAGAAGGTAGGAAGTACTTTCACTCCCTTGATGCTTTTGTCAGCATTTACACAAGAATTCTTCTCTAACTAGGAAAAATGGGAACAGATTGTTTGAGAATATTAAAAAAAAGAGTATTTTTACTTTTCTATACTGTTGTTCACCCAGGTTCTAAACAATTATTCTTTCATGATACCAATCAAAATATAGGCCTCTGAAAGTCTAATTGAATGTGCTAAAATGAACATTAATATTAGGAAAATAACTGAAGTCATTAAACTGCTTTCAGATTTTTGGTTATCCTTTCTTTATAAGGTCATGTTAAGTGGTTCTACCACATTCTTTTGTCTAAAGCCATTGCAATAACAAAGAAACCCCTATGAAAAACCATAATCTAACAAGCTGCACCAGACCATCTATAAACAAAGAAAAACCCTACAGAATGGCAGCAGAAAGACCCCAGAGAAGCTGGACAACTTTTTTTAAATTGTCAGAACACTCTCACAGAAATTGTGGATTTACTGTATGCTGCAATGCAATAACTTGTAAGATTTGGGAAAGGTATTTACTAGTAAGTTACATTTGTCAGAGGTATACTAAAAAGCTATGGAGAGCTTCCTTTTCCTTTATTTAGGACAGTTGTATCCTTGCGAAATACCATGCTGTGACTGAAGCAAACACAGAATATCTGCTTCCTATTAGCTCTTTCTAGATTTATTTGGTACTTTGGGGGATACTTTTCATTGCATGTGTTTGACAATTCCATTATCAGAATCTGCTGTTTGTACATAAGTTTTACTGTAACCATTAAAACAAACACATAACTAAAGAGGCACCAGGCACCTTTGTTAGCCATTAATTTTCACTCACTCACCTTAGCTTCTCTTCATGTAACCCCTGAAGCACCACGCTATCAGGACGATCCCGTCTTCTCCTGTACAGACCTGAATGTGATAACTCTTTCAGCTGTAATGTAGTCATATTTCTCTACCCACCAGGCTTTTTCACTCTTTGCTGAACAGTGCGGCTGCCAAGATGCCTGAAGAGAGTATGCTCAGCAGCGTGTCTGCACACCTGCACTAGTCAAGAGTTACAAATCCCTTAACACACAGCCAGTTACTGTACTGCTTCCTGTTTCTCATAGGTACACACCCTTCTGAAAGGCACTACATTTCCTTTATCACTTTATCACACCTAAGGGATGCCTGTGACAAGCCTACCAGGTTCCGTGAATCTTTGTTGGTAATCAAAGCTGAAGTGCCCAGTCATAAGCAAACCCACAACTTATTATATGCAAACAAGTCAACTGTCCTTAGGACTCTTGGAATTTTAACTGAAAACCTTCAGTAATGTAATGAGCAAATTAGCCATTCCCCACTACAGTTTATAAGAAAAGAAAATCCATTAGCATTTTAAAATCCAGTGACTCAATACATGTAAGAAAAGCCCAAAAAAATGAAGGTTAAGTGACTAAATTGAGTAACAAGAGGATCTATAAGAATTTCAAGAACGCTAGAATTAATAATCTTTCAGATACCGAAATAAAGATTTATGTTACTAAAACAATGGCCCTTTCTGCCCAAAATTAAAAATGTATTATCATGTAAATACTTTTCTGCTCCTAAGTTCCAAAGGGACTGACCTCTGCCACTTATCATATACAACAGTAGTGCAAAATCCCGTGCAGACTATGTAACATGAACAAAAAAGTTTAAGGTTTCCTGTAACACAGGAAGGAGACAGCCAAGGATTTCCAAGCTGCATGTCTCATTTGAACTTGTAATAAAAGCCTTTGCCTGAATTTCATAATAGGTTCCAACAGACATACAATTCCTTTTTCAAAAACTGATTTTATCCTTAGTACATGTAAACAGATTACAGTCCACATTTTTTTCCTCTAGGGAAGAAGAAAGACACATTAATCTAGTTTACTTTTTTTGATAAAATATAACTTTAAGTAAAATGAAGTAGTTCACCACTACAATATACAAGAAACTCTGAGCCAAGCAAAAAATGATGCTGGTTGTGGTATGATTTTTTTCATTCAATTACCAAAGTGCCTGATATATAGCAGAACACATAGTAAAGGTCACTTGAAAATCCTGCATTTATGAAGGAACACAAAAAGAGTAAAAACATTTGTTTTAAAAAATATAGGAACGTGTCTGTCATTGCGTACTAGTTTTCTCAAGTTTACAAAATCATAAACAAATGCAGGAACTTTACACAAAGCTCTGGGGATGCTTTAGTATGGAACGTTGGCTGGAATCTTTTGAAAAAAATGAATTACAGGCTTAAGTCTCAATAATCACACCATATGCTAGGTACATCTACAAGAGACGCTTTACTGCACAGGAGACTAATCTTCTGTGTGGTAAAGTATCACTGTTAGAGGCGCAACAATAGACATTTTTGGGGCCAATATCGATACCGATATTTTAAGGAGGTATATTGGCCAATAGCAATCCGATTTCTAATACAGCTGCCTCCAGCTAGTAAATCTGGAGTGCTGGTAGGTGAGGGGGGAGGGAAAATGTGTTGGAGGTGGCTGATCAACACCCCCCATGGTGAGGGAGGGTGCAGGGGCAGG
>NW_017728906.1:91065344-91114960 GCF_001723895.1 Crocodylus porosus | reverse complement strand
CTCCTGCCACTGCTTGCATCCCAGGAGCCCACGCGGGGCGTGTGCCCCCTTGATCTGCAAGGGCGGGGTGGGCTGCAGCGAGGCTATGCAGGGCTCTTCTCAGTGAGGCCTGGGCTTGGTCGATGGGGCCAATAAATGCCCAGGCTGCATGCAGCTGCAGCGCAGCACTCAGGCACTGAGGAGAGCTGCGTGCAGCTGGTAAGGCCGGTGTCATGGAAGGGAAGGGGGGAGAGAAGGTGTGTGTGGTGGGAGGCAAATCAATGCACCCCTGCAACAAGGGAGGGGGAAGGGGTAGGGCCAGATGCTATCCAGCCAGGGGGAGACAGGGGGGAGGCCGGAGCCACAGCTTGTGGGAGGGGAGGTGGCTCCCACCACTGATTACACCCCAGGAGCACATGGGGGGGGTGTGCCCCCTGAATCTGCACAGGGAGGGATGGACTGCAGTCAGGGCTATGTGGGGCTCTTCTTGGCAGGGGCTGGGCTTTGAGCAGGCACTGGCAGCACTGGGAGGATGCTGCATCCACCCCAAATTTGACCACCACCAGCCGCCCAGCATAGTCCCAGCTCAATGCCCCGCCTCCACCCATGTGCCAGGAAGAGCTGGGTCTGAGCAGGGCGGCTCATGGCAGCAGCACTGGGAGAGGAGTGAAATTTGGGATGGATGCAGCATCCTCCCAGCACCGCCAGTGCCCACTCCGAACCCAGCTCCCACCAAGAAGAGTCCTGCACAGCCCTGGCTGCAGCCCACCCCAACGTGCAGATCCAGGGGGCACATGTGCCCCCCTGGGCCCCCATGTCTTCCCAGCGGGCAAACAGTGGGAGCCACCTCCCCTCCAATGAGCTGCAGCTCTGCCCCCCCCCACCTGGGCAGCACCTGCCCCTACCCCTGCCCCCTCCCTCACTATGGGGGCGCATTGATCTGCCCTGCCACACACCCCTTCTCTCCACCCACCTTCCCTTCCACCCCACCAGACTTACCAGCTACATGCAGCTTTCCATGCTGCTGGCCCTGCTCCTGAGTGCTGCGCTGCAGCTGCATGCAGCACAGGCATTTATTGAGCTGATATCTGATACAGCCAGTTTTCTTTACATTGGTACTGATTCAAAATTGGACCGATGTATTGGGGCACCTCCTATCACTGTCTACACATACACAGCAATTAGGGAGCAGAAAATTAATTTACTGTGCTGACAGATAGTCCCATTAAATACAAATGGTAATCTAGCAGAGCAGTAAATTACTGTGCTTTAACTCATGTGTAGGTGGTGACATCAGGATTAGTTTACTTTCAACTCAGATTGAGCCAGAGTATACTCAGTCGCATTAATTTCATATGCAGACATGCCCACTGTGTAACACAGGCTAGAGGCAAGAATAAAAGGCGCAGAAGGTTTTATGTGATTTTAAAAGATTTTATTTAAAAGCCAGACTGATTCTGTATCTCTGTACTCACCTGGAAATCACATCTGAAACTTGAATGTTTCAAGTAACCTCTTGGTAAGCTTAAACTTAATTATGCAATTACTCCCTAAAGCCAATCAGTCAGTAGTACTTAATGACAAGTTAATGCTTTTACAAATAGCTGTTAAGCACTGGGGAAACTGATTCACAAACCATCATAACAGCTTCTTACAGGCCTTTAATTATTCAAGGACAGCATTAGTACATGCCCCAACAACGGATTTTAAATAATATTAATGTAGAAAGTCACCCCACACAGTAGGTTTTCTGTTCTGGAAAAAAAATTAGACTAATAACAATAACTGAGTTACATCAGTAAATTACAGGATTCTTCCCACATACCTGATTTAAGCCTTATACTTCTCATTGAAAAAAATGAATAAAAAATGCTTGAAAAGAAGTGCCACATCCTTTTTGTTACAATTGGATCTTGCTTAATTACCAGTTCTTGAAGTCAGCTCTACTCCATTAAGTGTTAACTTGCTTCTTTTGGCATATGAGGTTGGGGAACTGTTTAAGATGATCTGATATTATCTACATGGGAAAAGACCTTCCATTCACAAGAACATAAACTTGGGGATATGTTAGAAGCTTTGTAGGCAAAAATCCAAATCAGATTCCCTCCTTTTCTCACAGTACCCACCTTAACAACATATAAAAGGTGAGTAATTCAAATTTGAAATTATCGTCCTACTGCTGAACCAGAAATGAAATGCACCTTTTTAGATATACAGTGGAACAAAGGTCTTTAGGGGTGACTGCACACATTTCTCTGACAAGTTCTGAACTGTTTACAGAAATGAACTGCCTGCCATGTACCTAGCTCCAGTGCAGAATAAACTTCTTTACTTGGTATCACCCAACTTTATTTAAGCATATATTCTGCATTTACATATCTTGTTTTTCCCCAAATAAACATTGTTTTAATATCTTAAGTAGGTTTTTCCATTCTTCTTGTGCTGGATTGAGCAATTTATATTTTTCACATTCCATGAGAAATTTTAAGGGCCAGTCAAAAGCCAGTCTTGTTACCACTAACATTTATCTTATCTTTTATAGCCTGGAACTTGAAGGTTCATTCTCAGCCTCCAATATATCCCTCACTATGCACAAAAAATGATAAACACTGATACTGTGGCCAGACTGATAATCATGCCAGTTCAAATACTGTCAACATTATATAGCATTATCAAAATATTCTATTGCCCCATTAGAATCAGAAAACAGCCCTGAAGAGTAAAAGAAGAGAGAATCCATGAAGGTCCTAAATGTAAAACCTCTACTACTACCGAGTATAAAGAACATGCAGAAGCAACTACAGATTTCATAGATGTTAGGGCTGGAAGGGACCTTGCAAGATCATCAGGTCCAGCCCCTTGCCCAAGAGGCAGGAAGTCAGCTGAGGTCAAAGTATCCCTGCAAAATAAACATCCAAATGTTTCTTAAAAGAACTCAGAGTAGGTACTTGCACCATCTCTGGGGGGGGTCTACTCCAGGCCTTGGGGGAAGTTTTTCTTTATGTCCAGCCTAAAATGGTCTTGGAGGAGTTTGTGACCATTGGACATGGGCAACTGGTGTTGCCTTAGTCAGGCGGGTTACGTGCCACTCCTGTGACCAGTCCTACCGAGCGGAGGGGGTGGAGGGGGGTCCTCCATGGATTTCCCCAGATCTTCTTTTCTCCCATTCTTGAAGATAGGCACTGCATTGGCCCTCTTCCAATCTTCAGGTGCTTTGCCCGAGCACCGTGAGTTCTTGAATATCCTTGCCAGTGGCTGCACTATGACGTCTGCCAGTTCCTGAACCACACTTGGGTTCAATCTGTCTGAACCAGCTGATTTGTGGATGCCCAGCCTCTCAAGGTGTTCCTTCACAAGGTCTACACCAATGATGGGCATATATTCACCCTCACCTTGGCCATCCTGCATCGTGTTAGGCCAGGTGGTTGTCCCTTTGGGCTGGTGAAAAACTGATGCAAAGTAATTATTAAGCAGGTCGGCTTTTTCCTGTGTGTTGGTTGTCAGCTGTCCCATTTGGTTTAGCAGGGGTCCAATATTGTTTTTATTCTGACTCTCCACATATCTTAAGAAGGACTTTTTATTGTCCTTGATTTGTGTAGCCAGTTGGAGTTCGGTTACAGCCTTGGCTTTCCTGGTTCACTCCCTACAGGTGTGGACCAGTGCAGAATACTATAGTAGTTATAAAAGATGTATTTTGAATATATCTATATAAAAAAAGTGACAGGATAAACTTGGAGACAGATGCCATTAAAAAAGCGGAAACTAAAATTCAACAGAGATTAAGATTTAGGAATAGTAAAACTCTCCAAAGTTTGTAGATTTAATCTCAAGTTTTCCACGGGCACATCTACATGTAAAATTAATACGAATGCATTAAAAAACTGATGCATTTTACCCTGGAATGTATTGCTCCTGGGTGCCATGTCTTCATGTGAGCCCAGGACTGCAGCACATTGAGTTAAGCTGAAGAACCCCTGGCTGGCAGGGGACCCAGGACTCAACCTCCTAGCCTGGGGCTGCTCTGACCTGACTCAAGGTGCTGTAGACGGGCTGTCTGGGACATTAGAGTGCTCCAGTGGGAGGCTAGCCAGTAGGGCTGTGTGAAACAGCTGCGTTTTGATTTAGTTTTGGATTCGGCCATTTCGGAGGACAGTGATTTTTTTCAGTGTTTCAGATTACTGTCCTGTTTTGTTTTGGCTGAATCTGTTTTGGAGATTTGGCTCTGCTGAATCTGTTTCGAACAGGCTGCAAGGGAAGCTTTGCACAGCCCTACTCAGCCAGGTAGGATTTGGGGCTGAGCACTTGGGGCCCCAATGGGGAGCAGGATGGGGCCATGAATGGCTCATCCAGGGGAGGAGGTAGGCCACTGCCCTCCATGCAGGCGAGGAGGCCCTGCATGAATCTCTGATCCCTGTCACATCAGGTTGCAGGGCAGGGAAGCAGTGCAGTGGCAAGCAAGTCTCTGCTGCGCAACCTGACTCCACAGAGAGCAGAGATCTGGGGCTGCATGGGGTGGGCAGCAGTAGGGAGGAAACCCCGGTGCTCCCTGCGGAGCCAGGCCGTGCAGCAAGGACCAGGACTGCCCTGCTGTGCAACCTGACTCTGCAAGGAACAGAGATCCGCACTGGGGTCTCCTCGCCACTGCTGCCCACCCTGTGCAGCTCATGTTGCCAGGGCATCACACAGTGGGCAGCGGTAGCTATGAGACCCCTGGCGTGGATCTCTGCTCCCTGCAGAGCCAAGTTGCATGGCAGGGCAGCAGCGTACAGCTATTTCCCTGAAAGCCCGTCTCCGAAACTCCAGAATTATCCAAAACATTTCAGAAGTGTTTTGGTTGCCTTGTTTCATTTCAGAGATGTTTCTGAGTCTTCTGTTTCAAGTTGAATTCGATGTTTCAGCACACCCGAAATACCCCAAAACACCTCTGAAATGAAATGGCTGCTGAAATTTCGCACAGCCCTACTAGCCAGCAGACAGCCCCACATTGAAGCACCCTTGTGTTCCAGCCTGCCCCATCAGCATTTACATGTGCACTGCTGCGCACTGAAGAACGCTGCACGATAGTACTTGTACTTACAAATACTAACCTGTGGCAGAGTTAATTAGTTTTCTGAAGCCTAATAGGGCCACAAGAGTAGACACTGAGATTCTACTGTGGAGTCAATTAGGTAGCTCTGCAGTAAATATCTCATGTAGTTGTGCCCTATGAGTTCTAATCTATGAGGAATAGCATACCTATAGTCAAAGCTTTAGTGCTCAACCCCTGGCTTGCAGGCCAGATCCAGCTCTCAGAGTCATGTCATCTGCCAAACCAAGCTCCCCATCGATCCATACATTTAGCTGCAGGGGAATAGTGGCAAGATTAATTACTAGGAGCGTACAAAGCGGGCCATATTCAATTCAGATTTGGCTCGATTCAGGGGACAGTGATTCAATTAGCTGATTTGGATTACTGTCCTGATTCGATTTGGCTGAATCTGAAGATTCAAGTCTGATTTGGAGAATCAAAGATTCGATCATAGACACAGCTTTATGTTTTTTCTACGTACCTTGAGGTACCAGGCACAGCCTGTGAGCGCCAAGATGGTGTGGCAGGTGAAGAGTCCCACAGGAGTGTGGGGGGCCCCCCTGCGTGCTTGGCAGTGGACATGGAAGTGGACCGGAAGAACTTCCAGTCCACTTCTAGGTCCGACGCCAACAGCGTGCCTCCCAGGCTCAGCAACTGGCCGCAGGGGACCCCAGGTACCCTCCCCGACCCAGGAGGCACCAGTTGCCGAGCTAAGGGACGAAGAAGGGGGGACTCCCCATGCGCGCCACAGCAGACCTGGAAGCGGACCGGAGGACTCCCCTGCACTCCCATGATACTCTCCATCCTCCCCACCATCTCAGCATT
Organism: Crocodylus porosus; assembly: GCF_001723895.1. NCBI lineage: Eukaryota > Metazoa > Chordata > Crocodylia > Crocodylidae > Crocodylus > Crocodylus porosus. The sequence continues at coordinate 91,109,088 of NW_017728906.1, read as the reverse complement.
CATGAGCCACACCTGATATACAGAAAAAACATATAAAGCTGTGTTTATGGCCGAATCATTGAATCTCTCCAAATCTCTCTGAATTTATTCAGAGGCTTCTGATTCAATTTGGAGAGATTAATGGGTCTCCTGATTTGATTTGGATTCGGAGATTTGGCCACTGCATTGGGCCAAATCTCCTTCGAATCAAATTAGTGATGGAAGCTTTGCAGAGCCCTATTAATTACTATTCCCCTGCTGCCAAATTTCCAGACCCATTGGGAGCCCTTCAGCCCTGCAGAGAGCGTGATCTGAGCAACATGAGGCTGGATCTAGGTGCACATAGTGGGGCAGTGTGAGGCAGGATCAAGATATATAGGGCTCGATTCAGATGGTACAAGACAGGATCCAGGTGCGCAGAGCCCAATCTAGCCAGTGCAAGGCTAGATTTGTATATGTGGGCCTGATCTGAGCACTGACCCCACAGATCTAAAACCAATTAATCTCTCCTATTAAAAAGAAACATGTATCTTGATATGGTGCTAATACCATATTAAAAATAACTAAAGAAAACCCCAAACAAACCAGAAAGAACTCTCCAGACCCCAAGAAGTAAAAATATGGACAGGTACCACCCACGCCCATAAGCAACCCCACTCTTGATCCAAAAATGAACAGATCAAATAACAGACCACATACAAGTCAATGGATGATAAATAGTTAAAAACTTATATGAGAGGGGAAGGATGGGATGCTGAGACTAGCTGCCAGGCCAGTTGTCCCATCACCCAAACCTCCCCTGCCACAGTTGTCCAGGCATCAAAACATAGTAACTACTACTATTACTTTTGAGGGGTGGGGGGTGGGAAATGAGCTTAACTTTTTAGAATGTTCTCTTGGTTTGAATGTGGGTGAACAGCCACCATTTCCATGAGGAATACAATGGGATGAAAGAATGAGTGCTCAGAAAGTAATTCCAAAAAACAATTTGAGCTTAAACTATGTCTTCAGGGACCTAAATAAATAACTGCGTTTTTCCTTCCTTGAATAATGATGCTTAATCATTATGAAGCTTAATGATGCTTCCTTTATATTTGTTATGACGTTCTTGTTCCTGCTACATTCAGAAATGGATCCTGAAGAACTGAAGGTGGGCACACTGAATTCCAGGCTAGCACAAAGCACTGAGATAATTCAGCTGATCCTCCATTTGCTTATCACTTAACAGTGTTGATGGATGCCACTAAAAACTATTCCAATTGATGAAACATTACCACTAAATGTTAGCAATAGTATTTCTATATTCTGGATCTACAACTTAAGGTCCCTGCCATATAAATTAGGTCATAAGTAGTGCCCTACATGGCACGAATTATATTTGTAACTTGTATGTGTTTTATGAAAAATAAAGGAAAAATATACAAAAGTGTGTGCTTTTCTGCTGATGTATAACAGATCAATAGCAACAAAAAAGGCCAGGGACAGTTACTGAATGGACTGCCCTTTGTACATGTGGTGAATGAGGTTAAAGAAAAATAGGGACCTGCATGGGCGTGTAGAGCACAGGGAACACTCCCCTCCTTTCCCAGGCTTTGCTGCAGTGAGCACAGAGATGTTGCTCCTTCTATTCCAGCTTCAATCTAGCTTGGGAATGGTCCACTGTACCTTTCCTTTCCTAAGCATTTCTCTCTGTGTTTAAGAAGGGAACACAGCTGTGCAGTGTTTGTCCTCAGAGCAACAATGAAGTAGCACTAATTGGGACTCGTCACAATTTATTTAGAAATTTTAAATACTATGTAATTTAAAATGTCATGGTCTAAAAAAATAAATAAAACAATACCCCCTGCCCTGCAAGCATAAGTATGCAAAGTTTTCCTCTACCATGACAGAGATCAAGCTCTTCACAGTTTCCTTGCCAATGTATCCAAACTGTTGAGAAATAATCAATTAATAAATAATGATGAACACATAGGAGCAGCAGAGCAGGCTGCACAGATGCATATTTTAATTCAGTTTGTGGTAGAGTCACAAATGACGATACTTGCCATCTGTTTTACAGCATCTCCCTCTACTGGCCAAATATCACCTTGTTTCTCACATCCCTCTACAAATACTGAATGTAATAATAGACTACGGGTATGCATCTTTCAACCCTTCATGAAATATTGCTGTTCACTCCTTTCCCCACCCAGAGGCAGCCTACATAAAGGTCACTTATTTTCACATGGTGGACTGGAGTTAAGTTGAGAGGAAGAAAGCACATACCAAAGACTCAAGTGGAGGTGACCATGTTAGTCAGTCAGCGAGCAATGTTTCATAGACATACCAACTATGGGAGAGAGAAAAACCCTGCATGCCATGTAATGAGTCAGTTTTACTTTGCTATCTGTAAGTAAGTTTTCCTAGGAAGATACTTTGCCCAGCAAAACAAGACAAGGCAGCCCTCTCTTCATCTGAGCTCTGAGCAGGATTTTGATAATAATTTTGTTGCACTCGCTGCAAATGTTTGATCATACTCCATCTCCAGCAAAAGGGAAGGTTTCATCAGGCAAATGCGCTGGGAAGAATTAACACACATTTTTTCGTCCTCATTGTCTTGTTCTTTTTTCTTTTTAAATATATTGCTGTATGCTTTGCCTACTCTGCTGTGTTCATGGTTGCGTGTATATGGAGGGATCTTTGGGTGTAGACAGGAGGGTGTTGCATGTTTTTTTTTGACAAAACATACAGCCTCTTTGCTTGTGTTTGTCCTGATAGGTTTTGAATGCTTTAGTACACCCAACCTAGTCAACAGCTGGCAGTTTGGGCCTCTGCAGTGGGAGGCGAGGGACTGAAATTCCTCTGATTTTGGAAAGAATTACACCCAGGTCTCCATTTCCAGGGTGAATGCTCTAACCTCTGCACTATAACATAAAAGATAGCTCTCCAGTCACTCCACCTGTTTTTCAAAAGAAAAGACTGAATCCATCCTTTATCTTCAAAAGGGACAGCTTAGGGTATCTAAGTGCAAGAAGGGGGTTGGACTGTGAATCCAGTCTCACAGATCCCTAACCCAAGGCTGCAACCAGGTATTAACATCAGTGAGAAAGGTGGCTTTCATACTCCTATCTTGAATATTCCCTATTGGTTTAGACTCTAAACTTAAAAGTATTCCTTCCTACCTCGGGCAGCTCTCCAGACAGTTTTATGTGCTTAAGTTACTTTTGAAAATGAGATACTTTGGAAAATGTTATTAGTGCCAGTATACAATGGCTAAGCAAACAAACAACATTTAGTTAGCATGGTGTGTGTATGTAATCCTTACAAGAAAACTCTTGTGATTTGAGGAAAAAGCACAGGTAGAAAGCCAGAAAGTTCCCAGTTAAGGTTAATTTAACAGAAGCTGTCTCTGGGCTGGGGGAGAAGGGTGGCTGCTCCACATGCAGGCCTCCAACCACATATTCTTGCTGAAGATTTAACTGAATATCTCAGACAATGCAAGCAGTTAAGCTCACAAGTTCACTAAAGGAATGGGACTATTTTCTTTCTCCAAAATGCTAGTCACTGAGATTAAATAAATGTGAATAAAACCCAGAGCTTTAAACAGTCCATTAAAATTCCTTCCTCTTTCAGTTACTCTACTCTCTTGGTACTTGCAATTTCACTTCACTAATTCTCCAGCTTTTGGGGGTGCAATTACTAGATAAAACAAAGAGAAAAAGAAAACCTTTCATGTCTTTTTTGCATGGGACAGCAAATCAACAAATCAAAGGGAAGTATAAGCCTATTTTTACACTTTTCCTTCTCAGATCACTTTTGAAAAGCATATAGCTTCTCGCATTTGGGAAAATCAATACTGAATACCACACTTCACTCTTAGCACTAGTTAAGAAAGATTCATTGGCAATAGAAAGTCATTTTTCCTGGTGCACGAGAACCCTAAATTCTATAAGAAAGAATAAATACCACAGTTTCCATAACAGCCCTGAAAGTATGTAGCAACAACAGGTACATTGGGAACACCAAGATAATTTGGGGATGATCAAGAAAGTAATAAAAGACTAAATTTAAAACTCTATTATTAACAGTGCTGCTGGATGTTAACAGCAGCCAGAGCCAGGAAGCTAACATTATTAATGATCAATGCTGACATCCCCACAGGAGTGTTTCTCTTAGTTCCCATATAAGGTTGCTGTTTATAGGAAATTCTATTAAACTGACTACACCGCAGTAAAGCTGAATAAGGCATCAAGATTTTAGCCTTGAAGTATATTGAATTCATCTAGATACAGAAGCCAAAGAAGACCCCAGAAGATCTACTTAAAAAGTCTGATACTTACAGAGTGTAGTCTTGCCAGCAAAAGAATTGCACAAGTGACTTTCCCCATATATAGCTTTACAATGAACTTGGTGTTTGCATTTTTTCCCTTGTGGTTATTACTGGCAATAGTGATAAAAAACAGTCTGACTTAGCAAACCACTTCCTATTTGCTACCATTATTGCGTTTTGCATAGTAAAGAGAAGGAATTCACGCCTGAGCCTGTTGTATCAAACCCTCTGATCACCGAGGCAGAACAGAAAGAAAGCCCTCATATCCCTACAGGGAAAGGGACTAAAGCATCTTCACTGTATTTTAAAACAAGGCAAGGGGAAAAAGGCTAGAGACTGGAGGGGGAACTAAACATTAGGGAAGGGACAAAGGGCAGAGACATAGGAAATATTAAGCCTCTCAACCAAACTCTAGCTCAGTGGTTCTCAAACTCACCTGGCAGATGGATCTTGGACAATGCTCAGGATTTCTTTCAGATCAGTGCACTCCCTTAATAAGCTTTTAATTAAAAAGGAAGGATACCTGCGGTGATCTAGAAGCCCCTTTTTCTGGCTGTTCTTTGGGAATCACTACTGTAACATTCAACTAAATACAAATGTCATAGTCAATCATAACTATAAAATACAGAAGTCAAGGGTTTTTAGTCACCATATATTATATAGAAACAATACACCATCCAATATAGAAACAATACACCACCCAATATTTGGTGGTTGACAAGAGCCTAGTGAATCCAGTCTCCCCTCCATACCTACATGCCGGAACTAGGGCAAACAGGGAAACCCCTCCCTTTTCACAACTAGAAGCCAGCTTCACTTTTTCTCCCCATATTTTAGAAAACGATCACTCAAGCTGGCAGACTCAGCGGAATCCCAAAATTATAGAAAAGTCAGGCTTCCCAGAGACGAGCCTATGAACTCCACTTCATCAACCTCCTGGACACCAAAAATCGTGGACTAAATACATCATGGACAACCTACACCTCTGGACTAAATATAGACATTGGATTTCTGACATATTATAACCTGCCTGACAGCTGACTTCCCAGGTACTTCTCCACTATTCATCCTCCTTCTCTCCCCGCCACCCAGCCAGTCTCTTGCCCATTAACTCCTCAATCTATATTTTCACTGACTGCCTGTCTTGTATGCATACCAGACCAGCCTCTGGCTTTTTTACTTTTAATTCCATCCAGGAAGAGCACACACCAACTGCTGAAATTTCCTTAGCCTGACAAAGGGTTTTTGAACCCAAAAATTTGCTTAAAAATTGTTCTCCAACTATTTAGTTGGTCTAATAAAAGATATCAGATTCACCCAAAGAACCTTGCCTACCTTAATCTTCTTTAGTAACTAAACCACCTGTGGAGCTCTGCTTCATTCTCCTGCTGCTGAGCATGGTCCTCTTCAATATTTACCTGCTGCAGAGCAATTCTTGTTATCTCCTAATGATCAATGCAGGGAGACAGGAGAGATCTTGGGCTTCCAATTGTTGTTTTTTACAGAACATGCCAGTCACTGGTACTCCTAAGCTGTCCCAGAGCAATGATCATCTAAACTCTTTCTGAAAACCTCCAGTGCTGGAAGGTCCACAACTTCCCTAGGCAGTTAATTCCACTGTTTTTTCACTATTCTAACAGCGAAGAAAGTTTTCCTGATATCCAACCCGGACATTCTCTGCTGCAACTCTGAGACACTGGTACACATCTAGCTCTCTTCAGCACTGGGGAAAAAAAGATGTTCCCTTTCCTTACGAGAGACAAAGGATTGATTGGCTACTAAGACTCACCTACTCTCTCCTTGCTGGGCAGGGAGCATGGATATCTGCAGGATGGTGTGGGCAATCTGCATAGATAATGGTTGTGTTGTACCCTGTTCTGTGAGCAAATAAAAGCCCTTCACTCATCTTTTCTTGCTGCTTGCTGTTGCATGCTACTTTAAAGAGACTGAGGTTCTGCCATGAATAGGTTAAAGTAAGCGAAAGCATCTGAACAGAGTTGTGGAGCTCTACCTTGTAGTGTCACCACAATCTCAGCACTGGCCATTAGGGCTAGGGACAGACATTCAAAAAGCCTGAGCCAAATTAATTCAATCTTTGCAAGCCTAACCTGCCTAGGCTAAATCAGTTTGTAACCTAGACAGACATCCCAGACATGCAGGCACATGCTTGCAGTGGCTCAGGCTAGAAGCCGAAGGGTGCTAGAGCAGCCCTCCCTTTGATTTCACAGGGCAGAGTTAGGGGAGGGGGGCACAGCCAGGCCGACAGGACCCTCTGATTATACCCCCAGCTGCTGGGAGGGAATGCTTATCACCCCTAACTCAGTGTTTATCAACTCATTAAGAAAACAAAGCCTCTTTTCATTAACTAATAGATCTCTTCTTACACAGTTCTTCCAAGGAAGGACATTAAGTTACCTGTTGATTAGCTCCAAAATGCCTCTCTGTCTCTGTCCTCTTGCACAGCGCAGACCATAGCCAGCATGTGGTCTGCTAGCTAATGCTGAGGTGTCTGTGTAAGGCAGAGGGGAGCAGGGGAATAATCCCCGCTTAGCAGGGAAAAGCTAGACAGACGCTCTGTACCTGCAAGTTTGTGCCCAGTTCCAAACAGGGAGCAGGGGGGAGAGGCCAATCCTGTAGTGGAGCAGAGAGCCCCGCCCAGCCCAGAGAGCATGCCAGGATGCTGGGGGGTGTCTGGTTTATCTTAAACCAGCAAGTGGTCTGGGACAGACATTACATAAACCAGTTTGAGCCAAATCAGTTAAACCTGGTTGAATGTAGTATCAGACTTATCTCAAACTGGTTTCAGCCATTTTCAAACTGGTTTATTGTGCACTGAATATCTGTTCTGTTACAGGTTTAAACCAGTTTCTGATCACTTAAAGCGGTTTAATGCATAATATCTGTCCCTAGCCCAGAAGTGTAACAACACAGCAGGGCACCCAAGGCAACTACTACACATAGCAGCAGTGGTGACTTCTGATTGCTGCTGAGTTGCTATTTTGATTCTGTGGTTGCAGCAGCAACTGTTTCTTTGTTCCCCTCCCCCAAATCGGAACCCAGACAGTTGCCCCAGTTGCCCTCCTTAGTTACAGCACAGCTGGTCAGGAAGTTCTCTTGTGACAGACTGAGGTGAAAACTGCAAAGTGGTAGAGGTGAAAGGCTAGGCCGTAGGGTCTAGGTGGTAGAGGTGAAATTTTCCCCTGACTTCTGCATAGCTGTCACAGGATGCAGGTCACGGTAGAATTTGGTTCCCAACTCCGATTTCACTGGTAGCAATACGGCCAGGATCCACACGCATGTGCTAACCTACCCACCCTTTTATCTCATTGGAAACTTTTAAAAATGGCTACTGATGTCCAAGAAATCATGAAAGACATTTAGTTTCCAGTGTGCAGTATGTAGATAAATGGTGTTTTCGTATTTTTTCCATCTTTGCAGAGATCTCAGTGCTTCACTTAAAAAATAACAACCCCAAAACCAAAAAAACTTTTAATAGGTATAATCTTTCCTAGTTGCAGAGATTTGACTCAGGGGGTCACAACCAACTTCGGCTATGCTGGGCATGCATAGTGAGTTCTGAGCTTCCCAAATCATCAGTACAGCTTCCTACCAGATCCACTGCTTTGAAGCAACTCCAGGACCCTGAGGATGAATGCTTCCCCCCTGTTTCTCCTATGCAGCCAGAGTTGGTAGCAGGGAAGGAGATGAAGGAATGAGCAGTAGCAGGATCTGTCCATGAAATGAAAAGCCTCTGCAAATTCTTTTAAAGAAATTTTAAAAAAATGAAGGCATAAGATTTTTTTCCATTTATGACAATACACTTATGCATGTACAAAGGCACTTTTTGAGTCACCTCTTTTTGGAGTACTAAGAGTTTAGACAACTGGAATCACTGTATCACTATCAAAGGATACCACTGGCATGATTCTGCAGCCATACAGGTGTAGCAAAACCACTCCAGTTTTAATCCTTCTTCTTCTGGGATGGGATACTTTCTTCCCCCTCCCCCCCCCGCCATAGAAAAGGTTTGGGTTTTCCACAGGATACAAGATATTGCTAGGCAGAATAATTTTGCAGTGGCTAGGGCTACTCACATTGCCCCTTTATATATTCTTTGGAAATTAGATTGACAGGGAAAGAAAGGTATTTACATTTGGATCACAATAATAAATGGTAATTCTTTTCGACTAGGCTCAGGGTCGAACAGATGCCCACAGCTGTTGTGGCTGGACGTAGATTTTCCATTCCAAGAGCTAAAAGATGTTGCCCAATCTGTCTAGGAGTTTTGGAAGATACTATCCACTATGTATTAAAATGTACTATTTATTACCCTACTTGCAGAAATTGATACATTTCTCAAACAGAGAGAAATTAATCTGGCTTTTACAGCAAACAGATCCAAATGTAGTAAACTGTCTCACAATTTTTGCTTTCAAGACTGAGGTGATTAGAGTTAAATATCCTTTATTACTGATATGAGTGATACATTTTAACATTAGACTTGATTTTATTGTCTCAATTGTGGATCTATGTACAACAATGGTATAGATTCATGTCTTGATTTACTACTATATTTATATTAATAATGTGTTTATGTTGGTGGGCTCTATTTTTAGTATATTTGTAGTTCAGTTAGTTTGTTCAAACTTATTTATATTATGGGTGTATGTGTGTTACGTTGTCTTCAGGAATGTGGCATTTAGCCAGAATCCTTAATAATAAATTGAACTGAACTGAATTGAATCCTTCTTCATCTAGGGTACTTGTTAGGGAAATTTGGCTCATCTGTATTGTTATAGGATCATAGCACGTAAGATGCTCTCTTTCCCTGATTTTGGATGCAAATCTTGAGCTAGATTTCTGCAGAGCTAAACTTTACTCTAAAATACTGCATAAATCAGCTCAATCTTGACATGTTGTATTGTATGAGAGTATCACAGCTGTAGCGCAGCAACGCAGTTTAGTCTACTACACAACCATGCTATAAAGCTTCTTTTTGAGAATTCCAAAATCAAACATGAGCTCACCTCTTTACATCTCTATCTTAACTACATTGATTATACAGGTCCAATACCCTGAACAAATACAGATGAACAAATCCTTTTTTATGCACCATGCATATTTTGCCTTTCCATTTCCATCATGTTTCTCTTGACCTTGCCTAGGACTAAGTCTCATTATTTCTATTTCTGTCCCCATTTTTGTATAATATCAGTAGCATTTTATTATGGGCAAATGTATAATGCTATCTTGCCAAGTTGCTGTTTCCTGTGGTCCCAAGTCCTTCCTCATTTGAACTTTTTATCTCTGTCTGCAAGTATATGGTAAGTGTATCTAAACTTGCATAAAATACAGCAGAATCTTCTTAAGTTTAGCTTTAATTATTAAATACTTGAAGACTACGTATAAATTATAGCTTTACTTCTCACAAGCAATGTGATGACAGTCAAGCAGTAGTTTATTTTTGCTCATGGATAAAGAAAAGTATAAGCAGCAAAATAGGAAAAAAAGAGGCATTTAGGATTTCAGTGCATGCAGATTTTACAGATACACAGTTGTCTGTTAGTTCCATTTTTATAAGAAGCAAAATGCACTTCTGCCAATTCATGATGACTATTAAAAACATTGTGACTTCAAGGAAAATGCAGATAAATATCCATTAAAAGGGAACTAAGACACCAAACATTAGCTTTTAAACTACCCCACCCTGAGGCAGCTTTGAGTCACTCCTTAGTCAGAAAGAATTTCATGCTGAGTAACTACATCTTGCAGTTTAGTCTGCTGTGCAGTGTGAAGACACACCCTCAAGAGAGTTTTGTTCCAATAAAACCACTGTATGTGACAAAAAAACCAGATCCAAATGCACAAAGTCCCCAAGAATCCTTTAAGACAGTGATTCTCAACCAGGATGCAGCAGCACCCCAGTTTGTCTTCAGATCTTTTCCAGGGTGCCACTGGTTGCCACATAACAGTAGTACTGTTAGGTATGCAAACAAGATCAACCCAGAGATTCAAAAGGGAGTTTGTGGTGTTAAAAACATTCTGACCTATTGTGGTTTTTCTGAGTTTTCTGTAATAGAAAAATTGCTCTATAATTTTTCTGTTGTTAAAAAAGACAAAATTAATGGTTAGTGTTTTCCAAGCAGGGACTTGAGCCTTAAAAGGTTGAGAGCCACAGCTATACGGGAATAGGAGTTTCTCTCTGCATATAATTCTTGTTCCATTTAAGACTTTCAAGGGATATTTTGCTTGGATAAGCGCAAAACCACAGCTCTAGGCTAGTTTTCAAGCATTAGCATCTCAATCTGCACAATGTATTTGGAGAGAAGACTTCAACTGATTCCCCAAATCATATAAAGAGAAAGAGACAGTAGCAGTTTTTGTTCTTATTTCAGCAAATCAACTTGATCCTAAGTAAAAAAAAGTTTCCCCAAGACCCAGGTATTAGGGATAAAAAGGGTGAATGCGGATAAATTGTATTTGTTCTTTTCCTTGATCTCATTTTTATCACCGTGCCTCAGGTCTGACAACACTTTGGTCTACACATAAATATTTGGCAATTAAATCACACTCTACTTTGCTTTCCTGTTCTTATCGGGATATTGCCATTTCTTTTTCCTTCATCCCACCCTCTAAATTGGAACTGGACAGGAGATAGGCTTCCCACAAGACAAATCAAGATCCCGCAAAAAGATCAATCATCCATTTTAACATCTTCCACTGAATTTGCTGTTAAGTACAGGGAAAAAATCCTTTTTTCTACCTTTAAGGTACAATTCCACTTCACAGTAGGAAGACCTGAACAACAACAACAATTTCTATTATCCTGGTCACAAGAACTGGACATTTCAAAGGTAAGTAATAACCCATATCCTATTAAACTCTGAAGGAAACTGGGTATCCAGTTGATACATTGATAATTCCAGGTCTGGATAAAATAGGTTCTCCCAGGTTCTAAGACTGTCATCCAATAAACAGGAGTGGGTCCATATTAACAGCTATTATGTATTCTGAAGACGAAAACATATAAAATTACATTCTAGTCTAATAAGTACTGCCAAGATAATATAAAACCACATCTTTTCCCATTAATCAAAACCAGAATAGCATCTCACCATATTATTTCAGTTGATTAGAGAGTTGATTTATCTCATTTCAGAAAGGCCACTTGAATTTAAAATGGCGTTTTTTCCCCGCAAATGCCAGAGTAATTAAAATCCATGATGAATAACAACTCATAAGATGGTGACAGTATAATTTCTTCATCTTGATGCCGAAGCATATATTATATATATAAATAAAATCCCAGCAATAATTTATCTCCCATTGTTTTGTGTTTTTAAAAAATTACTTGATCTCCGATTTTTGTCCTTTTCTTTAACATTCCTATCCATCCACTTGTGCAAATCATACAATTTAGCAGATGTTAAATCTTTGTCAACTTACTGATCTTATTTTCCAAAGCGTTGTCCAGCTTGGTTTTAAACTTTGTGATGGAAATTTTATTACCATATTTCTCACATACCACATGACCCCAAATAGGAAACATATCTTGGTTGCTACGGCAAAATGAAGAAAAAAATACTTTTACAGAATCATGAACAGAACAGGGATCTGTAGCTCACGTACCACTCCCTTTTTTGCTCAGGCAAAGGCTACACTTTTAACCCTTTTACAGCTGAGCAGTCAGCAGATCTTGGCTGCTCGGCTAAAAGCTGAAACTGTCGCTGCTGCTGAAGACTGGGCTCCATGAGGAGATATAGGATTTTGAAAAGAGATAAAAATAGTCTGCAGGGATGCAAAACAGGAAAAGGACTAGAAAAAACTAAACTGCAAATTCTTTAGCAAAATTGCTGAAGAAAGGATAGCTTGATTAGTGGAACATCAAGACCATTAAAAAGAGAGAGGGTCATAATACTGGTGGAGTAAAGAGCAACTCAGCAGGAATTAGGTAGATTATAATAAGCCATGAAACCAACCAACTCCAGCGCTGTTGGCTGAATCAAAATGCCAGTAGTACAACTAGGTAGTTGGTTTAAACGCTGGATGGAACAGAAATCAAAGCAGGGTGTGACTGCACCACTGCCCTGGCTCTGGATCTGCCGCTCCTTCCATGGAGCTGCTAGAAGGAAAAGCAGGAGCAACCACCTCAGAACATCTCCATGCTTCTATTCTGGAAAGAAGAAAAAAATCTGCCTCCCTATATTTAAAAAAATGCACCTCAATTTCGGATGGCAAATTTTTTTGAAAAAGGTGAGTGCAATATGCAAGTAAATACAGTATTTTCCAGGAAAGATTACAGCAAGCATAACTAATACCTTAGTGCCCACAACTTTCAGCTTTCCGATGAAATCTTTCTTTTCCCTATTTTATTTCAGTAACTCCAGTCACATCTCCTTGTAGTACCCGAAGCAGCTCTTCTGTTCCTTTACATTCACACTGAAAACACCTGCAGTTCACTGAGATACCTACTGCTGATGCAAACAACAGCCTTATGGGGTTGTGGTTTTTTTCCCAGTTGTTCCTATCTAGTTAATCCCTTCAGTACATTCATAACTAATCTCACAGCTTCTGGCAGAACCCTCTTCAACAGTTTACATCATCTCTATAAGCAACTGGAACTGAGTTTAGTCCAAGGTTTCACTAAATCAAAATCTAGCTTCCCTAATCCACAATGAATACGATGCACGCACAGGCCCTGCAAAAATGTAAAAGACTTTTCATTGTTCCCTGTTCAGTATGCAGACTTCTTCTTTTTATACAAAAAATCCTCTTTGTAACCAACTTCCTTCTCAGAGAGGCTGCATCTGTAACTGCAGATTGGACCTCTTCCTTTTGTTGTCATTTCACAGCTCTTCTAATGAGCATAGCCTAATAAAATTTTAGTAAAATAAAAAGCTGCTAGCAACAATGTTTCTGTCCAGTAGATGGAGCCAGTAATTTAAAAACAAATTCCTTGTCATCTCTGATCGTACATATGTGTACACATACACAGCCCCTTCATTCACAACTTTTAACCTGGGTGACATCTCCAAGAACAGGTGCATCTGCTCAGCTGACTCCATCAACAGAAAACAAAATATTTTTAATCTACTGGGTTTTTGTCACTGCATGCACACGAACAAGATTTCCCCTATTTTTTCCTCTCTAAAAGAAGCCCAGCCCACCCAACTTGTGCACTTTAAAACTCCATTTCCTCTTGCAGTTTAGCCACTAGTCACATCCACAATTTTGCACAATTCTTTTCTCTTTAATACACCTGCCACAGCATTCCTCCACGCCACAGGATCCAATCAAATGTCACGGATGCCAGTGACAGGAGACTTGACTGTGACCCAGGGTGCCCCTTCCAGTCCAAATGTCTATGCTTAAAGGTTACAAAAAAACATTGTTCATTGCTTGCCCAGCAAATAGCAGTTACAAAGGAAGTTGTAGCTTTTCAACGCTTTATCAACACAGAAAAGCGAAACTGAAAGCTGACCTTAGTGTGCTACCTCTCCACTTCCAGTTCAGTTCTGCATGGCTATTAACCCAGCCTGCATACAACTGCTCTAACCTACTGCCATCCAGTATGAAACCTCCCACTCCTCAGCACAATAACAGGGAAGCTAGCCTAAGGCCAACTTTGCAACTTTGAAATGTATCCTAAACCTAGCACAATCTGGATTCAAGCCAGGGTTTGGAAGTAAAACCAATTTAGTGGCACTGATTAATTATCTTCTCCTGTCAACAGGTACAGAGCAGCTATCCATCTGCACCCTCCTGGACCTCTTTATGTGATACTACTTTCTCACCTGAGAAAGGTGGCAGAGGTCCATGCAGTGACGTGATCTGTCTTTGGAAGAATGTGCCTGAAGAGTCCTAGCAAGGATCACTTCCCTCTCTTGTCTCATTCAACATCTACATGCAAGGATCCTGGTTTTCTCTGTTAAAAAAAAAAATTCCTAATTTTTGGATTAAAAAAGTAATCCCAAATCCACGTGTTTCCATGATTAAAATGAAACACCACTAATATATAAATTTATGTATAGTGGTGTTTCATTTTAATCATGGAAAAATGTGGATTACTTTTTTAATCCAAAAAAATGGGGATTTTTTTTTTTTTTAAATCAGAGAAAACCAGGCTTCCTGGTCATCAGGATAAGTCTTGGTGGACTTCTGTCTAGGCTGTAAGAGAATGAGCATCTATTCTTAACATGTCTGGTCTTGGAACTCTGATGTGATTGTTCCTCTTAACACTTATCATAAAAATTCTCCAGGAGGAGGTAAAATCTACTTTCTTCCTTAACACTACTCTTAATATTACCATGATCCTTTCAAGAGAGCACTTCTCGGATTAAAAATATAACATTCACAGTTTTGGGAAAAGAAAAAGCTACCACTGATGGAAGATAAAATTAGTGCCTGTGAGATGATAAAAGGGAAACACTTAAGAATGTATTTGGATGTTTCAAACTGAGCCCTGGTGTACTTGTTTCTGATTGCCTTGGGCTAGAAATTGCATGTGGAATGGGCAGGATTGAACCAGACTGAAACAGTCTGGATGGTTTAATTACATCCTGACATTTTTATGGGATGCTTGAGATTAGGAGTAGAACCAAACTGTCTCTATGACTCTTGAACTGTATCATGGCACCATTTTTCACCCCCCTCCCCACCTTCTACAGACCTTATTTTGGCCAAAGCTCTAGTTAGCCAATTGCTTCAAACTGAAGGAACTTGGCTCTACTCAGTATAGGTCTAACTCTATACTGCCAAGAAATGAATGAAGACACCTGACCTTTCTGCACTTCACACTGTTCATGAGAAGTAGAATTGAGAATAGCTTCAACCTGCCATGTGACCTTCGCTATTTTCTAAACAGCATTTGAAAGGAATTGACTTCTCTGGTGACATGTTATAGGCTGAGTTGTCTGTAATTTCTCATAGTTGCACTAAGAAAGTGATTTGATTGAGCATCAACAGCCAAAGCCATGTACAGCTGCATAAAACAGATTTGTGTCCCTGTTATCTTTTTCAGGGCAAAGGTTGGGGACTGGGAGAAGCTGAGGCTAATAACTGTAATACACTCTTTCAGCCTTGCTTGTGAAGCATGCAGAGGCACTCAGAGTATCAGATGATAGGGCTGGGTGGTATTTTTTTTTGCTCATTATTCTGATCATACCTGAGATTTTTCTCACCTGTAGGGAACGGACTGAGACAGTGCTGGTCTGAACTTGGTTGCCCTTGAAGGTCCTGTACAGTGAGAACTGACCTGGGTAGATTACTAAATCAGGGCTTAAGAATGCATTAAAAATAATAATTAGTAATAATAAAATCTGTGTTTTTGCATAGCTAGCAGTAAAATGTGAGCACTCTGCCTACCCCAATAGCTGGTCTGCTTCAAGACCACTGTTCTATGGTTATGGGATCCTAGATAAAAAAAGATGCCTTTATGACACTATGAATATTTTAGTAAAATATTTCTGGGATTATTTAAAAAGCATTTTTCATTGAAGAGGCTTATGTTCTACAATAGTTTGGAGAGACAATGACTGTCTGGTAATAGTACTGGAAGAGGAAAACAAGTTATTACACATCTAACTGACATAGATGAGTTCAGCAAATCAGTTTAATTATTTGAAGGAAAAAATGCAGTGAGTCATACTTCAGAATTTCAAATGTCTTGTGAGAGATGTTTATGAAGAACTCTTACTACAAGGTCCTAAGACACTTAAAGGGATTTAGAAAAAGTCTTATGGGAGCTGTTTAACTTGTGTAAGTTACCAAAAATACATAAGAGATGTTGACTACTGGGTCCCAATAGACTGTGGGATTTAGAATTTAACACACCCTTAAGTTTTTGCATTCTAAACAATGTTTATCCAGAGTGACATCAGAAGCTGAAACACAGACCAATCAGTGGGAGTCTGTGCTTTAAAAACATACGTTTTGTTTTGTTTTGAATCTTCTCTTCACGCTGCTCTTCTAAATAAAAGCCCTAGGATTATGATATCACAATTCCTTTTCTCCAAGGCCAGGAACTTTCAATTGATCTGTAAATAATGCAGCACACAATCATGGCAGGTGAAAATGGGTACTGATTCATCATCCTCCTTGGACAACATGCCTAACCTGCAAATTTTTTTGGAACAAGATCTAAATACAGGGTTGTACTGCATGTTTCAAATGACACAAAAGTCATGGAGAAGTAGGGCTGGAAAGGCCCTCAAGAGGTCATGCAGGGGTATGCGTACACCTGGTGATACTTGGACTAGGGGGTACATGCGGGCAGGCAGGGATGGAATGCCACTGCCTCTCAGGAGCAGGGCCGGGGTGGGGTAGGGCGAGGGCAGCGGTGCCCCTCTGAAAGGCAGAGAAGCTTGCATGCAGCCGCCACCACCACCACACACCAGCCTGGTGAGCTTCCCCGCCCCGCAGAGGGATGCCGCTTCCTTCACCCCAGCCTGGTAAGCTTCCCTGCCACACCCCAGCTCTGGTCCTAGGAGGCAGCAGCACTGTGTCCCTGCTCACCCGCTGTGTCCGGCCACACACTACCTCTGCCCCCTCCACTTGGCATGCAGCCGCTGGGGGTACTCAGATTAAAAAACATTGAAAACCCCTGTTCTAGCCCAACTCCCTGCCTGAGGCAGGATCAGCCCTATCTAATTATCCCATACAACCATAAAATAAACTTTACATAAGACTACCTTTAACCCTGACACAACACAGACCTAACACCCTAAGCTGCCACAGGTAAAGCAAGGGAACCATGGCAGCCACCGTCCTGCTTCTATAAAATGCTGTCAAAATACAATCAAGAGGTCCTGGGTAAAGGGCCAAGGCACTCCTGCTACAGAGGAAGGCAAAAACCCCCACAGTCCATACTAATCTGACTATGGGGTAAAATTCCTTCCTGGCCCAAGATATGGTGATTGGTCTAACCTTAAGGAAGATTCTCCAGCTAGGAACCTCTGGCTTTGCTCCTAGCAGGAGAATTGGCAAACCTCAGTTGAAGTCCCCAGGCTCAGCTGTAGACAACATCCAATGCCTCTGGGGAAGCTTAATATACTCTGACACATATCGCAGAAAAAAAGGGAGGAGGAAGCGGGGAGCAACTAGCTAAGCCCAGAAGCATGGGAAATACCCATGAAAGAAAACAGGCATAGCTATGCCTAGATCATCCCTGACCAGTGGCTGTCTACCCTCTTCTTGAACACCTCTAGCGATAGAGTCCACAACTTCCCCAAGCAATCCATTCCACTGCTTCACTATTCTCAAAGTGAAGAACTTTTCTGGATATCCAATCTAAATTTATTTTGCTGCAATTTCAAGCCATTGACCATGTCTTCTCTTCTACAGCAAGAGAGAAAAGGTTCTTTCCCTCTTCTTTATAGCAGCCCTTCAAGTATTTGAAGACTACTATCATGTAGCCTCTCAAGTGCCTTAAGAGATGGAGCTCAAGTGAGCTATTCACCTGATAAAAAGGCATAGCTGCCCCTCTCAATTAATACTGACTACTACAAAGGTCCCCTACCGTTGCCTTATGTGTATGACTCTGTACTATACCAGAGATCAGAGATCACTTCCCAAGCAGAGGCAGATGCAGAGGGGCTGCAGTGGCATGGGCACAACCCTCTTTTAGCTGATGTCACAGAAGCAGCAGTCAAGAACTTTTTTTTAAGACCTCAAAATAAATAAGAACTCTCTCCCCACTTTCTTCATGTGCTCAGCAGCACATTGCCTCTTCTCCTGCTCCCCTGCATTTACCACTGCTGTTGTCCCCAGCCACACCCAGGGCACAGCAGCTCCATGGCTGTTCCTGCCCTGTTCCAGCTAGGCTCTGAAGGGAGCCAGGCTGAGCAGCAGACAGCAGCAGCTGTGGCAACCAGCAGGTTTCTCCTTCTTGCTTGGTTCTCTGGGTATTCCTTGCAAACTCAAAAGCAGGCTCAGGAAGGGGGAACTCACCTGCCATTGCTGCTATCCCTGACTTGATCAGGAAAGAAAAGGCTCTAGAGCTTTTCTGCCATGCCCCAGGTCAGCCAGGGAATGTAGGGACAGTGGCAGTGGTGGGTGGGGATGTGGGGGGAGAGGACATGCTGCTGAGCATGAAAGGAAAGGGAGGGGGGAGGCAATATTCTTACCTAATTGGGAAACTTAAAAAAGTCCCTGCCTTCTGTTCCTGTGAAGTGGTCTGCCTGCCTCTGGTCTGCTGGAAGGTGGGGGTACAGCCACCGCTGCAGCACCAGTTGCTGCTCCTGCAATGCCCACCTCTCCCCGCCAGTAACAAAATCCTGGATGTATCCCTGTTCTAAAGTATAGGGCCAGGCTACAAGTGGCCAGGTAAGTACATTGGATTTTACTTTGCATGTTTTAAACGATTTTTATGTATTTTAATCTTCTGTCATAGAGCATAAAATAAAATTTTGAAATCTCTCTCAGACCCTAGGAGGGGTTAAAAAACTGACTGATATCAGTAGTGTAATTAAGGCATTAAACTCTGAGCTTAAGTCCTTGGAACCAACTTGGGAGTGCAAAAACAGCAGCTGCTGCACTGCTGGATCTGCCACTATCAGCTGCTACTTACCAGTATACAGAACTGTCCAGTTAGGCTTGTGCAATACTCCTTCCCCCTAGCCCCCTCCCCATTTCTTGTGGCATGAAGTATGCTGGGTGGATGAAGTAAAACACAAGCAGGGGAGTCCTGGCTCCAGGAAAAGTAAGCCACAAAAAAGGTCTAGTCATTCACCTCATGAATGGCTCATCATTGGGGAAAACAAGCATGTAATTTCATATTAAACAATTAACAATTGACCTAGGACCACTTACTAGGGGATGCAGTGGTTGCTCCTATTGTCTGAACAAAAATACACTGATCTGACAAATGTATATTCATAAAGAGTTTCAAGTACTTATGTATTGTATCAGGGATGACTTGTTACTGAACAATAACCATGTAATTTGCTGTTTGTATGATTGCCATGCTTTATGCTGTTCTGCAGCTATTTTTTAAACAGGCTGGAAACCTAGAGCAAAGTTGAACAAGAATACAATTCTGATTTTGGGCATGGAAAGATGGGAGGAGGAAGCAAAGAATCACATTTTCTAGATGCCCAACTCTTTGACTTTTTATTCATCATTTCAGCATATTAAAAAGTAAGGGCTCAGCCATATGTATTTATTTTTCAATGTGCTTGAATAACAAATACAACCTGCTAGCATCTATCAATTACTGAATAGTGATTAAACACACTGACCTCCCCACCAGTATCACTTTACCCAGTCATTTCAGCTAATTTTTAATGAGGAAGAGAATTACTAGCACCAGATCATCTGTAATGCCGCAGCACTGAAGGCAATAAATACCATATGCATACAAGGCTCTTTGTGAAATGGCAGTGAAACAGACTATGTCTTGTTAAATTTGCTCTAGGTCCACTTAGCAAAACTACACAGAATAGGAGGCACTGGAAGCTGCCTGTAAACTCTGGAAAAACAATAACGTCCTGCATACCAATAAGTCATATTCACGTGGTTATCTTCAAAGGAATAAGGGCTAGAATCTTATTTTTTAGTCAAGGTTCAATTAATGGCTCCTTCTCTCTTTAAATACGAGAGAGAATTTCTTATGCACCGCTGCATTTTCAAGCCTTAATATAATCAAATACAATATCATTGGGCACATCTACACAAGACGCTATGGCAACGTAGTGTCAGAAAGCACTAACCATGATGCCACCGCTACTGCGCAGTAGCTCTTTGCTACTGCACAGTAGCATCGGAAGTGACCTGTGTACCGCCAGGACTGCAGAGTACTGGCGGGTACTACACAGTCATTTAGTACCTGCTAAAGCAAGAACTAAAATGATAGTGTAGTACCAACTGCGCAGTGGGCCACACATGTAGATGCACCCTATAATGATAATAAAAAGAACACATACACAAAGTTGAAAGTTCAACCCTAACTCCCTGACATGGATTTTTTCACTGCGTTTTCTAACTAACCTGAACCAAAGAAGACTATGCTAAATGAATCTGTGTTCATATTATACATGCTAAGTGAATCTGTGTTCATACAAATGTCTTACTCATACTAGAATCAAACAGAAAAAAAACAGATGTTCAGTTCTGCCAGGACTAGGCAGACAGATGGCCTTCATTTGGGTTCCTAACATTTTTTAACATATATTTATGCCCACAACAGCTAAATAAAGCATGGTAGCAATAAGATGAGTCACTGAATCCAGGTATCCTAGGTCTTATGCTAGCCCCTGGACCATATTTCCAGAGAAGCTTGTTTTCTGGATTAAAATAAAGACAATATTGTCAGTTTTAAAATGGACTGATCTAAAGAGTAACAGGACTGGAAAAAATAAAAATCAAAACCTGTCCCAGCCCTGAGTTCTCAAAACAAAACAAAGTACTGATCATTCGTTCAGACTAACTTCAACCAATCTTGTACCTTAATGTCTAGTAAGCACTGGGCCCTGCCATTTAGAAGCAGACTCTCAGAGCACCAAGTACACGCAGAAGACATCTGTCAAACTTATTTCCTCCTTTCTTTGGCCTGAAGTTTTACACCGGTTTGAGAGGAAGTAGAGCGATTCCATTCTCTTGTGTCCATGTCCTGTTCCATCATTGCTACGGGGCACAATCACTACAATTTCAATTAGCAATTAGCAAATCAGCTGCACAGCAGATACAAACGCCAAGCTAGAAATGCCAAGAAAGTAGACTTGAGGATTTATATAAACTTCAATCTACTGGAATCATGAATAAGACCTGTCAAGATGTGAGCACCTTGAGGCAGAAATGTGCCGTGGTATCCTCGCCTAGTGATATGCTTATAAAATACCATACAATTAAAGCATTATTTTCGCCAACTTTAATCCTGTCCTACATTTTGGGGAAAGATTCTCATGGTGGCAGCAATAAAGACAATTTGTTACTCACCTGTTATAGCATGATTCTTGCATTAGTTAAGACACAGTAGAAACTGTAGCAGTTTGCCTTATTTTCCTATAGATAACACTAAGCTCTGACTTCTTTTAAACCACTAAATCTTACCTAAACAAATTTAGAGTTAGGATAGGAAGAGATGTTCCTGCAGAATATTTATTTTTAGTAAGAAGGACAGAGACTTTTTTCCCCTCAAAGCAAGAGAGAGAGAATCTTTAACCAGGAGGAAAAAGAAAATTCTGACAGTCTCATGTATCCTTAGTGCATGACTCACTCAGCCTCCAAGGCTTACATTTGCTGTTCTCCTCCCTCCTTCCCTACCCTTTCTTGCATGACAAAGTCAAACATGATGTACTTTCCTTTTCTATGGAAGTAAGCCCTGCTTCAGTCAGTTCACTCCCTTGGGTTATAATATTTTATCCATAAGTACTCCCTTTCCTCCTCAAACCTTCTGAAAAATAAAACCTGCCACCAGAAACTATAGATACCATTTATGAACGACAACAGGTGACAAATTCATTGTTTGTGTTAGAAAACTACCAATTTCCTTAGAAGTCAAAGGTTCTTGAGAGAAAGAGAATGAGTTACAAAAGATGGGCTACATCCTTCAATGAGTTACAAAAGATGGGCTACAAAATGTTGTAACCTTTTAGTCAAATTCACTTCCTTCTGTTGCAGAAACAGTCTTTATCTGAATTACCTGTGTACTCACTAGACAAGATCTGCCAGCAGGGATACAGATTTACTACAAAGAGCTGAGCTGAGTAGAATTGTAATTAGGCGGGGAGAAGAAAAGAAAAAATCATGGTCATATTAGTCACTATTATGACACCAGGGGTAAGCAAAACATGGCCCACAAGCCAGATCTGGCCCACAGAGCTGGAGGGTTTTGCCCATGTCCACATCTGTGCTGGAGCTGAGCAGTGAGGAACTGCTCCACAGCCTGATAGCTAGAGCCTGTGCCTGCACTACCACTGCTTCTCCTTGCCCTCCCCGCCAATGTCCCACTGTAGTATGGACCCATCTTCGAGCAGCCAGGTCCAGGCAGCTTCCAGCTGCGCCCATCCTGTAGCTGGGAGGCCACAAGTACCGCCATTTACTTGGTCAAACCATAGGTCCATTTTGTCTAGTATCCTCTCTTACACAGTGGGAGAGACTGGATGCTGAAAAGGAGTGAACTGGGTATGACCAGGATATGACCACTGTTCCTTTCTCACTTGTAGCCTCCAGCATTTAAGATCTAGGACATTCTAAGTCAGAGGCTGCATCATAGAATCATAGACAATGAGGACTGGAAGGGACCTCAGGAGGTCATCCAGTCCAACCCCCTGCTCAAAACAGGACCATCCCCAACTAGATCATCCCAGCCACAGCTTTGTCTAGATGGGTCTTAAAAACCTCCAAAGATGGAGGGTCCACAGCCTCTCTGGGTAACCTGTTCCACTGTTTTACTACCTTCCTTGTGAGAAAGTTTTTCCTAATATCCAACCTAAACCTCCCTAGCTACAACTTGAGACCATTGCTCCTTCTTGTCATCTGCCACCACTGAAAACAGGACTAGCTCCATCCTCTTTGGAACCCCCCTTCAGTTAGTTAAAGGCTGCTAGTAAATCCCCTCAGTTTTCTCTTCTACAGACTAAATAACCCCAGTTCCCTCTGCCTCTCCTCAGAAGTAGGGCCTGGTTTAAATTGTGGGCACAGCTCGCTAATATTGTGACCCGATCACGGTGGAGGCCACCATTTTAATGCACAGATTGTGGTGCCCCCCCCACACAATTAAGGGGGCAAGTTTAGGGCCAGCTCTACCCTCCACTGTAGTTACTACTCCCCCCAGCTTGGGATCCCCTGCAAACTAGCTGAGGGTGCGCTCCATCCTATCTTCCACATCGCTGATGAAAATATTGAACAAAACTGGTCCTAGGGCCAACCCTTTGGGCACTCCACTTGATACTGGCTGCCAAAAAGACATTAAGCCATTGACTACTACCCTCTGAGCCCAATGATCCAACCAGTTTTCTGTCCACCTTACAGTTCATTCATGAAATCCATACTTTCTTAACTTGCTTGCCAGAAAGCTGGGGGAGACTATATCAAAAGCCCTGCTAAAGTCATGGTATATCCCTAGCTCCCATGCTCAATAGCTACCGATGCCCCTTTCCTCTGATAATCTGTCCAATCCCTTTTTGTATCTGGCTAAACTGTCAGCATCCACAAGGATGGCAATGAGTTCCACACTTTAATTACATGCTGTGTAAAAAAGAACTTTCTTGGGTTAGTTTTAAACTTACTAGCTACTAGTTTCATGTTGTGAACCCTAGTTCTTGTATTGTAAGAGACAGTAAATAATAAAACCCTGTTTACTTTCTCTTTACCATTTAATATTTTGTAAACCATTCTCATGCCCTCCCTGCCGCCCCGACATCTTTTCCAAACTGAACTGGTCTAGCCTCTTTAGTCTGTCCTTATATGGAAGCCCCTTCATACCACTCATCAGCCTTGTTGGTCTTCTTGTACTTCCTCTCATTCTTCTATTCTTTTGTGAGGTGAGGGGACCAGAATTTGGCACAGTATTCAAGGTGTGGATGCCTCATGGATGTATAAAGGGGCAGCATGATACTTTCTGCTTCATTTACAATTCCCTTCCCAATTGCTGAGGAGAAATGGCAGCAATGTGAACACAGCTTCCAGCTGCCCAGCCCTAGCAAAGCTCCCCACTGGCTGGAAGCTGTGCCTGGGCTGCAGCTAGAGAGACGGAAGTGGCAGTAGTGCAGACACAGCTCCAAGCTGCTTAGCCCCAGTGCAGATGCAAGCAAAACCCTCCACTGCTGATGCGCTACCAAAGCCCCCTGGTCCATATCAGACCAGAGCTACATTGTTCTGGCCTGCAGCTTGTAAAGGTTGCTGACCTAAACAAGGCATGAGAGAGGCAGCCTTCTGTCAGAAATAGGATGTACACTGGCAAGTAGTTGGTGACTTTCACTCATGCAGTTCGTACCCACGTTGCCTGCAGAGGTTTATAGGAAAAAATACAGGAATTTAAAATTGGAGCAGAATCACAGGAAGCCACATCATTACATACTGCAAGTCTCTTTTGCATTTCCAATACCTCACTGTAAAATTCTCCCATAGGGAAAGCTCATGCCTATTCTGCTCCTCCAGAGTGCTTTCTCTGTGGAAGAATTAATGTAAACTCAGATTTTACTCAGCTGCTGCTGTTGCCAGTGTTACTGGATTGATATTATTTGCCAGATCCACAAGACAGATCTATCATAATGCAGTGAGGTGAAGCAACCTTTTTGGCAGGTGGGCCACAATGTAGCCCCACACCACCTCTGAATGCAAATCTGATCCCTTTCTCCTGCCTGATTTGCTGCTCAGCTTTCTGCTTGCTGACCGAGCTACTGTTCTACCTTTTGTTTCTTGCCCTTTGCTCCCTGCCTGATCTGATGCTCTGGTTTCTGCTCTGTCACCCCTGTCCTCTACCCAATCTGCTGTATGCTACATACAAGGCCTGCCCATGCCACTTGTGGCACTCATGCTACATGTCAGCTACCCCTGTTATAAAGGGTTAAGGCCAATCAAACAGCAAGGAGATAGCTGAGATAGAGTATTTGTTTATCCAAGAAAGCTCCATAGGTCTAAATTTAATCTGATTTTAAACTGAATTAGTTAAAAATACAAACCCGTTATTCATATATAAACCACCCTTTTTTCTTTTTAACAGAAGCTACGAAAAGGCTTAAGCCAAACAGAAAGTACTGTAGCTACTTAGATCTGAAGGAGAGTATAAACAACATGGCATGCACTGACTTGGTTTAAAAGCCATTTTAAGCTAACCCAGTGCACTTTTACTATGACCTGATAGGGGGAATGTGGTTCAGAAAGAGGAAATGACAAAGTGACTGAGAAGTAACAGAAAACCAGTACAGAATCAAACGTGGGCGGGCATCTAAAGAGAACAAGCCAGGCTCAGGATTTTGTGGCTTTGTATTTGAGCTCTGGATTTTTGTTACAACCTAGGAAATGCAGTAGATACCAGAAAGTACATACAGTCTCTAGGAAGGATGCATTTGTATGGCTATATAGCAACAAGACCAATACAAAAATTGCAATTTTCTTTCTGCAGGGAATTCTTGGCAGTTAAAAAAAATCTGAAGCTTTTCAATGAAAGCAGAACTGAACTCTGAGTACTTTTGGCTGTAAAAAAATAAAAGCATTTTGTTTTGCTTCCTTCAAAATAAAACGGGTCCAGAGATCCCGACACCCAAATGACAGCCCCAGTGGTCCTTCCTAGTAAAATACAGAGCCTAGAAACACTGTGATGCCCAGTGTTTCCAGACTCCATAGTCCTTGTGAAGAGCATCCAGCTTAGCTGGCTCACCCAAAGCAGTCAGCATGGAAGGGCTGTCCTATGACCACAGATCATGGCAGTCTAGGATCCAGTGCACCAGGGAAGGTGTCAGGAAGGTTCCTATGGGAACCTCTATTTTTTCACAAAAGACTTGCAAAACGTTTTTTATGCCAATTAATCATTATTTTTACAGTGTTATAACAGAAGCAAATATTGTCAATGATCACAATTAATTTTCTCAACCAGGTATTTGTAGCTTTGGAATAGGTCTAGATAAAGACCAACAAGTAGATCTGTGAAAACGGCTTCAGAGACTGAAGGAAAGATGGAGGAGATACACACAAAGAATATCAGAAACCCAGGCTACATGAGAGTTTCCCTGACCTTAGGTGCAATTTTATATCCAATTAATAAAACTTATTTCAGTTTAAAACCTGCTCTTTTCAATTTGGCTTAAATCAATTTCTAATGAATGCAATCTAAACTTTTAAAAGCCTTGTTTAAAAGAAATCTAAGCGTCTTTGCATCAGTTTGCATCTGTTGGTTTGAAACCATAAAAACACAACTTCCCTGGGGCAAACAGTACCACAAAAGGTCATGAGAGGGAAGGCAAGAGGACGGAAAGAAGAAATTGCAACATAGGAAGAGCACAGTTGGAGACATAACAAAAATCATCATCAGAGAAAGACCACACCCTGTTCTTCCACAAACTATCAGCTGCTTCCTACAAACACACCCCACATTGAAGAATGTGGAAAAGAAAGATTTCATTCACACAAGATTTAAAAAAATAATCATACAACTATACTTACTGCCTGCATACAATGTATTACATGTACCACTTGTCATATAGAATCATAGAAAATAAGGGACCTCAGGAGATCATCTAGTCCAACCCCCTGCTCAAAGCAGGACCAGCCCTAACTAGATCATCCCAGGCAAGACTCTGTCTAGCTGGGTCCTAAAACCCTCAAGGATGGTGGTTCCACCACCTCTCTGGATAACCTTCCAATAACAGTTCCAATGTTTTACTATACTTCTCATGAGAAAGATTCTCCTAATATCTAACCTAAACTTCCTTTGCTGCAACTTGAGACTGTTTCTCTTTGTTCTGTCATCTCCCACCACTGAGAAGAGTGTAGCTCAGGGGTCAGCAACCCCCAGCACGCATGCCAAACATGGCACGTGAGGCAATTTTCCTCGGCACGCATTGGGGCTGGAGAGGCAGGAGCTATTTGCAGCCTCCTAGCTGCAGCCTGCCCCAGCTGTGGGAAGCTGCTGCCAGCCGGGAGCTTGGGCTGCTTCCAGCAGGCAGCTGGGATGCTGCAAAGCCCTGCTGGGAGCAGCCCAGGCTCCATGGCTATCAGCAACTACCCAAAGCCAGGGCCAGCTGCAGCCAGGAGGCTACAAACAGCTGCTGCCTCCCCGCCCCCAAAGGGCACAGTGCTGGCACCTGCTGCCTACCTGGAGTCCAGGGCCGGGAGACAGCTGGGGCTGGGGCTGGGGCTAGGGCCAGGAGGCAGCAGCTGTCTGTAGCCGGCCCTGGCTCTGGGTAGCTACTGATAGCCACAGAGCCCTGTTTCAAGCAGCCTAGGCTCCGTGGCTGTCAGCAGCTACCCAGAACCTGGGTCAGCTGTAAACATCTGCTGCCTCTCCACCCAGGCCCTGACCCCAGGCTCTGGGGAGGCAGCACATACTGGCAATGCTCCCCGCTATGCTGCCGTCACCACTTCTGCAAAGCAGCATTGGAACCTATCGTGGCGGGGCACAGAAAGCTGCCTGCTCCCAGCTCCCCACTGCCCTGCCACACTTGCCCTGCAGGCAGGAGCAGCAGCAAGGGGCACAACCCTGCACTGCTGCCCACACTGCTCCTGTGCACACAGTGGAAGTGTGGCAGGGCAGCGGGGAGCTGGGAGCAGGCACCTTTCTGCACACCCCTCTGTGTCGTGCCATGCCGGGTTCCAACGCTGTTTTGCAGAAGCAGCGAGGGCAGCACAGTGGGGAGCATTGCCAGTATGTGCTGCCTCCTCAGAGCCAAGTCTGGGACTAGGAGGCGGCAGATGTTTGAAGCTGGCTCAGGTTCTGGGTAGCTGCTGACAGCCACGGAGCCTGGGCTGGGGGGCAGGGGCAGCAGGGCTGAGGGGGAAGGGGCACAAGCAGGGCATCCTGCCATGTACCCCCTGCCCTCATTTTGTTTTTCTGGCATGCTGGCACTTCAGCACCTTCCAAGGTAGGCATTGTGGGGAGTTTTTGGCACTCCAGCCAAAAAACGTTGCCTACCCCTGGTCTAGCTCCATCCTCTTTGGAACCCCCATTCAGGTAGTTACAGGCTGCTATTAAATTCCCTCTTAGTGTTCTCTTTATCAGACAAAGTCAGTCCCCCAGCCTTTCCTCAGAAGTCATGTGCCTCAGCCCCTAACCATTTTTGTTGCCTTCTGCTGGACTCCTCTCTAATTTATCTACATCCTTTCAGTAGTGGTGGGGAGGGGGTGCAAAACTGGACACAGTACTCCAGATGGGGCTTCACTAATGCCAAATAGAGTGAAAGGATCACTTCCCTTGTGATTCCAACGCTCCCACTAATACAGCCCAGTATGCTGCTAGCCCTTTGTCCATCTATATATGCCCTTGTTGAGAAGATGTGGGTAGCTACACATTAAAGACAGAATGGGCAAGTAGTAGCAAGGGCTCAATTTAGAACTCGTTTGTAAAGGCTATTGTGGTATATTATTTCTACTTTCTGCAACAAAATGGTGCATATTTGACTTGCCTATGTTCTCAATTGCTAGAAATAGTAAGGCATGAAGTAGCATTTTACATATTCAAAGTGGACCATGAATATTAAACCACTAATTAATCCTATGCCATGCAGACAGTAAGCAAGCACTATACTAAGAACAACACAATGCTGAAGAGCCTAAAACATCAACAAAAACAGAATTAGGCCCCCAAATTTTCTGATTGCCAATTTGGTGTTGATTTTCTATATAACTTTTTAAAAAATTAACTAGTGCCTACTGCTATTATTCTTACGCATAAAAGGAAGACACTGATACTAGCCATCTACACACAGAAATATAAAAATGGGTTTAAATCTGGACTAACTTTAATTCAAGGTTCATCTTGGCCAAGTACAGACAGTCAAAAATCCCAAACCTAAATCGATTCAATCTTTGCAGGTTAGTCTAAGCTGCACAGTTTGAATTGATAAACAAATTAACAGATATTCACTTTTGATTCCGGAAATGCAGCCACATGCCTGCAGCGGCTCAGGCCAGAAACCAGTGGGTGCTAAAGCACACCTCTCTGCTCAGCTGGAGCAGGCAGCTTGGGCCAAAGCTAGTCTACCCACCCTGTGAGGAGGGTATTGAAGGAAAGATGCAAAGTATCCTGGGATGCTGGGGGACTGTGAGTTAACTTAAACCTGGAAGGGATCTGGGACAGAAGTTCAATAAGCCTAACCTAAATCAGTTAAGTCTAATACTACATCAGTCCAGTAGAGGTGCACAAATACATCAGTCCATATTGTATCGGCATCGATAAAAGGTGAATTGACATTTAACACTGACAAGTGCAAGGTGCTGCACCTGGGGAGGAAGAACCAGCACCATACCTACAGGCTGGGGAACTCCCTTCTTGTCAGTGCAGAGGCAGAAAAGGATTTTGGACTCATCATTGATTCCAAGATGAACATGGTCCGGCAGTGTGGGGATGCAGTCAGGAAGGCCAACCACACCTTGTCATGCATCCACAGATGCATCTCAAGCAGGTCCAAGGAGGTGATCATCCCCCTCTATGCGACACCAGTCAGGCCACAGTTGGAGTACTGTGTCCAGTTCTGGGCACTGCACTTCAGGAGAGATGTGGACAACATGGAGAGGGTCCAGAGGAGGGCCACTTGCATGATCAGGGGGCAGCAGGGCAGGCCCTACGAAGAGAGGCTACAGGACCTGAACCTGTTCAGCCTCCAAAAGAGAAGGCTGAGGGGGGATCTAGTGGCTGGTTACAAACTGGTCAGAGGGGACCAGCAGGCACTGGGGGAGTCCCTGTTCCCCCGAGCACTACCAGGAGTGACTAGAAATAACGGTCACAAGCTGGCAGAGGGTAGATTCAGATTAGACATCAGGAGGCACTACTTCACTGTCAGGGCGGCTAGGATCTGGAACCAACTTCCAAGCGAAGTGGTGCTGGCTCCTACCCTGGGGGTCTTTAAGAGAAGGCTAGATGAACACCTTGCTGGGGTCGTTTGACCCCAGTACTCTCTCCTGCCATGGCAGAGGGTCAGACCTGATGATCTGCTCAGGTCCCTTCCAACCCTACCAGCTATGAAACTATGACATTATCGGCAATCAGCATTTTTTGGCTGTGGCCGATAATGTCACCATTAAATGACATGTTCATGGGAGCAGCCGCAGCATGCACATGGCCAGGAGTGCAGCCAAGCAACATGGAGAGCAGCATCAGGTTGGTACATCTGTTGGGAAGAATGGGTGTGGGGGAGAGAAGGTGCATGGGGGGTGCAGATTGAGGCCCCTACAGTGAGGGGGAGGAGTGGGGCTGGGGTAGGGGTTGCCCAATTGGGGTGGGGCAAGGTGTGAGACAGAACCATGAGCATCTCATGCAAAAGGGGCGTGAAGGGGACTCCTGCTGTTGCGCACACACACCCAGGGGAGACACAGGGAGCAAGTGCCCCCTGGATTTGTGTGTGGGGTAAAGGTGGGCTGCAGCTGTTCTGGACTCTTCCAGGCGGGGCTGTGCTGGGGCTGTGCTTGGGTGGTGGCAGGAACACCGGGAGGAGGGGTTACAGCCACCCCAAAATTTGTTGTAGCCCCCCCAAGCCCCTCCTCCCAGCACCACTGCCTGCCCCCAGCACAGCCATGGCTCAAGTCCCCCACTGGGAAGGGCCCAGACCACAGTAGCAGCCTACCTTTGCCCCACACACAGATCCAGGGGGCACATGTCCCCCATGCTTCTCCTGGAGTGCGCACAACAGCAGGAGCCAGCCCCCACTCCATGCACCCTCCAGATGAGCCACAGCTCTGTCCTATGCCCCAAACTGCCCCTGCCAGACAGTGCTTGCCCCTGCCCCACTCTCTCCCCCACTGCAGGGGCCTCAATTTCTCCCCTTCCCCACAACAGACTTATCAGCCAGACACTGCTTTCCTGCCAGGCTACATATCAGCAATGGGATCAGTACTGGCCAATATGATGGCTGAATGAGCCATATCAGCCCAAAGAATCTTTATCAGTGCATCCGTACAATCCAGGTTTATCTTAAACTGATTTCAGTCATTTTGAAAGCGCTTTATGCGAACTGAACTTTGGTTGTGTTACAGCTTTGAACAGGTTTCTGATCACTTATATCAGTTTATGTGTAACTTCTGTCCCTCGTCCTAGGGTTTTTTCCTGAAATACTATGCATAGTGCTACCATAGTGTCTTCCAAAAATTCTCAATACAGCTTTAAAATAATTTATACGATACTAGCATGAACAGAGGAATTATCAAAGGACACCAAAAATCACACTACACAAAACAGAAGATACTAAATTCTAAATTAAGCATTCAATGAAGGCATTGAAGTTACTTCCAAAATAGATACCCCTGTTGCCCAAGCTATTCTAAATACAGAGCAAAGAAAATTAATTCATAACAGTCCAAAAGTTCCACTTCTAGACATCTGTATGCTGCTGCCACTGCAGTAAAATAAAAAAATCAAATCAAATCAAATTAAACCTTTTTCCAAAATAGTATGTCAGAAAACAAAAAGCTCTTACATCTGAAACCACATTTGGAAAAATAGCTCAATTTCTCCCCTTGCAGAAAACAGATGCAAAGGAAATTAACAAAAAGAGAAGAGAACACTTCACAAGAATGAGCTCTGATGTGGAATTAAATGCATTTACAGCAGTGTTCATTAAACCAGAGCTTAGTGTTTGGTTTTGCAAGGGCCCCTTGCATGAAGAAGCACGTGGAAGCACATTAGCACTGTGTTGTGAATGCTAATGCGATACCACAGAATGGTCCGAGACATGGCAACAGAGAAACCACTATGGTACTAAACACTGGCACTGCAGTGGCAACTCAACATGTCTCTAGTGGGATGATTTAAAAAAAATGCATTAACAATTCTGCAAATCTGAAAAATGGGACCACGGTAAATGAAGAGAAAGGAAGTCATTTCCTTCCTCCCTCACATCCTTGTGGGCACAAAAATGGCAGAGAGGGACACCATCAGGGCATGCTGCTCTGTGGGAAGGCCTGAAATATAGCTGGACAACCAGGCTCATTAATACCAGGGTAGCAAGCATCACTACTGCTGTTATTTATTATCTGGGTACTATTGTGATTTCAGACACAACTCTTCAACAAATTATTGTTTATATCAAGCTATCTTAAAAATACCATGGGCAATTACAGGGAAATGGAAAGACAGTACCTGTCCAAAGAGTTTTACAATCAAAAGAGATCAAACGCAGGGAAAGGAAGGGGAGAAGGAACAGGGACTAAAAGAGCAGTGCATATCTTAATTCACTGTTTTGTGTTTTTATTTGATTTTAAATCAGTTCAGAAAGGTACACTGCACACTGGGGTCTGGGAGAGGGAACATCATGGGGATGGACAAGCAGAGGAAGGAGGACAAAAATAGGAGCATAAGGAGATGTGCAAAACACTATACAGAGAGTTACTGTCTGAGGAAAGGGAAAAAGGCAAGTTCAGAGAAGAATGGAGAGGCTTAGACTGGAAGGACAGAGACAGAAGTTACACAAAAAACAGTGTAAGTGATCAAAAACTGGTTTAAACTTGTAACAGAACAGAATTTCAGTGCACATAAAACAGTTTTAAAATGGCTAAAACTTGATTAAGATAAACCTGGTTGAACCAGTATCAGACTTAACTGATTTGGGTCAAACCGGTTTATGCAACTTCTGTCCCAGACTCTTCCTGGTTCACATTAAATCACAGTTCTCCAGCATGCTTTCCAGCTCTGGGTTGTGCTGTGCTGTCTGCTCCAACACAGAAAGGTTGGGCATGGAAGGGGAGAGGCAGCGGCTGCCCCCACAGGCAAACCCCAGTTGGGATCTGGGACCGGGGTAGGGTGGGGAAGGGGGGGTTAAATACCCATCCCCTGCTCAAATTTACTGCTGGCTGCAGTTGTGGACTACAAATCCCAGAGGCACTTGGAAGCAGGAAGAGGAAGTGATGAGCAACCCTGCAGAGTCCTGATGCTGTAATTCTGGACTGCAAATCCTAGAGACCTCAGGGGTGGCAGGAAAAGGAAGCAAAACACACAACCTATGCTGGCTACATGCCAGAGAGCTGTGCTGTAGTGCTCCCAGCTTTTGGTCTGAACCACTGCAGGCATGTGACTGCACTTCTTGAATCAAAAATGAATGTCTGTCCAATTATTTCTCAGTTTAATCTTTGCATCTTAGACTAACTTGAGAAGACTGAATCCATTCAGCCTTGGGGTTTTTGACTGTCTGTACTTAGTTGAAGAGCTCTGAAACTGAAAAGGGGAACTATTAAAAGTTCAGGTTCATGATCCCTCAGGTCTAGTATTCTGTCATTAACAGAGGTCAGCATTAGCTGGTCTCAGCAGAAGAAGGCGAACAAAATGCCAACATGACTAATGAACAAATTCCAGGGTGTGGTGTGACATATGCAGAGAGATGGGGTAGGATTTCAATGCCTACTTTTTGTGTGGATTGGAATGGAACCAACATGAGTGTCCCAGAGCCTGGTTAAGATGATTTTTGTGAATGCCCACTGTCATCAGTAACAGTTTTAGATGCAAAATTGGGCATGGAACCTTCCAGCTCTTTTGTTACAAAGGACACACTTTTAAATGCAGATGCAATTAGCCATTATCCCTTTACAGCAACTGGACAAAATTATGTTCCAAACCAGCAGTTCTCCCCTGTTGTACCTCAACTTAAAATGGGGTTTAAAAGAATTTAAAATTACATCCTACTTCTATAAAATGTTCCACACAGTTGAGCCAAAAAATGTATGTACCATCTGGGATCCCCATGTTCTGATCTTCAATATATAGACATAAAAAGAAATTAAGAAAATTACTGCAGACCTTAGCTTTTAGCTCTAGGTGCCAATAACAATGAAACAGCAATTACACATGGGAACTGGAAGAAGGGAGGAAGACTAACTGAGATAAAGCAAAATCTTCAGTTTTCATACAGTTAAATCATCTACAGGGTTTCCAGCTATATGACTTTAAATTGCAAAGATCCACATTTTAATATACATATTTGGATCAGCAACCTCTTTGGAAAGTTTCACCATTACTAATGTGTTCCATTCACTTGGACTAGACACAATAAATATATTTAAAACATTTTTTTTATTACGGCATATATGGGCAGCAGATCTGATTTTCAAGAAAATCAAACGGCATGTACACACCCAGGAGAGACATTAAACACTATTACAGTGTCAGTTTTGCATTACCTTCGCATTTTTGTATGGAAACTTGGAAGAGAATTTTATACATTCAGCTTCAGTACAACATTTGTTATTTCTGACCAAAAAGGTCCCTTATGCTCAAGTCACGATCACTATATTATCTGAATTGTTGTAGTGCCCACCATGTGTTGCACACTTTTTCCAGAATTAAGACAGACCAGGTGCCCCAAACCATCCACAAAACAGCAAACCAAGGATTCAGAAAAATGATACAAAAAGTTTGAACAAAAGACTCTTACCAAGGATATACTAGTTTAAGATACCAGCACACCACTGCCTCACTGCTGATGACTTCTGGAAGCAAATAACTCAGAAAAGGAAACTCTCCCTACAGTAACACCTGTGAGAAGGAACTTGTTCCCACTCCTGGTTCTACCACATGAGTGGTACTTTCCGATCTTAGGTAAATGATTTCATCTTTTAATTGTACTTGCCAGTACAATTTAACAGTCAAGTGAATCACATCAATTAATTTCTTCCAGAGACTTACACAGCTGCTTCTTTTAAGAATGACATTTGCCCATAATATGTCCTAGAATTGGGGGTTGCCAACCTACAGCATGCAGGCCACAATTGGACTAGGCAGCATCTGTGCATGACAAATGGAAGAGAAGGGAGAGGCAGGAAGCAGAGTGGCAGATAGGTAGGAGGTAGAAAGCTGAGCATGCATGTGTGAAGCAGATCACTTAGGAACATATTTTTCAAATTACTGGATTAAAGTCAGATTTCTAAAACCTCCCACACAGACAGCACTTTTTTGTGGTCAGTGGTCCTTTACTGTACTGGAAGGTCCAAGGAGAGGTTGCACAAGATTTGGCATCTTTCCCCTGGAGCAGCTGAATCTCTTGGATTCATATCAAATTTTCTTTGATTGACAATACCTAGGTACCTAAGAATAGCACAGCTGTTTTGCATCTAGTCAAGCCTTTCCCAGCAATGTTGTTGTTGTGTTATTATTATCAACATCATCATTGTTATTAATATTATTGGGAGGGGTTTGGTATTCTTAAATTTCTACTACGAACTTTAAAAAAATGATCTGTAAGAGGCTGGAGAGGATGAACTGTAAAACAATCATTTTCTTTAGAACATAACGGCCTGTTAAAAAAGAGAAGCTTTCACAGATCAGAGTTGTACAATGAACCTTCCAAAATAAACCAGTACAGTGATGTAGGAGGGATTTTTAGACCAGTGGTTTTCAACCAGAGTCCCACAAGACCTTTTCACATGGTCCACATCATGAGCACTGCTGCAATGGCTAGGTGTAAGTCCACCCCACCATTATGCTCCTCCTAAAAATAGGGGAGTATAGGAGAGTTCCACTTATTAGAGAACCCTAAGGCAGGCAAGACAGCATGTGTGTACATCCTATGACTCTTCCTGGTCTGGCTGTGCCTGAAGAAAATAAGATACTTTTACCTGGTGGAGATGGCAGCACCTGAGAACCACGGAAGTAAGCTGAGACAGCACAATAGTGGTCTCAACCACAGATGCCACCAATTTTTTGAGAAAGTTAGAGCAATGCCCTGACTCTAAAAAGGCTGAGGATCCCTGCTCTAGACAGATACTTGCACATTCTAATGTCTCTTCTTTGCTCTTAATATTGTTAGAGCAGAGTAAAACTGATAAAGCACTGCTCAGTACTGGGTGAAGGGTATGGTCTAGAAAATCCTTCGTATCTCAGAGTTGGAAGGGCCTGTTCTGTCTGTAGTTTTGTTAAACTATTTTTAATCAATTCTCAACATCTGAAGGCCTTACTTTTTCTATAAGAGATTAAATGTTGCGATTATCACAGAGAGGATGTCCTCATGGACCGACACAAAAGCAAGCTGAAGTCTCAGAGTTGGTATGTCTTCTGTAACATCAGAAAACAAGCAATTAACTGGTTGTTTCATGCTGGATACATGATACAGAAAGTTTGCTGTCACTGCTACTTCATCTAGATTTGGTATTCTCACATATACTTGGCAATTTTTCCCTCCCAAAGATTTACCTTTCATTTTCATTATCTGTAAACTGAATGACAGATATGTTTTTATATATGTAACCAGTGCATGTCACTACGGCAGAAATCACCACAATGGTGTTTAAATTTATTGGTAATGACACTGCAGGGAGAAACAGGATGCATTACTTTCATCATCTTTATGAGAAAAAAAATCATTATAGTTGCTTTAAATTGGGTTTGATTAATAGAGAGGAAAAATAAAAGCAAAAATCTTTTTACCACTAAATCCAGCCAGCCCCACTTGTGCTCCTTTTATTTACCTAAGCAGCACCCCTGGTTTCAAATACTTACCAGTCTGAGGAAGGGTTGAACAATGGAGTCTGAATTAACACCTAGGGACAGATTATGTGTCATGTGATACCTACAGCTGGATTAAGACCCATAGACAGCACTATGGGCCAGATAATAAGGCTCTGTGGGGCATTTCTGACACCCCTGATATACAGGCTTGTACAGCAAAAACATGTGTACTGAAATAAACTTAGACTTGGTGTAAGAAAAACCAAAACTGATCTGTATGTTATATGCATCGACAGATGTTCTACTAGATAAATGTCAGTCCATCTAAAACACACTCTACAGTACCTTTAATTGAAAACATTTATCTAATGACACAGAAACAAACAGGTGAGCAAGCATATTTCACCAGTTTCCTAGCAAAATATCTATTCTTTTAGACATAAGATAAATAATAGATCTGAGTAAATAGCTTGCCAGATTTTTACAGCACACTCAAGTACAAAAGCTAGAATCACACTGAGAGCTGACAAAACTTACTGCTAGCAGTTACACTTTCATTTCTGCCCCTCCTTGAACTAGCCAGGCTCTAAATCATACTTTGCAAAACTAAAAACATTACTAGCGTGATAGCATATGTTCTTCTCCTTTGGCCCCTTTCTGCTCTTCATTTTCTCCAACTTTTACATATTCTGCTTTTTTATTATCTAGATCAATTCTCACCAAATCCAAGAGCCATATATCAATTGACTTCGAAGAGAGTTAAATAATACTTAGTTATTTATTGTAACTTCATATGTGATAGTGATATATTTTGACCAAAGATTACCATTAACACATGAGATCCTAACACTTTAACAACAGAAGCTCAAGATTAAAATATTTAAGAACTGTTCAAGCTAAACAAGGAGTAGCCATATGTATACTTAAACTTTTTTTTTTATATGCTTTGGATAGTTTACACAAAATTACCACCAGTCTGCTATAGACCATGCTGACCCAAATTTCTAATTCACAGATCTCCAACTCTGTGGACCTATCAAGTGGAAAATTCAGAATCACTCAACATCAGCCTGTTTCCTTTGAGTCAAGAGTAAAACTCCCAATGACTTCAAGGGGATCTAACTCAGCCAACCCTGAAAATCCCATTGGTACTTGGCAGGACATTATGAGTTGTCTCACTAGCAGGGTTGTCTTTCCAATTGATCTGCAAAGCAAAAAAACTGTGGTTTGTATGTTTCATTTATAGTTTATAATACCTGTACTGAAACATTTTGAAGTGTGACTGCTTACTTCAATGGAAGTTAGGTTTCTTTCCAGGAAAGGTTTTAATCTGACTGGAGAACAAGTGGTACAACAACATCACAAGGACTGCGTAGTCAAGGAGGAAAGGTATCTGTATTCACAATTAGTGAAAACTCCCGGGGCTTGTCTACACATAGTTTTGCAAACAAGAATGTTTATATCTGTACAGCTTATTTCTGTAAGCTTAAGTTTAAGCTAAACCCATAAACACACACAAATTGTCATTCCTCACATTTATCAAGTAAAACAACACTTAAGAAAAGTAAGCATTCTTAAACACAAAACGCACCTTTATACATCCTGGTGAAAAAGTAAAAACAGACAAAACTCTCATATTTAAAGTGCCTCTGCAAGTCTTCTTTAAATACACTGAAGGACCCAGTTCTCCCAGTCCTGGCTATCCAGCTATAATGCACCTGGTTTCATATAGTTTCTGGGTAAATTCCTAGGGTGGGAGGCAGGGACAAGGGTTATTCTTCATTAAATTGCATTCACAGATGTCTGCCCTCAGTGACTGAATCATTGCAAGCACTGAAATAAGGTTTTCTTTTTCAATTTTAGTTTTTTCTCAGGTGTATTTTAACTCATAATTTCTCCTCTGCAGAAAATACATCCTTATCTTAAAAAGAACTCAGTAATTTTTATTTCCAATTACCATAAGTTCCCAGCTTCTCATTCCAGAAGGTATAGCCAGATGGAGTTGCTCAAACAGACCCACATGGAGTGGATTGCTTAGTTTACTGGAAGTGACCCCCATTTGGCTGTTAATAGCTAATGAATGAACAAAAGCTGTTTAATTTCAATGGTATTTTTTCCTTTCTTTCCTCATATATGGTTTAAGGCCACCAGTTAACAGAGTGGCCTCATGCTTGTACTTTTTTAAAGGCAAAGTGATATGGTTTTTATTTAGACAGATGATTTAAGATGCGCCTTATAAAACACATTTGTTAGCATAGTGCATATCTATAAAAGGCAGAATGACTGGACAGACATGAGCTATTAAAAAAAAAAAATCTGGTGTCATAGGTTGAAGAATAAATTTTAAACTCCAAAGTAAGCTTCCTTTTGATGTTGAATGGAAAAGCATTTTTAGATAGAAATCAGTAAATATATAATATATAGAACATTCCAAACTTAATTAATTCATGCGTGATACCTTTTTGCCACTAAAGAGAGCAATAGTTTACATTTGGAACGTCCTTAATTTTATGTGCACGTCACAAATCCACTGATCTTGAAACCCAGTGCAAGTTTTGTATGTGAATTTGTAGAAAATACTGTGGAAGTGTGTTGCAAAGGGAGTGTTCAAAATGCAGCTAAAATTTCTAGTTCTTGCCAAGAATAAGTTTTCCATCCCTCCGTTAGCCCATATTCATGCTGCCATAAAACTTCTATTAGTGATTGGAAGATTCATCCTGCCAACTGGCAGCAATAATTTTCAATCATTAAAATTTTTTGCAAACAACAGTAATTTGTTTGAAAGTCAGTGGGCCTAAGTAAAGGGCAGCTTCCCAAAAGCTTTCTGGATGCAATGATATCATCCCTTCATGTTTGAAAAAATATAATACTGCCTTTAAAAACTGTGTTCTCATTATAGAACAAAAGCTATGTAAACATATCCTGTATTTTATTTCTGTTTGTTAATAGCCAACAGTTTACTAACACTTTGCAGCATCCTAGTATAACAACTGGACAATCCTGCTGATGCACTACTTCCATGGTTTTGTTTCCACCAAACTTTTTATGTATCTAGATTGGTAAATGGCAATATAAATTCTATAGCAAGACTCTCTCCCAACTTTGAAACATAAGGGAATAAATTGTCATACCAATGTAAAAATTTCACTGGAAGCCTAAGTCTCTTTACTCTCCAGCATCATATCACTTAGATGAACCACAGTTGTCTCAGGGCCCTGCTAAACATTCATATTAAAGCTGGATAGAAACCAGTTGTTACATACTGTCAAGCACTAACTTCATAGCTGGTTGGCTCTTTTTATAGCTGGATAGTCATTTCTTGTGTGATAATTACTTTGCACATGTGGCTGATTTAGTTTTCTTATGCGATTAATTAGGCAACTGCATGATGATTACTTTGCACCTGTGGCCAGTCTAAATGTATTACATGATTAACCAGTTAACTGCATAATATATGTAACATGTAGCAGAGGCCATACAAACCAAAAGGCCATTATATTAAATGGAATCTGTGCCATCTGATGGAGCTTACACTCATGTGTAAGCACAGAC
Organism: Crocodylus porosus; assembly: GCF_001723895.1. Taxonomy (NCBI): domain Eukaryota; kingdom Metazoa; phylum Chordata; order Crocodylia; family Crocodylidae; genus Crocodylus; species Crocodylus porosus. Next base: position 91,069,228 of record NW_017728906.1, on the reverse strand, counting down.
ACTGAGTACATGGGGGCCTGAGGACCCTGGACCCCTCAGAAAGAGGGCTGTTGGAGCCTAAACCTAAGGAAAATTATGTAATATTTCTTAGGCCAGGGTTCTGGGTTTTCTGTTCACTACAAAAATTGCAGATTCTCTCATTTAACAGAGAAAAATCTGGAAAAGGATAGCAGAGTTCCAGTCTGCAATGGGCTGCCTGGAGCTGAGGGGAGCAGGAAGGGCAAACAGCCACATGCATGTGTCCATGCACATGGTAGCCAAACAGTGGTGAAGAGTAGCTCCCACAGCTCCCTCTAGGTAAGTCTACTGGGATGAAGGGGTAGGGGGCACAGGTGATGTGCCAGGGGCATGTGCCCCCCAAGTTTTCTGTGCACACAGCACAGGGCATGGGGCTGCAACCAAGCCAGACCAGCTCCAAGCAGGACCAGCGCCATGGCCCAGCAGGCGGGACCTAGTGCTGGCGGGAGCACCATACCATCATGGTTGCCAAGACGAGGCATGGCAGCAGCCATGGCATAAAGTTGTTCCCCCACACTGCTAAGCAGGCAGGGGGGCACCTCACCTTGGTGGCCATGGCAGCAGGGCACTCCCACCCATGCCAGGTCCCGCCCACTGGACCGTGAAGGCAGCTCCTTCCCAGAGCTGGAACAGCCCAGCTGCAGCCCTGTACCTCGTTGTGGGCCCAGAAGTCATGGGGGCCATGTGCCTCCCCGCCCCCTGCCACATCACCTGTGCCCCCTTCTACCCCACCATGTGTCACCTGTGCCCACACCACCTTTCTCCACACACCCACCCCATTCCCCACACACTGGGGAGCTGGGGGCACATGTCCATCATCGTAGCTCCTCCTCACCCCCCAACATAAAAGTTGGCACCTGTGTGTGTAAAAAAAGGTACATAAATCAGATACCAGCCAATCAGGAAGTAAACAGTACATTAGTCTCTAATATTAGCTTCTCAAATACTCGTGAGTGTTGCTGCTTTTGTTTCAAGACAATTAAATTCTGTGGCTTCCCTACTTTGCAGGAGTGATAGCACTGCTAACATTGGGCATTTGAGGGCTAAAGAAAGCATTCTTGTGGTGCAGACACTGCACAAGGCATTGGCAAGGTTCCTTTCAAGGGACCCCTCTTGCAAGCCCCCCAGTATACATATGTCCGGGTTAGCACTACAGCATACAGTGCTTAGAGATTCTGGGACAACACGGCTACCGTGACTTAAATAGGTGGTTAAATTATGTTGGGACTCTCTCCAGTCCTCAGTGTAGGTCAAAACTGTGAGGTGCAAACGTGGTTTATATCTACACTGGCCTGTACCTGACCACAAATGGCACTTCTCAGCCGCAAGCTGCAACACAGAACATTACCTAGTATCTTTTTCCCAGCAGTCTTCTAGGTTTTTGGTCTCATGGGGCTAATGTCTCAGCATACTTCTAAACTGTAGCATTATGGAAGTACTGTAAACCTGCCATACAAGAGAAGTAAAATTACAACTACTCCATAATGGTACAACAAATAATACCAAAATCCATCAAATAAAAATGAGCAATTCAGCATTGTTTGATCCTCTACTAAAAGCTACTAATTCTGTTGTGGCCTTGTGATATAATGTCCTAGCTTTGCCTCAGCCTTTACTGTACCCTGCCAGGAGGAATCACAATTGTGCAATAATGTGTGGTTTCTTTTAAAGTATCTAATAAAATGTACAGCAAACCTTATTCAAAATAAAAGCTACCAAGAAAGCTCCCTCATGAAATCTGAGCAATAATGGGGTATGGTTCCTGAATCCTCTCTCATTTTAAACATCTACAAGCATTAAAGAAATTATCCCAAGGGTAACATAAAAGATCCTCTCAGCTATGCTGTTTCCCCCTCTGTTGCATGGTAATCATAAAAAATATATTGATTTCTTCCACACATTTGTGACTCAGAATTGCAAAGAATTGGAATAATTTCCCCTTACGCTGGATTGACTACAGCAGTGATGCTCAACCTTTTTCCCTGGCAGGCCGGATGGGCAGTGCCTGGTCTGACCACAGGCTGGATGGTGGTTCCTATCTAGCACATGAGGCTGGCACAGCTCCCATCCACTGAGCCCAGCCCCATGGGGGTGGGAGGCAAAGAGGGCTCCACCTGGCCCTGCAGAAGAAGGGGCCTTCACATGGGGAAATGGGGGGAGTGGAGCAGGACATGACCCAGCCCCATGGGGAAAGGGGGTGCGACTCAACCCCGACCTGGCCCCATAGGGGAGGAAGGAGGTGTGGCCTCACCCTGTGGGCAGAGCGGCATGACCTACCTTGTGGGTGTGGGGGCACAACCCAGCCCTAACCTGGCCTTGTAAGGGGGAAGGATTATGGCCTGGCTCTGACCCAGCACATGGGGCTTGAGATTTGCAAATCTGGCAGAGGGAGGATGGCCACATTAGTAGCCACTGCTCCTGCACCCCCAAATTTCCTGACCCATGGGAGCCCTGTGGGTCAGATGCAGCATTTAGCCCACAGGCCAGAGGTTGCGCAGCCCTAAACTACAGCATTTTAAAATGTAAACATAAAAGTCCTTCACTAGCATTAATTAGCTAGGTCTGACTAACTACATTAATGTTACACATATATTGCCTTTCATTTTTAGGGTGCTTTATGGACAGGCACACCAATTCAATGATCAAATCTATGTAGGCAAACCCCTGAAACCAGGCAAAGTTTTCTTGACTGCAAAAGAGCCCTGCATAAGAATAGGAGTCTGTACAGATCTGATTGTATGATTGGATCTTACAAAACTCGGTGCAAAACTGTTTTCTGCATAGAAGATTGCAGTCTCCCAAGTCAGCTGGCTGATATACACGCCTTCCCAGCACAAAAATCCTATTAGTGGAGTTATGTCTCTAATTCAGTGCTGTCCAACCTCCAGACTGTAGGGTTATGTCACCCATTCTGAGAGGCTCTGCACAGGTCCATAGTTTCATAGTTGGTAGGGTCAGAAGGGACCTGAGCAGATCATCAAGTCTGACTCCCTACCATGGGCAGGAAAATGCTGGGGTCAAACCACTCCAGCTAGGTGGTTGTCTAGCCTCCTTTTGAAGACCCCCAGGATAGGGGTGAGCACCACTTTCCTTGGAAGTTGGTTCCAGATCCTAGCCGCCCTGACTTTGAAGTAGTGCCTCCTGATGTCTACCCTGAACCTACTCTTAGTCAACTTGTGGCCATAAATTTGATACTGATGGAGTGATGGCAGTCTTAACTGCTGTGGTTCTGGATGCTGCAGCAAGGAGGACAGGAGGACCTGGCCCCATGTGCCAGATCACACTGGCATGCAGAGTTGGGCCAACGTGTGGGATTTGCTGCATCTGGATCTGGCATGTGAGGTTGCACCTGCAGACCAACTCCACATGCCAAGGGATGAGGTTCATGGACCTACCCTGCCCATGGGATCCAGGCTGCAAAGTGGCCCTTTGCCACCCACGCAGATTGCTGGGTCAGAAGGTTGAGTATCACTACTCTATTTCTTCAAAGCAACACTGAAAGCATTTTTTTCCCATTAATTTTACATTAAGAATAAAAAGCAGTGAACACCAATGTCTTACCCATTAGACATGGGTAGGCTCTGGAGTGGTGAGAGACGCGCGGGTGAAGCCCGCTGCGCCCCCACTCCCCCGAAGACCCCCAGACACCTCCTCAGCAGCCACCAAGCACGCTGCCGACCCCCAGCACAGCCGGAGGTGAGCGGGCTCATGGTAGGAAGGGGTTAACTCCTCGCTTGCTGGGAGGAGGCCGCTGCCTGGTGCCAGGCTGGGTCAAGCCCCTGCCCAGGCCCCTACTTGCCCCAGCCCCCCAGGGAGCCACGCGAACAGGCTGCGTAAACAGGCGCTCGAGTTATCACAGAGTTCAC
>NW_017728906.1:91057052-91065333 GCF_001723895.1 Crocodylus porosus | reverse complement strand
CTGCCCTTTGGGCAGGGGGCTGGACTCGATGATCTCCCGAGGTCCCTTCCAGCCCTAATGTCTATGAAATCTATGAAAATCTAAGAAATATTTTTTTTTGTATATAACCGCAAATAAATTACATTAAAATATATATCCTCCAACACTGCACACCACAACCAAACACTGACAAAGTCAGCCAATAATTCTGTGAGTCAATGTAGGAAATCAAGCTTCAAGTCTGACATTCTGACCATAAGTCTTTCATCTGTGACCTTAAGGGCTTTCATCTATGTGCATGAAGCTAAGCTGAAGTAATCTAACTAGTGATGGCACAGGGAGCTGGACTCATGAAGAGAAAGGGAGTGCTCAACTTTCAAAAGCAAAACTTTCAAAACAATGAAAAACTGAATGCAGTGGATGTTATTCTACTGACTTTTGTGAGGTTATACACCAAGGGTAAACTTGGTCCTGTACATTTGTTTCTTTTTTGTTAAATGAAACTGCATGGTTTACAACAGAAGCATATCTTCAGACTTCCAATGAAAAGGAAGTCAGTTGTAATTTTACGGTAATGTTCTCAGCTCTTTAGCACATGTTAAAAATAAAGATTTCTTTGACACAATTCCATGAGTGCTTCTGTTAAGATACAGTGTGGCAAAAAGGATGTCATGTGGCACTAAAATGCATAATTCAGGATTTTTCTCGGAAAGGCAGTTCTTTTGCAAATTACAGCCAGTACTTCAAGGACTGTTTTATACAAATACGATCAAGCCACCCTTTTTTCCAAGTCCACTGTAAGTCATTAACTATAAGAGATCAAAGAGACTTTCCAGAAAGTCAGGATATAATCAAAACATTTAATGGAAAATAGGTTCTATGTCTTAAGTATAACTTAAAATACATTAAAGTTGGAGTCACGAGTGGAAAAGTTGTTTTGAAGACTGAAGACTTTTCATGACACATGAAATTAGGTTGGCTTTCATGTCAGCAACTCATAATCAATTTTTAACAGGAGGCCCCTAAACATGCCTAACATTTAGGCACCCAGGTCTCAGAACAGGTTCTACTACCCTGAGTTAGATACCTAAGTTCTTATAAAGTGCAAAGGGAGACTGTCTCTCAAAATCACAAAAGTTGAGTGAAAACCTCCGTTTTAGCCAACTGGAAATTCTAAAGGCGGGGTGTGTATTGGCACCCATGTCAGATCAAGCTATGCGGCCACTGCAGCTGTGCTTTTTACAGAGCTCAGTGTTGCCATGGTATATCATACATCGTCTAAGGACACTGACCGAATCATACCCCACAGGCATAAGAATGCCTCATCTGACAGTCCCATTTGTACTTCAGCTCAAGACAGGCACCAAGTTGTTGAAACCCTGCAAACATGGTGCCAATTCTTAACAAGCTCAGATGCAAAACTTTAGGAGTCGAGGCAAACTAGTGAAAGGTCTTAGATGCCCAAGGAGTCAGGCTGAGGGCAGGAGGTTTTGAGGGTTATATACTTGGACATAGGTACTTTTCTGTGGGCTTGGGCTTAGCCCCTATTTAACTCATTCAAATAGAGTATACTTCCCTACATCATACATTATGAACTATGAGGTGCTCAGGTATTACTTGTTATGCAAATGGTGAAAGTACCTAAAGTCAGGTGGTACCCCTACCTAAAGTAGTACAGATGCTCTCTTCTCAACAATAGTGGCTGTAATAACTGAAGGCTGCCCCTCTGTAAAACTTTTCTGTTTTACTCACCAGCAATTTTGAACTATTATTTCCTGTTCCAGTCAATAGTTGTTTCTACATTCACTGATCTCACACAATTTGCAATGGATCTATGCTGAGTCATCATGGAAAAAGGGTTTTAATCTATCCTGTCCCCTCCCCTCCATTAAAAAAAAACAAAACACAAAACGTAGCTCAACAGAGGACCACAAGGAATTTCTTCTTTTATGTCTAGGTCTCACGATCCTAATGTGACCCCAGTGGGAGGACAGAGGACTGAGTGTACAAAGTTCAAAGCTGCTGTATCGTTCGACACTCATTTAAAAAAAAAAAAACACCAAAGAAAAGCCAGTGGAAGATCAGGCTCAGTTAGTTTCAAGAACAGGTGTCATTATTATAATTGCTTTTTTAAAGAAATGCAGAAGTCATCTGAAGCGTCTCCTTTTACCATTTTCTTTAAAAATAAAAGTATTCTGATCTTCTTTTTAAACTGAAGGCAATTATCCTAAAAAATTGCTTAGATACCCTGCATTTGTAAATCAACAGAGCCCTCTATTTAAAACAAAAACTTATTTAAAATATGTATTTGTTCTTTGTATACATCCTGATGTTTTCCTGTGGTTTTCAAATAGTAATCTCTTTCTCTCTACAGGCATGGAACTATGGGAAAGTTTGCATATCTCCTAAAGTATACAAGCACTCTCGGCTCAGCCCTCCAATAGCAAAACAGGAACCTCTCTGAAACAAACATCTCCAAATATTTCTTCATACATAAAGATCTAACTAAGACATGGCAAGCCAAAAGAATGTTCTCATTTCCTGAAGTGGGCTAACAAAGGAAAGAAATATGAATGACATAACAAAGGTTTTAGAAGCCAGCCTTTTTTTTAAGCAATACCACCTTAAAAGTACCCTATTCAATTTATTGTTAGCATAATTAGAGGAATACCATTCTCTTGTAAAAACAAATAAATGGTAGATTTGCATTTATATAAACACTTTGAAGAAGTCTGAATTCAATAACATTTCCAGAAACATTTCATAGCAGAAAATGAAATACATTAGAGTTGGAATGAAGTATATTAGAGTCCCCACCACGTTCCACTCCTGTTTTTCCTATGATGTTTAAAAGCACCACAGAAATTTCACATTAAAAACACTCACTTGAAAGGTCACCACACTTGGGCTACAAATAAGCTTACTGCAAACCCTTATTAAAAATGCCCCTTGTTAAAATGCTTTTGTTTCCGAAGTACAGCACTTGCAAAAACAAACAAACAGGAAAGCACAGTACAGCACAGGTGCATTTTAGGAGAACATAATTATCCATCATCTGTTTGGTCTTTGTGCATTCAAGTTAGCCACAATGTGAAAGCACACTTTCTAAGTACCACACTCCCTTCTCCAGGGCCCCACAAACTACCTGTTTGTTCCATGTATTTTCACTTAAAAAAAAGATTAAAACTTACAACTTGAGTCGGTCAGGTTTCAAACCTAAGCATGCAGCAATTTGTAACAAAGCGGTTGTAAGCGAATTTTAAGTGGTGGTTACTTTGCAAATTCAATTCTGACCCAAATCTTTCCTTACAGCACACGTAATCATCAGCTCTATTGCATTCAGTTCACTGCTATACATGACCCTGCCACAGCTATCTACATCCAGCAGCTGTGAGGTAAATAGTAGCTAAAAATGAACTTAAAGTGCAACATTTTAAATAAAATAAAAAACAACCCACTTGCTACAGATCTAACCAGGGTCCACCATCCAACCTCATTTTATGTAGATGGTCTGTGTTGTTTTAAAAAAACAAATCAGCAGTCATAAAAAACCAGGACCAAAGACAAATTTCAGCCAGAGTCTAAATTCAAAAGCTACTTATTAAAAATGTATGTAGAGAAGCCAATCTATCTACATAAAAAATTAAAAGAACATAAACCTTCACCCTCTGGGATGGCTTTGGACCAAAAAATCAGGAACACATACCACGATTTCAGCCAATTTTAGCACACAGCCCTAAAAGATGGAGCCAATATGAAGCAACCCGTAATACTCAAATACACACCATTTGAATTATCTTAATGGGACACAAATTTCTGTTTTGAGATTGCAGATAAGAGGTTCACTTGGTTCCTAAATACCTCAGACTGAGGACAAGAGCCTGTTTGATGGCAGAGTATCTCACAAAGATTCTCCAGGTGATGAGATAAATGAATGAACGATCACACATAATGGACTACAGCAGGGACCTCAGTGGGTTAACTTGCAGCCCCCCCCAGCACTGGCACTGCTCTTCCCATTACCCTTCTGCTACTGCCACTGGAGTTTGAGCTCCCAATTTCTTCAAACTTCCACTTCCTGCTCTGACCTGGGCCCCTGAGGATGAAGTGTGGTGGGTGCCCCATGGGGCCAAGGAGGTCCATGGCCAGGGGGCTGCCTGCTGTATGATATGGTTGGACTATGCAGCATGTCACAGTACAGCAGGGGGCCCACTAGATTAAGCATGCTGGCATGATGCAGCAGGAGACAGGGGACACTTGGTCACAGCAGTGCCAGGTTGGGGGAGGAGGACAGTCTGCGGAACATGCGAGACAGTCTTCCGCTCCCGGCCACTCAGAAGTTGAACAGCTCTGGACTGCAGAGTTCAATAAAGCCAGCTGGACAAAATATAGCATTTTATCTGTCTTCAGACATAGTTTTTCCAACCAATTAAAAACTAAACAAAGTTAAAAAAAGAACAGAAAACTTTAGGAACAGAATTAATTAGAGGATCATTTTGCCAAAGGTTTACAGAAAACCTATTATGGCAACGAAAACCACAAGGAAACTACAAATAGTAGAAACAGTGTTGCCACCTTTTGTGATTTGCTTAGGCAGCTCATAATATCTGTTGATTTTCTTATAGTTCAAGTTGCTGTAATCAATGGGCTGCCTGAGAGTCTCAGCTTTCTTTAAAGAGAAAAAAAGGTTTCTAGTCATTCCAGTTGTTCAGACATGACTAAAAACATGAAACAAGTACATCTGAAAGGTTATAAACCAGAAGAAAAATGAAAAGAAAAATCTCGTGGCTTTTAAACCAAAATTCCACGATTTCTTAGGCTCAGAATCACAAATATTTTATGTTTGGGGATTAGCAATACTGGGAATAAAACAACTCTCTCATACTGCTATCCTTTTGATGTTCTTGCCTAAAAGTAAAAAAATTAGATTTAAAAATGGTGGAAACTTTTAAAGGAGAGTGAAGTTATTTTATATTTCTATATCGCTAAGTCTAGGAACACAAAAAAATACCTACATCAGAAGAGATCAATGATTCAGCTAATGAACTGGTGTCTGAGCTGCCGAGGAAAGTGCAAGAAGCCCCATGATCCTGAGGTATAATACTGTACTTATCAACACAAACAGGTTAGAACTTTCAATTCTTCCTAACAGCATTTGTTGTGATAGAAAGGCCTTACGTACATACCTCTTCCTCTGTCACTAAAGCTGTTTTTCTCTCACTTCATACACCTTGGTTTTTTTTTAATATTAACAACATTTAACATAAGCCACAACGGAAATAGAATAAAGCAGATCACATTACAGAGGGTGACAAGTCTAAACATCGGAATCTAAATCAGAAAAAATTAAACATTTCTAACATGACACACTCAGCGTGAAACCACAATTGCAAGGGGTAAAAAGCTTGTCCTAAGTGCTCTGATAATAAATATTTATTGCAACTTGAAGGGATGTGTTAACTATGCAAGCTCTGATCAATATAATATGTGCTATTAACTGATTATCTGTAAAAAGCATGCAGAGCCAGTTCTAAAAAAATAATATGTAGGTGCAGCATGATAACACTGCCTCATTCACAACAGCCCTCTAGAATACATTCAACAGCCAATGATAATAAAAGGTCCCAAGAGTTTGCAGTTTACTATCCCCTCTCTAAGATTAAGAATTAAAAAAAGCAATGCACTGTGCTGACTTTTTCTAATAAAGTAAAATGGGCTAGATACTGGCCTTGCTTTCTCTGTTCAACATTTTACTTGCGTGTTTGTCTGTAAAACATTATGACAAAAAAAGGCTTTTTTTTTAAAAGGCTTATAAATGCAAATCACAGCAAGCATCCTCACCGACTCCTAGAAGAAACTCCTACTTTCCAACAACAGCAGACCACAATGACTTTTTTTTCTATTTATGCCAACAGTAACACACTTGTCAAAACGCTGAGAAAAATCACTGGTTGCTACTATCTACACAAATGTACTTTAGATGTAGAGTTGAGAAACAAGCGTAGACTTCTATGGCTATTAGATCTGAAACAAAGTGCAAGCATGTGGAAAAAAAAAACAAACTAACAACTCCCCCGCCCCATTTTGATTGTTACCAATACATACCCAAAATGGCCATTGTGAGCCTACATGAAAGTCACTATGCAGGACTGCCGCAGGACAAACAGCACCGCTGTCTCCCAATATATACTCCCTCTTTGTCTCGGGACATCACCCATTTCCCAAGACTGAACCAAACTATTTTTTTCACATTGAAACTGGGCTCTGGATTGCATTGGCCTACTTATTATCCACCATTACCTACGCAGACCTTGACATGTCCAGATACTGCAGTTCCATGCCCTCCAGGGCTGTGACAGTGATAATCAGTGACTAAACTGCTTCCATAAAGCAAAGTATCATTAATTTAAAAACAGCAGCATTTCAGAGAAAACATACTTACATACAAAAGACATACATAACAAAGAAGTAAAATAGCCTGTCTACTTGCTTATCGGGTACCTAAATATCTTTAGCTTGGAGAACCTAGAAGTGGGGCTGAGAAGAATACTTGTTTTCCTGCCTTTTCTCTCAAAAAGTTTTGATTTACAAAAAATCAAAGAAAGAAAATGTTTCATCAATAAGTTCCTGACCAGCTCTGCCTGCAAAACATGTTTTCTACAGACTCTTCTATACATACTTCCTTTGTATCAGCCTCACCGCCACTCTGGCCAGTTCTTGGCAACATTTCCCCAGCCATTTTTTGCAGAACTCAATACACTTCTTAACTCTTCATAGTGCTTTGATCTGCTATCTACCAGTTCTGATATAAAAAAAAGCTTACAGGGAACAAGACTGGCAGTGAATAGCCTGTCAAGTGTATGCCCAGAAGTTCTTGCCTCAGAAGCCAGTTATTGTTTCTTTGCTCATTCTTTTCAGAACCTCTTACTAAGTTAGATCAATACATTTGTATGAGAGTTTGTAAGCAGCCTTCAGAGTTATATAGCAGCTTCAACTCACAGACCCAGTCACTTAAAATATTCACAGCGCTCTATTTTCTTATTCATAGATTAATACATAGCAGTTCTGACAGCAACATGGATAGGAATGACAGAAAGACATTTTCTGAAAATGTTTTGTAACAGCATATGGTGTCTTCTTTTTATATATATATATATAAATCTATTTTTTAAGATGTGGAGAAGGCACAAGCAAGGGGACTGGGCAACTCAAGCATTAAACAGTCACTTCAGGATTACTACTAGTTGATACTCAAAACCTTGTAGTGCCAAAGTCTCTCATTCAGCCACACAAGAGATTCATCCCAGGGAGAAGAAAGCATTGCTGTTTGAGCCTCTGAAGAACTATTAAAGTTGCAGTTAGCGTCCCACATGTGAGCTCTGCCAGCAGAAGCTGCCAAAGGGACATCCTGAGTCAGCACATCCCACTGGCCTCTGCCTGACCAGCACCGCTTTTTGGACAGTGCCAGCCACCCATGTCTTCCCAGGGGGACACGCTATGTTTGTCTTGCACTGCGGAAACTTCCGCCCAGCTGACCTTCAGGCTGCCAAGAATGATGTGGGCTTCTATAAGAGTTTTTCCTCCAGTTCATTTACACAGATGTCTGCAAGTGGGGACTCAGAGCTGACTTTGTCCCAAAATTAATTACTGTGCAATGAGTATATGATAATTTGTTTTGGGGCTGCCCAACTTCCAAGTGACCAGGGGCCATGTGCTGCATAGGCCACATGCCATGCTGCACAGTGCATCCTCCACATCACAGGGCAGGCACCCCACTCCCTGCACCATGCCAGCACTCCCACATCATGCAGGGTCCCCAGGTCCCCTTTAACTGTCATCTCCTTTGGCCATGCAAGCTGTACCATACCCACTCCCCCTGCAGGGGCAGGTGGGAGGTGGCTGCTGGAGGAAGCAGGTGGAGCCTGGAGACTCCAGGCACAGCAGCCACAGTTGGAACTGTGGGGTGCATGAGGAGCATGTGGACTGGGGGCACAGGGGCTCAGGGCTCCTTGGAGGCTGAATGCAACCTGCAGGCTGCCAGTTGGACAGCCCTGACCTGGTTCACGTCTCAGTGAACATGTAGAACAACAAAGCTGGTTCAAGTATTGGCAGCCTCAGCAGAAGACTTAACTGGTCTACCTCCTGAAACAGTACAGTCTCCCCACCATTGCCGAGACAGGACAGACAGTAAGACAGTAAGTACAGTGTGCACTGGTGTTGTCTTCACTGCATGGGCAAAGAAAAAGCCTCGTTGTCAAACAAGGCTCCGTGGCTCACCAAAAGCATCCAGGAATGTCTCCTT
>NW_017728906.1:91051963-91056952 GCF_001723895.1 Crocodylus porosus | reverse complement strand
TGGTGCAGGCTCCTACCCTGGGGGTGTTTAAGAGGAGGTTAGATGCACATCTTGCTGGGGTCATTTGACCCCAGTATTCTTTCCTGTCATGGCAGGGGGTCGGACTAGATGATCTGCTCAGGTCCCTTCCGACCCTAGAAACTATGAAAATCAGACTGGCCATCTTGAAAAACATGAAAAAAAATCATTGCCCAGAACTGTCTCATAATCCATTAAATTGTTGCTGGGTGTTCCAGCGTAAACAAAAGTGACACTTGTGAAGTAGAATAACAAAACAAAATTGACGTCTCCCTTTTCTTAGAGAAAAAAGCCAGATATCTGAGGAACCAGTAGTTGGAAAGGGAAGGGAAGAAGAGCTTTAGACGATTTAAAAGATCTTTTAAAAACATTCAGCCTCCATTAAATTCCTTCAGATTTTAGGCCTTGCAATTACATATCACATTAACTATTTTTGTCTATTACAAAAAGACTGTGACATAATAATGTATCAATTTCAAAATTATTTCATTACAAATTTGGAATATTTAATTAAAAAGCCTCTTAAAATAGGCAAAACTTGAAAACACTAGGCAATGACTGAAACAACCTTTTATCCTTTTTCATAATCCATCACTGTTAACTTCTCAGAATGCAAATGTTCATCTATTTGCAAAATATACACAGGAAATAGGTCCATTACATGAATCAGACCACGTGGTGGCTTAATTAAATTAGTGCCTTATTAAAACAGAAAGCTCTGTTGGACAGAGATACCTTATAATCAATATTGAACACATTCCTGTGTCTAAGAGAAAACCCAAAGTTTTCCTTGACATTTATTGTTTGACAAGCAGTCATGCTTGTTTTTATGTGCCACTAAATTCATCACACAAGAATAGAAAACTTATCTTATTAATCTAGCTATTTTAGATCATCATTTTCAAGTTGACCAGCCTGATCTTGTTTAAAACTGGTGCTTTTTCTTTGCCACAAACATAGGGATAACACCAACGTACATGTCATCAGTGTCAGACGGTCATGTCTCAACAATGATGTGGATCAGGGTGATGGTATCTGGCCTGTGGAGCCACATCATCCAGCCCCTGGGGCTCCCCATGAGTTTTTAAATTTGACAGGTGTGAGACCACTGGTAGCATTACCAAGTGTCATGGGAATTAACCCTACCACCCAATTTCCAGACAAATGACACGACCCTGTGCACCAGATCAGGCTCATTAATGGGCCCTTGTGCCACTCATTCAGCCCACAGACCAACCCTATGCGCCAGCCCTATGCTACTCATTCAGCCCCTGATGTGGATGATTATACTTCTAAATATTACAGTACAAAGAAGCTGCCTGGTTAAATAGAAAATCTATTTGAAGAGGAAACTTTAGCAAAAGCAGGAAAAGAAGTGCAAGAAGATATACAAATGCTTAAAATACCACATTTTACATCTACAGTACTCAAATGATAAGTAGTTCTTCTGTGCTTTCCTTTCAAACATTTAACAGATTTCTTTTAACAAAAGTAAATTTTTTCCTCTCAGTTTTTACTTTGGGCCTCACCATGTTTGTCTTCTGGAATGGGAAGATTAAGTTCATGAAGATGTCTTACAAGAAGTAGAAACATTTCAAATTGCTCACATGTTTAAATACAGTATTTTTATGGCATCTGTTTACTCCAAGCTAGCATTTAAATACTTCCAAGGAACTTCTGGGAAAATATAATGGCTTGAAAAAAATCTCTATACGAAAAGGTTTAACAGTAAGTAACATATGAAACATGCAGCCCTATTTATCATCTCTTCCTTCCCAATGAGCAGAGTGGACAAGAATGTAGTATATCTGAGTCAGGGAGCGCAGAAGAAATAAATGCTACTTTCTTGGCTTCGATCCTTTCATTCAAGCCAGCTGGAACTGTCATGCTGGACTTGGCCGTCATTACACTGGAGAGGATGGGATTTGGGGAAGTAACATGTTGCAGTGTCCAACCACCTTTCTTTCACCTCAATCCCCCAACTTCCCCTGCAATCTAAATGCTCTGAACACCAATCCTTACTTGGTCCCTTCCAGGAACTGCTCCTGACAAAACCATTTTTGCACACTTCCATGCTGTTTGGGAGTGTGACTAGGCTAGGAACCAGCACCCATGCAAACAGTATGCAAACACCAAAGCCTCAAGGCTTGGCTACATCAGAGGAGGCTTTTCTGTTGGCTTAGCCCAGGGGCGGGCAATTATTTTGGGCAGAGGGCCGCATACTGAGTTTTGGCAAGCTATTGAGGGCCACATGACAGGCAATCAGGGGCAGATAAATATTAATTTTCTAAATTTTTAGGGGCCCTACAGGCCAGATAGAATGGGCTGGCAGGTCACATTTTGCCCACCCCTGGATTAGCTACTCCATCTTCCCCAACCACAGAAGCCAAGCTGGCAACCCCACCCCCCAGTAGTAGAGCTGTATCCAGCAGAGAGGGAGGCAGGGTCTACTGACAAACATACATTGTCTGGCTGACACTGGAACTAGAAATGCAGCAAACATGCAACCAGAGGCTACACACTCCAGTCAGCATAACTTGCCAGTTGCTAATCAGTCTGCTCACTGATTCACATTGTGTAGCTCCAATGTTGTTTTACAGGGACGTTGCTCTCAGGACTTACAGATTAGAAAGAGGGAGTTCATCTGACTGTTTATATGGGGGCAGAGCAGGATGGTGCCTTGTGAACTCATGAATTCAGAAAGGTGTAAGCTTTTCTAGGCTGTAGCACCACCCACTTTCTGCATGGCATGAGCCACCCATGTCTGACCACACATTTGTCTTACACTGCAGAAACTTCCTCCCAGTTGACCTTCAGGCTGCCAAGAATTGTGTGGGCTCCTACAACAGCTTTTCCTCCAGTTCATTGACACAGATTTCAGCAATTGTGGACTCAACACCCTGTGTGAATCACTGGACTAGAGGTTTTCCACTTTTAGTATGTGTAAGAAATAAAATAAAACCCATCTAAATAAAACAGGCATATCTGCAGGCATTTCCGTATCTCCATTTCCTCACCAATCTTGACCATTTCTTTGGTTTGGGCCAGAGTTCCCTGAAGCACTATCTCCCCCTCCTGTACAGGCCTTGAACTCCAAATCACAAAGCAGGTCTCTCCTGCTGAACCAGTTTTCCTTCTTCCTCAGCTGATCTCCAAATTAAAGCAGACCTCTCTTTTTTCTCCTGTCCAACTTCCTCTGTCAGGATCCTTCTGGAGTTCCCAACTCTCCCAGGCTCTTTGGCCTTGAAACGCCAGCCCCAGCATAACCACTCAGACTCTGTTCTGTTTCAGGGGACATTTCACTGCTCCCAATTTGTCTGCTTCCTGCGGGCACGTTTATCTGGACTACTTTCCCTCACCTTAAGAGCCCAGACAACTTACAGCTGATTCCACAAACACAGACATTTAAACATATGGCAACTTGGCAACCGCAACCAGAATACCTGGACAATATAACAGCCTATGAAAGCTCCTTCATCTTTGAACTGATTAGACTTTAAGGTACCACCCTGTCCTGCCTATTGCCTGACTTGCAGCACCAGCTGATGGAGAAAGGGGCAGAAGGGACCAGAGCCCAAAGGCATGCCCTGGAGAGGTGTGCCCAGAGACCCTGCCAGCAACACCATCCTGCCCCCACTCCACCCCACAGAGGGGAGGAACAAACAGAGTAGCAGGGCCTGGCATCCCCACCTCTGCTGGGTGCTGTCTGCCACAACCCCACACCTACACTGGGCTGAGACACCCCAGATCATGCACATGCATACACACACACACACACACACGTGCAAACCCAAGCAAGTGTTCACAGGCTCACAAAAATGTATGCACCCAAGCACAAGTGCTCACACAAGCGCGCGCACACACTCCCATGCTCAGACAAAGATACACCCCCCGCTCGCACAAGCAGATGCTCAAATGAGCACCCATAAGCCTGCACACATGGACAATGCACAGGTGAACATATGCATGCTCCCATGCTCATACAAGGACACAAATGCACGCATGCTCACACATCAGCGCACACACACGCACTCACATGCACACATTTCCGCACACACATGCACACACAAGGTCACACATGCATGTGTGCATGCACAAGCACACATGCATATGCAAGCAGGTGCTCACAGGCTCACAAAAAACATGCATAAAAGCACACACTCACATGCTCATGCAAGTACACTCCTAAGCACGGGCATACACTCCCATGTTCAGACAAGGGCGCAACCCCCAATCACAAGCACACGCTCAAACAAGCACACACAGCCGCACACACATGCACACTCCCATGCTAACACAAGGACATGTACTCGCATGCCAGCACACCCGGCCAAACACAGTCACATGCCCACACTCCCACACACACAGACACATGCACAGCCTCACACGTGCAGGCACAAGTACACATGCGCACACAAGCAGATGTTCACAGGCTCACAAAAACATATGCATATGTTCACACAAGCACAGATGCACACAAACGTGTGCACACATGCACAGCACTCACAAAAGCACATGCTCCCGTGAGCACATGCACAGCCCCACAAGCACATTCACACACTCCCATACTCAGATAAGAATATGCGCTCCCCCTTACACAAGCACATGCTCACACACGGAGTCAATGCACAAGCACAGGCACACTCCCATGCTCTAGCTGGTCAAATAAAAAATACCACCTCTGTCGCAAGTCCTGATTGCTTTTGCCTCTAGATCACTAGGCTACAACCTGGACACCTGACACAAAAGGACACACGCGGGCTGACGTGCCAGCACGCACATAGCGACACACTCCCAAGCACACTCCCACGTACCCACTTCCACACACACGCCCACTCCCACACTGTTGCACGCATACACGCACACTCCCACGCACCCACTTTCACACCCTCCCACGTGCACACCCTCCCCCACGCTCGTGCGCGCGCGCTCCCCGCAAGGCAGGCCGGGCTCCCTCGCGCTTTCCCGCCC
>NW_017728906.1:91039305-91051787 GCF_001723895.1 Crocodylus porosus | reverse complement strand
TTCCTCGGCCCGGTCCCCTCAGCGAGAGGGGCTGGAGCCCAGTCTCAGGAGGAGCGAGCGGGCCACAGGGCTGCAGCTCTCAACCTTCCTTATAGCCGATCCCTGCTCAGGCCATGCCGGCTCGGACTTTTCACTTTTGCTGACGCCCGCAAAAAAAATTGGCACCAGAGTGGCTTTTCTCTAGCCAAGAGCTCAGAAAGACCACGGCAGGGCAGAGCATCTCTCAATGCGCCCCTCCGAAATCTGTGAGTGGATTCCTGTGAACCACAGTTCAGTGCCAAACACTGCCTGAAAGGAGCTTAAGTGAATGCCTCAGGGCACCATGCCCCCCTGGCTGAGAATCACTGGGCTAGAGGTTCACCCCCTTTCTAGCTTGCCAAGACTGAACTGGAATAAAAAGAGAGGGCTGCTTTAACTTGGAGACCAACTGAGGGAGAAGGAACGGAGGAAGGAAAATGCATCTAAATAAACCAGGCCTATCCACAGGCATTTCCTCATCTCTGGATCCTCACCAATGTTTTGGGTCTGTCAGTTGGTTGTTGTAGGTGTGCTGCTCTAAGGAGGTAGGCAGGTTCTTTGGGTAGATGTGATGTCATTTATTAGACCAACTAAATAGTTGGAAAAATTGTTCTTTGCAAGCTTTCAGGCACAAACGCCCTTCTGGCAGAGAGAGCGAGCTCTGACAATTTGCAGCTGACTCCACAAACACAGCCATTTAAAAAGAATGGCAACTCTAACCTCAGCTAGAATACCTGAACTGTATAAGGACATGCTTCAAACTGTCCCAGGTCCTATCCCATGGAATTTATAATCTAAGGCCACAATCCTGAAATCACACTAAGTTTAGGGAGTTTTCATGGAGTCCTGCTGAAGTCAAAGCAGCCTGGATTCAAAAAAAATCTGAAATCTGATTGTTGAATAAGGGGCTAAACTGACCAGCAAAGGGCAGAGCAGAGAGAGATGGTTAAGAAACAGCAAGTTAATGTTACTCTTTAAAATCTAGACATGAAGCAACCCTGCACTCTAACGCCTCCAAATAAAATATGGAAGCTTTTTTCTGTTCTTTTTTTTTTTAATTTATGGACATTGCTATCATCATCATAATATCAGTGCTTAAGGCATTGAGTGACTTGTCAAAGTCAGACAATTTGTAGCAAAACTTTACATAGAAGCCAGTTCTTTTAAATCTCAAACTTGTACCTTCAGTTCTAAAACTATCTTCCTTTCTATTTAAGAGGGACAGTTAACTCAGTCCAATTCCTCTTAAGGAAAAAACCTAAAATTTCTTTGACTGACATGTAGTATGCTGCACATAAAATCTCAGAAGTACTCAGTGTAAAGTTATGTCTTCATAATTTTAATCCATGTCATAGAGACTCTATTCTGACACTATTACTTTAAATGGATCCACATAGCAACTGAAATTGCTACATACATGCAGCTTGAGGACTACTGTTTCAAGGAAAAAAATAAATGAATGCCAATATATTCATTTCTGAAAATGTGACTACAGAACTTGATCCTACCAACTGTCCTGTGAGGTTGAACCCTTCTCACATGGGATAGCAGTCAATTTAATTCTGCAGATGGCTCCATGTAAAATGCTTCTGTGCTTGAATGCAGTGTGATATGGCAGCTATTAGCTTCGGTAGGAAAATGCTGCAAGGGAGTAAAACACTAACATATGACCAAAGTAAAAAAAAAAAATGGAGATGAGAGAAAAGAAGGGAATAGGTAATAAGGTACCAATATTAGAACTATGTCATAGCTGGCTCCCTTGTGCACCACACCCAGAGATGCTGGAAGAGTACCTGGGAGCATGTTAGGATCCCAGCACAGAAAATGGTGGCAAGTTTGTAGTTATTTTCTTTTTGCATCAGTTTCTTTTATGGAATTCACTTTCTAGAGATTTGTAAATCAAATCTGGCAGAAATAGTTCAGATCTTAGATAAATGTTTCTAGAGGATGGGGAATGAACCATACATATTCTGTTGCCAAAAAATATAGTCTCTGGGGACATGATTAGATCCTCCCTTTGAAATTTTCAAACCCAGCACCCCCTGGCCCTTACTTCAAACACAACACTGTGATGATGTCAGTATAACTATCTGTATCATCATAGCCCTAGACATGGATCTGGGCATACTTATGAGGAATTCAATATAACTGTTGTGAGCACAGACACTTACTAGAAGTTTGTCAAGTGCCATTGCCACTTCAGCAATATTGTGTGTTATGAGAGAGACTTCTAAAAATAATTTAATATTGGAAAAAACAAGTGGTTAGATTCTCTAGTCCTTCTCTTTCTGTCTCTTCCCTCTGGCAAAATTGTGAGTTCCTCCCTATTCACAGATCCTCCTTTTTGCAAATAGGGCAACATAAGCTCTGTAAGCAAAGAGAGGCTTCTGTCAGATCCCAGCAGCTGAAGGAAGATGCTTGCAGATGTGCCCACACCTTCTGCAGCCTTCTTAGCAGCTGGTACCTCCCAGGATGCGCTGCATATCCACTGACACAACTGTTGTAGTGAAGCCTCATGGTTCTGGCAGGAACTGTATAGAAAAGTTACGTGCTGTCCTGCTTACCTGGCGGCCACTGCTGTCATACAATACACTGAAGCCATACAATGTAGAGAAGCAGCGTTTACCAGCCTCCTTTCTTCTGCTGAACTCCTGATATGTTCTAGGAGATACAGAGCCTCTTAGGCTTGAGAACAGTTCTTATTAATTTTGGCTTGATCCAAAACTCTGTGGGAGTTTTGCCATTGATGCAAACTGCAGAGGAAATCACCTTTTAATTCCAGCCATGGTATGCCATGCTAAAACACGGTGAAGCCAAAACTCCGCTTAAACATTTCTTCCTTTTTTAAACTTTATTAAATACCTTTGTTGCTAGAGCCCAACAATAGAAAATTAGATTGGAATGAGAGGAGAAAGCCATAATGTTCCCTCATTTACACATAGGATATTTTCCACTGAAATCTAACTATACTAAAACTTAGAGATCCTATTTAATAGCCTTACTAGACTACTTATCAGTTAATACATTTGAGACAGTACTTTAGAAAAGAGGAGTTGTTTACAGATTTTAAGTTCATTTTCCTGAATCATGTGTTTTGCATTAGACACCAAGACGCCTTCTACAGAATGGTAAATACTAAGACTAGATGACCTGCTCAGGTCCCTTCTGACCCTAGAAACTATGAAACTATGAGAATATGCTTGTAACAGACTCACTCAAAAATTATCAGATTCTTTTTCTCTCATTTAGAAGAGAAAGTACTTTTTCTATTGTAAGTTTTCAAGACACCTAGAACACCAGCCTGAATTATTTCTCAGAACTCAGTGAAAGGAAATGTAATCCATGTGGATGCATATAATTAGATTATCTGCACATACGTAATGGGTCCTTTGAGAAACACTCAGGGCCAGGGGGAATATTTTTCAGTAAGAAAGCTCTGAAGGTTCAAAAGAATTAGACATTAGCTGTATTTAGTACTGAGCAGGACTGTTTTCTCTGGAATAGTATGTTACCATCAAAACAATAGTTCATCCTAACTAGTTTTACCATTGATTTGTTACAAGGAGAATTTATGAAACAGCTTTCCCTAGCCAATGTACTATGTCTCTGAAGGACAAACTATTTTGATAAGAGTAACAACTTTCTACATCTTCTGATCCTAATGATGAACCGTAATAAGTACTGCTATGTCTGGATTCTATTTACCAATACTATATTCCAATCCAGCTATATTTACCAGTCTTCTAATATGAGAAAGTAAAATAGAATTTTACTCACTCAAACAAGGTTTCTTTATTTACCAAGCAAGTGCAAATAAGACTCCTCACCAAAGATACAAGCAAGCAAAACCAAATACATACTACAGTAGAGCAGGAAGCTGCAGAGAAAGTGTGTGTGGCATTTATGGGCTTACTGTGTTCATAGCCTTCTTGTCAAGAGACAGAAAAACAAAGGCTTTTTAAAATAGGTGATGCTTTGAAGAGATTTTAAAGAGAATACCATACTTTTTACACAATGCATTTTTTAAAGTATTGAGAGCAAATAGGAGAATCAGTTTCTGCAAGTTTTCAGGAAGACTTTTGACAAAATCCTTCAAAAAGAATGAAAAAAATGATAGCCATAAGATGTAAAATTATATTGAACAGTAATATGCCATCACGGATATAAAACAAAAATAGCAGCACATAGCTAATATAAAAGAAGGCCAGGACAAACACCAAACACAGGCCAGAAAGGGTGTCACCTTGAGGTACTCTGAGCTTAGTTGACCAGAAGACTAGAGTTTTGGGGAAGGGATCATTTTCCATTTTTTTTTCAGAGAATGAAAATGGAGTGGGATAGCAAGTGTTCCATAAATCAAAGCTAAAAAGGTACCCTATGAATTTGCAAATACAAAACACTTTAAGTAAAGTCAAGGTACTCTAATCTTGAAGAGTCAGATCATCGTTGCAAGGGCCTCATCCAATGTGTACATGCCAGCCACAAATACTTGTCACCCATAAATGCTCACACTTTTTACTGAAAAGTTATTATATGGAAATGCAGAAACTGTTACGTTCTAATAATGCCCCCAGGGGACATTTTCTCTAATACTTGGTGAATATAGTTCCAGTTGGGGAATGCTCATTTAGCTTTTTTTGGTCCGCTTGCCAGCTAGTAAACGGTATCTTATATGACAGAATTCAACATGTACTACAATTAATCTGTGAAACTCAGACTTGAGATAGCAAACAATGAATGAAGCTAAAAAATATATTTAATCTATTTGTCTCCATTAGGAGTGCCTTGGATGCCTTAAAACATATTTGAAGCTTTCAGCATGCATAATTTATAGAAGCGAGCTATCCAATTAAAAATTCCTAGCCAAACCTTAATAGGACCCACAATTTTACATTATATTATTAATTCTACATTATATTATTTCCACTTAACATTGATAACCCTTCACAATGGGAACAAATGATCTATCCAGTCTGACAGCTGTTTGTTTTCTAGAAATAGTTATCAAAGCTAAGTGGAGCCAAAAGATTTATTTTCCTCTACAACTTAAAATTCATGGGATACTGAATTATTACATTCAATATATTACCAGACTTGCGTCAGTAATCAGTCTGACTTCCTTTCTGAACCAATACCAAAATTGTGATCCACATTAGATGCATATTAAAATACTTGATTCCCATTTTCTTGAAAAGCAAAAAAGGGAAGTGTGCAACAAGAAAGTAAGGGATATCATTTAGTACCCCAGTCTCCAATTCTGCTAAACTGATACATTAAAAGTCCAGCATTTATCAACAGAAATAGCAGCCCCATGATTAAGTCAGTAATTGGATGTGTATTTATACTGTTTCTAACTGTGATAGCAAAAGCTTAAGACAACATCAGGAAGCAAGTACTTTAAAACATGGACTTAGTGGCTTTTAGTCATCAAGAAATTAGATTAACATCTTTTTTTGTTATCCAAACATGTACTCCACTTATAGATAATGCAGCTAATTTCCTGAAGCCTAATGTGACTATTTGTTGCATCGCTGGTACTTTATTTTATTTAGTTCTATTTTAACAGTGATGTTGTACAAGCACTCAGCTTTGAACACACAAAATTATAAAGAGAGCTAATTTAATACAGACCCATCCTTTTTAACATAACTCCTATTTCTCCCAGCAGACCACTCATGAACTCCACCCTCCACTTCTGTCAACCATCCCAGATTCCTGTAAACACTGTAAAAGACTCAGAAAAATTCACCAATTCTTTTAGGTACCCTTGGCTAAGGAAGGTGAGGAATCTGCCAAAAAAAGCAACACGTCTTATTTAAATACACTTAACTTGAGTGGTCTTGATCACTGTTCCTATCACAGTGGGGAAGAGGAATTGGCCAATTGTGCCAGCCTAAACCATTTAGAGCAGGGGTGCGCAAAATATGGCTGTGAGGGTCTTTCAATCCTTCCTGGCCCAGGCGCTGTTCGGCCCATTGTGCATCCCACCTGGGCATCCAGCAGGGCTGGGGTACCTCTGCAGCTGGACTGTCTTTTTAGGCAGCCCAGGCAGTGGCAGCTCCTCCCAGCTGCTTCATAGTTAGTAGGGTCGTAAGGGATCTGAGCAGATCATCAAGTCCGACCCCCTGCCATGGCAGGAAAGAGTACTGGGGTCAAACGACCCCAGCAAGGTGATTGTCAAGCCTTGTCTTAAAGACCCCCAAGGTAGGAGCCAGCACCACTTCACTTGGAAGTTGGTTCCCGATCCTAGTCACCCTGACAGTGAAGTAGCGCCTCCTGATGTCTAATCTGAATTTTCCCTCTGCCAGCTTGTGACCGTTATTTCTAGTCACTCCTGGCGGTGCTCGGGGGGAACAGAAACTCCCGCAATGCCTGCTGGTCCCCTCTGACTAGTTTGTAACAGGCCACTAGATCCCCCCTCAGCCTTCTTCTGTGGAGGATGAACAGGTTCAGGTCCCTTAGCCTCTCCTTGTAGGGCCTGCCCTGCTGCCCCCTGATCATGCAAGTGGCCCTCCTTTGGACCCTCTCACATCCCTCCTGAAGTGCAGCACCCAGAACTGGATGCAGTACTCCAACTGCGGCCTGACCAGTGCTGCATAGAGGGGGAGTATCACCTCCTTGGACCTGCTTGAGATGCATCTGTGGATACATGACAAGGTGTGGTTGGCCTTCCTGACTGCATCCCCACACTGCCGGCCCAGGTTCATCTTGGCGTCAATGATGACTCCAAGATCCTTTTCTGCCTCTGCACTGATGAGAAGTGAGTTCCCCAGCCAGTAGGTACGGTGCTGGTTCTTCCTGCTGGCAGCAGTGCTGCCGGCACTGACCCCAGCCCTATGGTACTGGCAGAGACCTCTGCGCAGAGCCCCAACACCAGCCCACCCCACACCCATATGCATTTTCATATAATAACTTATAACCCACCCCACACCCATTCCGACTTGGCTCAGCAAAGTGGGACAGTTCCTGACCAGCCAGAACCCAGGTGCAGCCTCAACCCTGGCCCACCCTGTGCCTGGTCCAGACTTGCCCACCCACGCTGGGCTGGTCTGCTATGACTAGGGTGAGCCCAGAGTGGGCACAGGGCCTGCTGGGTTCAGTGCTATGCACTGTTGATAGTGGCAGGGAAGAGTCACAGGTTGTGCAGGCTCTGGGCTGTTCTGGGAAGGAGTAGGGAAGAGTGCTGACTGGTTTGCAGCAGCTCCCCAGAATTACCTATGTGGCCCTTGGGCCCAAATAATTGCCTGCCCCTGATTTAGAGTCATATAGGGCATTTTGCATGCGCTAATTAAAGCACCTGGAGCATCTTGTGTATCAGAATCCCTGCATTTCAAAAGGGCAGTGGGGGCATGCTTTACCTAAAGCTTGTTGAATGAGCTGTAGTTAAAATGCCCCCGCCACCATTTTGAAGCACAGGGACACCAATACACGAGATGCAGAGGCTGGCTGAAGTGCAGCAATTACCACACTTCCAGCAGACTTGATTAATCAAGCCTGTTCCCATGTGCTGTTATTTACAGCACATTGGAATAGTCTCTTGGCTCACGTATAGGCACCCATAGATTTTAAACCTAAACCACCTAGAATCATATAGGTTTAAAACATGCCGACATTAAATCCACTCATAACCTATTGGTATGCTACCATACCAAACTTCAGGAACCATAACTAGGGGTTTTTCATACTGTACATGTTCACCTTCTAGGAAATAACAAATAACTGGTGGAAGGTTTTTCACTTGCATTTTTTAACTGATGGCTGTATTCTAAGAATATTTGTCCTACTCAAATTTTAGGCAGCTGTACCATCAAAATATTCAACCCCCCCCCTCACAAGGAGTGTACTAAAAACCAAGCTTGATTTAATTTTGATGTTTATGTACTCCTGTAAATCCCAACAGGAATAAGCTTTAGACCAACAGTGGTCAGGGTGCATAACCTGGGGTTCATACTGATCAGTGATGGGTGATCACAGTTGTCACAGAGGTGATCAATTATCCTGCCATCAAGGGATAAGGGGAAGGAAAACAGATTTAATATAATATCCAGATAACAACTGAAGTATGCTTATATTCAAAAATATTTTCCAACACACATTTCTAACTCACTTAGGCCAACTGCACAAGTCTTGAACTTTTACTATTAGTTCTGTCCGGTGTTGCTTTTACAAAATCCTTCCTTAAAAGGTATAATTTTTTTGCCAACTCAACTCCCAGCCATGAATCAGCTTATCTAGTTTTAATAAGGCTCTTATCCTGATAGAGTAAACCAGAGAAAGATGCACCAGTATTTAAACAGCTTTATTTGGGTCAGCTGTGGGTATAAAGGTTTAAAAAGAAAAAGAGCCACTAATCCCTGTCTTGGGCAGCATTCAAGGTAACACATTTTCTCTATTCAGTCTATACTGTAAGCAGGTCACTCACCCAGTTTCCTTCTCAAAGCCAGTCAGCTCTGTGTTCTGGGTTGCCAGGCAGTGTATTTTACATGGGGCAAACTTGTCCCCCCAGAAACAAAACAACAGAACAAACAGGTGTGCAAACAAACCAACAGACAGATAAACCAAAATCTGTGGTCTTTCTTCAGACCCTGAGAGGGGTAACCGAGGCTCTTTGATTCTCCCTCAGCACCACAGCCTTCTAATAGAAATCATAGAAAGTTAGAGTTGGAAGGGACCTCAGAAGGCAGTCCAACCCCCTGCTCAAAGCAGGATCATCCCCACCTAGATCATCCCAGCCAAGGCTTTGTCTAACTGGGTCTTGAAAACCTCCAAAGATAGAAAGTCCAGAACCCCTCTGGGTAACCAGTTCCAGTGTTTTACTACCCTCTTAGTGAGAAAATTCTTCCTAATTTCTGACCTAAACTTCCCTTGCTGCAACTTAAGACCATTGTTCCTTGTTCTGTCATCGGCCACCGCTGAGAACAGTCTAGCTCCATCCTCTTTTGAACTCCACTTCAGGTAGTTGAAGGCTGCTATGAAATCCACGCTGTATCCTCTTCTCTATAGACTACATAGGCCTAGTTCCCTCAGCCTGTCCTCAGAAGTCATGTCTTCCAGCCCCCTCACCATTTTTGTTGCCTTCTGCTGGACTCTGTCCAATCTGGCCACATCCTTTCTGTAGTGGGGAGCTCAAAACTGAGCACAGTACTCTGTGTTCTCTCTCTCTCTCTTTTGCACTTTGCTCTGGGAGATTTTAAACCTCTTTATGACTCAGGTCCCAACCCTGCAGTAAGGTTGACTATGAAGTGCTGCCTACTGCAGCTGCAATTTTCAGTCCCTGAAGGCTGTACATATGCTTAAAGCCAAAAAGTACCTCTAGCCTTTGTATGTCCAGCAACAACTGGTATGTAAAGGAGAGGAATAACAGTAAAGCAGCATGTTTTAAAGAGGTCAAGGAGAGGACCTTATTTTCCAGTGCCTTGAGGATTCAAAATACAAGGTGGGTGCAAGCATTTGTTTTGTCCCTTTTCATGTAGGGACAAAATGTTTTGGGAGAACTCAAAAGCATCTTCATAGTTAAACACACATTGCGCAAAACAGAATAAAACAATAGAAGCAAAACCTGCCACTGATATTTTGTGTTTTACCCAGATTCCCCAGTTTGCATGCACACTTGCCAAAAATGTTAGAAGTAGGCCTGAAACATCAAGCTATTGGCACAAATTGTGTACTTCTCTTTTGCATTCCTCACAATCAGCACATACTTCTTAGAGAAACAATACCTATCAAAGAGAAGCCAGAATTAATTGCTGAGGCAATTGAAAAATTGAGAAATTGATTTCTCTCTTCATTTGCTATGGCCATCCTCTCCCTCCATCATTCAATCCTGTCTCCATTACCTGGTTAAGTCACAGGAATGTAAGACTGGAAGGAACCTCCTGGGTCATCAAGTCCAGTTCATTAGCTCAGACAACCATGTCCTATAATCGTTTCCATAAAAGGATCAAGCTTCAACTTAACATTAGTTAGGTTTTGCCCCCATTGGTTTTACTGGGATACTGTTCCAGAACCTCCTTTTCCTGATGTTAGACATTTTCTAATTTCCAGCCTACATTTATTCCTGGCTAGTTAAAGACCATTTATTTTCCTGCCAAATTTAGCTTAAATTGCTCTTTTCCTTCCCTACTGTTTACCTCCTTCACCTATTTATAAAGAGCAATCACATCTCCACTCTACCCTCCACTCATTTTGCCAGTTTGAACAAAATGAGCTTTCTTACTCCCCTCCTGTATATAAAGGATGCTTGTGGGAAGGAAAGAACCTATGTAGCCCTCCTCTGTAATATGGTGGCTGTATGCTCCTATTCAAGAATATAAACTAGGGAGGTGGGGGAAGGTGTGGGTAGGATATGCAGGGATATCAGTGAACATGATCACTGGCAACATGAAGGGTGTGCACACAGGTTCATGTGCACCCCCCGAGATTAACGGTGCACCCTCTGAAACTGGATGCCACCAACAGTGCCAGTGCTGCCTGCAGGTGGTTGCCAGTCGCCATCTGCACCCCCCCTCGCTGCTGCCGGCATCTGCCGGCAGTCACCGATTGCCGTTGGCCACTGCTGATGCTGCTGGCGGTATTTGTGGGAGGTCACTGACTGCTAGCCGGCACTTGCCACTCCTCACCCCTGACACTGCTCCAGCTGCCTACAAGCAGTCCCCACCCAGGCTGCCCCTGCAGCTGATGTCAGTGCGGCCACCCGTGGGAGCTCCCTGCTCACCGCCACCATGCCTCTGCTGCTACCACTGCTGCTGCCTGTCAGAGGCATGAGGTGTTCATGGACATGATATTCTCCTTACACCAACTGCAAGAAAAATGCGGAGAAAATAAGCAACTCTATGTAGCATTTGTCAACCTCACGAAAGTATTCGACACTGTCAGAACAAGCAGGTTTATTCAGGGTCCTGGTAAAGACTGGATGCCTGCCAACATTACTGAGCATGATAGATGCAGGGCACAGCTCAGGGATCAACCTCTGACAGGTTTGAGATGAAGAGTGGAGTGAAGCAGAGTTGTGTTCTGGCACCCACACTCTTTGGGATCTTCTTTTCTATGCTGGATCACTTTGCTTTTGGTGGCTTAGAGGAAGGCGTATACCTTCATACAAGATCAGATGACAAACTCTACAGTCTATCATGTCTAAGGCCAAGACAAAAGAGAGGCATATACTCATTAGGGTGCAAGGTGTCCTTTTTGCTGACAATGCTGCACTCACTGCCCATGAAGAAGGCCCGCTATAAATACACATGAATTACCTATCCCATGTTTGCAGGGTTTGGCCTGACCAGCAGCATCAAGAAGGCTGTGGTCCTAGGACAGGGTGTTCACCAGTCATTATCTACCAGCTTTGACAACACATCTCTTGAAGCAGTGAACAAGTTATGCTACCTTGGATCCACAGTGAGCAACAACCTATCACTGGATGAAGAGCTAACCGTGCGCATTGGAAAGGCTGCTACCACTTTCAGCAAGCTCTCCAAACAAGTCAGGAACAATACAAAACCCACAATCAAAACTAAGCTGCTTGTGTACAAAACCTTCATCCTCAGTGTCCTTTTGTAGAGTAGTGAGACATGGTCAACATATGCATATCAAGAAAAGAAGCAAAACAGCTTCCACATATGCTGTTTACAGCACATCCTTGACATCAAGTGGCAAAACAGAAATCAACAACACAGAGGTCATCACCAAGGCCAACCTGCCAGCCATCACTGCACTACTTAAACAGCAGTGCCTACACTGGCTTGGTCATCTTCATAAGATGGAAATGGGTGCATCCAGAAGGAAAACCTGTACAGGTGGAGAGAGAAGTGTAGGGCACCTGAAACTGCACTTCAAAGATGTCTGGCTTTTGGAATCAACTCAAAGCTTTGGGAGGCCTTAGCAGGAGACAGGACGAAGGGGCACTCCCTTCTCAATCATGGAGTCCAACATCATGATGAGAAATGGTCACTTGAATTACAACAGAAATATGATTGAAGGAAACAACCTGTCAGTACAGTAGTTTCTAATGCCATGTATATCTGTGACCACTGTGGCGGGACCTGCAAGTCTAACATTGGTTTACAGCCACAAGAGAAAATGCACTACCCGTCAGTAGAATAGCTGCAATATCCACTGTCAGTTGCTAATGTGTGGATGTTATAGGTAGGTATACTCCTATCCAAGAAATACAAACTAGGGGACTGGTAGAGGGACAGGGGGATACAATTATGTCCATGAATAGCTTGAAACAACTTGAACATGTTCAAGTTTCAGGTTGGAGAAGGCCTCACACCACCACACCATTTTTTCCTAAGTATCTCAAAAATATTGAAAGCCAGCTATTTACTATCTAGCAAAATACTTTAAACAAGTAACAAAAGCAATCTTTTTGAAAATTCAGTTATATTTTCTCTCAATAAGATGCATTTAAAATTAGATTTAAAATTACCTTTTTCTCCTCCGTGCATTATAGATTACGCCAGTAC
>NW_017728906.1:91036771-91038905 GCF_001723895.1 Crocodylus porosus | reverse complement strand
CCTAACTACCAGCTCTTGCTTCTTGAAAGGTCTGGGCTTTCAGTTTCTGTTTCTCAGCAGACCAAAGTCACACGTGCAAAGACCCAGGCTGGGTAGGATTGTTGTTCTGTGCTTGTGTGGTGGTGGAGCTGGGCCAAGCAAGGCAGGGGAGTTAGTTAAGAGACCATCTTAAAGACAGAGAGACAATATAGGAAAGGACAGAAGCAGAGTAGAGAGGAACAGTGGAGCGGACTGGAAAGAACAAGGGAAGACATTGTTCAGTGGTACACCTGCACCTTCCTATATTCTCCCACACTCTTGCCACAGAAAAGCTGTCATGGCTTCTGGGTGCAAGAGAGACCCTATCTGGGAATATTTTGAAGAACTTCCTTCCCTGGGTAAAAAAGGAAAACATGTCAAGTGTAAGCAGTGCAAGAAGGAGATACAAGGCCTAGTTGCAAGAATGAAACATTATAATGAAAAATGCTTATTGGGAGAACATAATGTGGATGAAGATGTGGATATGTCTGAAGAACAATGTGGATCAACTGGTTAGTAAATTAAATAATTCACTTTGCAATGCATCATTCTTTCAGACTCTTTCTGTGCCTTTCAGTATAAGTTTGTTTTAACAAGTAAATTCCCAAGCTGTTTTCCATGTTGGATGTTGCTAGAAAAAAAGGTTTAGCTTAGCTAATCCTCATGGCTCATTTAATTAGTCAACTAGGTTTAGAATCTATCACCCAAGTTTATGGTACAGAAAGCTGCAGTTAGAGAAAGTTGCCAGTTGCCGCTGAGTGTCATTTTCTTATTTTATATGACATAACACATGCCCCTTATTTTGGAACATCATGGCCCCAGACCATAATAGTGATGCCATAAGTGTATTCCCTATTTTACTTCAGCATAACTCAGCTTTTCCAAGGGAACTCCATCCTATACTGTTTTCTCAAAAAACAGAAGTGCCAGTGAGTTCAATGGGTCTTACTCCAAAATTAAGTGCACTCTAAAGTGCAGTCAGTCTTAGCTTTTTTGGTAATTTGGAATCAGATCTGCACCCTTACTGAAAGAAATGTAAGTGATTAACTGAATAATAGAGTGAGAAGAACTGAGAAGAATGACTATTCAAAAATCATTTTGTTTCAGGATTGCATTCAACCATAAGAGACTTTGACTGTCTATCCACAACAAATTCAGAGTCCTCCGTTGGTACTTTTAGCAGCAGTGCTGCACCTAAATGCATTTCAGACAACAAATTATCATCAGTAGAAAGCAAAAGCTTTCTTTCAATCATTGAGTAAAACTATGGATGGGTTTGTAGCAAGGACCAGCAAATACCAACAAGACAGCATAGATGAAAAGATTGCTCAGTTCATTTATGCCACAAATGCTCCTTTTCGCATTAACAATAAACACTTCATTGACATGGTTGAGTCCTTACAACCAGGCTACACTCCACCCGGTAGAGCAGACATTGGTGGAAGGTTGCTAGATACAGTATATAAGAAGGAACTTGAACAGTGTGCAAGAAATACTGAGGGGAAATTCGCCAGTTTAAGCCTTTATTGGTGGAGCAATCAATGTACACAATGATCCAGTAATATGTGCCTGTGTGACAACAGAAGATGGGGTTGCACATCTTTCAGAAACAACAGATACATCAGGAAATGTCCACACAGCAGAATATTTAAAACTGGCAGTGAAACTGTAATAAACTGTGAACAAAAATTCAACTGTCACATGTGCAGTTTTGTCACAGACAATGCTGCAAACATGGCAAAGATGAGAAGATACTTAGAAGAAGAAAGGGAAGGATGCTCCTTAATAACATATGGCTGCAGTGCCCATTTAATGCATCTTTTAGCCAAAGACGCAAGTACTTCTCCAGGAATAAAAGAAAATGTTGAAGTTGCAAAATACTTCCGTAACAACCATTTTGCTTCAGCTTCTCTGAAGAGAGCAGGAGGATCCAAACTAATTCTCCCTCAAGATGTTTGATGAAGTTCTGTGGTTGACTGTTTTGAACAATTTATTAACAACTGGCCTATTCTCATAAAAATTTGTGAAGAAAACCGTGATAAAATAGATGGAAGTATCTCATCCAAAGTAACTAATGTTGGATTAAAGAGGAATGTAGCTGATATGCTCAGTATAC
>NW_017728906.1:91024375-91036031 GCF_001723895.1 Crocodylus porosus | reverse complement strand
GAGTTGTAAATTAACATGTTTTAGTGATCAGATTTGCACCATCGTTTAAGAAATATGTGAAGAAGTATCAGTGGGAAACTTGATTTAAAATCAATGATTTAAACCAGGGTTTCCTCGTGGTGATTTAAATCAATCCACCCTGCTGGTGCCCCTCACCCCCCACCCACAGCCCCTGCTCCCCCAGCCCTGCCGGTTTTGCCAACCATGGGAACTTTCAGGAACCTAACCCCTGTAGCTGGCAAGGGAAATCTGTACTTCAGTAGTATACACATAAGCTCATATTAGGCAACTACTTCTACCCCTGCTAACCATTATACTGCAGAATAAAAATCCTTTCTCCATTTTCCAAACAAATTTTACTCAAAATTACTGAAAACAAGTATTGGGGGGGGGGGAGGCATTCATACAGGCAAAGTTGGATTTTATCAATGTGAGCACCACATAGAACATAAGAGGGGGCACAGACAATTTGATATCACTTTTTCAACCAAACTTTTTTTTTTTTAATCTCTCTCGTAAGAGTAACAAATAAGATTTTAAAAGTACAACTGTTCCCATGGGCAGGGCCATCCTTGAAAGGGGGTGGGGGCGAATTGGGGTGACCGCTCTGTGTCCCATGCTTTGGGGGCCCTGTAGAGCCAGGCAGAGCAGCGGCTCCTCATCCAGCTGCTCGCTACCCCTCCCCCTTCTTGCCCCCACTGCCGATGCCAGCTGCAGCTTCTCTGGGTCCAGGATTGGAGCAGGGCCCCGCACGGGCTGATTTGCCCCATGTCCTGCTCCCTGCTCGGGTCGCCTCTGCCCACGAGCACAACCGCATAACACACTGAAAGGCAACAGAAGGGTGTGCACTGCACAGTGAGACTCCTGAAGTATAGGTAGCAGTCACCCTGCTGCTTTCCAATCATGAGGTAACAGAGGCCCAGTTCTAAGCAGACACTCTCCTCCCACCAAGGTCTCTCCCTGCCTGGAGGATCGAGGCACTCCCTTTTACCATCTACAGCCCCTGAAGTCACAGGTGGCCAAAGACAGGAAGAATGGCTTTTTGCCCTTCTTTTTGCTCTTCATATCTTCCTCATCATGGTAGAAGGGCCACAATTTGGTCATGAGCTTGTGACTTCTTTGGGGCAGGGTTTCCATCGTCTAACAATAGTGTAAACAAACTAATATGTGACACTGTAAAAACAGTAAATGGAACAAAACCTAAAAGCAGAGCCAACACTTGCCCTTAAAAGGAAACAGAGGGAGAGCAGCAAAAGGCAACAGTGAACAGGAATGCCAAGTTTAATTTTAAATGTGTTTCTTGGAATTTGAGCCACAATGATGTGGTGTATTAACATTATAAATATTTAAAATTCATGAAATATAAAATATATCTACTGTGCAAAATAATCCCACTTCCAGTCCTCACCTCTTTTTAATTCCATTTACTATAAGTATTTAAGACCCAGACATTTACTTGCATCAGACATTTCTTCCATTATCTGATGGAAGACAAATTCTGAAAACATGACAATCTTAGCTACAGAATACACATTAGATAAATGATTAATGACAATTATTAAAATATTCTTTACATTACTCTTTCAAGGCCTCGGTTATCTTCCTTTGTAGAAAAAATATATCATGCAAGAGGTGTAAATTACACTCAAGAGTACAATATCGGAGTTTAAACTAGAACTGTGAGCTTACATCTCAAAAATTTGAAATTAAACAACTTCTATTTAATACAGCAAATGTTACACTGTATGCTGTTTGCATACTTCATTCACATTTTATAGAATTAAATAAATGGGTCTTAGGGGCTGAAATATATGCATTTAAAAGAAACAGGTTCATTTTTCACAGCTATTTAACAAAGAAAGTTGAGCAGGCATTGTGCAGAAAACTGTCAGCAGCAAGTTTTTGGCTGAATATATTTGAAGCTGTACTATTTCACTCATGCTCTTCTATTTTTTAAATTACAGAAGGAAAAGAAATTACTTGCATTTTTGGTATAGTGATCTGAAAACTCTCCACTCCTTCTGGCTATTTTAAAAAATGAAAATCACAGTGAGTTGTGAATTTATATTTAATGACCTGGAACAAAATCTCTGAAGATGTAGATGTGGACTGAAAAGTGACTAAAAAGTACTACATACTTATCTCTACTTTCAAAATAGCAATTGCTCAAGATGGTTTTTCTAGCTGCCAATCCTGCAAATTCAGTCTAGGAGCTAAAAAAATCAAGCCAGCTCTTTTCTGGATCATGTATGACCCATGAAGAGTTTGCAAATAGAACTTAAAATATGTTAGTACTGGACTGCATCAAAAAGGAATCAAATTCACTCCAGGAACTGTTGATTTTCAGCACTAACTGTAAGTAGTAGAAGTAGTAAGAACATATATTAAGCTGACAACTTGGAATAAACACAGGAAACGGAGATAGTCATTGGCATTTAGTCACTTCCAGTTTGATAAGCACTCTTACGAAGAGATTCTGTTTTCAGAACAACCTAATTCTGCTTGCTACTCTTACAGGCAGATTAACTATAATCCACATAAGTATTATGTTATTAAGGGAGTAGGCATACCTCTAGGTTGCCCTCTTTCCTATCCCGGGCCTCTCGATTAGTGTTTGCTTAGTATAGAAAATAACAGCAATATCTACAGTAGAGAAAGGAATAATGTTCGTCTAAGTTTATATCTTTCCTGTCCTCTGGTCAAAGAAGTAGCTTTAATACTACATACCAGAATATCAGAGGGAAAGGGAATACTAAGGGGAGATATACATCTCAAAGACTCTTGGTGGCAGGAAAAACTGCAGGTGCTTAACACAAATAACAAATCACTCAGATAACAACTGTGGAATATATAGAGGAGAGAGAAAGAATGGGTTAGGAGGAAAGACAGAAAACACAGAACAGAAGACAGAAGCTGAAAGAGTGCCCTTGTTTATAATGGGTGCATCTACTGTGTTACACATAGGAAGATAAACCAGATACCCCTTCTGGCTCATTTAAGCCAATTAAGATTCCACAACTAGAGCCTATTTAAGAAGTGTATATCTATTCTTCTTGGCTGGTACCCAGTCTTTTCTCTCTTCTGTTCTGATGGGTCCTCACACAGTGCTAAAATCACTCTGGCCCAGTAGACAGGGGAACAGCTACACCCAGACCCAATAACATTCCTTTCTTTCTTGCAGATATTGCTCCCGTACACTTTCCAGAAATGCCATTAAATTAAAGGACTTAAAAGCACATATCACTTGACCACAAGGGATAGGTGGAATGTGGAAGAGTGAGAATGGAATGAAGTTTGCTTAAGGAAATTATACACCACATACAGTGATAACATTTTCACAGGAAAGTATTCTCCCCCTCTTCTGCCAGCAGTTATATTGAGAGTCATTTAACAACACGACCATTACAAGCAGTAGGTACCATTTGCATTGTTTGGCTTTAGACTCCCTATGAATGTTCCACGCTCAGAGAAAGAAAGACTTTAGATTAAGTTATTTCTCCTACTATTTCAACTTGCTTATGCCACTGACTCTTAGGGGAGGCTGATGCAACTTTCTAAAACAAACCATGAGCATCAGGAAACCCCTATGAGCCCACGTAACACAAACATGAGATGTTATCAGAGCCACTACATTTCTCACACCTTAGGACTTGTATTTTAATTTTTTTTCACTGCAATCTGAGACTAAAAAATAACTGAAGTGAAAAAGAAAATGCCCTTCATCTCCAAAGTGTCTGCAGTGCAATATTTTGTAAATATCACCATGCAGAGGAAAAAGTTTGATTTTATGCTTCTTTTAATGTGTAATGACAATGCAGGTTGCTAATTTGCTTCATTTCTCGTCAGCGAGGGTTTTTAAGTCTTAAAAGTATTTTAGTATTGTTTCAGTTTTTAAATGATGCTCCATTTTAAATGATAAAACTGGAAGTTCTGACCAGTTTGACACTTTTTAATCCTACATTTTATTCTCAATCACAAGCTTATTTAATCTGAAATGTTTATGACAAAAAAGTATAGTTTACTGAAGTCAGAAAATAATATAGTAAACTCTTTAAAAACTTTCTACTCTAATTCTTAGGTTAACATATGCTGCTGCAGGTAGTTTGAAAAAAAATAAAACTGCCACTGCTATTTATGTATGCTTCATTCTTGTATATTAGCATTTCTTTCTTAGTGCAATCATGGAATGTAAGTATTGAAGATTCAGCTTTTCTGTTGCCTCATCGAAGTCCTGACCAACTGTGAAGGTATGAGGCCCACCCAGAAGGTCGTGAAGCACTTTCTTCTTCACCTGCAGGAAAGGGGGAAAAGAAATGGAAAAAGATAAAACTTCAGTTTTCACCAGCACTGAAGCTATTAACAGTGAACTGACTGATGGCACATTGCATGAAAACCAAAACATTACTTTTAAGCAGTAACACTTCAGGCACAAGTTTTCAATATGCACTATGAGAAATAGCTACCATATTCAAATAAATACCACTGTATTGCATTCTTTATTTAGGATACTTAAGAAACCTGCAACTGACAGAGAAATAAAACTGGCCTCTTCTTTCTAACTTCTACAGACTTCAAAAGAGGCCTTTAGACTGTAATGAGCTCTGTTTAAGAAGTGCAAGAGCAGCTGTATTCAAATACAGAATTTTGACTTGCCATTCAAAATATAAATCCTCTCACATGGAGAATTAGTTTGGCTATACCTTTTCATGATATCACTTCCTTTCTCTTCATGTTCATTAGTAACTGGTCTTTTCTAAGTTGGCATGAAGAGTGCACAGTACAACTAACATTTACAGAAAATTGTTAATGACAAAGACCATGTCAATCTCTATATAAAGATGTTGTGAACAAGATAATATGTAAAGTGTTTTGCAAATGGGAAAGAATCCATCCAATCAGAGGCCTAAGCATTTATTATAAAGGAGCAGACTGCTTAATACATTCTTTTAATATGCTTGGTAGCATTTAAGTAAAGTGTTTAAGTGTTGTAGCCATGACAGTTCAGGAAATATGCAAGAGGCATGGATTTCTGTGAGTGATTCTCATTTACTGGACCAAGTGAATGGTTGAGAAAGACTTAGACAAGCTTTTGGGTACCAGAATACTGCAATACCATGCAGCTGTATCTCAAAATGGCATAACATACACTATATGTCCATATTTTAGCCAGACTTTTGGAGAAAATTTAGTCTAGAATTTATTTAATCCATCTCAATCATGCAGTTGGTCCAATAAGAGACTTTACACATAAAAACCTTACCTCTTAAAATGCTTGAAATTTTTTCCTAGACAATTCTTGTATTTGTGGAAGGTACATGTAACACTGTAGCCATGATGGTCCAGAAATTATGCAAGAGCCAAGGATTCCTTAGGGCAGAAGTTTTCAACCTTTTGTTAACAAGTATACCTCTTCTGCCTCAAAGTTTCAGCTCACGTACCCCTTTATATTTTTTTCTCGCTGTTAAGGGGCAGGGTGGTGGGGGCAGATTGAGGCCCCCATGGTGAGGGAGGGAGTAGGAATGGGTCTGGGACAGGGGCAGGTGCTCCACAGCCGGGGTGAAATGCAGGACAGAGCCACAAAAGCGATTCGTCTGGGAGGTGCAGGGAGGGGGGGTGGCTCCTGCTGCTGTGCACACCCTGGTGGAGGCCTGCGGGGCATCTGCCCCACGTGGAGATCTAGGGGGCACAGGCAGCTGCTGCTGCAGGCTGGAGTCTGCACCCTGCTGCTGCTGTCCCAAGAGCTGCTCAATGCCATGTGCCTGCTGCTGCTGGGTGGGCAGGCTGACACACACACCAGCAAATAAGTGTGGGAGGGGAGGGGGCAGGGTGGGGGAGAGGGAAGGGACTGGGGGGATCAGATTGAGAATGGCAAGAGGGGAGGGGGGTGTTTTCATACCTGCTCCCAGGAGCAGGGCTGGGCGGGGACATGAGGGCACTAGTGCCCCTCTGCCGGCTGACCAAGGGCGGGGAGCTCACATGCAATAGCTGCCACTGCCACCACCCTGA
The DNA here is from genome assembly GCF_001723895.1 of Crocodylus porosus. Classification (NCBI taxonomy): domain Eukaryota; kingdom Metazoa; phylum Chordata; order Crocodylia; family Crocodylidae; genus Crocodylus; species Crocodylus porosus. Next base: position 91,030,025 of record NW_017728906.1, on the reverse strand, counting down.
GCCACTTTCCCACAGACGGTCGCATGTGCAGTTTTGCAGGCTGCTGTTGGGCCTTGCACCCACACAATTGTGCACTGTCTATCAGCAGCCTGCAGAGCTGTATACAAGACCAGCTGTGGGAAAGTGGTGCCGAGTGGTGGGTGGCGCTGTGTGCGAGCCCCTCTACCCCCATCTGGCTGGCACATGCATGACACACAGAGGGGTGCTGCTGCCCTTGCCCCCCAGCCCTGTTCCTGGGAGCGGGCACAGAGAATGGGCTCCGGTGGGGGTGAGGAGGTGCTGCAGTGTGCTGTGTGGAGCTGGTGGCACCTGGTGCTTCCCTCCCCCAGGTAAGAAGCAAAGTACAGGAATGCACCAGGGGAGATGCCACCGCCATTCCCCAGGGAGCACTCTAATCCTGACCAGCTGCCTGCCCATGCATACCTGCTATGACCTTTCTAAGTACCCCTAGAGGTACACCTACCTCTGGTTGACAACTCCTGCCTTAGGATAACATCATTTATTGGACCAACTACATAGTTGGGATAAAGTTAGACAAGCTTTCAAATGCAAGATGTCTGCCATCAGTTCTCTGATCACAGGAAGTCAGAAGCAGCATAGTTGATCCAAAAAAAGATATCACTCTAAGAAATTCTTGCCCCTCATATATTTGTGGAATAAAGTTTCAAAACTAGTTGTTAATCATTAGTTTCAGTCATTTACTATGCCAAATGGCTTTTAATAAATTGGAATAGCTCCTACATTTTTGTGGAGCATGTATCATGAAAATCAATTCACAGGAAGCTTTATCCTCATCCCAATTTGAAAGAGATCTTCAATTCACTGACTAGTCAACAGTGGAACTGGCTGGGGAAAAAATGCAGGCAGATGGTTAAAAAAAAAACACGAAGAAATGTCTCTTTAGGGAAGACTAAGGAAGTGATGGAGTTTTACACAATTTAACATGAAAGAAAGGTCTCTCAAAGTTTTTATTTACACCTTAGAGAATTTTATTTAGGCTTTTGCTTTTAGTCCTGTTCAATGAGAAATAGCAATACTTTAATTCCCTTCTAACTGAGTAGCATCATTTTATTCCTAACCTGTTTGCATCACATTCTTTAAATTTGTTTTTCTGGAGGAGCTGAATAAAAAGGAAGTCAAAACCTTTTGGTTTTCTTTATTATTACTTTTACTTTTCTTCTTTGTGATGATGTATTGGTAATAAAAGAAATACTGTACATACCTTGAGCGATTGCAACAAGCTTTCCCTTTTCTTCAGGGCTGAGCTGCAACATGGTATCTATTACTGGCAACAGCCTCTCTCTTTCACTTCCTGATTTCAGAAATATGAATTGCAGCAGAACATTTTTCAAGTATTCTAGATTAGCAACAGATTTCTCTCGCTCTTGGTTCCTTTCCAGTCTCCTTATTTCATTCTTAAGAAGCTGCAGACACAAAGAAACCTTTAAATATTATTTACTTGATTTTTATAAATACGATCAGCTGAAGAGGCTACTTGGAGAAACACAGCATGTATGAATTATACAGGCAATATGGCACTGAACACGTTTACCCGTATAAAGAATGAGGTCTTCTGGGTGAAAGTCCCACTTGACCTAGAGATGGCATAATATTCTCTATACCTGTATTTTATCCAGGCCTTTGGAGAAAGTCCAGAATTCATTTAACCTCTTTAGGATTACATGAATACCTTTGTGTAGGAGTTTTACAGTAAAAGGTTATAAGGAAGAGTTGCCAATATTTTACTTCTTTGTTTTTTACATGATTGACTACAAAACACTTCTGTGGATTTCAGATCTTACTATATGTCCCACCATGCTTTTCTGCGCATAACAAGCAGAAAGGATCCACTCTGGCTACTTACAAACTGCAACAGTACAAACACTCAAATTATTAATCACAGAAACTGATGCCATAAAATGAAGACCCTCCCACCCCTTAGCCCAACAGACTAGTTATTACCATGCTTGACAAGGAAGTGGAAAACAGGATTTTGGCCCCAGCAGCCAGAGAGGATTTGAACTTGTCTCCCACTACCTGGCAAAACTGCTTCTATTTCCAGGCCATGGACACTGCCAGGAGCACCCTCTAACCATCATGTTGAAGTTGGACCCCTGGGCAGCCAAAAGGAGGCGGCATGTGGGGTCAGAAGAGCAAGTCAGAAGGAGCCTGGTTCTGTGGCTTGATGAGTCAGACACTGCCATGAAAGAGAAGAGGCTCTGGGTTCTGGCCCTGGCCTCTGCTCCTTCCCATCCCCTGCTCTAAATCCATTTTACCTAATGAAGAAACATCAATGGGGCACTCCTTCTCCCTCCTCAAGCACTAATCATTAGTTATGTTTTTCTGCACCTAACAGCTATGTGCCTTCCTGAGTGGAATAGGAGCGTAACAGAGTTTGCACTGCCAGAACAGATCCCTTCTGAGCATTCTCTTTGTGTATTGTGCTTGGTCTAAAAATGAAAGACGACTTTTTTTGCACATTAAGAACTGACTTTTTGCACATATTCCAGTTCACATTTTTGAAAGCATCCAAGGAAATATTGCATTATATAGAAGATGACCCTGATTATAAGATGATCCCCCAATAATTAGATTCTATACATGGAAAATTTATAAATGTTATAATTTTCCATGTATAGAATCTCATTATTGGAAGTCTACTTTGAATTTGTCCCTCTCCCACTGCTACAGCAGGGAAAATAAACCTGGGGGTGTCAAGTAACTCCTTTCCTCTCTGCTTCCCAACTTTTTACCATGGCAGCCCTTGCCCCTCTCTAGTGTCAGACCCTACTCTCTTTGCACACATAGAAGTGAGAAGAAAATTTGAAAACAGTAACCTTCAAATTAAACATGGCTGTAGACATTTGCATATAGCACCTACACACTGAACTCTTCCAGAATTGATGCATGTTACCTTTTCAGAAAAACAAAACAAAACAAAACTTCTGCAAGTTTTAGTACTGGTACTTCATAAACACACTTTTGAGCAGCACTTTGGCATTCACTTATATGTAGTAAAAATTATGCATGGTATTAGTCCAAACCACACAATTCAATGAGATGACTCTGGTGAGGCCCAACAGAATTTCAAGCTACAGTGATCCCAAAGCTCAGCACTGCTCAGTATGTGGGCGTACTCCAGATAACACCCACAATTACCAATGTGATAATTAGCCCCCACTCATGACTGGAACCAGGTGTTCTTGTCACAAGTCCTGGCACACTCCAGAAGTTTATGTACAGATGAGGGAGGCACAGGGTAACCTGATCTAGCTCCACTTCACAGAAGGCAAGGCGCCACACTAATATGTAACAGGCTGAGAGAAAAAACACAACAGAGGGATTCTGAGCGATCTGTTTGCCCCATTTTATTATATTTGCCAGGCATTTAAGGCTGGTGAAGCAACAGGAATAGCTAGAAATGAGAAATAAAGGTGCAGCTCAGCAGTGGGAATGAAGAGGAAGTAAAAATTGATGCAATATAGTGGCTCACTATGACTTGAAAGAGCTGGCAGTGAGGAGCATTCCATTTAACGGGCACTACCACATATTGTATTCAGATAGGCTGTATTCACTCATCCTTTCATTAGGTTCTAACCAGCATATCTGCCCAATGTGGGCCACGTGTTTTATAGTGGTGCTCAGTGTTTGCTGCTTTTAATCAACTTTGTAACTGATTTCTGTTGCTGAGCACATACTGTTTTGTCTATTGTTAAACTGCTGTCAATGTGTTTCATGAAACCTCCTTGTACGCAGTAAGATGAGGAGCCTTCTTCCCAGATGCCAATTACAGGGAAAGAAATTCATCCTGTATTTTAGTAAATACAGTATTTGAAAAAGCTGACAAAAACAAGACAATTTGAAAGCATTAGGTAAACTTGAGGAATTTGAGAGAGTTTAACAAAAACAATAGGCAATTACATTTTGCATCTCATCACATTTCTAAATGCGTCAGGTTTGAATCACAGATTATGGTCCTAAGGACGCGTTTTGGGTCACCGAGGCAGTAAATCAGAGCTGCATCAAGCTTACTAACCTTAATTTGTTCCATTAAGATTGCATTTGTTGCTTCTGATTCACGAAGCAGTCCATTCAAATGATCAGCACTCTTTGTTGTTGTGTTCAGCTTCTGTAGTAGCTCTTCCTTGCTGAGCTCGGTTTGCCATGAAGATGGCTCTGCGATTTCATTTTTCAAACAATTATTTTGTAGTAAGGAGAAATCACTAGTCCTAATGACTCAAGGTCATTCACAGTTACAGACGACACCAAGACCTACTAATAAGAAACTATAAATGGTCAGGTTTCACAACCACCAACAATTTCACTGATTGTCTTGCTGGTATCAGTGGGCGTGTCAAATTTTTGTGCACGCACATAAACAAATGAAAAACAAGTACCAAAAAGAACTGCAGAACCAAAGTTTAAGGGGCCTCATGGGCCATGTTAGGCTCTATCAAAATATGTTTTACTGTTTACGGTGTCTTCCATTATCTACGTTCTTAATTTTTCCCCTCAAGAAACATCTGATGACCTCCTTGCTATCTCTTTATTAGTAGCTGCTTGCTATATATTTTTTCCACTTCCCTACTTGGTAAGACCTCCACAGCAAAGTCACAGTTATCAACCTTGGACTGTATTTCCCTGAAAAAGGAATGGTGATCTCCTGAAAAGATACTGGTGATCTCCAGATTTCTTTGAGCTATTTTAACATTAAGGCAAATGGAAGTTTTGTTTTCGACTTTCATAGGAAATGTATAGGAAAAAAAACCAGACCCCTAGGCAGCATTGAGCTGTCCTTCCTTTCCATATGCACAATTCCTCCAACTGTTTATCTGCTTACTCATCATCATCTGCTCTGCTCCTCACTGAAATTCTAGATGTAGGAGATAGACATTCAAGAAAATCTTGGAAGCCAGAACACATTAAAACCTATAGCAAAATTTAGGCAGTGGTCCCTCTTCAAATAGATAAAAGACTTGTAAAAGGAATCCAAGTCCATATCTCAAACTTTTTTGGACTGTTCTCAAATTTCAGCCATCTCCTGGAATAGAAATGGTTCCTCTGGCAGCAGTGTCCAAACACCAGGAAAAAAAAAAAGTAAGTGGGAATTGAGAGGAAGAAGGTGAAAAATACCTCAGGATGATGAGAGAATTTTTTTCTGGCACCCTATTAGTGTACCGAGTCATGTTAATTCCATTTTAAATTGTTATCTACTTTAAAGTAGCCTAAATTATTTTCTTACCAGCTTTTGCTTCAGGAGAATTAAGAAGTTGTTCCAGTGATGGTATGTGAGTAGTGGCAGAAGAGACTGATTCTGTATCAGTTGTTTCCATTCCTTCTCCCTCTTCTCTAGTGACAGCATGCATATCAAGGAGGAGGAGGTCAGTGTTGTTTCTCCGTTCTCTCAAGTTCTTCACTGGTAGGTTTGAAACAGCTGGCCCTGAAAGAGAAATTCTCTCTGTTGGTGTGTATCAAAAAGAAAAAAAAAAAAAAAAAAAGGGTATTTAGGTGTGGTCACGCAAGAATAATTCAAGTTGATACTAAGCAGGAAATCTGAATGAAAGACTGCATACTGCACAAGTGGCAGAATAAAACCAATCCTCACACAAGGAACTCATTTATTCTCTAAAAACAAAAAAACCCTGCCTTT
>NW_017728906.1:90997314-91023745 GCF_001723895.1 Crocodylus porosus | reverse complement strand
TGTAACCCCCGGGGGGGGCCTTGGTGAATAAATACTCACCAATTCCCTTCTGTGCCCCCCTGATGAACTTATAGGCATAAAAGCCCAGGCATAGACCACTGAAGTAAGCCCAGGCAGAGATCACAGAAGTAAGCATGTGGTTGAGACTGTGGTGTTGGCTTTGGATTCTTTGACAACAGATGGATGTTCTGGGAAGGACTGCTATAAGAGATAAGATCCATCTGACCAGAACTGGAAAGAGCATTTTTGGGCACTGTCTAGCCAGTCTAGTAAGGAGGGCTTTAAAGTAGGTTCTGCAGAGGATGGGCTGAACAAAACCCTCCAGCAACACAGCAAACCATACAGAGGGGAAAGGACTGAAAGCAGCAGCTCAGCTCTGGAACAGGGCTTGAGAGCCACAGGACAGCAAAAGGTGATGCAAAAGGGAAACAAATAAGTTGAGATGCATCCAATTTATGCAATCAAATGCAAGAAGTATGGGGAATAAACAAGAAGAACTGGAAGTCAGTCCATGCGAACTATGATCTGATTGGTATTAGAGACCTGGTGGGAAAGTTCTTATGACTGTAATGTCAACATTGAGGGCTACACTTCATTTCAGAAGGACAGGGTTGGGAGAATGTTGGTGGTGATGCCTTGTATGTCAAACACATTCACTTGTTCCTTGGTTCCAGAAAAGAAGCTAAGAGCAGAACGTGGCAAAGGTGATCATGGAGCCCTTGGCAATAATATGTATGAAGTCATGGGAGACAGGCAAGGTATAAGAGGACTGGAAAGGGGCCCATATAGAACCCCTATTTCAAAAAGGAGGACCCGAGAAACTATAGACCAGTTAGCCCCACCTCAATACCCAGGAAGTTACTGGAGCATATCCTAAGGAAGTCCATTTACAAGCATTTGAAGGAGGAAAAGCTGACCATAAGCAGCCAGCATGGATTTACTATTGAGAAATTGTGTCAAACAAACTTGATTTGCTTCTCTGACAAAGTAACTATTTGTGCAGATGAAGGGAATGCAGTTGATATATTGTGCATTTGGACTTCAGCAAGGATTTTGACAAGGTCCTGCTTGATCTTCTCATAAACAAATTGGAGAACTGTTGGGTAGACAAAACTACAAGGTGGATAGACAAATGATGACAACTCTGAGCAAAGGTAGTTATACATGTTAGAATGGCAGGAGGTTTTGAGGGGAAATCTCACAGGAGTCTGTTGTGGGTCCAATGCTATTTAACATATTTATGAATGATTTGGGTCGGGATATAAGAAGCCTTTTTGAGCAAATTTGCAAATGACACCAAACTGGAAAAGACTGCAAACATCTTGAAGGACAGAAGTGGAATTCGGAAGGATCATGACAGGTCGGAAAGCTGGGCTGGAACTAACAGAACGAAGTTCAATGCAGACAAGTGTAAGGTTCTATATATACCTCAGGAAGAAAAATCAGAAGTACAAATACAAGATGGGTGACACCTGGCTGGACGGCAGCACTACAGAGAAGGATTTCAGTCTGGGTAGATCACAGAATTAATACGAGTGTGCAGTTTGATGCAGCTGCACAAAAAGTGAATATGGTTTTGCGATACATCCACGAAAGCATTAGGTTCAAGATATGGGCAGTGATAGCATTTTTCTACTTGGCACAGGTTGGGCGTTCTCTAGTGTGCTATGTGCAATTTTGTGCTCCATATTTTAAAAAGGAGCTGGAAAAATTAGAGAGGGTCCAGAGGCAGGTAACAGAAGTGATAAAGGGCTTGGAAGGCAAGTCATAGAATAAGACGCTGAAGGAAATAAGGATGTACAGTTTGCAGAAAAGATTCTTAAGAGAGGACATGACAGCAAGCTTCAAATACCTGAAAAGCTGCTATAAAGAAGAGGGAAAATAGCTTCTCTCTCTTGCTGCTAAGACCAGGACAGTCCAATTGCTTGAAGCTGCAGTACAGTTTTTCCTGTTATCCAATCTAAACCTCCTTCTTCACACAGCGAGGTAGCGGATTAGATTAACTAGGAAAGCTGGACGCTCCATCATTGGAGGTGTTTAAGAAGAGGCTGGACAGGCATTGATCAGGATGATCCAGGAATAGCTATGCCTATATTCTAGGAAGATTTGGATAGTGATGATTCTGCCTCAGGCAGGAGGTTGATCTAAATGATTTCTGAAGGTCCCTTACAGCCCTACTTCTCTAAGATTCTATGCTGTAACAATCTTAAAAAAGCCTGGGGAATGAGGAGACTACCCAGCTTTTCACCACACATACAGACACTTTGCAGAGTGGTTCCACTTATGAACCAACTGGAAAGGAGCCAGACTCCATTTCTCAGCAGCACCCCCCCGCCCCCCCTCGGTGTGTGTCCTGGCCAGTCTTGCTGGAGACCCCAGGAGTGGCTGGGTTGTGACAGCACAGCGCCACAGAACGGGACCCTAGCCCTGTGCTGTCAGGGCACCTTGCTCCCAGGGTCTCCCTGGAAACCAGCCAGGAGCAGCACAGGTAGGGCAGGGAGCTGCATATGGGGCGCTTGTGGTGGTGACAACACAGGGCCAGAGCCAGGGCAGAGCCACAATCTGCTCCCTACATGCCCCTGTCCACAGAACTCATACTAATCACAGGGGCCTGTAAGTGTAGATCATGGCTCTGCCCTGGCTCCAGTGCCATACTGTCACCACCTGTCCTTACCCGTCTCACCCCTGGCCACAGCCCCGGTGTGGGCTGCCACAGGGGCTGCTGGGAAATGGAGTCCGCCATGGTCTGGCCTTTGCCCACCCCGATCTAAATCGGTCAGTCTTGCCAGCAGAAGTCAAAACAAAGCACATGCTCATTAAATCACCTTCCTTTTTACCCAATGCACATGCTAAGGTATAAAAGGAGAAGGCTGTTTTTACATGATGAAAATACAGGTTGTGGGTTAGTTTTTAACTTTCAAAATACTAAATATTTCATAGGGCACTATTCATTTAAGATGACTGTACTTTAAAAACTGAACATACAAGATGTTAAGTCTTTTGGCTACTCTGTATCTTTACTCCTCAGTAAGTACAGGTGTGTGTTTGTTTTAAATTTAGAAAGACGTTCTTATGAAACAGGCACACATGCCACATTTATTACTGCTGAAGCAAATGTTTTGGGTTTGGTTTAATGTGTAAGAATGTACTAAATATAAGTTTATTACATACTATAATGTCACTTATGGTTGCTTATTTTATATTTATGTGTGGAGCTAGCACTACAACAGAGTTGCCCAGTGAAGTTGCATCAGCTGTTTATACACCCATCTTCAGCTTAACCATATTTTGGAAGTAAAAGTAGAGTGGCCTCTCCAAAATCTGAGAAAAATGGGCAGGGACAGCACCAAACAGCAGGCAAATGATTTCTCCCTTTCCTCCCCATAACAAACAATTCTGTGTTACTGAAGAATACACTGAGTCAACTCACAGAAAGTATTGGTTCCTGTGTTTACCATTTCATATGTAAAAGTACTTGGGTACCACTTGGTAACATACCTAAAGGATTTTGAGACATTTGCACAAGTATTATGGAGCTAATACAGAAACAATGAATGCAGATGTATTAAAAAAAAAGTTGTTCGGGGTGCACTGACTGTACAAAACACACAACTTACCTCTGGTGCTAGGCTCACTTCTGAGTTGGAAGACCTGGGCCTCTACCTTGGACAGCTGCTGCTGCAATGTTTCTACTGTCTTCCTATGCTCTTCCTGCAGATGCCGGACTTGATCTCTGAAGCTGTTCCGGAGAGCTTCATTCTGAGCCGTGAGCTGATTCATAGTCTGTACATGCTCTGACTTCATGACTAAGTTCTCAGACTGTATTGTGCAGAGTCTGAAAAGTGTGTGTGTAAAAGAAGCATTAACAATTGGAATACTGTGGTCTAACCAGACTGAACAAAAGACAAGAAACCAGCACCTCCCCGTTACCCAAAGCATTAAAATAGGTAGAGATGGGAAAAAACTGACCTTACATTCCCCTGAACAAAAATTAACCTTAACTACAGAAAGGTTCTTGCTTTGATACAAACGGAATAGAGCCCCAGCAGAGAGATTTATTCTGTGCCTGAAATACTGTCAGGAGAGCATGGAACAGAAAGAATAATGTGGAGACAGTCAGCCATCCCAAAAGCAGATCATGCTGTAGTCTGGCTAGAAAGAGGTTTGGCCGTACTACATGGGGAGGAAAAAAGTAAGAAAGGATATATGCTCAAGTCCCTTAGAGCGCGCAGATGTGCGTGGACATTTGGTTCCCTAGGGACAAGCAGTGGCGGTGTACTTTGTGACACCACTACCTGTCCGTGGGAAATGCCTGTGTGATACACGCTTTGGTGTGTGGCAAGTTACCTTGGGTGAGGTAGGAGAGGCTGGGGCCAGCACTGTGTTGGCCCCAGCAGCCTTACCTGGGGTAAGCCTCCTGGGGCTGCACCCATGGCGATTCTGCCAAGCAGAGCCTCGTTGGCAGCAGAGTATGGCTTCAGCAGGCCCGGCTCCACTTTTCAGCAGCACACGCTGGGCAAGCATGCATTGCTCCTGTCTTTTTTCCCCACAGCTTTTTTGATCCCTGGACATTCAAAGGTCAAAAAAAAATCCCACGGAAAAAAAACCCAGTGCAGTGCACGCTTGATCAGCAAACCCCTGCAGCCTGGAGAACACCAGACATTTGCAACACCACATATTGCACAGTGTTTGTAAGCACCACATACTGCATGACCACACTCATCCGGATGTGCCCTTACAGAGCAAAGAGATACCCATATAACTATCAGACATATTTAGAATAAAAATGCTCATTTTGAAAAAAAAAATGAAACTATGGTCTGTGGGAAAGACATGCTTAGAATGTTGTCTACCACATGAAGAGCACCAGGTAGATATGAAATTACAATGATGGATTTCCTATCACTGTGATAACTACAAATTTTAGCTTTTTTCCTGTTTTTGTAGTCTGGATAAAAGTGATGGTTGGGAGACAGTTCAGAAAAGCAGACTTCAACTCACGCAGGAAACTCATGGGCAGGATCCTTTGGAAAGCCAGACTGAGGGGGAGAAGAGTCCAGGAGAGCTGGCTGCACTTCAAAGAAGCCTTACTGAGGAGTGCAGGAACAAACCATCCCTATGTGCAGGAAGACTAGCAAGCATGGCAGAAGATCAGCTTGGCTTCAGTAAATCACAAAAAGGAAGTTTATAAGAAGTGGAAAGTTGGTCAAATAACTAGGGAAGAATATAAAAGTATTGCTCGAGCATGCAGGGATGAAGTCAGGAAGGCCAAAGAGCAACTGGAGTTGCAGCTAGCAAGGGATGTAAAGCATAACAAGAAGGGTTTCTACAAGTATGTTGGTAGCAAGAGGAGGATTAGGGAAAGTGTGGGTCCCTTACTGAATGGGGGAGGCAACCTTGTGACAGAGGATGCAGAAAAGACTGAAGTACTCAATGCCGTTTTTGTCTCCGTCTTCACAAGCAATGGCAGCTCCCCAACTACTGCACCAGGAAGCACAGTTTGGGGAAGAGGTGAACAGCTCTCAGTGCTGAAAGAACAGGTTAGGGACTACTTAGGAAAGCTGGACATGTACAAGTCCATGGGACTGGATGGGATGCACCGGAGGGTGTTGAGGAAATTGGCTGATGTGACTGCAGAGCCATTGGCCATCATCTTTGAAAACTCAGAGTGATCAGAAGAGGTCCTGGGTGACGGGAAAAGGGCAAACACAGTGCCCATATTTAAGAAAGAGAAGAAGGAAGGATCCAGGGAACTATAGACTGTCAGCCTCACCTCAGTCCCCGGAAAAATCATGGAGTAGATCCTCCAGGAATCTATTTCTAAGCACTTGGAGGAGAAAGGCAATTAGGAACAGTAAGCATGGATTCACCAGGGGCAAGTCATGCCTGACCAACCCAATTTCCTTCTCTGACTAGATGCCTGGCTTTGTGGATGCAGAAAGACTGGCAGATGTGGTGTACCTTGATTTTAGGAAGGCTTTTGATAGTCTCCTACAACATTCTTACACGCAAGCTAAGGGAGTCTGCATTGGATGAACGGACTGTAAGGTCGATAGAAAACTGGATGGAGCATCGGGCTCAGAGAGTAGTAATGGATGGTTCGATGTCTAATTGGCAGCTGGTATCAAGTGAAGTGCCCCAGGGGTTGGTTCTGGGGCTGGTTTTGTTCAATGTCTTCATCAACAACCTGGATAATGGGATGGAACGCACCCTTAGCAAGTTTGCGGATGACACCAAGCCGGGGGGGGAGTAGTTGATACATTGGAGGGTAGGGCTAGGATGCCAAGTGACCTAGACAAATTGGAGGATTGGGTCAAACGGAATCTCATGATACTCAACAAGGACAAGTGCAAAGTCAATCCCATGCACCAGTACAGGCTGGGAGCTGACTGGCTGGGCAGCAGCTCTGCAGAAAAGGACCTGTGGGGTTACAGTAGACAATAAGTTGAACATGAGCCAGCAGTGTGCCCTTGTTGCCAAGAAGGCTAATGGCATACTGGGCTGCACTGGTAGTTGTGTTGCAGGTAGCTCAAGGGAAGTGATTATTCCCTTCTGTTCAGCACTGGTGAGGTCACATCTGGAGCACTGTGTTCAGTTTTGGGTCCCCCATTACAGAAAGGATGTGGACAAATTGGAGAGTCCGGCAGAGGGCAACAAAAATGGTGAGGGGCTGACGCACATTACTTCTGAGGAAAGGCTGGGGGAGGATTTAATAGCAGCCTTTAACTACGTGAAGAGGATGGAGCTAGACTGTTCTTAGTGGTGTCAGATGGAACAACAGTCTCAAGCTGCAGCAACGGAAGTTTAGGTTAGATATTAGGAAGAATTTTCTTACAAGGAGGGTAGTAAAACACTGGAACAGGTTATCCAGAGAGGTAGTGGAACCACCATCCCTGGAGGTTTTCAAAACCCAGACAAAGGTTTGGATGGGATGATCTAGTTGGGGATGGTCCTGCCTTGAGCACAGGATTGGACTCGAAGACCTCCTGAGCTCCCTTCCAACCCTAATTTTCTATGATTCTATGGTTGGGATTATCAGGAGGGTTCACTTGGGTGGAGGTTTGGGCAGGGAGGCAGTGGCTGAAGGACAGCTGGGGAAGAAGCACTGAACTTCATGAGCTTTGAGCACTGTATGGGGAATCTTTTCTTTGAGTTGTTTATTATAAGCCTCTCTGAGCCTTTTGGATGGGGCAGGATATAAAAGTAATAAATAAATATATACTCTGTTGGAATAATTACATTTTAAGAGTACACAGAACTTAGATATACAGTGAGCTTCAAAGAAAGATAATCTTACAAAAATGTAGAGATTTAAAATTCCCAGCTTGCTCCCATCCAGTTCCCAGAGCAGAAGCTCCAGAAGACTGGCAAGTAGCTAGCAGCCTTTTTGCTATATTCCTCTGACTTCCCACGTACAATTAAATCATTTTTATAAATTCATCAGCTCAAGTAAAGAACGATTTGGCACTAGCTGCATGTCTAGTGATACACTGTATCTGATCATTTGAGAATCTTACTTTTCTCGGAGTTCTGCCTCTTTTGCGACCGTCTCCTGCAGCATTTTATTATGTCTTTCCAGTAGGGTGTCATGTTCAGACTGCAATGCTTGGAGTTCAGCTGCATTGATTTGTAAATTATTCTGAGTATCTTGCAACTTGGCTTTTAATTGGTTCATCATCATTTCCAAACGTTCTCTAAAGGAAAAAAAAAAGTGTACACATCATTATATTTCAGGACTTCTAAATATCATAGTAGTATGGGCAACTTATCAGAGCTGAATTAATTTCTTTCATTACACTAAGGCAGGGGTAGGCAAAATACAGCCTGTGGGCTGGATCTGGTCAGCCAGGCACTTTCATCTGGGCCACAGTGCCCCCCCAACTAATTGCATCCTGCCCAGTCCTTCTGCCCACAAGGGTGAGAGTGAAGCGCCCACACGTACAAGCCCCCAACATACTCTATTGTGCCTCGCTCCCACTCTTGTGGGTGGAGGGGCTCTGCTCAGCCAGCAGCTTCCGGGGTGGGGGGTGGAATTGCAGCTGGGCGGAAGTGGGAGCACAGCACAGAGCTAGGACTCAGAGGGGCAGTGGGAGCGTGGAGTTCATGTGGGCGTAGGGTGTAGGTGTGGGTGTGAGGGTTGGGGGTGTATGGACCCCACCACACTCCCCTCATGGTGTGCAGCCCCTGCTGCAGGCAATAGCAGCAGGCAGGGAGGTCAAGGTGCTTGTGCCTGGCATAAGCACCTGGTGGGTTGCAGCTCTGGCCAACGCTGTGCGGGAGGGAGTGGAGCCTGCCCTCCCTATTGCTGAGGGTCTGTGCTGCACGCCTGCAACTCCAACACTTGCAGCGGGAGAAGCCCCACACTGGAGCCTACTGCCCCCCCTGCCCCCTGCGACATGGGTCCCCACATGCTGCTGGGAGTGGAAGGAGCCCCACCTCCTGCTTCCACACAGAGTCCAGCACAGGGCTTGCAGCAGGGAACAGTGGAGCTGCAGGCATGCAATGCAGAGCCCCTGCGATAGAAACGCCCAGGCAGGCTGCGTGGGGTGTCCCTGCTCCCAGTGCAGTGCTGGCCGCCTCTATCGCAGGGTCTCTGCATTGCGTGCTACAGCTCCACACTTGCAGTGGGGAAGCCCTGTACTGGACCGCACAGGGAAGCAGGAGGTGGGGCTCCCTCCACTCCCAGTGAAGTGCGGGGACCAGTGCAGCAGGGCACAAGGGAGGCAGAAGGCTCCAGTGTGGGGTTTCCCCCACTGCAAGTGCTGCAGCAGCAGGCACGTAATGCAGAGCCCCAGTGATAGGGCAGGCTCCACGCCCTCCACCCATGCAGCGCTGGCCAGAGCCATGCCTGCACTGGGCATGAGCACCCTGATCTCACCTGCTGCTGATGGCAGGCAGTGGGAGCTGCACATCATGGGGGGAGTGTGTGGAAGGTACCTACACCCCCCTCCCTCTCCCTCGCACCCACACCCTGACCCCACAACCCCCATCAACATATACATGCACCCCAACATATCCTACACCCTCCTACACAGCAACACCCTCTCATAACCGCCCCAGATACTCCCACACCCCACTATACACATACACACAATATAAAAGAGTGAAACTTTATTTTTGAGTTATTATGCAATCCCGTCTATATACAGTATACAATCACAAGTCATGACAAGTATTTCTTGTAATAAAATTAAAATATATTATAGTAGGAGTTTGAATTCTAGTGTACGATTTGTTTTTTTCTGGTTCTAAGATACTAACCCTAACTCCCAAAAGGAGTATGGGGGGAGAGGGGGGACACAGCTAGGGGAAGGACTTCCTGTGGCAAAGGTCAGCGGTTAGGGGGCAGGACTTCTGGTCCCAATGTGGCAACCATGGGGCAGGACAACTGTCAAGGGGCAGGACTACCTATGCGGCCCTCGACAGCTTGTCAAAACTTGTTAAACGGCCCTCCGCCCAAAATAATTGCACATCCCTGCATTAAGGCTAGATACAGAGAGTCAAAAAGCCCAAGGTTGAATAGATTCATTCTTCATAGGTTAATCTAAGCTGTGTAAACAGACATTGACTTCTGATTCTAGAAATGCAATCACATGCATGTGGTGATCCAGGCCAGAAGCTGGGGGGAGCTAGAGAACACCTCCCAGCCTGCAGGCCACTGTCAAACAAAAAGGAGGAAAGCTGAGAAATAAGCCCTCTGAGGCTTTTTCCCACTCCCTGCTCAAGCTGGTGGGGAGGGCGAGTGGAGGGAGGCAGGGCCATGCCTGGGGGGGTGTGAATCAGGGCAATCACCCTGGGCCCCACGCTTTGGCGGACCCTGCAGACCAGGGCAGGGGCGGAGCAGCATCGGTATGGAGCAATGGCTCCACGTCCAGCTGCTCACTACCCACCGCACCATAGGTGGCAGCAGCTTCTCCAGGTCCAGGGCCCAGATTGGAGCATGGGCAGGGCCCCACATGGGCTGACTTGCCCCAGTCCCCGCACCCTGGTCGGGTCAGCTCTGGAGGGAGGCATGACCAGGCTCCATCTGGCCTGCTGAGTATGATGGGGGAGGTGGTTTAAACCCTGGCTGGGGTCCCATGTGGGTGGGGGAGGGGTTTGAATCCTCCCAACCCCAGCATGCTTACCTGACCCGGGTGTGGCCCCGTCTGGAGCAGTGATAGTGCTCTGGGAGTAGAGGGGTGGAGCGAACCTTGCGCCACTGGAGCAGACAGTACAGCTCAGGGCTGTAAAGCATCCTGGGAAGCTGGAGGGCTGTGAGTTAACTGGAACTGGGAAGGGGTTCCATAAACCAGTTTGTCCTAAATCAGTTTGGTGTGATACTACATCTAACTAAGTTTATTTTAAACCAGTTTCAGCCATTTTGAAAGTGGTTTAAGTGCAGTGAACTTCTGTTGTGTTACAGATCTGAACCAATTTCTGAGTGATCACTTGAAAGGGTTTGTGTACAACTTCTGTCCCTAGCCTAAATGATACGAAAGACATGCTAAAAGACCTCAGTTAGAATACTGTAACCTTAGTCAGACAACATGCACATCCATTTGTGGCATGGCAGGAAGTGTGACTGCATGGATCATGCTTCAGATCCCATTGCACCTCTATCTGCACATATGGTTGGGGTCTTAAAACTCAGAAAAACAAGCCTTAAAAGATGTATACCCTCCACCCCCAACACACAGGCATGCTGTTCTGCTGAGTGTCTTCACTAGGAGCCCTAACTCTAGTTTTCCAAAAGGAGCAACATGAAACACAAAGAGATTTGGATTCAGATTTTAGACCAGTCCTTGAATTTTCCTGACAATCACATTGTTATTTCCATTCTGCCTTTCTTTCTAATGATTTTTGGTCATATGAAAGACCTTATACAAACAAAATAACCTTGCCAACTTTATATTATCATTTATATTACTGTAGCAACTTGGAGTTTTTTCATATGATGGATGCAACTTAAGCATAAAGATTCCTGTCTTCAAAGCGTGCTCTTAGATATTACTTTTAACACTCAAAGCAGTAAAAATATTTGGACTGAAATAGGATACAGAAGTTAATTGCATCCTTTTGGTTTTGTCTGAGTAAACTGTTAACCCTTAATTAAAACATTCTAAGGCTAAAGTAAGATGGTTCTCAAAAAAACTAAACAAGAATCCTCACGAAGATAAATATTTCTACTAAAAAATGTAGTAGACTACAGAAGACTTCCAAACCCCTGCCCTTTTATATAAGCAAGCATAAGACAGAAGTGTAATATACTAGAAATGCCACTTGTTTGATCTGACTAATGTTTGATTAGGGAGAATTAATAAATATAAATGTTTACCTTTCTTGCTTGGCTCCCTCAGTTGCAGTTTGAGAAGCAGACTTATTCTTTTGTTGCTTTAAAACGTTATGAACACGGACTTTGTAACTTTCAAATTCAGAAGTAACAGCAGCGAGTTCTGCCTACAATGTAAAAAAGTAAAACCTACATAATTATGGAACTGACTAATATCCACTTACTGCTCTAAAACCAAATATCTCTGGCTTTTGGATTTATATGCATCTTACATTATAGATCAAAAAATAGTAAAGTACTCGTTGCATTTCTTTTTTGTTTTGATGGATGGGGAATTAAAATGACTAATACATCATGTGAGAGCTGGTTCACTTAGAATGTAATATTTTATAACCGGTAGGCAAAAACCTTTTGGTACAAAGGTATTAAGGTTAGTCACAACAGTTTGTCAGATAGCTTACAAATGCACAATTCTGTCAGATTCCTACAATTACAGCTAATTAAACTAATAAGAACAGATCCTACACTTGATTTGAGCCTTCAAGAGGCCAAGTACTACAAACAGTCATAATCAAAGTCCTTTAAAAATTTGAATTATTAAAAATAGCAAGCTCAAGGCAGGCAAATATGGATGTAACAGACTTTTTTTTCATTCTTAACACATAGCTTTCAAGTTAGTCATTCTTTCAGTATAGCAGACTTTTATCTTCAATTAAAATTATGCTAATGTTTTGTTTTTAATAAGAGAAAAATACACATTTTTGTCTCTGTAAAGGTACACTTTGTTTTGTCATTTTGCTATGACAGTCACTTAACAAAGGCATTCAATTTTTGTTGATAAAATTTAACAAGGTAGCTTCATCTTCATGTATCATGCAGCAGGAAAAAAAATCACTAATCTGACAAGCACCGCTTATCCAGTGCTTAGTGTTGTACATGTTCTTTCTCTTAAGATACCACGTGAGCAAGATTTTCATTCACAGGTCCTAGCAGAAGCCTGCAACTATGGAAATTTAATCTAATATTTTTAAATCTCTTGATGGCAGCACAGGTCCCTTTAGTGCATGTGACACACCATCCTCTGCTGAGTACAAACACTTTGAGCATTCCAGTCAGTCTCTCCTTTACTGCAGCTGGTGGTGAAGCTTTTGTGGAAGAAGTATTTACTTGATTATTTATTACATATTACACTTGTAGGCTGCCTTTCCTGACAAAGGCTCAGGGCAGCTTACAGATGAGAGCAAAATAACTTGCTAAAAAATGGGAGAAACAAAATAATTTATTTTGTTCTCTAGCCAGTAGATTATTAAGGTAACCTTCAGAACACCCCCACCAAACACAATACCCCAGTTTTGCTTCATCTACTAAATCCCTGGTCAAACAGGAACGTCTTGCACCATTTCTAAAAGATGTCCAAACTCAGGCTCTGATGAGCCTTAAGGCGGAAGAGGTTCCAGAAATGAGGGACTACACAGATGACCTCCCACATTTCTGCCAAGCAAACTTGATGGATTCATGGTCCGCACAGGAGGTGGCTCTTGGCTAACCTCAGAGATCACAAAGGGCATAAAAGACAAGGTGTTCCCCTTTAGGCCTGTAGCCTTCAGACTACTTAAGGCCTTATAAGTCAAATCATCACCTTGAATTTTGCCTGGCGAGCCACTGAAGCACCAGAGTTATGTTCAACCCCAGTCAAATGGTGAGCTGCTGCAGCCCTACATTGTAGTAGTCTAGCTTCAAGATTATGAAGGCATGGATGACTGTGGCCAAATTAGAAAGAAAGGGTTGTAGCCTTCTCTCCAGATGAAACTGGTGAAAGGCATTCCTGGCTGCTACTACCACTTGATAATCCAGGTACAGCACAGGATCTCATTGTCCACCCCAAGGCTGAGAAACTGAAGAAGGACAAGGGGAAGCTAAATTTAATAAAATTTTGGTTAAAAAAGCCTCAACTAAGAGAACATGGCAATTCCACCTGCCACTCCCCCAGCCATGTAGACTGTCCACCATAATCACCTCTGGATTCAGCTTCAATTGGTTCACCTGCATCCAATCTCCAAATGTAGTCAGACACTGGAAAAGGACACAGACTGCGGACTCCAGGTCAAAAGGGAAAGATAGAGCTGTGTGTCATCAGGATACTGATGGCACCTTGCTCCATATCTCTGCATAATTTTACTCAGCAGCTTCATATATATGTTGAACAGTAGGATGGAATCCTAGGGAACAACAAGCTCTGACCTATCACCACCCTCTAAGACTTTCCTGCTAGGAAAGAGCAGAACTGATTAACAAGATACCATAAATACCCACTAGGTCACGTAACCATCATCATGTACCAAAAGCCACTGAAAGATCTAGCAAGAGCAGCAGGGTACAATTTCCCATCAATATCTAAGTGAAGTGCATCAACCAATGCCACAGGCACAGTCTCTGCTATATTTGGGGTGAAAGCCAGACTGAGGGGTCTAGGAATAACATCCAGATGCGTCTGAAGCTGTTGGACCTTCCTGAAGGTTCAATGACCTTCCTCAAAAAAGGATAGATTGGAGACAGGGTGAAGGTATCAAGCAACAATTTCTAGGGTTAGGGCCAGACAACCACAGGCTTAAGAATATCTGGTAACCTGACACCTTCTGAAGAAAGGAAGCACTCGCAAGCCCTTCTAGCAGCAGCCCCAGTTCCCTCAACAGACTTGTGCAAGCCAGCACAGACATGGGTCCCCTTCACCGCTGGTCACCTGCATCCCCTGAGCACATACTTTGCATCAGATGGTGACACCAATTGGAACCAATCCATATAAACTGGACAAGACAGATCCCAACCCTGAATTCTGACTCCGCAAGAAAAAGTAGCGGTGCCCAAGCTGTACTGAATAAGGGAGATTTTGTCTGCAAAGTAGATGGCAAGCTTGTCTCAGCAGACCATAAAAGACTATTTACAGGTGGCGAACACTTGCATTAACCATACCATTCACCACCAAGACCAACTCTACCGGAGGGCACTTTGCAGATGCAATGGCAGTAGAGATTAAAATACTTTTTTTTCCCAGAACTGCCATGCCATGTCCTTCAAGAAGGATCTATGCCACAATTACTTGGATTCAGCATGGGATGAGACCCGGTTGCGTCATACCACTTCAGCTGCATCAGCTCCCCTAGATATGGGGGAGAACTATGCCACCATTGCCACAGGAGGAGTAGATGCCCGTGTGCCACTGTCTCTTTGGCAGACTTCAGGTGTGCTATTCCATAAATCAACCAAGCCCTCCACAGATTAGGTGCCAAAGTCAGTGGGAATGTCCCTCCAGAGTTCCAGAATTCTACTAGCTTCATAAGTCTCTGGGGCTGGACCAACTTGCACCGGACTGCACATCAGACATTCCTCCAGGATTTCTGGCTCCTGGAATATACCAATATCTTTTACCAATTCTTTATGTTTCCTACCAGTGGAGAACATGAGTTAAGAGTATTTCAGCCTCACAGTATTTAAAAGACTGTCTGAGGGACACTTGATGCATCTTCATTTTCTCTGCTGTTTCTGCAGCAAATTTCTTAGTGGCTTATCTTTCATATTGGCTTTCCTTTTCTGTTGGCCATTCCTCAATGCCCATTTTTTGCACATATGACATCCAACAAAGCCACACAGCAGTGAACCACGTTAGCGTAGATTTTTATCCAGGATGGCTTACTGCAGTGCCATGATGCTATTACCCACAACATGTAGAGATGTGGAAGGGTAACATCTGTAGACTCTCACACCAAAGAAATTTGGCACATACAAAATTCCAAATCCTTCTAGAGGCAAACCAGTTACACTCCTGTAGGACTGGCTTCATAAGACTTCTCCCTGATGACTGATTCATTAGCAGCTTGAATGAACTTTTCTAACAGCTAGACAGGTCATCTACCAGCAGGATCTACAGCTTTAAACCTGATGCAATAAGGTCCATATGAATTCCATTACTTCTTCTACACAGAAATTGCTTTACTAGACTTAGGCAGGTGAAAGTAAAAAACTCACTTACTTTCAGGAATATCTGGCATCTTTTTTAAACCATCACGAACTAATCAAAGATAGAACGGCATATCTCCAGCTCCCTGTCAGTTTCATGCATTCTGACATTTCTGAAACCTCCAATTAATAAGTCACTTGTACAATGGAACGTTAATGTTGACCTGACAAGGATACTTCAAAAAAAGACTTCATCATGCCATTCCTGTGAACTTACATTTTTCAGGCTGAAGGTCATTTTCCAGATGGTAATGTCTGATTTTTGCTGAGTGACTAAGCTTCAGTCCCAGTGACTAACACTTAAAAATTATTGATTTAGTAAAGATAAGATGAAACTTAGGAAGCCACCAAGATGTTTCTCCAAAATGATGTCAATGTTCCACCTTAATGGGCCTATCATTATCAAATAACTTCGAGGATTCCATCTGAAACTGAATACCTTTGCAAGCACCACTCAATTACTTTTTTTTTTTAAAACAGTTTGCAGAATATTGAAGATGATGATGTCTAAATGGGTATCTTATTGCATTCCATGTCATTAGCCTGAAACTAGAAGGCTACGTCAACAATCTTTTGATCAGAAGCAAGGCTGCTATCACATCTGGAATAGACATTTCTATTTCAAAAGATTCTACTTGAA
This sequence comes from Crocodylus porosus, assembly GCF_001723895.1. Lineage (NCBI taxonomy): Eukaryota > Metazoa > Chordata > Crocodylia > Crocodylidae > Crocodylus > Crocodylus porosus. Next base: position 91,007,819 of record NW_017728906.1, on the reverse strand, counting down.
CTGCTTGCCATAAATCTACACAGAATTATTGCTCAGTTTAGTTTCCTAAAATGCAAGAAATACAGTTTTGGAGTGTACTGCTCCAGAACTGATTTCCAAGGGAGAGAAGATAATGCTTTGTAATCCTGCTGTAGCCATTTCTTTCAAGAAAGTCTTTTACTTTCATCTGACTACATTTTATACTGCAAAAAGAATCAAATTCCTCTTTGCTTTTATTCTACACACGAAAGGATGGCAACATTTTTGCGCAGAGTGCCAAAAACACCTGCAACTGTGACTTGTAAGATGTTGGCATACAAGGGGCGTACAGCAGGGGAGTCGCAAGGGGCTTGATCCTTGTTGTGGCAGTGCAGCCCCAGCCCCTTCCCTGCTATCCACTCTGAGGATGTGTGCATCTGCCACCAGCAACAAGCTTTTGGCAGCTGCTTGCAGCCTCCCAACTGCCTGCCACAGCTGGCCCAGGCTCTGGGCAGGCTCCTGCTGCCCTCCATGGAGCCCAGCCTGCGTGCAGCAGGCAGTGAGTAGACTGCAAGCAGCTGCACCAGGGTCCCTGGAGCCCTGGCCTGGCTAGCTGCTGGTGGCAGGTGCAGGAGCAACTCAGAGCAGACAGCAGGAAAGGAACTGAGGCTGCACTGCCACAACAAGGATCAGCCCCTGCAGCTCCCTTGCTGAGTGCTCAGAGGCATACATGGCAAGCAAAATGCCTACACATGCCAGAGGGTTGCCTACCCCTGCTATGTGCTATTAACATGTACCTCTTCACATAGTTGTGTCACAAAGTTAGCACCTGTCTTGCTAGTTTTTGTTTGGTATCCAGAAAATCCTGCACAAACGATATCTTCAGAAAAATGCAGCATATTCAATTTGTAAAATTTGCTTTTCTTGAAGATATTACCTTGTAGGACACTCAGTCACACCCTCCTTGCCTGTTTCAGATGTTGGATGTTGTGGCTTGAGAGGCTATTTTCCTGTCTTTCGTTCTCCTTCAAGAGCATGCTAGCTGATCAACTTGAAGTGACTTTTATTTCAGGGAGCTTCACCTCCAGTGCAGTGAAAGGCACCGACTGGAGTGTTCGGACAGCAACATTTATATTCCATAGATTGTGGTGCTGACAACCAGAACCAAGCCTGGTTCGCACTCTACCCTGGTCCTTCTGAAAAGGTCAATCACATTACAAGAAAGGGGAATTCCTGCCAGTCATCTGCCAAAGCACCATGACCCAGAAGTTAGAATCCTGCTCGATGATAAAATATTGAGGGACAGAACTGCAAGGTAAGTAAATTTCTCTCCTAACTCATCTGACTTATTATTTTTGTTGTGGAAAAAAATACCTTTGCTGTACTGCACTCTTCTTGTAAAGTAGTAATTTTCTGCTGATAAGTGCTCAGCATTCGTTGATGTTGCTCTACGGACATCCGCAGATGTTCCTGGACCTTGTGTTTTTCTGATGCAAGTTCAGCCACCTGAATCTAAAAATAAACAACTATCATTAAAACTAGAACTAAAATGTATATAAAATCTGATTTTAGAACAGCATGGAGAAACACACGAAGCATATGTACTGGAGCACATTTGAGCAGTAAAACATTTAGCATTAATTTTAATGTTCCTTAAAACACGGGGAAAATATATGCATACAAGAAAAATTAGAATGAATAACATTCCTTCCAAACTCATCATTAAGTGAAATCTGTATTTTCTGTAACCACAAATTTATCACCTGGCAGAAAAATGGTAATTCAAATTTGTACTGATGAAAACGAACACTGGCATCTGCTGACAGTCTGTCTTTTTTGTTAAAAATCAAGTCTAATTAGTACCAAAAATAGATTTTAAAACTGCATATTTTTCCTGGGTTTCAGATTGCCTAACCCTCTTTGCAATGAGAAGACAAAAAAAGTTAGAAATCTAGATAAAAGCTGGACACTACAGGATTTTACTTTATTGCATCTTCTCTTTCACTACATCTTTTCATCAGGTGGGTGATACTGGAAGAGATTTATCACTGGCCATACCACAGCACCTACAAACCTCATCTGTAGGTGTTTCAAATGTGAGATACAAGGTGGGTTTTTTGGTGATATTTGTATTGAACCAACTGTATGACTGGGAAAGATGTTTTAAAAGCTTTTAGGCATAAACAGCTCTTCTTCAGGTCTCAACTGAAAAGTAATCTGAAGAAGGACACTTTGTGCCCAAAAGCTTGTGTAACGTCTCTCCCAACTGTACACCTGGTTCCTGTCGCTCAACAAATTATATCAAAACCCCTTCTTTCTCATATATTTCCTGAACCATCATGGCTACAACAAAACTCCAACTCTATTACAATTTCAGTGGCTTTTCTGGCTCTCTAAGCCTCAGAAACTCCCTGCTTTGTGGCAGGGGTTTACCTGTTGCCTCTTCAATAGCTCTCATACTGCTTCTGTAGGCTCCAAAAATCCTGCAGCCTTTTCCCAAGTTGAGCCCCATCTTTAATCCATGCAGGATCAGCTCATAGCTTGTCTATCTTCCAGCAGCTGACTTTTCCTGCTACAATACAGACTAGAAAACTACCCCTTAATTTCTGTCGTCTCTGCCCTTTCCTGAGACTCTATGAAAACAGCAGTGTTCTCTCTTAGGATAAAGGGCTAACTCAACCTACCAGCTCATGACAGGTATAGCACACTCCATCATATCCCTACCCTTAGGGATAGGGGAGGGGAAGAAGGGGCAGGGGAAAACCATCAGTTCACATAGCCAGACCAAGGATGGAATCTCTGTACCCTGTCATACCTCATTTAAAAAGTTACTGAGGTAATTACTCTAGAGCAACCCACTCCAGGATCTCAACCTAGAGGTAAGTTGGTGAGGTCACTTTGGGAGAGTCTCTCTCCAACTGCAATCAAGACCTGCAATTTTGATGTGTTGGACAATGGTCAGTATGAATGTCCCCCCAGGAGCCACCTCACCAGCATACTTCCAGATTGGCAACCTAATTGGAGGAACAAACTGGAATGGTGTACTGAAACAGCCTACTTAGGACACGCCACTATCACAATGCAGGTGCTCCCACAGAAATGAAGAATTATCTTTAGCAGGACAAATGGGTGGTCAGAGATAAATGCTAGGCACTGATCTGCAATTTACACTTTAAACTTTTTCTAAAGAGCTGCACAGTTCCTAGCAGGGATACTGACCACAGTTCTATTGGACAGCTCCATGAGAACAATATCAATTGTACTGCAGGTTACTGAAAGTGAAAAATAATCTTTTGCTCAAATGGTTATGAAGCAAAACCTAGAACTTCAAAGAAGAAAGGAAATACTGAGATATTTGTAAATCTGTAACAAAAGGTATTCCCTTGGTTGAAAGAGCAAAGGTAACATTGAGATGCTGGGGCTGCTCAAAGGAAGAGAAGACTTCAGAAGGAGAGCTTTGAAAACTGAGTGACTGAGGCCTAGGAAAGAGTTCTTGTCAAACCAAGGACCTGCACTGCAGTTTACCAATTAGAACTATGACATTTATTACTTAATCAGGATTGGCTACCTAATAAATCAACTGGTAACTAAAAGAATAATTTGACCTCTCTAGTAATATGCTACATAGTTTCTCCATAATGACAGTAAGAAATGATGTTACGAAAAAGAAGAGTAAGTTCCAGAATAAAATTTATTCTCCTTTTACCTCTCCAGGTAAATCCCACCGAAAAGAGGGGTATTTTAAAGTTGAATGGCAGTGGTCCTACTTTTTGAGTAAACTGTGACAGATGAAAGCCAAATCATAAAGACCCTGTTTTTTTTTTTTGTGTCCGAGGGATGAAAAACAGGCAACTGAACTAAGAGCAATTTGGATTGCAGCTGGAGGGATAAAAAATTGGAGTAAAAAGCTATTCAACCAGAGTTTAAGGAGTAAATTCAAAACAATTTCAAAAGAGAAGAGGAGAAATTTGAGGAAAAATCTCATCACATGAGTTTATCAATGCATCTACCAAAAGTACTCAACCCACAGGAATCTAAAAATGGGTGCTTAATCATTACGGTACCCAAAACAATCAAACTTTGCAAATATTTAATTTTATTTTTCTGTATGTCAGTATCCACACTTGGAAAACAGCTACAAAAAACCCCCTTCAGATGCTTACCTCTGCCATTTGAATTAACAAGTGTTTTAGCAGATAACAATAGGTACTCTGTTTGTGCACCAGTCACAAAGAACAGGGAACAACACAGAGATGAAGTGATATCTATTCAACAGCCAATACATGTATTTTGGAACCACAATAACAAAAAAAACGCCTACTACAGAAACACTGGTATTTAAAGACCATCAATTAAAAGTTTCTCTAAACATAGAAATATTAGTGTATTACATTAAATAAAGTATTTGAGAAAGTGAAGCAGATAGTGAGCACTAAAAAACCCTCAAGAACAACGAAAAATCAATTACTGTATTTACTTGAATATAAGATGACCCTGAATACAAGACAAATCCCCCAATAATTAGATTCTATACATGGAAAATCTATAAATCTGTTATAATTTTCCAGATAAGCATTGGAGTATTGTATTGAAACTCCCCTGCCACCTATACTCCCCTCCTGAACTCCCAATAGGCTCTGCCCCTCTCTCCCAAACTCTCTCAGCCTCTTTCTCCCCTGCTCCTCACTCTGCCTCTTCTCTCCAAACTTTCCCCCAGTCTCTGCCCCTTCCCCAATAACTTCCCAAGTCTCTGACTCTGTCCTCCTCCTTTACTGTCAAATGTTACTCCAACTATGGAAGCTCAGCCCTTGCCTGGCCATGCAGCAGCATTGACATTGCTGATACACCAGGCAGACAATACAGCAGTGTTTGTGCTGCTGACAGGCTAAATAAAAAAGGAGTTTCCATGTGCTTAGTGCCCAGAAGAGACTCCAACCTGAGCTGAGCTGTGCCTGACAATAAGGGGGAAGGAAGGGTGTGTGTGGGGGGACAAAGCTACAGAGGAGAAGTGGCGGGTGGGGGGACAGACCTCAAGGCCAGAGTCAGAGCTCCCCACTCTGCTTCATATGTAATAATAAGATGAGGAGCCTTTTTCCCCATGCTGAGCTGGGGGGGGTGGACCTCATCTTACATTCAAGTAAATATGGTATCTCTCTTCTGTACCAGCATGTTTACTTTTCTGTTGCCCACAGTCTTTCTTGCTGTATAGTAGAGCTGATACTGTGTAACTCATGTAATAATAAATAGTTTCTTGCCTTATAGGCTTCCACTTGCTGCTGACTTGCTTCTAGCTCTCCTTTTAATGATGCTTGAAGCATCAGATGCTCATTTTCCTGCAAGATAACAAAATCTAGGTTAATTTAAAAACTTTATCTTTTGTTAATTTGAGAAACTAGACTTGTAACTAGATTATAAACATTTGATTTAAATATGGTGGCATATGCAGCAAAATCATGACTTACAGTTAGCTTTGAATCTGTTAGTTCTTTTTTGGTTTTCACCAGCAGTTGTTTTATCTTGGTGTTCCTTTCCTCATACTGCTGCACAGATGACTGAAGGGACTCTAATGCAAAGAAACAGAGGTGAGGAGAAGGGATAAAAGATTCCACAGGCCTTTTATTATAAAATGGGAAAAATACATCAAAGCTTTCCAAAAGAGTTGCAAACAAGCAGGTCAACATAAGGTCAATCACTGCAGATAAATGAGCTAAACGTAAATGTATGGCAAAATTTTAAAACACATTGCTTTTTGTTAATTCTTGCATGTGATGCGATTTTACCAGCAGTCTTCTGACTCTCATAGCTTCATAAAGAGAGTACAGAAACATTACCCAGCAGCAGTAGGCTTAAGTTAGTTATGTAAGAAGTGCAGTTTGTTTACTAAGGTATTCCCTATTAGCGTAGTGCTTAGCAAACAAGTGGAAGATGAACATGACTACCTAATTTAATATAAGAACGGAATGTTGACAAGTCATCTTCCCACTATTTTTTGGCAGCCTCTCTCTCTCGTCTACTGTGGATGCTACTGAGAACGTCAAGAAGTACAGAAAAGATGTTTTAAAAGCTGTTTGCTCTCCTGTCTTAGATCCGAGATGTCTGGCTGTATACATGAATATCAAGTATTACAATTTTACTCACTTATTTCTTCCTGCAGGGTTTCTTGCTTCTGCTTCTGAATTTTGATCTCTTGCTCAAGGTCTTCAATTCTGCTATTTTTATCTGTAATCTTTTGATTAAGTTCTTTCACAAATCGCTCATAATCAGCTATTTCCATGTCCATCAATGTGCTCTTCTGTGCGTCCTGTAGGTTTTAGGTTTAAGGAATTGCTCAGAAAACTACAGTTTAAGATTATTCAGCCAATTTAAAGATGCACACAAACACATTTGCTGCTGGATGCTGCAATAATGAATTGCTGTTCATTAATATTTATCTGCTGCCACCCCCAGCTAGAACCTGTACTCACAAATCAAGATTTTGATGCCATGGACAGACATTCATTGTAGTACACTAAGTGCAACAGCATTTTGTAGCGCTATGAAAATAAAGTGCTACGGAGGAGGAGATGGGGACCATACACGTTCAACCCTCCTAGTTGGAACATTACAAATCACCACAAAGCTGCTGCTGGGGCACTAGCTGTCTTTGGGGCAGCAGCAGCAAGTTTCTCTGACACTGCTGGGGCATCCAATATCCTTATAGCAGCCACAACTCCCTCTACCACTGGGGAGCGACACCAGTTCCCAGGCAGAAATGCTGCTTCCCTGGGTCAGCAATGGGCTGTGACAGTGAGTAAGGCTCCATCTCTACTCCTAGCAGGCTGTCAGGGAGCCAGCTGCTGCCCTGGGGGCAGCTAGTGAGCAGAGCACTGTGGGACGTTGGGGGACTAAGAGAGGTGCACATGTGGTGCTACAAAACAATGCTACAGAGAAGTTTCTTTTTGAAATAGGAACATTTCTGTAGTGCTGGCACCATTTGTATAGCACTACAGTGGATGCGCACATCTGTTCCCTTGATTTTTGTAGTGCTACAAGGGCATTTGTAGTGCCAGAAATGCAGTGCCTCTCTGGGGCCTCAGATACCAACAATAACCTCTTAGCCAAAAGTGAAAAATGGAAACAACTTATGGTGACAATTTTAATAATTTTTCTGACCATCACTTTGTAAAGACTGGCCATCAAAAAAACAAGGCTAGATTTGCCATTAAGGCATGGGACTGGGATTCAGAAGACTTGGAATTCCCATTTTTGTTCACAGTTTTTGGAATTGAAAGGGGTTAGTAATAATTTGTGTACTTCCCCATCTATACAAAGGGGTAAAAAATTCCACTCTCTCATCCTTTGCCTCAAATGGTTTTTAAGCTCTTCAGTGTGGGGATGGTCTATCATTCAGCATGCAGCACAACTGGAGCTCTAAACACATACCGTAATGCAATGTTACCCTACCTTCCTTGCCAGCTCTAGCTCCTGCATAGTTTTCTGAAGATGTTTCTTTTCCTTCTGAAGCTGAAGCTGAATTTCTTCCAGTTCTCTTAGAGAACAGCTGTGGTCCTGAAAATAGGTGTAAATGCTCCCTTAGAGTTCAAAAACAGTTATATTTTGTGGTGTGTAGCACAAAATCTGTATCAGCATATTACAAGGATGAGAGTTATTTCAAAGACACCCATCCTAACAACATAAAACTCATAAAGATTATAAAATGTATAGAGGCAATAAAATCTTAACATACAACCATAAAGTTCTGCTCTGCTCTAACTGATGGCCTTGTTGAAGCTCTTTCAAGAGCAAGAATAACCCTTCAGAAGGACAGTCAGGCAAAACAGGATATTTGATCCTAATCTGATCTGATCTATAAAGAACAAAAAATCAAACCAGCTGGATTATTTTAAAAACAACACTGCAACCTTTCACAAAACCTCTCTTTAAATTCATTCAGGAAATATTCCATGTTCCAATTTTTATGGTCCCAAAACACATCATTTACCTTTATCTTTTGCTCTTTTAGAAGTTTTTCAGCTTCCAGTTCTTTGTCAACTTTTACTTTTGCTTTCTGCATTTCCAGTATCTGTACTTCTAAAAGCTTGGCATTAGATTGTAAAGTTTCAATACGAGTTGTAAGGTCTTCATTAGCAGAGCGCAGCAGGTCTTGCTAGAATGATGGCAGTAGAAAGATAAGAGTTGAAGTCATTCTTGACACTTCCAGGTAGGACTTAAAGGCAGTACTAAGAACAAGGGACATATGACCCCTTGGCAGCCTGTATACTCCTGAGGATAATAAATGAGAGGATAAAACCAAGTCCATAGTTTTAAGTAAAACTGGGAAACAACTTGGCTTCAGAACTGGTGATATAGTTCGGACTCCCGGAGCACACTTGTTTAAAATCTACTGTCACAGTGATGTGGTAGCTTTTTAAGGGGATGGAGAAATTTGGAAAAGCAGGACTATCCTTCCAAGAATAGTTTGTCATTAATATTATTATATCATGCTGAGACAGACATTGTCTCTTAAATACAGCTGCCATATTTTGTGAACTAACAGCATCAATTTCTACTGAAAATAGTTACTTAGAATCATTTAGTGTTACTTAACTACAACGGATAAACTGGCAGTACTAAAGCATAGGTAAAAAACTTATTTCCATCTGGATGAGGGTGGCAGATGTTTACACGGGTTTGTTTTGAGCCGATGACACGCTTCCTATATTGTCTGAGAGTTAAGGAAATCAAATAAATGACAGTCAAAAAGCACTCATGGAGATAATGTGTTGCTTGGGCTGGACTCTACTACTCCAGCCGAGCAGGGAGCAGAACGCGCACCTTTCATAGTCCTACACGATGCTACAGGGACATACAGACTAATTCTGAGCAGTCTGGGTCAACCAATCAGGGCTGCCTTGTGTACTCCTGCCAACTCTTGCCAGGCAAACTGAGGGAGCCAGTAGAGCATGGGGACCCTGGCTTTCCAGCATCAGCACTGCAAGCTCTCTGCTCTTCAGGGACTTGGCATTCTAACATCTACTCAGGCATCTTTGGGCATGTTTTTCCCCCAGAAGAACAAACCCAGGAGCATTCTCCCAGGTCATTTGAATATGTGCATGCAGCCTAAATCAAAGTATTCCAACCAGGGACTAGATATAAAAAGCTCCAAAAGACTAAATTTTCTGGATTTTTTTTTATTTGCCTATAAAAATATCGTTACACTCAGTGCCTCCCAAGAGTTGGGAGAGGGTGTAAATCTAACTCAGTATTCAAATTATTTTAAGTTTTTGAAATTTTGGAGGTGGTATAGTTTGAAATATCTAGTATTGATACCAAGCATTAGAGAGAAATTCTTGACCCTTGCTGACAGCTGCTATTATCCTTGTACAATAGAAAGGAGGGACAATATTAATAAAGGCTAGATACAAATCTGCACTGTTTATTAGAGCTGTGCAAAATTTCAGCAGCCGTTTCACTTCGGAGGTGTTTTGACCCATTTTAGCACCTGAAACACGAAATCTGGAAAAAAATGAAAGACTCCAAAAACATCTCCGAAACATTTCAGAAACAGTTTCAGAGGTGGGCTTGCAGGGAAAGAGAAACTCAGAAGAGGGAGCAGGACAGAGTGGGGAAGGGCTGCTCTGATACTGATTTCATAGATTCCATAGACATTAGGGCTGGAAGGGACCTCGGAAGATCAAGTCCAGCCCCCCGCCCAAAGGGCAGGAAGTCAGCTGGGGTCATAGGATCCAGCAAGATAAGCATCCTATTTGCTCTTGAAGGTGTTCAGTGTAGGTGCTTGAACCACCTCTGATGACAGGCTGTTCCAAACCGTGGGGGCTCGCACAGTAAAGAAATTCTTCCTTATGTCCCGCCTGAAATGGTCTTGCAGGAATTTATAACCGTTCGACCTCATCAGCCCTTGGGGCGCTCTGGTGAACAAACGTTCCCCCAGATCCTGGTGGTCACCCCTGATAAATTTATAGGTGGCCATCAGATCACCCCTGAGCTGGCACTTTCCCAGGGTAAAGACCCCATGGCTCTCAGCCTGTCACCGTAAGGTCTGCTTTCCCGACCTCTGATCATGTGCGTGGCTCTTTTCTGGACTCTCAAGCTTCTCCACATCTCTTTTGAATTGTGGAGCCCAAAACTGGACGCAGTACTCCAGCTGCAGCCTCACCACGGCTGAGTACAGAGGGAGAAGGATATCCTGGGATTTGCTTGAGAAGCACCTATGGATGCAAGCCAGTGTTTTGGTAGCTTTACTAGCCACAGCATCACATTGCAGGCTCATGTTCATCTTGTGGTCAATGACGACCCCCAAGTCTCTTTCTTCCATAGTGCTAGCCAGCGTAGCACTGCCAAGCCTATAAAGGATGCTGCAGGTTTTTTTTTCCAAGGCGGAGAACCTTGCATTGTTCAGTGTTAAACACCATCAGGTTCTTGTCCACCCATTTTTTGAGCCTGTCCAGGTCAGCCTGGATCACCTGCCTGTCTTCTGGCGTGGATGCTTAGCCCTAAAGTTTGGTGTCATCATTAAACTTGGCCAGTCCGCTCCTGACTCCAATGTC
>NW_017728906.1:90960867-90997188 GCF_001723895.1 Crocodylus porosus | reverse complement strand
GGTTGATAGGTCAACTGGTCATAGAAGGAAATGAGATTGGTCAAGCAAGACCTACCCGCAACAAACCTGTGCTGGCTATCCTGTAGGATATTGGCGTCGGCCAGTCCATTAAGGATGGCCTCTTTAATAAACTCTTCTAAGATCTTCCCCGGGATAGATGTCAGGCTGATGGTCCTATAGTTAGCTGGCTTCACTTTCCTCCGTTTCTTGATAGATAGGCACCACTTTGGCTTTCTTCCAGTCTTTGGGCACTATACCAAAGCGCCAGGAGTTTTCAAAGATCTGTGTCAGAGGCTGGGCTATGATGCTCGCCAGCTCCTTGAGTACCCTGGGTGTAGATTGTCAGGGCCGGCTGACTTGAAGGTATCCAGCTTCTCAAGGTGTTCCTTCACGAGGTCAGAATTAATGGAGGGCAGGGGATCCCCCCCACCAGGACCTCCCTGTCCCATAGCGGGCAAGGGCGCCCCATGGGACTGATGAAAGACTGACACAAAGTACCCATTTAATAGGTTGGCTTTTTCCTGGGCTTCAGTTGTCAGTTGCCCCATCTGGTTCAGCAGGGGTCCAATGTTGCCGTCACTTTTCCTCCGGCTCCCCTCATATCTGAAAAAGGACTTTTTATTGTCCTTGATGCTCGAAGCTAGTTGGAGTTCAGCTGACATCCGTAGCTGGCCAGTGGCTGTGATCTGTCACTCAGATCCCTTCCAATCCCAGTGCTCTGGGGGAAGGAATGGTAGCCTTCTGTTATCCCACACACAGATCTAGGGGCCCGCTGGAGGCTGGGGCTGGACGGGGCAACCATGGGGGCTTCTCCTGCAGCTCCCCCTGCCAGGGCAGAGGCAGACACAGCTGGCAGAGCTGCAGGAGAAGCCCCCATAACTGCCCTGCCTGGCCCCAGCCTCTTGGCACCAAAAAACAAAAGAGCTCTGCACTCACTGGCTGGAGCAGCAGCAATCAGGGCCTTTGAGGGCTCGTGGTACCACGAAGCAGCAAGGAGACGGTGTGGATCGCCCACCGGCTTGGCACCCGTACGGCAGCTGTTGCATTGTGTGGGTGCGGTGCGGCTTGGCAGGGTGCCGCACACTGTTTGGGAGCTGGGGTGGCTCTACCTATAAGCCAGAGCCCGCAGTGCTCAATCCCAATGGCTTCAGCTCCCAGACAGCATGCAGCTCTGTACCAAGCTGTGCTGCACCTGCACCATGGGGCAGCTGTTGTGCTCATGCCAGGCAGAGATGGGGGCAATCCCGGCTGCCCCAAACTGCCCCATGCTATGGCTCTGCCATGAGCCCCCAGAGGCCCCGATCGCTGCTGCTGCAGCCAGTGAGTGTGGGTTTATTTTTTGGCTTTTTTTAAGTGCCAGGAGGGGGATGATGGTGGGCAGGGCAGCCATGGGGGCTTCTCCCGTGCCTCCCCCAACCTAGGGAAAGGCAGGCACAGCCAAAGGAGTTGTGGGAGAACCTGCAGCTGCCCGGCTGCGCCTTCCTTTCCATGCCCTATCTGAATCAGCACTGAAACAGCCTCGAAATTCCAGAACAGGTTCAGCCAAATCAAAACGGAACACTGATCTGAAATGAATCATTGTTCCTCTGAAACAGACGAATCCAGATTGGAAACAAAACAGCCATTTTGCACAGCCCTGCCGCTGATCTATTACGGAGGACTTTAACACTTACCTCGGCAGTGAGTGTGGAATAGCAATACTTTGTGTCTGCTCAAATGCACTTAATTTCAAGTTTCTGCAATTCCTGGCTATGACAACTACCGCACATTCCAGAACACTAGATATTTGAGACTCAGAGATATCCAAACACTGTTCTTATTCCTGTTATTTTAATTATTTTCCCAATCCAAATATTGCAAATAGCATAACATCTATCTCGTTAAAAACAACTTTTGAGCAAAACTATCGAAAGTAGAAGCAGGATTATGAAAATTAGGGGGATAATTAATATAAGCACCGCTGTATTAAATTGGTGACACAAGATCAACTCCATCTATTAGAACCAATAACTGCTCAAGTACAATATAATTTACCTGCTGAGCTGATGTCTGGAATTGTCTTGTAATGTCATCTACCTGACGTTCAAGGTTATTTGCTCGATCCTTTTCAGAATCCAGTTGTTCTGCTTGCTTATCATATTCCAATAGGAGATTCTTGAAACATTAAAAAAACCACTTGAAATGTTGTTAAAAACATAGAAAACTATGACTCACTTGTAATAAAAAGTGTAAACTACACTTTTACTTTTTGCTGTTTAGTATCTTGCATCTCTTATTGTGATATCAGAGGGTGCATCTACATGTTCAATTAATGCACCATGATTAACTTTGGCACAGTTTGTGCCAGAGTTAACAGCTCCCAGACACAGCATCTATACATGCACCTGGGACCGCAACAGTTTGAGCTGGGGCAGAACAGCCCTGGGCTGGTAGGAGGCTCTGGGAGTCAACCCTGGGCTCCGGGTCGCAGTGTTGGGCAGCAGAGGGGCCAGCTGGGACACAAGAGTGTCCAAAGAACAGAGCTGTGTGACTAGACAGCAGGAGGGGTCTGGCACCCTGCTGCCTGGGTGCAATTTACATCTGAGCCAGCATTTACATGTGTGTTTAGGTTCAGTTATTTTCATCCCCGTAATACTGCCAGGGACAGTACTCTCTCATAGCAATGAAAATAAGGTTGCTGCTGTCTAACAGCATCATGTGTAGACTGTGACACTTTACACTGAAGTAAATTAGTCTACTGTGCAGTTAAGCACATGTAGATGCACCAAGAAATACTAATGGTAAATTAAAGTTGTATTTCCATTCAAGGTTGTGGTAGAAACAAACTTAAAGTTTTCCTTAGTAGATTTATGCTGTTTTACTTAGTGACATGTACAATTGAAGGATTTGACTGAGGTGAGGTCTGTTTTTGGAGTAGGTAACTGTCTGTTACATAAAATATGTTTTGAACGTAATTTCATGCATCCTTCTTAAATGGCAGGTCACTAAGAGAACTTGTTTTCTTTTGGCCATGGGGGCAAAGACACAGTTGAAACCTTAAATTAACTGCATTAGCACAAGGCGTTTCCACATGTAAAGCCTTGTTTTCTTTGGCTAAGTTTAACACCAGAATCCAAAGGGTTCTAATTAACCTTGAAATTTACATTTCAAATTGATTGGGTGAGAAAAGAATGCCATTTTTGCTGACATCGACTGGTAGAACTTTAAAAAAATAACTCTATTATATCAATATTTTATTAGAAATGTTGATGATGTTAAAGGCAAATTTTAGAGAGGATTTGATGTTTCCAGGAAAGAATTTCTCTCATGAAAGTGTTCCCAATATTACTTATCCTTGTTTGACCTTTCTGGTTGTGTTAGAAAGAATGTCAACTGATGCTATTCAGGTTCCTAATGAGAAAATACATTTCTGAACATTCCATGTCCCACGTTACAACTTTACAAGTCCAGAATGTGCACGAGGTCCACATTTCAAAAGGTATGGTTAGATTTTCTTTTTACATATAATTCTCATGCAAATTTTTTTTTTTCTGCTGATCAATTTAAGCAGAAAGACTTTCTTTGTAAAACAAATATCTTTGCTGGGCAGATACTGATCATGGAACTTTTCAGTATAAAAGTCAGTATTTTTTTAAGTTTATAATGGAAACTCTTGCTGTTTTAAAAATATATATTGTTTAGATGCCCTACAGTAAAAAGGCCACACTACATGCAAGTAAGAAATATAGTAAAAATTAAGATGTATATGTATGTGTTTATATTCTATATAGCTGACAGGAATAGTTTTACCCATAACTAAAGAACAGTTACTTCTCAGATGAAACTGGCAATACTGACAACACATCACAACCATTTAAAGCAAGGGAGGAAGAATGTTGTAATCACACATGGAAAACTGGTAGCCTGAGTATTATACAATTAAGAAGAGTTAGACAGAAAATGGAGTTAGGACTACAGTGTTATAATCAAAAAGAATATTTTCTGATAAATCTATATTTTTGAAGATACAGTACAACTTACCTTATAGCTTTCAGCTCCCTGAATGATATCCTTCATGGAAGCAGATAACTGATCTTTCTCCAATCGTACCAATTCTAATTCTTCTCTAAGACCCTGGATCTTATTATAAAGAACACAGAATTATGCCATAATTAACCTTGTTGTGCATCAGAAAACTCTTCAAATTAAGGTCTCAAAAAATTACCTCTTTTCTGCTGGAATCCAGTTCTTTCTTTGCTTTCACAGCAACCATCTTAATTTTGTTTAACTTTTCTTTTCTCTCTGTAGATTCCCTTTCCAGCTTTACTAAAATCAAAGAAAATAGTTCATCTGAGCAACAGAATAAAATATGCATGTGTATTTAAAAGGTCCTTCATACAAAGAATGATAAGCATTCAATATCAGTGAAAAACTGGAAGACATCTGTAGTATGTCTATACAGTGCAAGGCAGCACTACCCAGATACCTCAAGTTAGCTCTGTGTGTACAGTAACTCTAGAACAATAGCACGGTGCTGTTTGGGCTAACAAGGAGTAGGGATTAACAGTTCACTGCAACACTGTGCTAATATAGCTGTTTTGCAGAGCTGACCTGGGTATTTCTACACAGCACTGCCTTGTGATAGACATACCCTCAAACACTTCATTCAATCAATCTCTTGAAAGCTTTGTTTGGAAGCTCACCTCATTCTGTAATTCACTTTTTTTTCAATTTGGTATCACATCTTCTCAACCATTTTAGGATAAGTGCCTTGGTCATTTCCAATGCATATTTCTACAGTAAGGGTGTGGTGGCTCTTCTTGAATCAGTTCTAAGGACTCCAAACTGTACAACTATTTCCCACTTTAAGAAAAGGGAACAAAAGGGTGCTTGACCAGAGGCAATTACCCCTAGGCTTCATATGATCAAATGACATCCACAGCAATTAAAACTAGGAGGGGTAAATGAAACCCAAGACTCCAGAATAGAATAATACCTTGTAAGCAATGAAGCCAGCCGCTAATATTTGCCAATTTTTTAATGCTTTGTCTGTTCCCTGATATGTATAAGTGATTTGCTAATATAATTTTATTAGCCATGAATGTATATGGTCGTTTTGCTTATTTCTAAATGGAAGAGACAGTAATCTAAAAAGAACTTCTATTATAGGTACTTTAGATTCTAAAATATTCCACAAGAAATCTATTATTTAGGTTACAACCCTCCAGTGAAACTCAATAGGTTTAATTTCCACCTAGGTCTAGTCTTTTACTACAAGGCTAATGGAATGCCCTGGGAGCCTAGCTTTACTCTTTAAAAAAACTAGAAGTAAACTGTTCAGTGGTACTATAACGGTTACCAATTCATAATAGTAGTAGATCCTATCTCCTGAATTGTAGAGTTATGCAAGCTGTAGTCAGTCATGCATAACCCATGATATAAAGAAACTGAGTATTTTAGAAAAAGTACTGATACTGGTAACAGACATCAGCATTATTTAGCCTTCTTTTTGGATATAAAGAAAGCAATCCTTTACTTCCATAAACAAGTTAAAGATGAAAGATGAATTGTGTTGATGCAGAGGAAAAGGAGGCAAGATTTTTAAGTAAGTTTAAAAATTAAAACTGATTAAATCAAAGGCCATAAGTTGTACCAATTTTTTCTTGAAGCTCTGCTACTGAAGACTGTTGGTCATTTTTCATAGTCAACTTCTCCACTAAGTCCTGTATCATAAACAAAGGTAAATGATATATTACAAGCATACAAGCATTTGTGGTGTCTGCTATTTCTCAGCAAGACATATTAAGCAGCCAATCAAAAATAAAGTTAAAAGCCAAAATCTAGTCTATTTCTATATAAACAACAACAAAAAGGTGTGTTTCCTCAATAATTAAAAACAAACAAACAAACAAAAAACTTTAAAAGAAGGAGAAATCATTCTTGCAACAGCTGTTTTCCATCCAATTATGTCAAGAGCAAGTAAAGAGGGCTCAAGTAATTCTGTGCAGCTGTTGTTCCTCGGTCACTATCAGACACCAACCAACTTTAGATATAAGGAAGTTTGTGGTAGCCCTGGAAGTTATTGTAAACAGAGCAGGGGAAATAACTGATCTAACACGCACCTTAAGTTTTGCTCATTTAAGATAGAGTCAGAATCATAGAGATGGAATAGATAACCTTCCCATTAGATAATTTCTTCCATCCCACCGATTAATAAACAATCAGTCATTCTACCAAATACGGCTTTAGAAGTTTAGTCTATGTACTTCAATAACAAAAATATAACCTTTAGAGAGTTCAGTTCCGCTTTCACGCTTTTGAGTTCAATGTCTCTTTTTTCTAGAGTGAGATTTAAGTTTTCTTGGTCTTCTGTACTAGAGTCCTTCTGCCGCTCTTGGATTTGATTTTCATAACTAGCAAGTTTTTGAAAGATCTCTTCTATGTGAACAAGAAGATCTTGGTTTTCATTCCGTGCTTTCTCACTGGCTCTCTCTAACTCCTGGATGTCCAGCTGAAGTGCTTCTTTTTCTGACAAAGCTCCTTCCAGTTCTTCTTTTAAGAGACCTTTTTCTTTTTCAAAATCTTGAAGAAGAGACCTAAGTTCTGAATACTGAGCAACATTTTCTTCCTGAAGCCTCCCTATCTCCTGCTGCAAATGAAGAATCTTTTCATCGTTTTGTAAAGTCAGGTTCTTTTCTTCCTCTTTCATTTTCACCAAGTATTCATTTGCAATTTGTAATAAATTAACAGCATCACATTCTTTATTGTAATCTGAAAATGCGGACCCCAATTGCTCAAACAGAGTGTGTAGCTGAGTTCTGGCAAGGGATTTATGTGTTTCTTCACTTTCAAGTAGTGCCATTAAGCGGTCTTTTTCATTGACAGCTTTTTGTAGTTCCTTTTCTAACCTTTCCACTTGTTCTTTAAATACCGACCAACCCTCTTTCTCAGATGTAATTTTTTCCAGGTCTCTAGTTAATCTGTCTTTTTCTTTACTGACTTGCATATTTTCCTCCTGAAGACTACTTGCTTGAGATAAGAGACTCTTGTTGTCAAGCAAAAGAGCTTCAGTTTTTCCCTCCAATTGCTCTAACTTGTGGTTATTCTCATTTTTCTCTATTAAAGCTGCATTTAGGCTCTCCGTTAATTCCTCTACCTTTTTTCTCAGTTCACTGTTACACTGGTTAACAATTTTTGCTTGTTGTTGAAGTTCTAGAACCCTTTGTTGTTCTTTCTTGCATGCTTCTTGAAGGTTTTCAATCTCTTCAGCACAGTTATTCACTTGATTTAAGATACCATCTTTCTGAGTGTCAAGAACAATCAACTTTTCTTCCAGTTCTTTTACTGCATCCTCTTTTTGATGGAGACAGGTCATCACTGACTCATTCTCCTCTTGAAGCAAGATTATTTTATTCTTAAATTCTTCCACTTCTGTTTGTTTTGATGATAATTTTTCTGCCTCCTCCTGGAGACGATTCACAGTTTCAAGAAGGACATCCTTCTCATTGAAAGCAGCTCTGAGTTTTTGTTGTAGCTCACTGACATCAGAAGCTTGTTGTTGCCTCATCGTCTCAAACTCCCGGCTGATTTTTCCAGCAGATTCCCCCAATTCTGTTTGTAGAGTTTCCAGCGTTTCCCTCAAGCTCTCATAATTGGACACTGCTTCTTCTTTCTCCTGCAAGAGCTTTTGATATTGTTCCTTAAGCTCCTGTATTTCAAAAACTAATGCCATATTTTCTTTTTCTGAACTTGATAATAAAGTTTCCTTTAGTGCAGACATGTCTCTCATATGTTGGTTTCTCAGATTCTGAATTTCTAAGTTATGTTCTTTTACAGTGATTTCACATTGGTGTTTTGTTGCTTGGAGATCAGATTTTAGTTTTTCAATTAAACCACAATAGTCTTCCTTAGCAAGCTGCAGTTCATTAATTTTAAATTCCAAGTCTTCTCGCTCATGAAAGTATTCATCCTTTGTGTGCTGGATTTCCGCTTCCAGTTTTAATTTAACATTACTCATATAGGTCAGTTCATCTTTTAATATACTATACTGAGATTCCAGTTCTTTCAAGGTACGTTCTAAACACCTCACATTTTTTTCCATTTGTGTTTCTGCACACAGGTCCTCTTGTGTATCTATAACATTAATTTGGTTCTCTTTATTTTTACTTAGAGCTTCTCTTTGGTGTTCTTGGTCGCACACAGACTCCTCATTACCACAATGGAGATTGTCCCTTATGCTCTTCTCTTTTATCAAAAATTGTTCTGCCAAATCTTGTGTTAGCTTATCTATCTGTTTTAGCTTTTCTTCATTTTCTTTAGCAGAGGTTTCAAGTTGATGCATCAACTCTGACACCTCTTCCTGGTGTGCATTTTTTAATTTTATAAGGTCTTCCTGTAAATTATTTATTTCACTATGGGAATGCTGAAAATGACTTTTGATAGTTTCTTGCAAACATGCAATTTCTTTATTTTTATTATCACTGATAGCTTCTAACTCTTTGTTCAGATGCAAAATCTGTTTCTCATACACAGGCTTAATTTGCTGGACCTCTTCTTGTAGTTTTTTCATTTCTTCTTCCTGGTTATGATAAAGTTCAAGCTGTTGCATAAGCTCTTTCCATTTCTTTGTTTCTTCTTCTAGTTCCTTCTGTAGTCTGGTCAGGTCTTCATTATATATGAACTGTGATCTTGCTATTTCTGTTTTAAGGGCTTCAATTTCTTTCAAGTAATCAGCACTTGACTCTGCTAATTGCTTCTGCAGTTCTTCTATCTTTGTTACAGCAGTCTGAAAAAAACATTAAATACAGACAGCTTTAGATATGGGAAATATACAACAATATTAGCACATATTATAGTCTCACTTTAAAAAGTCTATATAAAAAAGCATTTGGACTCGTTATTTGTAAATTGCTGAGTGGAAGTTTAACACTAAATTGATTAAAAATTATAAAAATATAAATTATTAATTTAAACAACTATGAACTTGGCGACTCTGATCTCCACATCCTTTATGTATGGCCAAGGAAATCTGGAAAGAAATTGGAGATAAGCCCTTGATAGCAATTACTGTACCAGAACAAGACGTAACCTATTACATTTATTCTTACAACATGAAACATATTAACAGCTTAAACTTGCAACATGTGAAATCTACAGGTCTATTTTTTTAATTTTTCGTTGTACAGATGAATAGGGACACATAAACATTAAGAATATAACGTTTGCTGAAAGAATCACGGTCAACGGCTAGAATGCAACTAACAGCTCTTGCAAAAGCAGAGGGGACAACTGACAGGATATTTCAAGATCTGATACCTATTGATTCTTTCTGTGTTTCTGGAAGATTTGACCCTTGTGCCCATTTGTGCCAGTTCTTTCAATACTCTAAATAAATACTATAACAAGAAGTCCACATGGCTAATTATACTTAGACATACGTAAACTTGAATATTATTTATGAACATAAGCCAATGAAAAAGGGATTAAAAGGAAAATGAATCATACTATTGCTTCCTAATATTAAATACTGGTATTAGTTAGCACTTAATACAAAGAAACAATACAACTATTGACACACTTTTCTTTTAAGCAAAATGATTTCTACTTATTTGATTACCTCTGCTTCTTGTTTCCTTTGGGCACTTTCTTTTTTCAGAGCAAGACACTGCTGCTGGCTTTCAGCTTTTTCCAAAAGAACAACATCCAGTCTTTCTGTGAGAGCCTAATTTTGAGACAAAAATAAATACTGGTGTGAAGAGGTATTACTCAATGTAGAAATAAGTGTCTCAGCAATCTCTGCTAGGCAAGATACTGGCCTTAAGGTTTCTTTTTTTTTTCTTTTTTGTACAAGAGAATAATACCTAATACAAGAATTACCATGTATGTCTGCTTCCAGGACAGCTTTAAATTTAGGATCATCCCCCCCGAGTATAAATTTATTACAGCTTTCCATGACTAGGATCTAACTATTGGAGGGGTGTCATAAATTTGTATCCCTGCACTGCTACAGCAGTGAATGCAGCAGCAGCAGGGAAAGTCATGTGGAGATAGGTAGTCTGCCCCCTGCCCCCCATAATGACTTGCCTCCTACCCCCGCCCACTGCTTACCCTCCCAGCACTTGCACCCCACACTGTGGTGCCTGTGCCTCCTGCCCTCCCGCTTCAGTGCCTGTACCCATTTTCCCCCCTACAATGTCTGCCTCCCTTCCTGCAGCCTATGGCCCCTATCCTCTGGCACTGGGAACACCAGAACACCAGTGGCTGGAGCTACCCTGTGCTCTGTGCCCTAGGCCAGAATGGGACCAGAGTCGTGACTGATTGGGGAAGAGGGGATGTCAGAAGCTGTAAGGCACAGGCACTAGGGGGCAAAGTCTGTCAGGGATAGGTGGAGAGACAGGCAGCTGCTGCAGCTCCAACCCTGACCCCAACCCTGGATTGAGGGCAGAGCCTGAGCCACATCAGCTGCCTGCCTTCACTCTACCTTATACTCAAATCCAAGACAAAGGGTTTTATTCCCAATGCTGAAAGGGGAGAGGGGTAACCCTTGTCTTGTATTTGAGTTAATACCTTCAGATGAAAGTACAGATGAAAAATATTAACAGCCACACTGCTAACATCTAATGTAGATAACCTATCAAGTAGAATGGATTTGTTTTACTAGAAAACTGGTTTCACTAAGTTTTATGGTTTTTAATGCCCAGAAAATAAAAGCTGTAAGGTTCATGTAAATAATTTTACCCATCAAATTATTAAAGCAAATTTTGAATTCTTTAAAGGTTCTTACATTGACTTTTTACTTTGGTAGCTACATAAATTACACCATTTTTGACAACCTACCTGTATTTATCACGAAACTCAAAGGTGGGAGTTTTAAGTACATTCATTGCAACAAATGCCTTCTTTCTGAACTGCTGGATGGCATAAAACAACTCCATCATTTGCATATGAATCTGCAGCAATTACATGAGCTAAATTATCCCCTACTACAGAAACTTTTAAGAGGATTTTAACAGACAAAGGAATTGTCCTGTGGGCATGAGGTCTTATCTGAATCAGTCAGAATAAAAAGGTTTATTAGATATTCATTACAGATGTGAACAAGGAGCTTCAATGGTATGTAAAGGTTATGAAAATAATTTACAACTTACAGAAGCCAATCACATATTCCTACCTGAATAATATCATCTGTTCCTCCAGCAGCTGGCTTTGATTTGAGTTCTTCAACCTCTTTTTCCAATTCTAGAACAAAAGTTAATTGTATACAAGTTTCACTGAATTCATTATTTGGAATTAAAAAAAAAAAATCTATCAGCTCCTTTCTGACACCATAAAAAGTAAGCGTGCAAAAATAGCAACTACAAAGTTTAAAAATTTCTGAAAACAACTTGATGTCCATTTAAGTCAAGAACTTCTGGGTGAGTTATTCTGTACATGTTATATAGGCACTGAAACTTGGTGTTTCAGTTTTTAAACCATTTATATACCAAGACAGCCAGAAGAAAAATAAATATATTTAGTAGTCTCTGACTTATTTTTAAAGAGGTTCAGGTAGATCAGCCACAATGGTGCCTGATGACTTACCATTTTTTTTTAAGAAGCAATCTTAGCTAGGTGTCTACTAGAGGTGCAGCTGGGATGTGGTGGGACACAGGATGGAGCCGCGGCATATCCAGGGGGGCGTGGGGCAGGTGTCCCCTGGATCTGCGCAGGGTGGGGTGGGCGGGCTGCAGCTGTGGGATGGAGCTGGGGTTGCACTGGGCTCTTCTCTGAGGGGGCTGGGCTTGGGACAGGTGGCGGCAGCACTGCGAGGGGGCTATGGGACGGGGGAAGGGGAAAGGGGCACGCTGCAGGCACCTCAAATTTCGCAGTAGCCTCCCCAACCCCCCTTCCCAGCACTGCTGCCATCCACCTGGAGGGGAAGCTATGGTGAAATTCGGGGTGGCTGCAGGCCCCCCCAACTTAGCCCCCTCCCAGCACTACTACCGCTCACCCCAAACCCAGCCCCTGCCAAGGAGAGCCCAGCATAGCCCCAGCTGCAGCCCACCTACCACACACAAATTCAGGGGGCACATGCCATATCTTCTTGGGGTGCATGTAGTAGCAGAAGCTGCCCCGTGTCCCTCCCCCATACGAGCCGTGGCTCTGTCCTGCACCCTGCCCAGCTGGGCAATGTCTGTCCGTCTGTCACCCTCACTGCACAGGGTGTTGATCTGCCTTCTCCATGCCCCTTCCCCCCCTCCTTTCCCCTTCCACCACAACAGACTCACCAGCTGAACACAGTTGTAATAGAAATTGAATCAGTATCAGCCCCTCAAGTCTCTATCGGTGCACCCCTAGTGTCTATACATTTTTTAAGATACTATCACACTCTGCAGTAAGGTTGTACGACAATTTTTTAAGAATACTATCATATTTTGCAGTAGGGTTGTACAACAATTATAGAGTAAAATCTATTAGTACCTAGAAAAAACAGTTAGAAAGCATGCAAACTGAAAGTGGGAAGCCAGACTTGCACGTTATTATTCAATGGCTGTGAACACATCTAGTGTGAGAAAAATCAGTTCAAGCAAAGCAGCTGGATCCTATGCTGAATGACAACTGCCATTGTGTTACAGTATACTAAAGCCAATAAATATAAACAGCCTGTATGTAGTTGTCAGAACTCCTCCACCAGGATCAGGAGAACAACTGTGAGCAAAATAGAATAATCACAAAAGGCAGAAGATACCCAACATCCATCACATGGACTCAGAGTAGCTGGCAACTGCCAGTTTCTATTAGAAGTATCCACCCTCCCTTTTCTTGCTTGTTACTACCACCAGGAACAGATATACAGTGATAAGCCCCACTCCAGGATACTGTTCAATTACCAACTTGATCAAAATATTTTCTCCCATCACTCCTCCTTGTCTGCTCAGGTAGAAATATTAAATATCAAATCAGTGCAGTGCTTCTTGTCTTTCCTCCATTCTGGGACATCTACCTCAAACCTTTCCCAGGAGTAAGGAAAATGGGAGGGAATGAGGAACTGAAAAATTAGGTATTCACTTGGATACTAAACCAGGTGTCTAATGGGGTAACACAAAATATTATTATTTAGCTAATACATCACAGTGTGATATTTTTCAGGTTCTAAAAAGGTCTTGAACAGTCAACTAAACCCATGTTACCTGCACATCTTGATTTCACTTTCTGTATAAGCATCATTTGCTTCTTTGCAAATTTGATGAGATCTTCTTTGGGTAATGTATCCAGCTGTACAACACAGGGAAAGCATGCTTTGTTACATTTCTAACTTGCAAGATTACTAAACTGCAAAGAGAAAATTTAACTGACTTCCAAAAAGTTAAAATGTAGGACAAGTACATGCCTTCCCCTATGCTGGTATCACAACCTAACTGTACAATGTCAAAAAAAGTAAGTCTACATATAATTTTACAACTTAAGGAGGAGCTTAAGTGGTTAATACCCATTCAAAATATAGACCTCAAAGCCTTAAGGGTCAGCTTTCTGGGAAGTTGAGTTAAAATTCTTTAGACAAGTGAATATAAGCCAAGTTAAAAATAATGGAGGCATTTTGAGCATAATGTAAATTGTGTAATGTTCTCGAATCCGGCATGCTGACTTAACGTTGTTTTACAAGTGGGCAGTATATTTACATAGAGATATGGATGTACATAAGGAAATAAATGCTCATTGTTTGAACTGGATGCCACTAAAAGGTTAGTACATGTGCTCCAAGTAGTGATAACAGCCAATGAATTCAGAAGAATTCCTCCTCAGCAGTCAAGGTCCCAAGTTTAAATAATGTAATTCCATTTCGGCAAAAACAGACTAGTTAGAGGTACCCTTTAAATTACTCCCTACTGAGTCTTCCCACTAGCAGTAGTGGCTACTGTTGGTTGTATGAATACAAATTACTGCTGTCCAAATTAATTATGTTTGTAAAATAGCATACCTTTGATTTGCCTGTTCCTGGTGTAGCAGGGGAAGCCAACATATCTTGCCCAGCATCTTGTACCTGAAGAAAAACAATGGCAGAAAGGACATTTTTATTATACAACTCTTGGGACTAGCTAAATCTGTTATAAATGACAGTAATTAACTGCTCAAGAAGTATTTTTTTTTAAAAAACCCAAAAACCCCCAAAAAGGCAGAAGCCCCGTAAGAGATGAGCTCAGATATAAGATGAGAGAGAGCTCTATCTGGATGGTTTCATAATAAATCTCATGACACATAGTCAATATTACGTTTTTGTTTTGCTTATTATGGAAACAAAACCTATTTATTTTGTTTTAAAATTATGTTAAAATGTGACTTAATGTTCTGGATTTGAAGATACAGACAAATGGAAACTTCAGTGGAGGAGAATATTTTAAATGAACAATGCTTTTATAGGGAATTTTCCAAACAGGATTCAACCAGGTTTACCACCTCTTGGGCTGGGTTTGAAAGATCTAATTTTCACCAGGCACTGACAGCACAAAGAATAGGTGTTGTTTTATATTCAGAAGTCAAGTAAAGGCATAGGAAAATACTTGGAATAGGAATACTTGCATTGGAAAACATCTGATTTTATTTAAAGAAATCTTGAACTGAATCTGGAATACTGTGTAGCTGGGACAATCACTGGTGGGAAACTTAGAACAGCTGATGCAGGTTCCATGACAAAAGGCCAAAATCAGACTGTTAGCTCACATACAGATCGAAGGCAAAGGCAACAACAACTTCACTTCCTAAATCTCACCACAAACCTCCATGTAACCAAACACACGTGAAAGGAGACACAACATTTTGAAACATTTCAAGCGGTTTTGAAGCACCTCTGAAACGTTTCAAAAGGCTAGCTTATATAACAGAAATAACTCGTATACCACAGAGATACCACTGGGAAGGTTACCAGACTCTTGATACATCAGATCAGGTATAACAACGAATATATACTCTGACAATCTCCATGGATAGTACTGAGATAGTTTTCTGTGGTATGCAATAGTGCAATTGCAATAAACAAAATCTCAACATAGTCAACCATCTTTTACACTACTTAAATACTGGACATTTTAAGGTAGTATTTAGTGTCTATGAAAATCAGTAGGCAAAATTAAGCAGTTACAACATGGGCAGCATTAAGCAGTTACAATGCAAATTGCATAAGGAAGTTTTTGCTCTAAAGCCACAGTCCTATGCAGTGGTTTTGACATCAGTAGGTCAGTTCTAAATAGTTTTCAAGGAAGTTCTAGTGAGCTGTCAAACATTCTGAAATACAATTTCAGAATTTAACAGATACCGCTAGAAAGTATATGTATTGCAACAGAATTACATTTTCTATTTGAAATGAATGGGTAAGTGATTTGAAACTTCCTTTGGATTTTTCTTTGCATCTTTTCAAATTGCATCTGCACTGGGGCCAAGCACCTTGGAGCTGTGCCTATATCACTGCTGCTTCTTACTTCCTGGCTGCAGCACAGGCACAGCTTCCAAACAGTGGGAAGCCGCACCAGGGACAAGCAGCTGGAAGCTGCATCCACACTGCTGCCGTTTCTTCTTAGCAACTAACCAAACAGAAAGTATTGTTATGCTCCTTTATAAATCCATGGGGCACCCACAGTTTTAATTTCGTGCCTTATTCTGGTCCCACACCTTAAAAAGCATATGCATGTCCATCTTTTCTAAATAGTCCCTAACCTGTTTTTTTGCCACTGATGACTACTTATTTTTCCCTAAATGGCACTGCCAGGTCCAGTAGTCTGGGAGCTGACCTTATCTGTGAAGAATGAAGTAAAAAGGCATTGAATACTTCAGCCTTTTCTACATCATCTGTCAGTAGGCTGCCTCCCCCATTCAGTAAGGGACCCACACTTTCCCTGATATTCCTCTTGTTACTAACACAGTTGTTGAAACTCTTCTTGTTGCCCTTCATGTCCCTTATTAGCTGCAACTCCAACTATGCTTTGGCCTTCCTGATTTCATCCCTGCATGCCAGAGCAATACTCATATATTGCTCCCTAGTTGTTTGTCCAAGTTTCCACTTCTTGTAAACTTCTTTTTTGTTTTAGCTCCCTGCCAAGTCAAGATGGGCTTCTGCCATACTTGCTAGTCTTTCTGTACTTTGGGATGGTTCTTTTCTGCTTCCTCAGTAAGGTTTCTTTAAAAGCACAAACAACACTCCTGGATTACTTTCCCTCTAAGACTGGCCCCTCAAAAGATCCTGTCCATCAATTCCCTGAGTGAGTTGAAGTCTGCTTTCCTGAAGTCCAGGGTCCTTACACTGCTGCTCTCCATTCTTCCTTTCCTCAGGATCCTGAACTCAGTCTTCTTGTAATCTAAATTACCATCCACTTTTACACTGCCCACCAATTCTTCCCCGTCTGTCAGCAGATCAAGGAAACCTCTCCAGCACTTGCACCAGGAAGTTGTCCCCAACACTCCAAAAACTTCCTGGATTGTCTATGACAGGTGTATTGCCTTCCCAGCAGAAGTCAGGTTGATTGAAGTCCCGCATGAGAACTAGGGCCTGTGATGAGGAAACTTCTGCTAACTGTTTGAAGAAGACCTCATTTACCTCTTCCTCCTGATCTGGTGGTCTATAACACACACTCACCACTACAACACCCTTGTTGCTCTCCTCTCTGACCCTAACCCAAAGACTTTCAATTAGAGGAGCACCGACACATTGGTTCATATCATATCAGCACTAATAAAAGGAAAACTGACATTATTAACAATCGACTTTTTTTGGCTGATGGGGCCAATAATGTCGCCAATAGATGCTACGTGCATGTGTGTAGCTGCAGCATGCACGCGGCAGCAGCTTGGAGAGCAGCATCCTGCAGGTAAGTCGGGGCGGGGCGTTGGGGGGAAAGGGTGTGGAGGGGGCTGATCAAGGCCCCCACAGTGAGAGAGGGAGTGGGGCAGCTGTTGCCCAGCCATGGTAGGGCAGGGTTAAGGAAAGAGTCAGTGGCTCATCCAGGAGAGGGGGGGACATGGCTCCCTCTGTTGCACGCACCCCTGGGGGAGATATGTGCCCCCAGATCTGTATGTGGGGTGATGGTGGGTTGCTGCTGTAGGATTGAGCAGGAGGCTACGCTGGGCTCTTCCCAGCAGCTGCACTCAGGCCAGGTGGGGTTGGGTAGGCAGCAGCAGCACTGGGAGGCGGGGTTATGGCAAATTTTGGGTGGCTCTAGCTCCCCCATGATCCCCCTCCCAACGCCACCTGAACCACCTTGCCTGAGTGCAGCCCTGGCCCAGGCCATCCCCCGTGGGAAGCGGGAGGCACAGCCTCCGGCCCGAAGCGCACAGCAGCAGCCTGCCTTCACCCTACACACAGATCTAGGGGGCACATGCCCTCCATGCCACCCCTGGAGGTGCATGCAGTGGCAGAAGCCGCCCTTCCCCTGCACCAGACATGCTGCGGCTCCATCCCGTGCCCCACCCCAGCTGTTCTGCGCCTCTCCCAACCCCATTCCCTTACTGCGGGGGCCTTGTTTCCCCTCCCCACAAAAGACATACCAGCTGGATGATGCTCTCCAAGCTACCAGGATGCATATTGGCAATTGGATCAGTGTCAGCCAATATAGCTGGTTAATAATTAGTCATTGGTATCAGCCAAAAAAATCTTTACCTGGGCACCCCCACTTTCAACAGGCTGATCTCCAGTTTCATACCAGAGCTCTGAGCAATCATGTGGCTCTTTCACATTAAGTGCAACACTTCCTCCTCTTCTCCCCTACCTGCTGTTCCTGAACAGTTTGTACCCAGCCATGACAGTGCTCCAGTCATGCGGGCTATCCTGCCAAGTCTCTATTATTCCCCAACATGTCAGTTCTGTGATACGTACCCAGGAGCCAGCTACTCCCTGTTCCTTGCTGGCTTTGGTGCCAGCAATTTACTGTGCTGGTTGGGCCACCTGGTGGGAGGAGCACAGAAGGGATGGGACTTTCCTTCCCTAGAGCAGCAAGCAGCAGTGCCTTACCCTGCACTTAACCTGACCCCACCCCCTTTTACTCTCCCCACCTGCCCTTTTTCTCGGAGTATTCTCTTTACCATTTTGCTTTTCCAGCCTTCTTCTATAAAGGGAATGCCCAGCCCAGCCACACAGATTGCAGGCAGGTCAGGACCCCTTGGGCAGGTCAGGCCTTTTGAGATGCCATTCAGGAATGCAGGCCAAAGCCCACCAAGTGCAGCTATAAACCACCCTTGACAAAGAGGGCTAACTTAGAGAACACCGCTGATCACGTGGGACAACTAAAGGACCAAACAGAGTTAGGAGTGAATGTCATAGGATTAAAAAAAGTGCATTGAGGGGACACCAAGCAGAGCATGCCAGCCTGTGCCCGTTGGCCCTCAAACGAGTTCAAGGAGCCAGTGGACACTGCCCAGGAATAGGACCAGGGCAGTGAATAGACCAGAAATAGGTCCTCCAGCCAGAGGCTTCTTCCTGGCTAGGTGGATTGCCAGATTGGGTAGGGCCACTCAGGCAAGCCAGGCTCCTTCCACGCAGCTGTTGAGCAACTGAAGCAGGAATCCAATATACTCTGGATCCGCCCCAGCCACGTCCCGTTACATGCAGAAATGAAGGCTGGTCACCGGCTAGGATGTTATGGCACATTTTCCCCCCTCGTATTACAGCGGGCCGGACTTTCTGAGGTGAGCTAGTGGCAACACTTTGCACACATGGCTGGGCTAAGCTGGTAGCGCAGTTTGCCAGTCAAGCACGATAAGTGTAATGAGGTGACGGAGCGCTGGGTGATGCAGGGCCGCAGTGGGCAAGGTAGGCCCATGGACCGACTCAGGAAGTGGCAGCTCTAACACAGTCTTCTGATCACACCCAATGCTGTATTTGGGGGTGGGGGAGAAGCCACCCTGCCTGCAGTCAGCCTGGTACAAAGCACTGGGGTAGAGGCAAAGTTAGCAAAGCTGTGGTGAAGGCGGCCTCTCCTCCCCACCCCAATAGTCTGTGCCCAGCTGACTACAGGCCAGGTGGTGCCTTCCTTCTCCCTCCACCAATCAGATGGTGCCTTCCTTCTCCCTCCATCTCTGGGTGGAACATTCCTCCCCCTCACAAACGGTACCTTGTTGCATCCCGGGTGGATCCTTCCTCCCGACCCCATCCTCGGGTAGAACATTCCAACCCCCCAAGTGGTACTTTCCTCCTCCCTCCATCCCCAGTTGAAATCTCGCCCCCTCCGCTGCCAAGTGGTCGAGTCTTATGGAGTCTGAACCAGAGACGTGTGCGTGTGGGGAGAGGGGTTCACCCTACGTCACACATCGACCCTCACGCGCCGACCCCCACTCCAGAGCCCCGACAGAAACGGGAGGCCCAGCCGAGAGGCTCCGTTGTTGCTGTTGCCGCCGCGACCCCTTTACCTCCATGTAGGAGCCGCAGCCGGTGGCGGAAGGGAAAGGGGAATAAAAAACTCAGCCTAACGGCTCCTCCGCGCCCCTCCGCATTCCTTGCCGTACTTCCGCCTTCGTCATCGCCTCGCGCCTCCGGCGTCACATTCTGCGCCACACCCAAGGTCGCAGCGACCGTTGCGTTGCGTTGCGTCGCGTTGCTGGGCTGGGCTGGGCCGGGGGTGGAGTGCCCCTTGCCCCGTCCGCTGTGCGCATGCGCGAAGCCACGCCAGCACCTCCCGGGAGCAGTTGCATATTTTAGAGGGAGGGGCGGGGCGAGGTCGCGATCACGTTACAGCGCCGGGCTGTGTGCGCCCCCCAGGCGTGGCACTCGCCATTTCCTGCCAGATCCCCCTCAAGCTAAGCAACCGATACCAGCTCCCCACCTGCTTTGTACTAGTGAAAAGGGCCCAGGCAGGGCCTGACTAAATCATCTCAGGCTTTAGGAGGCCAGAAGGAAAAAGGTGAGGAGGTGGCCTTTTCCAAACCCGTTTTGTGGAAAGGGTTGAATTTCATTTGTAATTAGGAACCAGGAGTAAATGTACAGCTGTTGCCAAACATGAACTGCCTTTGGGAACAGTTAAGGTAGCAGTAGGACATGCTTCATGGAAGAGAAGCTTAAAACCCAGGAAATAAAAGGAAACCTGTGTTCCTTGCCCATTCCCTGTTGCAAAAACCACCATTAATATACTCCAGCACTCAACAAAGTTTTCTTTTCTAACTCCGACAGATCCCTGCAAGCGGCTTCGTACCTAGACTTGTGGTGACCCCAGGCAGCCTTTTAGTATTGCACCCCCACCTTTGCTAGAGATAATGATAATTATTTTCACCGTTTTTGGGCCCCCTTTCTGTGTGGGCCCTGGGTGACTGCCCAGTTCACCCATGCCTGTGTCTGCCTGCCTGCAAACAACACATAGTTTAGCTTCATTTAACATGCAGCCTCCCTCAAAAACCTTAACAGTGAGTTATACAGGCAGTCCTCTGACATAAGACTTTCAGGAACCGATTGTGTTCTAAGTCAAAACATTGTAACTGGGAAACAATTTTCTCATAAGAAACAATGTTATAAATGGGGGACTGGTTCCTGAACCAAGGCCAGATACCTTATTTTCACCAAAAATAACCAAGAATTTTGTACTCGATCAATTATAGATGAGTAAAATAGCTACATTAATATATTTATATTGTAAATAGCAATCATATTGATTTAGAAGGACTTCTTTGACATGACTTTGCTGGACTTTTTGAAGGGCTTTTGGCTGGAGTCTTCTCAGGAGTCTCGGCTGCAGGTTCTTCTGGAGTCTTGTCTGATTCCTTAAAGAAAGTGTCCAAGGAAGTTTGGACAGATGTTCTCCAGGGAGATGAGCAACGCAGTGAACTTGTTCACTGGTGTGGCATCGCATCAGATCAAGCGTTGTAAGTCGAAACTGGCATTGTACAGTTGAAACAAGGTGTCAATTTATAAATGTAAGTGAAACGTTGTAACTCGTTGTAATGTTTTAAGTCGAGGACTGCCTGTATATCAACTGTAGCAATAGATAGGCACCCACAAGCCACAGCTCCAGTACATTTGAACACTTCTGAGGTTGTTGCTGTGGCAGGAAGCCACCTTTGTTTCTCCCCAAAATCTCTGTGCTGTGACAATTTGATTAGGATGGGCCCAGCAGAGGAGACATACCTTTACTCTATCTCTTTAGGTAACCTGAGCTGGCTACATTTCTGAGGGAGGTGGGAAACCTGCTCCCTCTGTCTATGTGACTGGTATCTGCTACCTGGGTGAGGGGCTTCTACCTGGTGGGATAGAGTCTGCCTGGCAGCTAGTGATGTATTTCAAATTGGTTGGCTGACAGCTAACAGGTGCTGGCCTCCATTGGACCAGGTGAATGAGGTCATAGGGTCTATATAAGTTAAGATAGCCCAAGAGGAGGGGGCAGCAGTCATGGGGGAGGGGCTCAGAGTTAGAGAGAAGCTTTACCATCTGAAACTGGCTGTCTCCCCCATAGCTCATGAGCTAGGAATGGCCTGCCTCCAGAGGGAATCTCCAGCAGCCTCTGGCTGATGCTTGTGAGTAAGCTACTTGAGATCTGGTTAGATCTATAACTGGCAGTAACTCAGATGCATGATCAAAAGGCTACCTCAGCCAGATTGTTTGCTTGATGGGATTTCTATGATATTGCTCTATCTTGTACCCTATTATCACCCTACTCCTGTAATCAATAAAGTTCTCCTTTGTGACCGGTGTAGAAGACTCATTGAGGGGTGGGTCTAAATTATACCTAAGAGGCCCCTTAGGTCTGCAGACTAAGGGAGACTTTCCTTTTTGGCCCTCGACTTGGGGAAGTGCCCCAAGTGCCTGTACTGGGTCGAGTACCTATAAGACTACTAGGCCTGTGTTTCCCCAAGGACATGGGGCTGAGAGAGTCCTTTCTTGGGGTGGTGGTAGCTTACGTTATTCCCCAGGCTAGCAACTGTGCTCCAGCTGGATGTGAGGCGCCCCTAGGGAGGCACTCGGAGCGTGGAAGATGGTCAGGTGCAGGGAGGTGGGTGGCTCAACACAGGAGCACTTCCTACTGGCCCACCACAGTTGCTAAGGTTTCATTTGAGAATGCTAGGAGGGTCCCCAAGCAAAAAATTAAACACCATACTTAACCAAATCCAAAATGAGTTTAAATTTAAGATGACCCCTCAATAATTAGATTATATACATGAAAAAATATAAATGTGTTAAATTATTCCATGTATAGAATCTAGCTCTGGTCATCTTAAATTTGTCGCTCCCACTACTGCAATGGGAAAAGCAGAGGCAGGGAGGTTTCCCTGCCTGCCTGCCCTGCCACCCCTGCCCCAGGCACTTGCCCCTCCCATTGTTGCTTTCCCTATGTAGCAACTGTAGCCTTGGCCCAGAGTGACTCCAGCCCCATCTAGGCAGTAGTGGCAGTAGCAGCAACACTAGCAGCAGTTTAAGCCCTAGGTTTGGGTCTGAATCAGAGCTGGAGGTGCAGCAGCTCCCCTGCACAGCCCTGGGCTGCAGCATGCAATCTCTCTGCCATGCTCCCCTATCCACTGCGCCACCCCCTCTGTAGAGTCTCCCTGCATTGCCTTCCCCCACAGTCTCCTTGCACCCTCCCCTGCACCATGTGGTCTCCCCATCATCCTGCACCATGTGTTGTACTGCAAGTCAGGGCCAGAGTCAGAAATGTAGTAGCTGCCTGTCTTGGACCACACTCCAATTTAAGATAATGGGGTTTTTTTTATCCCATGTTGTATGGGGACTAAACCTCATTGGGATTCAAGTAAATACAGTAATAATTGCTCACTAACTTATGGTGATGTTTACACCATAATTTACAAAATATAGTCTTTTAAAATAAGAGAGTCTGCTTTCAAGAGGCATTCTTTTGTTGTGAATCGGACAGAAACATACTATGGTCCTACAAAGACTAGTATCTGGGTTTGAACCTCTGGATTTCTATTTTACAATAATATTGCTGCTTGAACTACAAAAATAGTGTATTTCAAGTTCATTTATATGAAGATGAATTGGACACACACTTTCCTAGTGGCTTACCCATTTTTTCCTAGTCAGCAATAGAATATCTGTGAACAGGACTTATAAAGTCTCTCTGAAGCTTTGGCTCATGGATACATCAGTAGTGGTTAGATGATAACCCAAACTCAGTTACTTTAAGACAATGTGGAACATTGGAAACAAAATTGTGAGTTTTATGTAAAAGCCTGGTTTAGGGTCTGCAGTGATCTTTTTGCAACCTGTCTCCTAAATTATCTGAGAAACAGGTAGGAAGAATAAAACATTTAGCATTTTTTTTGCAGTTTGTCTTCTTGGTTAGTTTTCAGAAGGTGGCCATTACATAGGGAGTGAATTGCAGGGGGATTTAACCACTTAAATGAGATCTGAACTCTTGGTTTCCTCTGTCCCAGCTCAGAGAATTATTCATGCAGAATTATTGTCAAATGAAAATTTGGTCAATGTACTATGTCTTTCGTCGTGGCTAAAACATTCTAAAATGATTTATAGGTGAATGATATTGATATGGTAACTGGTAAATCATGAAATAAAATGGAATAGGGATGGCAAAAGATGCATTTCTGAAAATGAAAAAGATATTGGCAAATAGTAAAATTTCTATAGGGATGAAGCTAAGAGATTTGGATTGCTAAGTTTCATAGATTTCATAGACATTAGGGTTGAAAGGGACCTTGGGAGATCTTCGAGTCCAGCCTCCTGCCCCAGGGGCAGGAAGTCAGCAGGGGTCATAGGATCCCAGCAAGATAGACATCCAAATGTCTCTTGAAGGCATTCAAAGTAGGTGCTTGAACCACCTCCAGCGGCAGTCTATTCCAAACCATGGGGGCTCGGACAGTAAAGAAGTTCTTCCTTATGTCCCGCCTGAAACGGTCATGAAGGAGTTTATGACCATTCAACCTTGTCATCCCTTGGGGTGCTCTGGTGAACAAATATTCCCCCAGATCCTAGTGAGCACCCCGTATAAACTTATAGGCAGCCACCAGATCACCCCTGAGCCTGTGCCTTTCCAGGCTTAAGAGTCCCATAGCTCTCAGCCTCTCATCATAAGGTTTGTTTTTCTGACCTCTGATCATGCATGTGGCTCTCCTCTGGACTCGCTGGTTATACCAGTCCTTATATATCAGAATGCTGGACAATATCACTAAGTGTGGAAAAGAGAATTGAAGTCGACTGAGCTGTGATTTCTTAAGGCACATCTTGAAGGTGTGTTGGACAAGTCATACCTCGAAGAAAGATATTTTGTCAAGAACAAGCTTCAAAAGGAAGCTACTGATTTAACATCAAAAAGAGACAGTTGGAGTTTCTTGGACATGTTATGAGGAAATTGAAAGTCTGGTTGTAACTGGAGAGAGTGAAGAAAGGAGAGATCATGGAAGACAGAGGTTGACTTGTGTCAAGAGTCTGTCTAAATGTGTCAGTGCTGGAAATTTTGTATGCCTCAAAGTGAAGAGATCTCTGGAAGACCATGGTCACCAACATTTTGTTTGGATATGCTATGTAGAGAGAGAGAGAGAGAGAGAGGTCCCCAGATTCCATAATGGCTTTTTGGAGGCTTTTTTTTTCCATAATCAAATAGAAAACAAAAGTATTATGTACACTCATGGGTGTACTTATGCATGCAGCATCCCACAGGTAGATGGGGCTATTCCATGTTGTGTTTGTCTCCAGTTGCTATCTATAAACATAATCTATCTGCCAGGGAGTGAACATTTTTCCACTACAACACATCTCAGCTTCCTCCACAACATGTCTAGAAGCTGGAAAACAGGGAACAACTCTCATATGGAATTGAACTGAAGAATGAGGTCTTTCTGGAGACAATGTTCACCATTCTGGCCTCCATAGTGTTATAGTATCCTACTTTGAGGTGACGTCGAAGACCTTGCCCTGGTCAGGTTTGGTGACCTGAGGGCCAAGCTCAACCAGGGCAAGGTCTTTGACGTCACCTCAGAGTGGAACTCCAGCAACCACTTCATGCCCAGCCAGAATTTCGAACGGATCCCTCTTTCTTTATAGAGTTAGCCCAAGCCCAAAGTTCTTAACTATATACAGTTTATTGAGTTATAATATACATAAACAAAACTAAATGTCACATACATATATTTATACAGTGAACATTAACCAAAAACCAAGGTCAAACCCTAAATAACACAGTGGGAAAATCACTCCCAACCACAGCCCCCAGAGAAAACTATATATCCACAGAAAAACCCACAGCTTCCCCACCCCACAGTGGGGAACCTATACTCAATTAAAGGGTCATGCAAAGTATAAATGTGGAAATATGATTTTACCCCTACAGAGGAACACTTCCCTCTTTCTTTAATGCAGAAAGATAGGCATCAAATGGACCGCTACCCAGTTAGGGGACCTAGCATTCCAAGAAACCAACAGGATGCTTTTAAAAAATTGCTTAATCCTATGATAACACTACTTACCTATCACAATAAAACAGTTTCAGCAGCAACATCACAATACAACATTTCAATTACAAAGGCGCAAACATGATCAATCTTAATAACATCTATTCCTTAATATAGTCTCTGACCCATGGCAAGAAATAGTCCTCCTTCCAATGGGGTCCCTTGCAGGGGGTGTCCAGGAAGCACCAGGGGCCCCTCCCCTTAGGGCCTTGAGTAGGTGGGAGGATTGCTCACCCAGCCCCTTCTCTGGGTTTGCCTGCCCCAACTGTTTTTCCCCTGTGGGACCCACGGTCCCAAATACTCATGCTCCGTCAGGTGGCATTGGTCAGGGCCCAGCTTGATGGGCTCTCCTCTGCTGGAGTGCTTCTCCAGGCCTCTTCTGTGCCACTGGGCTCCTCTCCACCCTGTGCTGCTCTGGGCACAGAGGGCTCAGCTCCTCTGAGCTTCTGCACCACCACTGCTAGCTTCTGGGTGTGGGGCCTCACGCTACAGTGCTACTATTTCCCTGTTCCCTGGGTTCAGGATCAAGGGCTCTTTTAGCAAAGGCCAGGCCCTTCAGGCTCCATGCGGCCATTCTCACACTGGGTAGCTAACCCAAGCGGCCTCTGCTGTTCCCTGGCTCCCAAGGTTCAGGCTCATGCGCCACCCTGTACACTGTGGGACCTGGTCACTTCCCAGGAGATGGGGCCTGAGCAGCCGCCTCACTGCAGCCCCCAAGGCCCTTTGCCCATGCACTGCCCTGTGTACCATGTGGCCCACTAGCCCGCCAGAGTTGCAGGCTTGAGCTGCCACTTGTGGCTCTCAAAGCCTGGGCTCTGTGCACCAAACCATGGACCATCATGGGCCCAAGCGGTTACACACTGCTCCCAGGGCCAGGTCTCCTCACACCATCCCCATGTGCCGTCAACAGCCCGAGCAGTCTTGCAGTGCTCCCAAGGCTGCTCCTCCAGTGGTGGCTTCAGGAGCCTTGGGCCTATTGCCTACTGGGGGAGAGCTCCCCAGCTTTTCTTGGCTCCACTCTTCTTGAGACCCTCGCCGCATTTGCCCCAGCTTGCTGAGCACACTGGGCTTTTATTTACACAAGAAGCCCTGCACGTGAAGTCTGCCGGATCTGCATAGTACAGTCTTCAATCAGGTCCAGGAGCTCCTCGTATCCCCCTGCTCCAAGCAGGGGTGGGGCAAGCCCCTCCCAGCTGTTACCTGATTGGTGGAAATGTTCCAGCAATCCAAAGTGTCCTTCTCCAAGCTAGGCTTGCCAGGCAAAAGCAGCATGCCCGCTACACATTTAAGCTTGAAGAAAAACAAATATAATGTCATTAGAATGAGTTAAAAACAATCTGTAGGGCTGTGAAATAGGAACTTCCTTACCAGGAGCAGCTAACAGACAGCAGAACTGAAGAGCAATGGATAGCTTGGTGGAACATGAAGATAATTAAAAGAAGAGAGGGTTATTAACACCTGTGGAATGAAGAGTTTAGAAGGATTCAGGTAGATTATAATGCCATGAAGTCAGTTAACTCCCTCAGCACTGCCTGACTAGAAATGCTGCTGCCCTGCCAGGCAGTAGATCTTAAAATTGGGTGGAGCAGGAATCAAAGCAGGGTGTAAACAAACCAGGACATGTCTGTCCTGTCTGTTCCCCCTCCCACCACCCAGATCCTCCTCTGGTAACAAGTTACTTGCTCGGCACATTTGGAATTCAAGCAGGTACCTAAATATGGATTTAAGATCTAATTTTATGATATCTTGACTGAGGTACAGAGAGAGGAGGTGACTGCTTAAAGCAGAAAAATGTATTTTAGAACAAGTAATAGAAGCCAGACACCCTACACCACAATCCTGTGCCTTTGTTAAAGACCATCCTTCTTTCCTTAGGGCCGCTGCATGTGAAAACAGAACCCACCAACATTTTTAAAGTTCCTGTGTTTTGGTTCTAACTATGCCACCACTATCAACACTGTTATAATGCTTGAAAAATTTTAGAAATTTCATATGACTGAATTCATGAGAAAATGTTAGAGATACCCACTGGTCATGTTCTTCATACAATTCACAGATGAATATTGAATATCAGTGAATTAATTGAAGTGTCACAGGAGAACATCTATTATATTAATGAAAAAGTTGTGTTAAGTCAAAATATTCTGCTATCATTAGGGAGTAATAATTTACATTTTTCCAGCTCTACTTATTGTTATTCATATTTTTAAATACAAATTTTCAAGTATTGAAAGAAGAGAGAGATGCTGCTCCCACAAATCACAGAAGCTGATTTCCGTATATTTTTATATAAGTGAATTCATTGTATATTTCATAGAATCAGACTCTGCTTTTTTATGACTTAAGTACTTTATTAATTTTTATAAGGCCTTATTTTAGGTCAGCCAAATTTTGCATCCTAGGAAATTTCTTCTACTAAGAGAGAGAAAAAGTCAGGGTGAGTCTTACAAAATAAGAAGGCAATTTTAAAGTAAATGTAGCTATGGTTCTAAACCGTCTTAGTCTCGAGACACCACTCCATAGAGTCAAGGCACTTATCAGAAAGTGCCGTATCTTAGTTTTCACATTTTGTTTACAGACAATTCTTCTGTTGCAAAGAACTCAGAAAAACAGGTCAGAATGTTTTAACACTACAAATTCCTATGTGAAAACTCAGAGATTATTTTGTGAAATCGTGTATGCACACCTGACCGTGCTAACAATAGTATCATCTTGAAAGGATCTCAAGGCACCCATAGGGTGCCATAATATTCCTTCAATAAAAACAAATTGATAGGAACTCTGACAACTGTTTTGTCAAAAGCCTCGGCAGCAGTTGAGAATCACTGAAGTATGTTCTATATCAAAGCCTGGTAAAATGTTATATTTTTTGTTAAAGCCCAATTTTGCGGATAAGAGAGAAACAATCTCTGTGCAATTTGCATTCAGTTTTGCATCCACGAGGCAAAAAAATGACAGACTGCCATATACTGTTTTTGACTTATACCAAAATCATTCTAATTTGTTTGTATTTTTTTGCAGTATAATGCAGATGTATAAATATTTGAAGGGTCGAGGCTTTAGTATGTATTGGTAATGAAATGGAGCCAAATGCAAACGTAAGGTGAAGTCCATGGGTTGTTGAAATCAATGACTCAGCTCCAGCTGAGTATCTCTAACTGAGCCAAGATTTCTTTCCTGTACAGCTCCACTCCAGAGAACCTGCAGCAGCTTACCCCTGAGTTTTTATATGGTCCATGTACTGTGTTCTTTTTTTGTGTGTATGTGTACCTTTTGGCGTGATATTTTAGTATGATATTTTAATTTAATATTTATGAACTGAATCATGACATACTCATTTATTTAGAAATGTTGACTTCTCCAATGTGATCCAAATGGCATAATGCATATTGAAGAAAATCACAGAATTTCTTTAGATCCACAGACCTAGCTGATATATTATGATCAGCGAAGAATAAAACATTGCCGAATCTTTTGTGATCGATGGTAAAACAGAACATTAACATTGTAGAACTGAAGCGTTTAGCCTTTTCAAAACAATATAACATTGAAAATGGCAACAGCCTAAAAATATCTGCTTGTTCCAGCTCCTCTGAAAGCTGCAGATTTCTTAAGCTTGCAATCTGTTTTGAAGATGAACTGAAATCATAGTTCCTTGTCCTTGGAGTTAATGACATATTTAATTTTGTTTCTGCTGTCAGATAGAAAAAAAAATCACATTCTCAGAGCCAGATGTGAAATTTTTATTCATACTGGTAAGCACTTGCTCAATAGCAATCCTGTTGTCTTCAGTAAGACTGTAAGAGCAATGGCTCAGTAAATGTACATGAGAAAATAAGAATCACCATTTACTGGACAGATCATAGGTCCATCTTGGCCTGTGTTACACAGCATGATGAAAAGGAGAGTGAACTGGATATGACCAGGGTTTTTTTCCACTGGTCCCCTTTCTTGCAGCCTCCAGCGTTTAAGGTCTAGTAAGTTCTAATTCAGAGGCTCTTTCCCTAACTCCCATGCTCAGTAGCTACTGATATCCCTTTCAGCCTTTTCTAACAAGTGTAGCCCTTCTGTCTCAAAGGTTCATTTCATGTATCCAATTATATTTTTTCTTGTTTTTAAGGGGGAAGGGGCAGATTGAGACCCCCTGCAGTAAAGGAGGGAGTGGGGCTGGTGTAGGTGCTGCACAGCCAGAGCAGGGCATGGGAGGGACTGACCTGTGAGTGGCTTGTCCAAGGGACATGAGGAAGGCGGGTGGCTCCCACACCTGCATGCACCCCAAGAATGCACTGGGGGTATGTGCCCCCAGATTTGCATATGGGGCAAGGGTGGGCTGCCACTGCAGGAGGGCAGATCAAGGCCCCAGCGGTGGGGGAGGGAGTAGGGCTGGGCCTGGGGCAGGGGCTGCCCAGCTGGGGTGGGATACGGGAATGAAATATGTGGGGGTGGGGCAACTCCTACTGCTACACGCGCCCCCAGGAGGGCATGTGCCCCGAGACCTGCATGCAGGACACAGATGGGCTGTGGCCGGTGCCAGGCTGTTCTCGGCAGGGGCTGGGCCAGGCTGCGGTGGTGCTGGGAGGGGGCTATAGGAGGGGCTTCAGCCGCTCCAGAATTTATTGTAGCTCCCTCAATCCTCCCTCCCAATGCAGTCAGGCCCAATGCCCCTGCTGGGAATAGCCTGGTGCTGCCCCGGCCCCAGCCTGCACTGGCCTGCAGCCTGCCCTGCCCTGTGTGCACATCTGGGGGCACACTCCTCCCGTGCCCTCCCAGGATGTGTGCAGCAGCAGGAGCCACCCACCCTGTGTCCCAGCGCCTACCCTTGCTCCAGCCCCAGCCCCACCCCCACTCCCGCCCTCACCAGGGTGGCCTATGGGAGCAGAGCTACAGGGAGGGGGCTACAACTACTCCAGGATTCACTGTAG
Organism: Crocodylus porosus; assembly: GCF_001723895.1. NCBI lineage: Eukaryota > Metazoa > Chordata > Crocodylia > Crocodylidae > Crocodylus > Crocodylus porosus. The sequence goes on along the minus strand of NW_017728906.1, from coordinate 90,966,922 downwards.
CTCCCCCAATCCTCCCTCCCAGCACTGGCACCACCTGCTCCAAGCACAGCTCAGCCCAGCCCCCCCCACTGGGAAGAGCCTAGTGCAGCCCCCAGTGGCAGCCCACCCTGCCCCAACCCTCATGCAGATCTGGGGACACCCACCCCCCATGCCCTCCCAGGGTATGCATAGCAGCAGGAGCCACTCCCAACCCCCCATGCAGCTCAGTCCCATATCCTGCCCTGGCTGGGCAGCCCCTGTCCCTGTCCCTGCACCCTGCCCCTGCCCCACTCCCTCCCCCATGCTGCTTCCCCCACAACAGACTTACCAGCCAGACCCAGCTGCTCTCCACATGGCCAGGGTGCACTGCATATCCCGTACGACCCTTTTAAGTACCCCTAGGGGTACACGTACCCCCAGTTGACAACCACTGCTCTAAGAATTTGTCCAATCCCTTTCTGAATCTGGCTAATGTCCATAGCTGTTTCTTAGTCTGGCCCCAATGTTAAAAATGGGTCCAGTCTCTTAAGATTCTGTAAACCAGAGGTGGCCAACCTTTTCGGCAGGCATGTTACAAGTTAAGCCCTGTGCTCTCCCCAAGTGCTACTCTAACCCCCCTCCCCTGCCTAATCTCCTGTTCTGCAGACCCTCAATTTTCAGTTAAAACAGAACACACAACTGTCTTCTGCCCCTTTGGGCTACACTCTCGCAAGGGTGCTCGATATTTCAGAAGCAGAACTTGCAAGATTGGGTTTATCTTAAAAATGCATTTAGTTTATGTTACTGTGGAAAGAAATCTAATTATGTAAAGTTACGTTCTATTAGAGGATTTATGTAATGTTTCTCCACAGTAATTTTCATATACTTATAGGGAGAAAAAAGTATATAATTTTTTTTAACACAAGATTTTTCTTGTAAAATAATTTAAAGATTTGATCAAGTTATGCAATGCTTTAAAAAGAAGCTTACAATAAAGCATGTAACTGGATGAATTTTTATCTTAAAATAGCTTCTAGAGACTCACAAAATAGTTCAGATACTTCTCACATATAAAAAAAACTTATTTCTGAAATGGTTTCTACTGTCTTCATGACATAATTCTTGGGGAAGTTGATTGAAGTGTTTTCCAGTCTGTGACACTAGTGAAAATCCTTTGAAATCTATGGACGCTACATGTCGCCTATAACTTGGAGCATCTCTGAAGAAGGGGAAGATGGCCCAAAATGGCTTTTTTTGTTCTTTTTAAATTTTGGAGCAGCCAAGACAGTTGAGGCCCAAGCACAAAGAAGCCAGCAGCCCTGGAGGCTTTTGTTGCGTCTCTGGGGCTGTGCATGATGCAAGCAGACAAAAGGGGAATGTTTGTGGCTGCCTCTGGCCTCTTCTTGCAGGTCACACGGCTGTCAGGCAAGAGTTGGATTTTTTTTAGTGTTTTTTTTTTTGTGTGGGGTGCTGTTGGGCAAACACCTGCATATGAGTATGGTCCTGGTATAGCCACACTGAGGCTCATATTTAGGCCCATACTTCAATCGGAGCACTCAGAGCATGGGCGACTGGTGCCTTCTGGGTCTGGGAGGAGGACACCATGAGGTGATCACCAGCCAGGAGGGGCCCCATCAGCCAATCACTGACCGGGACAGGGGGTCAACCCTGGAAGTGCTGGCTGCAAAACCGGAAGTGCCACTGGTGCTTCTCCGTTGGGGCACATTCCAGCGTTCCCCACTTCCCATCTGGTGAGGGCCAGTTTCAGTGGGGGCATGTGTCCTCCTTCCCCCACCTATGCATTGCCACTGGGGCAAGGGGTTGGGAAAGTGTTCCCTTCCCCACATCATTTCCCAGGCCCCTGCCCTGGTTGGCAGATCAGGGTAGGGGGCTAGGAAGAAGCTGCTGGGGAGGGGACAATTCCCTTACCCCCTGCTGCCTGGGTTGATGGAGCAATTTGCTCCCGGTCAGCTGTCTACATAAGCAGTACTGTGCAGTAGCTAATGTGCAGTTAATCTACTACCTAGTTTATTGCACAGTAAAGCATCTTATGTAGACATGTCCTGTACCTGCAAAATATCTGCCCCCTCTTCTACTTCTCTAGCTGCTAACCATGGTTTTGATATAACACACTTATCACATAAACGCAGTTAAATACATACCTATATCCCAGTCCCATCCAGGGTCAGCTTCTGTTTATGAAGATTGGAGCAAAATAAATATCTGCCTTCTAATCTGATCACTGTTTGTTAACAGCTCATTAATATTGTCTTGAAGAATATGATTGCTCTGATATGTGGGGAGAGAATAGGGGCTGTGCCAGGTAATTCCTCCATGTCAGGCAGGCAGGGAAGAGGCACTTTGCACTCTCTTAACCTGGAATGAGGGAGGAAGCAAGCAGCTATTATTCCTGTGTGTCATGCTTTATGCAAGACTGAAGATAAAAACTCAAATTAATCCTGGCCATTAAGTAATGTGCAAATTCTGGCAACTGTCAGTAAGAACGTATACATCATACATACTGATATATTGTATGACTGGATAGCTATTATCTATATGCATGGGGAATATACATTTTTACTTTGGCCATAAATCACACCTTGAATAAAAGGAATCAATAGCATCAAATAATACATAAATATATGTTACAGTATTTTAGAGTTTGGAATTCTTTTGGCTGAAACAAAAACATGTAAGATAAGGATCACAGGAATTTTAAAATGTGATTTTATAATAGCAAAAAGGAAGAAGGTGAGGAAAAGATTATTACAGTTATCATGTTGAAATGCATGGTATTTCGTGTTGTGTGAAACAGAGCCATGATTCATATCTGCAATTGTTTTATATAATTCACTTAGATGAATTATGAATCACACATCTGCATCCCACCAGGAGCTAATCAGATAATATATGTGGGATTCAGCTGATTTGGGACACAGTAGATGAGAGAAACAACACAGTTTATATCTATAAATTAGGATATAATTTATATCCTTATATTCTATAATTTTATTACCTCTATATTAGAAAATTCATTCACCTTGTGAAAGAGCATCCTTCATGGAGAACAAGATATTGCAGACATTTGTTCAGTGTGTTACAACAATAGAAAATGGGCCAAACTTCACTTCCATCAAAAGTCGATGGCAAAATTCCCACTGGGCATGTCTGCATGTGCAAGTGTTCCTGGAGGAAACTCACCCTGGGCAGGCATCTACATATGCGTGCATTCAGGAGCAGGTTTGCTGCTCCTAGTAGCAGTCTGCTTTCACCCCGTCTGGCATAGGTGATGTGTAGGGACAGCATGGTAGGGCATGTGCCCCACCTGAAATTGGCCCTTGCCGGCTGGGGAGTGGAGAGCATAAGCTGGTGCCCCCTCTGAGAAGTGCCGATGGCACTTTTGGTTTCCTGCTGGCACTTTCAGGGTTGATTGGCTGCTGGGGGACCCCCCCAGTCAGTGATTGGCCGCTGGTGCTCCCCCAGAGCCAGGAGGCACCAGTTGTCCATGCCCTCTGACCCTGTACCAGCCCCCTGCAGCAGCCAGGGGAAGCTGGAGGTACTGGCCACACCTGCCTGTGGCTGGCAACCAGCTTTTAAAAACCAGCTTTGCATGCTGCTCCTTGGCCACATGCTTCCCTAGCCTGGAGCAGTGTATTGAGTGAGGTGCAAACACACTGTGGTTCTTTTGTCAGAGCCTCTTTCCACCATGCCATGGCTGCTCCATCCCCAGACACCAGGAACAACATCCAGCACCCCAGGCTCCTGCTGGCCTGCCACAGTGGCCACTGCCTGGTCCAAGTCAGTCTCAGCTCTGGCGGTCTGCCCATGTGTTGTGACCACCTGCCCAGGCTCACCGCACCATTCTAGGCCCCCTGCCACAGTGTATATGCAGGGCCCTGACAGAGGCTGGAGATGAGCCTGATGGTGCATCCAATTACCAATGGTGTCTCTCCCCTGCATGCTGCTGAAGGTCCTACAGAGCCGGGAGAAAGAGCTTGTTTGTGAGAGTTTGCAACATTTCTGAGATAAGATGCTCAACACCAGGGGGTTATGCGCTACTCAGACTCAGATCAGGGGTTGTGCATGAATGGGTTCCCAGGGTCCATGGTAAGTCAGCCAGGCAGGCACAGGTGGTGGCTGGCCAAAATCCTCACCCCCACTCACTCTGCAGGGGCAGGTTGCAGGTGCTGGCCATGGGCAGCCTGTCTCCCCCACCCTGTTCCCAGGTGTAGACAGGCCTGACTCCTGGCAGCATCTGCTGCTGCGACTCCAGACCCACTCCCACCCTTTTTTCTGCAGGCCAACATGTCTTCTGTGCTGCCACCAAGCCCAAGGTGCCTGGGTTCATGGGGTGAGGGGTTTCCAGCCGACTGAGATGTGCAACTGCTGGCCCCTTGCCCTTCCCCCCAGGATGCCTCTCCAGGGAGCCAACCCCACCTCATGCCAGCTCTGTGTCCTGAGTGTGCCCTTGAGTGTTCTGAGTGTATCGCAAGGAGCTGTTTGTAAGGCCCGAGGAGTGCCTGACCCATTACCCCCTGCTGATGATGATTGCCATGGTGCCCCAGGTACACCTGCAAACCTGGCGCAGAACCCTGAGCTTTGATGGTGTGGAGCGCAAGCCCACCTTGTTCCAGAACCTTTGCCAATGTCTGGAGGGCTATCTGTGGCTGCGCTACACATCCCTGCCCCCACAACTGAGGACAACATCGCCACCAGCATTGACACATTCCTCTCCATGTGAGAGGCCTGTGTCCAACTAGTGGTGGGGGCACAGGCTGCTCAATAAAGTTTTGCACTCCCTCCCACCTCCCTGCATGCTGTGGGCAGGGGAACCCAGGGCCCGGGGAGTGCAGCCGGACAGGTTGAGAAGCAGGGGCAGGAGCAAGGGTGGGGAGGGCTCTCCCTTCAGTGCAGGCAGAGCTTACAAGGTGGGTGTGGCAGGTGGGCCCAGTGGCCCAAGTCGCTTCCCGCTGGTGGTGAGGACCTGCAGCTCCTGGGGGCCTGAGGAGCCCTCCCCCAGTGATGTGTTACCTTGAGTGCCCGGCTGTGGCGGAGGCTTAGGCAGGTAGCCTGTGCTTGAGTAGATGGCACAGCTCAGCCCAGGGTCCCAGGGTGCAAGGATGTAATTTAGCTTCTGCATCAAGGGCTTGTACTTGCAGGCAGCCCCTGACCAGCAGTTGTGGTTGATGACAGTGATCCACTGTGCCTGCAAGGCCTTTACCTTTATGCAGCACTGTCACGCTGACTGGTTATGGCTGCAGTCCTGCATGTGGCCTGACAGGCCCTTATAAATGTGCATGTTGGAGTGCTTGCTCTGTGAAAACTGGCTGAAGACCTTGGCCTCACCCCACAGTGCAACGAAGTCTTCAGTCTCCTCCTGGGACCAGTTGGAGCCCCAGGAGGCAGTGTGCGGTGTCAGGGAGGATGCCAGTGTGGCTCCCTTGATGGCTCACTGGGTGAATGTCTGCGTGACATTCCTGGTGTTGGCAGGCCTGGGCAGGTGCATGCAGCATCCAGTGCAGGGGCATGACACAGGACAGACAGGTGCATAGCGATGGTATGCCAGGCATCAGGTGCAAATTTGCTCCTGGTCAGTATCTACATGTGTGTTACTGCGCAGTAACTAACTGGGAAGTAAATTTGCTGCTTGTATTTGCAGGTAGCAAATTAACTTATGATTAGACCAAAGTACTACTCAGTAAGCACCTGCACGTGTAGGCAGCAATGCTTACTGTACAGTAATTGGCTCATGTCCACTGACTCCAACAGGATTAGGATTTGGCATTACATGTACTACAGGGCCTTCAGCTATTTCACCCTGAAACAGGGTTGCCAACCCAAGGCCATTTTTTTTTATTGACAACCTGCAGACTTTTACTGACAATGAAACTTGGTTATTGACATATTTTTACTCACATATGTTTTACATAATATAAATGTAACCCTCCTGCCAGGCCCTGGATGGGCCTGGGTTGGGTTCAAATTTAGGGGTATGACACCAACTCTGGTAAAAAAGCTTGGTTGTTAGTAAAAAGTTTGCTGATTATTGGTAAAAAAAAAAAAAAAAAGGGTTTTGGATTGACAACCCTGTTTGAGG
>NW_017728906.1:90953854-90960767 GCF_001723895.1 Crocodylus porosus | reverse complement strand
ACCTTGTTCCAGAACCTTTGCCAATGTCTGGAGGGCTATCTGTGGCTGCGCTACACATCCCTGCCCCCACAACTGAGGACAACATCGCCACCAGCATTGACACATTCCTCTCCATGTGAGAGGCCTGTGTCCAACTAGTGGTGGGGGCACAGGCTGCTCAATAAAGTTTTGCACTCCCTCCCACCTCCCTGCATGCTGTGGGCAGGGGAACCCAGGGCCCGGGGAGTGCAGCCGGACAGGTTGAGAAGCAGGGGCAGGAGCAAGGGTGGGGAGGGCTCTCCCTTCAGTGCAGGCAGAGCTTACAAGGTGGGTGTGGCAGGTGGGCCCAGTGGCCCAAGTCGCTTCCCGCTGGTGGTGAGGACCTGCAGCTCCTGGGGGCCTGAGGAGCCCTCCCCCAGTGATGTGTTACCTTGAGTGCCCGGCTGTGGCGGAGGCTTAGGCAGGTAGCCTGTGCTTGAGTAGATGGCACAGCTCAGCCCAGGGTCCCAGGGTGCAAGGATGTAATTTAGCTTCTGCATCAAGGGCTTGTACTTGCAGGCAGCCCCTGACCAGCAGTTGTGGTTGATGACAGTGATCCACTGTGCCTGCAAGGCCTTTACCTTTATGCAGCACTGTCACGCTGACTGGTTATGGCTGCAGTCCTGCATGTGGCCTGACAGGCCCTTATAAATGTGCATGTTGGAGTGCTTGCTCTGTGAAAACTGGCTGAAGACCTTGGCCTCACCCCACAGTGCAACGAAGTCTTCAGTCTCCTCCTGGGACCAGTTGGAGCCCCAGGAGGCAGTGTGCGGTGTCAGGGAGGATGCCAGTGTGGCTCCCTTGATGGCTCACTGGGTGAATGTCTGCGTGACATTCCTGGTGTTGGCAGGCCTGGGCAGGTGCATGCAGCATCCAGTGCAGGGGCATGACACAGGACAGACAGGTGCATAGCGATGGTATGCCAGGCATCAGGTGCAAATTTGCTCCTGGTCAGTATCTACATGTGTGTTACTGCGCAGTAACTAACTGGGAAGTAAATTTGCTGCTTGTATTTGCAGGTAGCAAATTAACTTATGATTAGACCAAAGTACTACTCAGTAAGCACCTGCACGTGTAGGCAGCAATGCTTACTGTACAGTAATTGGCTCATGTCCACTGACTCCAACAGGATTAGGATTTGGCATTACATGTACTACAGGGCCTTCAGCTATTTCACCCTGAAACAGGGTTGCCAACCCAAGGCCATTTTTTTTTATTGACAACCTGCAGACTTTTACTGACAATGAAACTTGGTTATTGACATATTTTTACTCACATATGTTTTACATAATATAAATGTAACCCTCCTGCCAGGCCCTGGATGGGCCTGGGTTGGGTTCAAATTTAGGGGTATGACACCAACTCTGGTAAAAAAGCTTGGTTGTTAGTAAAAAGTTTGCTGATTATTGGTAAAAAAAAAAAAAAAAAGGGTTTTGGATTGACAACCCTGTTTGAGGATGAAATACTTGCAGACTGCAGCATTGAATTTATACCATATTTCCTCCACCCCAGGGGAGGGGAACCCAACCCTTGATATCCCCACACCCTGATGTCCCTGACCATACCTCACGCCATGCTATTCGCCCCCTCTCCTGCCAACCCCTCCAGTTTTATTCCTGTTGGTCCTGATCCCCCTGTCCTGGTACAAAACCTCTCCCACTACCTTTCCCCGCCTCCTAGACCCTCAGCTCTGTCCAGCCACACTGCTTCTCTCCCTTTACCTTTAAGGTGAACCACTGCTGGAGGCAGAGGACAGCCCAAGGGATGCAGTGGCAGCATATGGCTGGGGAGGAGGAAGCGGGCTATGGGTGAGCTAAAAAGCCCTAGCAAGAGCTGCCTGCAGTATGCTGTGCTCATACACCAGGGGCATGTATACACATACTTTTTTGACCTGCAATGCACCAGAGATCTGTAGCTTCGGAGCAGACTAAATTAATCAGAAACTAATAATCTGCTTTCTACACACCCCTGCCCACAGAACTTTGCCCCCCTCAGGACCATGGCTCTGCCCCAAGATCCTGTCCCATGATCCCAGCCTTGCCTGCCTGTCTTGCTTCTGAACATAGTTCCCACCCCATCTGGAATGCCGGTGACAGCTAGATCTATGCCACCCTCTACTGGCTCTGCCCCAACCAGAATGTCCACTTCTTTAGGAAACTGTGCTATTATGACAACAAAAATGGGATTGACAACAATTTAGAATTAGGTAGACTATCAAATTCCCAATCTGTGGTATGGGTACCACCAGTGGTACACAGACAACCTGTCAGTGGTATGTATTAACAGGTTTATTATAATTACTTTATATGAAAAAAGGTGCTGGTGGTACTTAAGGTTGTATCATTTTAAATTGGTGGTGCACAATCTGTCAGTTTGGGAATTATATCATTTTTAGTAGGGCTGTCAAACGATTTAAAAAATGATAGCGATTAGTTGCGCGATTAAAAAATTAGTCACAATTAATTGTGATTTTAATTACACAGCTGAAAACTCAAAATTATGCAAAATTATGCAGGTACTTTGTATGGTTGGGGGTTGGTGTGGGATGTGTGGGGGGAATTTGTGAAGGTGTGGGGAGCTCTGTGTGTGTGTGTGTGTGTGTGTGTGTGTGTGTGTGTGTGTGATTTGAAGTTCAAGGAGGGGGGTCCCCGAACACCCTGGCAGGATGCAGGGTACTGTGGGTCAGGAGTGAGGGGCAGCACCAGGGCTGGGGAGGTTGTGGTTTAGGGGTAGATGCACACAGACACACACACAGATGCTCACAGACACGGACACAGAACCCAGCAGATAAGTCTGCAGTGGGAAGGGGCATGAGGGAGGTAAAGTGCAGGGTGGGGGCAGATTGAGACCCCCCCCCGCTGAGGGAGGGAGTGGGGCAGAGGTAGGGATGAATGGGACCCAGGGCTCCAGCAGGTCATGGGATGGAGCTGCAGTCAGCTTGTCCAGGTGTGTGTGTGTGTGGAGTGCAGCTCCCCACTGCTGCATACATCCCTGGGGGAGGCATGAGGGGCATGTGCTCCCCAGATTTATGTGTGGGGTGGAAGCAGGCTGCCTCCACTCTGTGTAGAGGCACAAGTCCTCCATGACTTCCTTGGGGGTGCATACAATGGCGGGGAGCAGTGTCTCACCCTGTGCCCCTAGATGAACGGCCTGTGGCTCCATCCCACAACTGCCTTGGCCCCGGGTCCTATTCACCCCAGCCCCTGCCCCACTCCCTCCCCCACTATGGGGGCCTTGATCTGTCCCCCCGCCCTTACTCTTCCTCAGGCCCCTTCCATCCACAGACTTACCTGCAGGGTGCTGCTCTACGCACCACCAGGCTCTGTTCCTGGCTGTGTGCATGCTGCAGTTGCTTGTGTATGTGTGTCTGTGTGTTTATGTCTGTGCGTGTACCACCTCCCTGCTGCAGCTGTCCAGAATCTGTGCCTGGGCTGCCCTGTGGCTTCTCTGCATTGCCACGGCTGCCCCACTGGGTGGCCCGGAGGCAGCGGTGATCACAGCGGAGTAGAACCTGGGCGCAGGCTCGAAAGCCATGTGTGTGATTAATGTGTTAAAAAAATTATCGCAAGAACCACTTAACGCATTAATCACGCATGTTAACTGCAATTGACAGCCCTATTTTTTACAACCTCCCCCCAAAAGCTAGTGCATTGGTCCTAGTTGTAAAGGAGAGATGGTTTCATTATGTTACCAGTGCAGCCTGGATAATATTAAGTCCTCAGTAGAAGTTTCACTTGTTTGGGCTTATTGGATGACTGAAGAAAAGGTGGATTAAGGAGCCAATGGACAAACATCCAGGGCTAGTACTGCGCTCTGTCTGAGGACCCCTTGGGATAGGACAAAGTGCATTGACCAATCGAGATAATTGAACAGGATAATTACTCATTATTCTACTTAATGGAGGAAAGGCTGTGAAACTCAAGTTGGACAAATTCAATCTTGAAATGAGATGCAAGATACCAACAAGGATAATTATCGACTAGACAGTGAAAAATGGAGGTGAATAGACTGCATGTTGCTGGTATTGCCCCCAGGATTCCTTTTACCAGAGACCCCCAAAGACTGACATAGCCCCTTGTCCGATTTGGCATCAAGTGAACTTTTAATAGTAACCTCTAGGCTTATTACAAGTTTTCTCCTTATAATACAACCTGGCACATGGTTCCATAAACATTACAGCAGTGACATTTCGTGGTACCAGCCTCAGATCCCCTGCTGAGTGTGTTGGATGTTAGTTTTTGGATTCCTTGCTACTCAAAGCAAGAAGTCCAAGATTGCTCCTGTCTCCTCAGGGTGGCAACACAAACACACAATGTCTGTTTGTCCACTACTTTTGTAACTTTCTCATCTCAAACTGTCCAATCTCTAAGTTTCTTACCTCATCTTTTTAGATAAGGTCCTCCAACCCTATTCCATTTTCAGTTTCCTTTCCTTTTAGGGAAATTACTGTACCACTGGTTAGCCCACCATACCAATCGCAGACTCACTTTTCCCAGTGCCTTATATGGCACTCTGTACAATTTAATTGCTTAGTTCCGGGAAGGCCTAAGGTTAAAGCCTAAGCATAACTCGGTCTGCCTGCTACATCTGGGAGCCTATGGCATTTTTGAGACAAGATCTCTCTAAAAGTCAGACCATAATCCAGCCTCTGGGAAAAATCCTATATCATGTATAAACAAAAATACTCCCTTCTGGCCTTAGAAGAGATGTTGGAGAGCCATAAGAAAGGAATATTAGTCCAGAAGAAAACTGGCTAGCATATTTATTTTAGAAAGTATCACAGGGCATTCGCTGATTTTCTTGTTGTGTTGCTTGTACTAAAAGAATCTAGAAAAAATATTCATCTCAGAGTTTATTTGCCTCTTCTTAATTTTTGGTTTAGGAAAGTTGTGTAAGAAAACACATGGACAGTATAATGTTGGATGTGGTCCATAACATGAGATCCCTCCTGAGCATGTGCACACTGATAAGAGGTGGGAAGGTTCTAGAATAACTGGACTGTCCATCTTGATGATGTCAGTGACCCACTTACATCTGGGGAGCATGTGCAATAGGTTGTGTGGTCCAGTTGAGTGCTGTGTTCTACACCTGAGTGCCGAGAGCACAACAGTAGGGTGTTGTGTGCACATGAGTATGATTGGTGAGAAGAATAACTGACACCTGGTGTGATTTTTGGTGAGTATTTATGGAATCCCGAGGCATGATTTGGCGCACAAATGGAATATGGTTGCTTGACAGTACTTGAAGTTTGAACAGTGTGCGAGCTTACTTGGTTGGTGATCATACCTGTGTGTCTGAGGCATATGAGCTGTGACTGTAGCAGTGAGAGAGAGAGGAGTGATCTATCCGATTGGATTATAATTAGATACTTCCCTGTAAAAACATTATTGGATTGGGACCTTGATCATGCATTGGACTGCTAATTATCACCCCTCCCTCCCTCTCAGTCTGAGACCCTCTGAGGGAAAAGACTGAGGGCCTGACTGTCACTCCAGTTCAGTGAGTCTGTGAAGGCCCTGACGCTGCCCTTTACGGCCCCTCGACAGTTTTTTATGGTGCATGGCAGTTAACCAGTGTATATAGTTAATGCTTGATATTATGTATGTTTCCTATTGTTAGTCTTGTATTTGTATGACTGTGAGTTTATAACATACTTCTGAACGTTATTTGGAGCCTCTGTGTATTTATAAGGCACATGACGGTGGGCTGTACCTCTATGTATATCCCTGACCCCCAAATCCACCTCTAACAAAGATAACACATGAAAGACCCTGGCTCTCTGAGGAGGTCTAACTCTCTGCCCCTTAGATTTCTCGTAGGTGGTCAGTGTCGAACATGCAGTGGTGTCCGCCATTCAATTACAGAAAGCTGTCATGTCCTGGTAGACTAGTTCCCCACACACATATCTTTTTTAACAGGATCTGAGGTCTTCATACCTTTGTTTGTATGTGTTCGCCCACTTTCTCTCCTTTATGCTTTCACACACATGCACACACCGATACTCATGTGCTTTACATCCCTCTGCTCAGAACTGCCAGAGACAGCTTGTCTTATGAAATCAGGAGAGAACAGAGAACAAATCACTCCAGAATTCCCTTCTGACCACTGCTCCACTGTACAACATGAGTACTGCTTTGCAGTTATATACATTTTGTATCCATTGTTCATTGTATTCATTTATATTTCAGTAAGCATCTTAAATTATGCTTCACAACTGCTTGGAGAGGCTTGTATGTCCTGGGATCCCCATTTCACAAAATAGGAACATTGAGACTCAGGATGGTTAATATTGTCAAACTTGGGTGACTAAATTTTGGCATCTAAATTTATGTTTAGATCCCTAGAGAAGCATTCTGATTTCCCATGGTGCTGAAACACCCCTCCATGGCCACTGACTTGAACAAATATGGATGTATGTGCATAACTTTTAAGAGGGCCTGGTATGACAATGTTAATCGTATGTTCAAGGCCTGGGAGGCCAGAGCTTGGATAAGAAAGCTTCCTGACTCCAATCCCATTACTAGTTTGTCTCCCATGTGGGTCATAAGATGGTATATCTTCTTCTTCTCTGATGTCTGACTGTGTCTGACTTCTTCTTCTGTGTTGTGTTTACTGTTGTGTGTTTAACTAAAATAATCTCTTCTTTTTCTTCTTCTATGACTGAGTTCTGTTATGTTTAATAATCTGAATCTCTGACTTCTTCTGTGTTGTCTTTAGTCTGTATGTAACTGTAACTAACAATATATAACTATAAGTTTATCAGGGGTGACCACCAGGATCTGGGGGAACATTTGTACACCAGAGCTCCCCAAGGGATGACGAGGTCGAATGGTCACAAACTCCTGCAAGACCGTTTCAGGCTGGACATAAGGAAGAATTTCTTTACTGTCCGAGC
>NW_017728906.1:90935682-90953843 GCF_001723895.1 Crocodylus porosus | reverse complement strand
CTTTCCTGCCAAGGCAGGGGGTCGGACTAGATGATCTACCTAGGTCCCTTCCGACTCTAGCTACTATGAAACTATGAAACTATGAAATTGAAAGAAATGGATTGGATAGGGGTAAGTAGAGGGATTCTAGTTAGTAAGCTATATCCAGTCCTTTCCAAGAACAGAAAGTAGCAAGAGACTGACTAGGGAGTAAGCCAAGTCAGTTCAGTACCTTTCAGATGCTGTTGCTCGGGAAGAAACAGCTCACAAAAGGCACAGAAAGCCTGCAGACAGAAGCTTATATTCTGTTTCTACGTCTCTCCCCCAGAACACTGTGATTGGAAGAGGACTCGGGGAAAGATCAGTCACAGGGCAGCTACAGCTGTGAGTCTTTCCCCCCCCTGCTCCCCCTCTCTCTTCTCAGTTTCTGTTCCCCTGAAAGACTGCCTTCCGAATCTCCAAATCTTGTCCCAATCTTTTCTGAATTGATTCGGAGATTTTTTCCCTTTTCCTGATTTGATTCAGATTCGGTGATTCGGCCTTGAATTGTGCCAAATCTTCTCTGAACTGAATCATGAACCAAAGCTTCGCACATCCCTAGTGACCAGGTCTTATGCAGTCACACACTTCAGGAATAAGGAATAAGAAGCTCTTCAAATTGTTGTATGGCCTGTATCAGGGTTCCCCAGAATTATAAACCTTGCACTTGGAAGAATAAAGTGGAGGATACAGAATTGCTTCTCATCCAACAGTAACTTACTGGGAGAGGGGGGATAAAGTAAACAGAGCCATGGCTCAGCTTCTAGTACATACCAGCCCTCAGACCAGGGGTGGGCAAAATACGTCCCAAGGGGCAGATCCAGCCCACCAACTGACTAGATCAAGCCCATGGATGGGCTCCTGCCAATTGATTGGATTTGGCCCACAGTACTCTGCATGGAGCCAAGCCCCAGATGCTCCTACCTGGGGCAGCCCGTACTGTGCTCCCACCCAATGATCCCATCTGTAGCCAGCATGCACAGCTTCCTGGTGGGGCTGCTCACAATGCAGCTGCAGCTATCTGGGTACTGCTTGTCTCCCCTGTCCCCAGCAGCTCCTCCTTCTCCTGCCTCTGCCCATGTTGCACCGCTCTGGGCTGGGAGAAGCTGCAGCCAGATGTCTCCTGCTCCAGTGCATGGGGCTCTGGCTCCAGTTCCAGCTCCCAGCCACCTTCTGTCCACTTAGCCAGGCTGTTCATGGCATCAGGTGGGTGGAATGCCTGTGTGGAAGATGTCTGGAAGATGCCTGGCTGCAACTTCACCTCCATCCAGAGAAGTGCAGTGGGGGCAGGAGGAGGAGGAGGTGCTGGAGCGGGAGCTGAGTAGTTCCTGGGTAGCTGCAGCCACACTGGGAGCAGCCACGCTGGGAAGCTGTGCACACTGGCCAGGGCTAGGGCTGGCAGGTGCAGGTGGGAGCATGACACAGGCTGCCATGGGTAGGAGTGGGCAGGGCTTGGCCCCATGTGAAGCACTTTGGGGACAGTTGCAGGCTGGATGGGGTGGGGGTACAGACAGTACCAGGGGCGAGCTGGCTAGGAGTAGGGGGGGAACTCCCAGGACCTAGGGCATGGGCAGCTCCCCCCACACATATGCACCCCCCCCACACACACACACCAGAGTCCCCCATGCCAACACATACACTATACCCCCCATACCTGTCACACACACACAGCCCAACCTCCCCCCACAGATATCTCTCCAGCCCCTCCACACACACTACACACCCACAATATACAAAAATACTTTAGTTTGAGCTATTATACAATTGCCTCTATATACACTACTCAAAAAACATAAATCAGGACAAAAATTATTTTTTGAAATCAAATTAAGATACGTTATAGTAGATGTTTGATTTTTAGTATAAGATTTGTATTTATTTATAATTTGTTAAAATGATATCTTCTAAAGGATTTTGTGTGTGCACCCCGTGACAGCTCACCAAAACTTGTTAAGTGGCCTTCCAGCTGAAATAATTGCCCACCCCTGCCTCAGACCTTTCTGGACATGTAAGGACAGAGGTGGAACAACTACTGTGTTTCGGGGACAGCAACGGGGGTCAGGACAGGTGTGGCAGCTGTCATACTTATGCCACCTTTAAGCGGGCATCCAGGGCTGGCTCTTCTCTACAACTGAGGAGCTCTAGGAGACATTGTGTTTCCCCATGCATTGCTGAGGTAGCATGGCTCTGCATCTGCAGCATTGGTCTGTTGCAGAATGTCACAATTTAGCACTTAAATCATGTTTAGTTGATAATACTGAGTGGGCGCTCAGTACCTCTGAAGAGGTCAATTTTAGTTAGATTGTTCAGCAAAGGTTCAGGTGCCTAACCTTAGGAAGCCAAATGTAAAAATTCAGACCTTACGCTTGCTGTACATTTTCAGATTCATCTCTGTTTTGCTATCTAAAAATCGGGCCGACACTATCCACTTACCACACTGTGTATGTGGGCAAGGATAGTGAAGTTTGTTTAAGGTTTACACAGCACACTGACTGCATGTGATGACAACAGCTTTTTGCATTTCTATAGTGCCTTCTGTCTCATCTCATGGCCTCTGCCCCCTGGCTCCTTATAAGTATTTTTATGAACACTAAAGGTTATCTCTGGAATTACCCAGAGTGGGGAGATGATCTATCAGGGAGATCATATCAACCCCCTCTTTGTATTGGGGGTAAAATCAGAAGGGACTTCTGCTAATTCTTGAAAGGATTTTGCTACATGATTCTACCTCAAATTAGATATTTGCCTGAAAGTTCACACAGAGTAAGAGGATGCCCACCCCTGTGAAATCACTGAGGTGGCAAATATGGGAATATTAATTTCAGGTGCACAGGTATTTTGTGAGCTTCATATAAGGAAAATTGCTAGTAGATTTGAGACTAATCCTTATGGCCCCTTCTCAGAGCTCTGAGCGGAAATTCAGAGAGGTTCCAGCCATCTTCTTCTTATAATCTTGGTCAAATTTCTCATTCTGTGCCACAGTGAAATGGTTTTTCCAATCCCCAATGGTCCCTATAGCACAGCAAAGCCAGAAAAAAATTAATTCACAATTAAGAAGAATTCTTCCCTTCAGCCCAGGCCCTGGAAACTATTGCTAGTAGCTCAGAAGACATGAACTATTCAAGTGAAGGGTTAATGCAAAGTAAACCTAGAGACTAGAAAGTAGAATACTAAATAATATGGAGTAAAACCTTTTCTCATGAATGGGGAGATTGAATGATTCATTATTCCCTCAAATTCTTTGGTGTAGTTTGCCATGGGATTGTTCTTCATGTTCTCAAATGCCGTGTGTTTGACAATCTTCTCCAGGACTTCCTTTTTGAGGTCCTTCTCTAGGAAATGCACAACCTTTTGAATTTCGTGCTTTGGATTCTGTTGAGAGAGTGAGGTAGAATAAGAAACAGAATCAGGAAGAGAAAATAAAATCAGCTATAAGGAAAAGCTGGGAGGAAGTTTAAAATGCGTATTTGTAACTCTCACTAGGATAGGGAAGATCAGATCTGGCCTTAACAGAAAGTGGCTGGGAGAAGCTAAGGCCTTTTGGGATCTTGGCTGACAATAATGGAGCAGTACAAACATGAAACAGCCACTCACCTCCTTCATGTCTTCGTAGAACAGGTAGAGAATATGGTGTTTATCTTTTGCCTCCCACCATCCTTTTACATGGTCATACCAGGAACCCCAAAGCACTGAAAGAGAAGGAAGGAAGTTATCAGCTAGAAGGTCCTGATCAATCTAGATATCTCATGCACATATATTTCTCATATAACCAGTGCATTTGAGCACTTTTCACTTTCCACCATATTTCTCTTTGCTATACCCATGTGATGAAAGGGTATTTCGTAGGATGGGAACAGAATCATAGAGAGACTAAGGCCTCATCTACACATTACACTTAAGATGTGATTAACCAGGTAATTATGTTGCAACTCAGCCACACATTCAGTCAATTAATGGTGTGATAAAAAAGCAATAAGCCACAAAAATATGCAATAACTTTGTGACTTGTTCTTATCACACCATTTATTGATTGTGTGGCCAGCTGGTTCCCTGTGGCTGGGAATCCCACAACTGAGGGGCTCCCAGCTATAAGGGTGCATCACCCACTGCCAGCTGTGGGGCTTGCAGCAGTAAGAGCTGGTACAGGGGGGGCCAGGGATCGTGTGATTTGCAATAGGATGTGATTGGATCTGATGCTGGATCCCACAATCACACCTCCTGCCACGCACATGTGGCATGGCAAGAGGTGGGACTGTGTGGATCATGCATCAGATCCTACCATGTCTTTATCTGAACATCTAGAGGGGGCCCTAAGACCTACATCCACAAAGGGACAAAGGCATGGGAATGCTGAACATGGCTACACTGAGCTTTTAGATGTCCAATGGAATTCACAGACCTCAGTTAAGAACCTATGTTCCATACAGAGCCTGGGGAGAGAAATGGAATTAAAAACAGCCAGCCTGTTGAGCAGGGGAATACGTAAGCAGTAGTAAATAATGCAGAGTGGGGTGTGTTTGAAATGTCATCTTTCCCAGGACTTTAAGCTGCAGAGAGGTGTCGGTGCGAGACTGGGACTCATAGTTTGAAACTTCCTACTGTACTTAGGCATATAAATTTTGAAAATGGGCTTGCTCTTTCCTTCTAACAATGTGGGAACAGATGCTGGAGCTCCCCACCTTTTATGTAATAGCTTACTCAACAGAAAAGCAAAGCAAGAAAGAAGGAAGCAGTGCTGTAAACTTGGATTCCAACTTGGACAACACATGGATCTGTGAAATTGTAACAAGCTGTTACCCTCAGATGGCACTTGTCAGCCACAAGCAGGTTCATCAGGCACCTGACTAGACGTCTTATGCATACAACATGATTCAGAGGTTTGATGGCTGCATGTAGTAACTCAACAGAACACTGTCCCAAGAAGTGATGATTTTGGGTTCAATACCTTCCTTGGCTTAAGAATGTTCAAACCCACATTTCCAGCCTCCCATGAGAGTGTCTTCACCAGGGCCGCATTTAGACTTGAATATGAGCACTCTCTACTGTCTTGTTGAAATTCTGCTACTCCACAAAAAGAAAGGCAAGATTCATAGGGCCAAAGAGAGAGTAACTAGGAGATAGCCTAACTCTGTCATACAATCATGAGGGTCTAACCGTGCTGTCCTAAGTTTTGACCCTGCTGCAGGGTTTGTTTATATATTTTGTACTAAAGAGTCATTTGATAAAATGCATAAGCCATGTTGGGAGCAAAGACTGAAACCCATGACTTCCCTTTCCTGTAGAATGCTGGGACTATAGTCATGGTTCTTTTTGCTTAAGTTTTCTTTGACTCTATGAATCTTGCATTCCTTTCTGCACAGTTTCAACAAAAAAGGTGGAGCATGCCTTCATACTAGCCTTGCCCAGCCTCTACCTTGGTGGCTAGGGAAATTCCATGGGAAGTGGAAGATGTGGTTTTCCTTAGGCTGAGTCCATGTCTCCCACTTCTTGGGAGAAATACATAATATATTATTTTATTATATTGTATTATATAAATGTGGGCTCCTCCAACTATGTTTTAAAACAAAAGTGACTGTGGCTGCTGTGCTTTGCGCTGAACTCAGTATTATCAGTGCTCTCATGTACTTTCTGGATCAGGTCCCTCAGGGAGTTAGCTGTGGGATTAAATAGTTCATGAATCCCAAAAGCCTTCAGCAGTCAAATAATCAGGTCCCCTAACATGGTGAAAGTACTGTAGCAGAACTTCAGGAATCTAAGGGACTCTACTGGCAATAATGTAAGGACTTGAAACTCCAGTGGTTCTGGCAAAGGGTTTGTGTGGGTTGCACTTTTGAATTTAGGCCCCCCAGTTGTACCTAAGAAGTACCTGAATGCTTCTCTCAGTTTGATCCTAAATTACTTGGTCCAGGGCTGCATAGGAAGCCTGCACGGGGGCTTGACCCTAGGCCTTCAAAATCCCAGACTGGCACCATATCCACCAGAACATTCTTCTTTGCACAGAGGAATGCAGAGCCATCTTCTTTAATAACAGCATTCCTTATTCATGACAGAAATGTGCAGAAAAGATGTATTTTTTGATTATTGAAATGGAGGCAAGGAGGTTAGTGAGATGGAGGCAAGTTGCTACTGAATGTTTGGGGCAGGGATCTGAGTCCGCGCACTGTATGAGGACTTAAAATAAGTTAACAGCACACATTTTAAGACAGGAACAGAATGCTAAATAACATGTTCTTTTTACCTTTGCCATCCATAAATTTCTCTACAAACTCTTCCCATGTTCCTGGTTCAGGCATCATTTTATTCATTCTGTGGAAATGGTAATAAGACACCAGGTTGTCTTTGGCATTCCTTGCCACATAGATTACCTGGAATTAGGGTGGACACAAGAGAGACAGCAAGAGAAATACAATTATATTATGCATCAATTGCAGAGGTTCTGAGTATGCTTACATGTTTTCTCTTAGAGCCTGGTCACTGAAGCCATCCAAAGTTTTTGTTCAGAAGCTGCCATTTCTTAAAGTTTTGGCTTCTGTTTTTTCCCCCCACTTTTCTCTGTAACCTAAGACAGTGACCACAGCTAAAGGTAAGAACTTTGATAGTGATGTGCTCATGCTCTTGTTAATCTATAGAAACCTTTCAGGGATGTAGCTGTAGAATCTTGCTCTTCTGTTCGGCATTAAAGTGGCCCCATGATGTGGGGTTGAGAAGGAATGTCTTTCCCCCAGGTCATATTGGCAAGGCCTCTAAGGTTTTTGCTATCCTCTGGGAGTGTCTACATAAGACCCTTACTGCGCAGTTACTGCTTAGTAAGCATCACTGTCTACATGTGAAGATCCTTACTAAGCAGTAATTTGCTCTATTTGGCAGTTAATTTACTACCTGCAAGTGCAAATACAGGTAGCAAATTAACTGCCCATGTAGACGGCTAACTGGGAGCAAATTTGCTTCTGGTCAGCCAAATAGCAGGGGATAAGAGATTGGTCTCTTCCCCTGGGAGCTGCCTGCTGCTGTGGTGGGCTCCACACTGGATCCTGGGCTGGGCCAATCTCCTTGCCCCAGCAACAGGGAGCAATCATGGAGCTAGGGCCAGGAGTTTTCTGCATGGGAATGTTCCTGACCCAGCCAGGAGCTGGCTGGGAGTTGCCCCAGACCAGGACAGTCCCTGGTCAGCCCCAGGTTGTGTGAGGAAGTCTCCACCTGCAGCCCAGAGCTGGCTGGGAACTGCCTGAAATGGGACAGTTACCAGCCATCTCCAGGCTGCATGTGGAGACTTCCCCATGCAGCCCATGGCTGACTAGGAACTGTCCCAGTCTGGGGCAGGTCTCAGCCTCACAACTCTTTTCTAGCCCTGTGCTCCAATCAGGTGATCGAGGCATGGGGCTTGGAAAGAGCTTTGTGGGAGGGTCAGGTTCCAGCCCTCTGCCATGATCTGCCAGTGGGGCAGCTAGCAGAGACAGCCAGGAGACACCTGTTGCCTGGCCCTGTGCTCCCTGCCGGTCCCTGGGCTAGCACCCAGGAGGAGCATGGAGCTTCCTCTGGCTGCTTTAGGGGGTCAGAGCAGGGTGGGAGCAAATCTGCTCCCAAATACCTGCTCATGCAGATGCCTGCCCAAAGTGGGTTTATTCCACAGTAAATTATTGTGGAGTAAACCCATCCAGCAGCATTTGCATATGTAGACATGCCCTCTTTTGCATGAGGCAGAGATTAACATATGCTCAGATCAGATACTCCTTGCTGCTTCTCTCCCTTTACAGTGTAAGGGCATTGGTGGTCTTGTTTTCCCTGCATTTAATCTGTGGCATGCTGGAGGATGGCTTTTGAGGTGCTTTATGATTGTAGTATGCCAGAGGGGCTGGAATGGATGACTTTTAGGACTTTTTTTGGTCAAATCATTGGCTACAAATGAAGGGAATTGGACCCCTTCCTATGTTCCTATTACAAAGAAAAGAGGAAGAGGGAACTCTAGATTCTGAAAGGAGTCTAAGAAAACCAGCCTCAATCCTATTTTATTTCAGTTCCTTATTTTAGAGAATTCAGATTTGAGCTTTGGCTTTCTTACGTTACCTTACAGTTTTGATCCCAGAATGATGGAGGCACCAGTTGTGCAGGGAGATGAGTTTTCAGTGTTCGTGGAGAAGGCATCACTTCTGCTAATTCTAGTCCTGTGAAACATTTTGCAGTAATTCACAAGTGAGCATGTAGCTAAGTTCCACTACTTTGTTACTATCATATGTAGGATTTTCTGATTTTTTGAGTAAACACCAGTAGGCATCAATTTGTACCTGTGCAATTCTATCTCCTTGCTAAACTCAATGTTGAAAACACATTGTAAAAAATACTGTAATATATAAAACACTATATAATAAAAGCTTGTATTTGCTCTTAGTGTCCTTGCTACTATCTTTACCTGTATTTTCATGGAGAAAGGATGAACAGTGATTCATATCTTTTTCCAGCATGGGTAACTGGTGCCTCCTGACTCAGAGGGGGCACCAGCAGCCGATCGACAACCTTGCTAAAGAAGTCTGGGCTGAGGACTCTCGTGCAGTGGGAGGCCTCACTGGAGGAAAGGGGCTTTGATTAGCCTGATAGGAAATGGTCCATGGATAATGCATGTGCTCAGCCAGCCTGCTGTCCATCCAATAGGTTCAGCTGGTTGGCAGGGTTCTTCAGGGACCTACATTGTACCTCCTGACTGAGAAGCTCCCTTCAGCTTACTACCCATTCTTTTACATAATTAGGTTTATCTATTTCAGCTGTTCTTTACTAGGTCTACAACTGTAATTAACTTACCACCTGTCATTCACTTGCAATTGCTTAAAACTAGTGTGTGCATGTGTGTGTACACACACATTTGGTAAACATTATAGAGCGTTTCCACGTTTAAAGTATTTGGACTATGCAAATGTTACCTAATGCATTGTAGTTATATTTCTGTTTTGAACTTGAGTGTTTCCCAGAATACACCTCCAAGACTGTGTATGTTGTTGCAACTCTTTGGTCAGTACTGACTGAATACATAGCTCCTAAGCCAATGAGGGCTGAGTATAACTGATCTAAAGGTTAAACTCAAGATAAAACATGTAAAACCAACCAGATCAGCACCCAACTTTCAGGGATACGCAGAGCCCAACTCTCATACCCGAGTTATCATAATGAACTTTGTAGAGATCTTTCTGTATAGCAAGACAAATAGAACAGAAATTTCCTTTAAAATGGTGTAATCAGTAATTAATGTGTCTTTCATGGATCCCTTTATCAGTTATTTGGTAAACAAAATTTTGATATAACACCATGTATAAAATCTAAAACTGTTTGTAGCTAAACTCCACTACTTTGTTACTATCATATGTAGGATTTTCTGAACTTTTGAGCAAACACCAGTAGGTATGGCCCTAACTTACCCAACTTACCAGAGGGAATAGGGCCGAAATATTCAGGCAGTGACCACTCAATGAAAGGTTGTCGCTTATAAGTGGTGTCACGTTTGCACTTCTCAAGGTCTCCATCTTGCTGAATCATATCCACAATTTCCTGTATCCATGTTGTACCTGAAAGTATTAGAGCTTTATACTTGTCCCCAGTGCAGAATACATTTTTTTTCTAACATTGAAATGGAGTGCTTATTAAAGTACTGGAAAGATGGATACTACTTTAGAGCAGGAAAGGAGATTACAAGCTCAGTACAGCCAGATGAGGATGGATTTAAGTTTTAGAACGTAAATCAGGATGTGATGCCATGGTGAGAAGAGAAGACTTGGTGCCCACCGAGAAAAAGCCCCAGGGATACCATTCAGAATAGTGTTTCCTCCTATTAAATGAAAAAAAAATGCATTCAATTGGCCATGATTAATGGTATTATGTTATAGACAGTGAAGCAAAAAAGTTAGAAGTTCCATCTTCTAGGAAATATTTTGACATTTGTTTTCATCCTCAACTGGGGAAAAAGTTGAAATACCCAAATGCTCATGGAATGAAGAGTTCTGAAAACTTCCAGTTTGGAAATGTCAGAAAGTTTCGATATCTTTCATTGGAATAGCCTTGTTTGGAGGGTTGCTTGATATTAAATTGACTGCCCAACCTGCTAAAATACAGGAATGGGGGAATAAAAAACTGATGCCCACATTCCCTCTGTGAGCCATGCTTTTGACTTAACTACATCTCCTAAGATGTACTATGAGACTTCAACTAGAGGAGAGACCTTAATGCATTATGGAGAGGTGTAATGTGGCCATGGAGCCCAGTTCATGCTGGAGAATGGGGCAATCAGTAGGGCTGTGTGAAGTTTTGGTTCCTGATTTGATTCGGTGGAGGTTCGGCCAGATTGAGTGGCTGAATCTCCGAATCCAAATCAAATCGGAGGACCCTTTAAATCGCTCCGAATCAATTTGGAACCCTCCAAATCGATTCAGAGAGATTTGGAAAGATTTGACGATTTGGACATAGACACAGCTTTAAATGTTTTTTCTGTATACCTCAAGGTAGCAGGCAGATCATGAATGCTGCGATGCTGGGGCACATGGAGCGTTCCACAGAAGCATGGGGGGCTCCCCAGCATGCTTGGCAGCAGACCTGGAAGTGGATCAGAAGAACTTCCAGTCCACTTCTGGGTCCACCACAGAGTGTGGGGGAGGGCCCTGCCTCCTGGGTCTCATGGGGCACCCGGGGTCCCCCTGTGGCCAATCGCTGAGCCAGGGGAGTTGTGGGGGGCCTCCCGCATGCTTCTCAGAGGACTTCCAGGTTCACCACCTGGAGGGCCCGCCCCTCCCCCCCCCACTCCTGTGGGATGCTTGATCTGCCCCAGCATTGCAGCATTCACGAGCGATGCTGGTACCTCAAAGTATGTTGAAAAAAAATTTAAAGCTGTATCTGTGTCCAAATAGGTGATTCTCTGAGTCAGCATCAAATCTTCAGATTCGGATTCAGCTGAATCGATGTGAAAGTTCTTGGTATATTATTGAACACACACAAACATAACCTGAATCAAAATAACTGTTACAGAAATTATATTGGACATTGACCATTCAGATTTTGGTAGTAGTTAGTTATTATTTTGTTTATTTCCACCAAGGAAGCCAAAGCCACTAAACTCTATCTTCAGATGGAGCTTTAAAATGTAATCTGATGAAAGGTCCATTTTGGAAATATGTGACTCTCAATCACAAACCTTAATAGAAGCAAGGGAAAACATGCATCAGTTCAAACAATAAGCTGTACCTCAAACCATTTATACTACTCCCTCTACACACACCTGCTTTTGCATATGTTGCAATGAGCAGATCATCAGGTCTAGCTCTGAAGTTCCAAATTTTATTCCAGTTGGCACATATTGTTTCTGTAAAGAAAACTCCCTCCACTTCATCTAGTTCACATCGTGTAAGCTCCAGGTTCAGTGCTTTCATCTGATCCAGGTCCATAGTATACTGCAGAAGAAATGGGTAGATTACTGGTTACTTTACAGAACTGCTGTTGTAGTCTCAGCAAGATTCTTCTTTAGTGTATTCATTGTGACCTAAAATTCAGAAGCATAATGAGGGCAGAGTGACTGGGGCAACAGCCTCAGGTGCCAATTTGTGGGGAAGGGAGGCAAAAAAATAGCTTCTGTTGCAGCCCCACACACTGCAGCAGCCCAAAGTCGCTGCTGTCTCTGTGAATCGCAGCTTCCCCAGCTGCCTGACTGACTGGTACACCTCTGTCAGAAATGTCCAACATGTTTAGTTGCTTTCCAAAAGTTATGTGTAAAGACATGTCTAAATCCATATTTAGTAAACTGCTGTACCTGCAGTCTCTGCTGGAGCTCCAGCAAGGGAGCAGAGGAGAAGGGCCTGCCCTGCTGTGGAGCAGAGAGCCTCACACAGCTCAGAAAGCATGCTGGGATGCTGGGGGAGTTTGGCTTATCTTAAACCAGCAAGGAGTTGGGACAAACATTGCATAAACCGGTTTGAGTCAAATCAGTAAAGTCTGATATTACATTCAACCAGGTTTATCTCAAACTGGTTTCAGCCATTTTCAAACTGGTTTATGTATACTGAACCTCTGTTCTGTTACAGGTTTAAACCAGTTTCTGATCACTTAAATTGGTTTATGTGTAATGGCTGTCCTCAGCCATTAGGCCTCAGGAAACTATTTCAGTTCGCTGTAGGTTAGTACTGGTAAATATAAGTACTATCCTATGGCGGAATTCTCTAGTGCACAACAACGTACATGTAGACACTGATGGGGCTGGCTGGGGCATGAAGGTGCTTCAGTGCAGGGGCTCCCTGACAGCTAGCCCTGCACTGGAGCACCCTTGTATCCCAGCCAGCCCCTCTGCAGCACACTGAGCCTTCTCGGAGCATTCCCAGGCTGGCAGGCTGAACTGCTGGGCTTCCTGCCACCTGGAGCTGCTCCAACCTGGCTCAACATGATGTGGTCCTGGGTGCCCGTGCAAACAATGCATCCAGGATGAGTAAACTCTGGAACAGTATGTGCTTGAGTTTATTGTTCTGTGTTAATAGCACATATAGATGTACCCATTGAATGCGTGCCAGCTCCTGCTTGCTTTGGTGACAGTTGTGGCTTGTCATGCTGTTTACTAACGTACCAAAGGAAAAATTAAACGCCTACTTTTAGGTACTTAAATTTGCACTTTTTTGCTCATTTATATTACTGACCATACTTGAGTCAGGCACAGACAAGTTGCAGACATCCCATGCTTTCCACCACAGTCAACTGAAGGCATCTCATACAATCAAGTAATTCTTTACTAAATAAAACAGAAGAAAAGGCGTAGCCTACAAATAGGTGTTGCATTTCTCCTGAGACCAGCTGTGCCTTTATTTTGTCCTGGAAGAACAAATTTGTCTTGTAGGATTTGTGTATACACACATTACCTTTTCAATCACAGCCTTGTGAGTGGTTGAACGCACTGCTGCTTTTCAATGACGCAAGCCCAGGACAACTGTTTAGAACAGGGGGGCATATCCAATGAGTATGGATGTGTGGTATGTGGTGCTGCAGACCATCTGCGGTGCCACATACCTCACACATCACACATACAGGTTTTCCCTGTGCTGCTATTTTGCAGCACGGAGGGGGTGGGGTTGACTCTGGGAGATCTCAGGGTCAAAAAAACCCCATGCCTAAAAAAACTGGGACAGTGCATGTGTCAGCAGCACATACCACCCAAAATCAGAGCTTGTCTGGTTGGAGCCAAGCTCTGGCTGCTGGCGAGCTTCCCTGCTTGTGACAGTTAAAATTAAAGAAATTAATAAGCAATAAATATGTGCTTTTTAGGTTGGATTTAGGTGGGGTAATGTTAATTTCACACCTGAAAATTCTGTGTTGCAATTTGCTTATTAAATAAACCCAAGTCTGGGTAATAACCTTTTATAATAATTTTAACACCTTTTAATCCCATACAGTAATAGCTATAAAACAAGATTATAAATAGCCCTAAGGCCAGCAAATTAGCATAAGACTAGGTATAAAAAGTCCGTGCATCAAGTAACCAACAGGAAGGAGGGAACAAGATGGAAATTGCTGTTCCAAGCCCGGACTCCAGACTCCTGGTGTGAGTGAAAATCGAATCCTGATCAAAAGACTTTCCCTGGTAATCCTTTGGACAGCGTCAGTCGGGAATGCCTGATTTCACTAAAATCACCTAGTGTGCACCTGGCATTGAGGGACTGTCAATAAGTTGCCAACCCATGTCTGTCTATTTGTTGTTTTAAACCACCCAAGAGCTAATATTCTCACAGTGCCTAGCTGGCGTGCAACAAATTAATCTATTTATCTGTTGTTATTATCTATTATTATTTACTATTAGCTTTTTAATAGTGCATTATCTGCTTATTACATTTATCTTTCTGTTAACTGTTGTGTGTGTGTAAACTGTAATAAATTTGCCATTGTTTTACTCCCAATTTTGCCTCCTCGATCCCGAACCAAACAGCCAAGTGGCTAAATTAATATACTCACAGTGCCCAACTGGCCTGTGACAAAATTGGTGTCATGAACAGGATTGAGGATGGTGAGTTTGGAAGGAAAAAATGGTGCAGAGAGGGCAGAGGGGTGGACTCCGCTGTTTGCTTTGATAGAAGAGGTTATGGGGAGAAAGACACTGAGGACCGAGAGGGCAAGCCCCGACTGCGGGAAAGCCGTGGAGCCTGCACTCCGGCTCTGCTGGAGAAAAACACAGGCAGCGGCTGTAACAAGCCACTAATGAGATAATTAGCGGAGGTACTTACCTATTGTATTAGTAGACTGGGACCAGCCAGGAGACCTGGGGGATCCCCAAGATTGGGCTGTTGGACTACTTCCTCTTCCAAAGGGGGTTTCTGTAAATAATAGAAAAGAGCTGAATAAAAGCACCTGCATTATACCCAATCCAGCATGGTACTTCCCACAGTGTACTCCCTCGAATAACACCCCCTTCCTCCCTATTTCCATTAAGATCCAAGTCGTGGCAGGCGAGAATCAAGAGGCTTAGGGGGGATACCCAGCGCGGACAAGCTGACATTGCAGAAGCCAAGGCTTACCAAGCTGATGAAAACTGCCAAGGCCATAGCAGTGGCCTCCATGAAAAATAAACCCCTTGACCCCCCCAAATTGTTAAGAAAAGCCGGAGAAAGCCAGCCCAAAACTCCACAAGCAAAAATGTAGAAAGACTTGTTAGCTGCCTGTTTCAATAAAATGCAAATCAATAAACTGCCCACCAATGTCTTGCAAGGGTTGTGTGCTAAACACTGTACCAAAAGGAAAAGCCCAAAAGCAAAGCCTTCTGTGCCACCAACAGTGTCACCGAAGAGATTCTCTGCCCTGAGGGCAAAATTGTCAGCATTTTCCCAGGCACATGCAGGGCTGCCAGGCTTTACCCTGCCTAATCATGTAGCCTAGGAAGTTGGCCAGCCCAACCACCAAAGAAAGGGGCCGCAATGGGGGCAGTAGGAAGCTGGAGACCGGTATCTAAAGCTAATATTAACCCCTTAATTCAAATACCTAAACAAATTCAATTAAGTAAAAGTCAATTAACATGCTACTAAACACTTGTACCCAGCTATACATTTTAAACTGTGCAGAATAAAAAAAGCACAGGGAACCCCCTACCAGGTAGTAGGAGTGGGAGGCACCAAATGATCAGGACATCTAGTCCAACCCACGTTCACCTTGCCAAATAGTTCTGTAGTAACAGCAGCTGCAGTAATGCTCCGGAGAGGGCCAAATTTGCTAAGTCTAAATGTGTTGCAGGGGCAGCAGTTTATCTTTAATCAGGAAACCTGGCAGTTTAGATGTGCCACAGCCCAGGAGAGCAAGCAGGAAGGCATAATGATGGCAGTAGCCCAGTGTTCCATAACCCCACTCGCCCTGCCAGCCGTGAAGGAGGTACAGCAACTAAACGCAGAATGTCTGCATCGGCAGCATGGATGTAGGCTATAAACCTATCACATTCCCTATCACCCACAATCTAATAAACTAGTAAAATGAGCCAACAGTATCTTAAAGTGCAACCTACAAATAGCTGCTAATTCAGCCCTCAGAAATTAAACCTGCACCTGAATCGCTCAGTCAGCTGGGCCAACAATCAGCCCTGTGCTGGAGGAAGCCCCATGCAGCAAGCAATGGCACTGCTCTCCTAGCAGCCACCTGGGGCATTCACCTAACTAAAAAAAAAGCACAAAAATTAGTCAACTCCTGCATCACCTGCCAGGAAGCCAAAACCCGACTAACCCCTCCCTCAACTACCCCTTTGTCATTACCCAATAAAAAAAAATATAGCAAATTTAACAATGTAACCTTTTAAACCCACTTCCCCACATGCCCAAAAAAAACAACAATATGTGTTTATAGCAGTAAAAGCAGTCACTAAAATAATATTTACCCAGGCCTCTGCCAAGACCACTGCACAGAACATCTGTGCAGCACTAAAAAACCTGTTAGCCATCTATTCACCTCCCATAAAGCTACAAAGTAACAATGGTTCACATTTTCACAACCATCTTATCTATGAGTGGGCCGCAAAACATCACGTGCTATAAACCTATCACATTCCCTATCACCCACAATCTAATAAACTAGTAAAATGAGCCAACAGTATCTTAAAGTGCAGCCTACAAATAGCTGCTAATTCAGCCCTCAAAAACTAAAACCTGTACCTGAATTGCTCAGTCAACTGGGCCAACAATCAGCCCTGTGCTGGAGGAAGCCCCATGCAGCAAGCCTTTAGTCAAAGTAAGCCCCATGAGCCAGCAGTAAAACAGCCAAAAAGTAGTTAGAAGAAACTCCAAACAAAAAAACAAATAATAATTTAGCATCCGCAGGGGGACAAATGGGAAAGGGTGCTAATAGCATGGGACATATATAACTCATAGTAAGTATCAAAGTCAAATCTATCTAATGGGAGACAAACTCCATTTTTCCATGGGCACAGCTGTAGCAGCCTCAAGCCGCTCTGGAGTCATCATCCTGCTCCAGAGCAACGCCACCACCCTCATCTAGCAATGAAAGGATAGAATGCCATCACAACGAGACTACTAGTCGTTTGCTGTTGTTTAACTAATACAAAGCATTCCCATGCTCCCGCACCCCAAATCGCACCCACTGCCAAGGCCTCAGACTCACTAGAATACTGGGAGTGCCCAGCTGCAATCAAAGAAGTGCAAAACTAGCCTCTCAGTCATCAGCAATAAATTGTAAACTGGCTAAAAAAACCCTATCAATGTTACTGTAAAACAAAGTAATTACTTAGTTTCCTCCCATATACCAAAATAAAAAAAACCAAGTATAAAACAAAAAAAAATTATTATAGTTTCTTCCAATAACCCGAGTGCTGCTATATTCTGCCTGCAGGTACGCTACCCACCCCGGGTCACAACGTAACGACTGCTGCAACCCCGCCTGCAGCTCGAAATTCTACAACCACCCGGAGCCCAAGGAAGCAACCAAAACCTCCGGCACCACTTCCATAAAAAAACAATCGCTCCAGCAGTTCCCCTGCCCAATAATACTTTAGCACAATAGTGTACAGCTCACCAAATACACCAGTCCTCCAGGTACAGCAAAATACTATGGTGGTTTAAAAACAGCTCTTATGCTGTCAAGTGGTGGTCCACAGAATGGGAGGCCAACACGTCCCATGATCCAGGTATTTTGTGGTTCCTCTGTCTAAATAAAAAAGAGCATGCTCACGAAATTAAATATACCATAGCCACATATCACCAAACAATCTAAAAAAGTCTGCAGGGCGCAGCCCTGATCAACCCCAAAAAACTAACCGAACCCATGGGGGCACCGTGCTAGAATAATTTTTGCAAAATACCCACACCATAGTCATACCTGAACAGTGTGCGTTCAAGTATGCAAATAAAAATTCACTCCAGCAAATAAACCAACCCCACTGGGAAGTTTACCAATCCCAAAAACAAAAAGGGAAATAGTTAAACACCCAAACAAAAAAACCTACGTCCGCTTTTTGCATTAAGCAAAAATGCACCCTGCTAATTCA
The DNA here is from genome assembly GCF_001723895.1 of Crocodylus porosus. Classification (NCBI taxonomy): domain Eukaryota; kingdom Metazoa; phylum Chordata; order Crocodylia; family Crocodylidae; genus Crocodylus; species Crocodylus porosus. Next base: position 90,936,343 of record NW_017728906.1, on the reverse strand, counting down.
AAAAAAGCCACCACAAATGTATCCGCTACCTTGCTTGTCTAATATCACCCCATGGTGGAGGTCCCCAACCAAAGCTCCAGTTCTCCTTAATGCCTCCTTGTTCAATACCCATATCACATTTAACCCCAAGCAATAATTTATCAAAGCAGCATTTCCTAACTGCTCTGCTGGCGCTCAATTAAAAATATGCTATGCTGGACCTAGCCAACTGTTTTTCAACCCATAGCCCAGCCTCCAATCGCCCCCCCCAAAAAAGAATGCCCTAAACCATATGTAAAACAGGCTTAATTCAGCCATAAAAATTTAAATCATAAATAAATCTCAAAAAAACCCCAAGAAATCATAAATATACAAGACATTAGTTTTCTTACTAAAGAGGGTATAATTAATAACATAACGCTAAAATACACTAATAAATTAATTGCAACCATTCACCAAAAAATAACATAAATAAATTACCATTTAATGCATGCAGCCTTTCAAGCCAATGCTAATCAAACTTGGAGCACTGCATGTGCCCAAGTACAACTTTCACTTAACCTTCACTTCTCCCAGGTGATGAGAGATCTCAAACACAAAAAATGGCCTGCTGGCTTAGAACACCATAAACTACCCCCCAGTTTTAATCCAACAGTTAGTTTACCAAAACACGTAAAGCACA